>NC_134873.1:16805280-17535280 GCF_049852395.1 Peromyscus maniculatus bairdii | reverse complement strand
CTAGACCACTGCTCTGTCCTGGGCCTTCACATCCCTTCTTCCAAGCTCTTCACATGCCTCATCCCAATGGACATACATTGCTTTCTTTTGTGGGTGGGGTACGAGAGATTGAATTGGGGGGTTGCATATGTTAATCACACACACTCCACCACGGAGCTCCCACCTTCTTATTCTCAAGGATACAACCTTTGTCCAGCTTCTTCAGCTTAACAAGACACAGCAGCCACTAGAAGTGGCCGCGTAGATTCCTAATATTGCAGGCTCCCCCCCCCCCCCGCCCCCCCGACCCCAGCAATCTTCAAACTGTGCCATACCTTAAAATCCTAATGCCAACGGCAGGCAAAGGTATTGAAAGATCTTTTCCTTTTTCTGCTTATTTCCACTCAGGAATGTCTTGAGAAGAAGTGTACTTGTCCTTGGGGGGAAGAAACACTCACCTCCTGCAATGCCGTATCAGGAGTCTCCATCAATATCCAGAATTTGGAGGGTCTGCCTTTAAGTGGTACAACCTGTGAGATGGCAGGGTTTGGGCCTTTCTGGCTTCCTGAAGGAAGAAGCAGGAGGGCGAGGTTCATACCCTCTCAGTGTGGTCCCAGTTTTGTGATCTCCTGTGAGCAAACCCTTGGACAAAACAACCATAGGTCACCTAAGGAAAAAATACGGATTTTACACAATACTTCCATGTCCATTCTTATTTGGGAGGGAGAAAATTACCTTTTCTTCTTTCAGGGGCACAGTCTTGCTACAGGTATCTTTTCTACTACTAATCAATAGAAAAGCCTCAGCATTTCAAAGTAACACACTTGAATTTTGATAAGTGGTCATTTTATGTTTTCTTTAGGACAAATGTACCTCCTGCATGAATGTGTAGAGGATCCATTTTAGCAGTGATTGCGTTGAGTAAAATCAGACCACATCAAGATGGATGGCTCACCTTCTAGAAACATAAAAATACAACTTTAAATAAAATACCTCTCTGGCTTAAGAGTTTCATGTTGGGAAACTGAATTTGGTGGCACATGCTTGTACTTCTCACACTTGTGAGGCTGAGGCAGGAGGATTGAGATTTTGAAGTCAGTATGGGTTACATGAGAAGACTATGTCTCAAAAACCAAAACAGGCCAGGGATGATGGCATACATTTTTAATCCCAGCACTTGGGAGATAGAGGCAGGTGTATGTCTGTGAATTTGAGGCTAACCTGATCTCCATAGTGAGTTCCAGGCTAGCCAGGGCTGTGCAAAGACCCTGTCTCAAAAAAAAAAAAAAAAAAGAGAGAGAGAGAGAGAGAGAGAAAACACATACACAAATAAAAAACAAATAGTTTCACTTTGGGGTATCTGTCCTGTGTTTTTAGGTTGGTAAGCCAGGTGCAGCTATAAGAGACCAAGATGAATGAGGCACTAGAAAACAAAGTCTATCCTAAAGGTGGTGGTGCACACTCGTAACCATAGCATTTGAGAGGTAGAGGAAGGAGGACCAGGCTTTAAAGGCCAGTCTAAGCTATGTGGTAAGTCCTACAGCAAGGGCTTACTGTAACCAACAACAACAACAAAGAAAAAGAAAGAAAACCAGACCATTTTGTACTCACAGGTTCTGGAGAGTGGTCCTGCTCGCCTTGCAGTCTCACGGGGCAAGGAAATACCCCTTTGGGTCAGGTGAGAACACTGTAGCAACACAAAGCATAGACCTAAGGCTTTGTTGCAGTTCCAGGGGAAAGACAAGGCAGGCAGGATTCGTAGGATACACTCCAGCTTCGGGGGTGGTCCCTTGGTGCCGGGATGACAAGGGAGGAGGAATATTGCCTCCTACCCTGTCAGGAACTGATAGAGGAGGTTCAGCTCCAGATGGGTCCGTTTGTATGTGAAAGGGCATGCTCTTGACCGAGTCCTTTGCTGTCTCTAAGGACTGGCTAGTCCTGGGGGGGGGGGGCTGCCTATCTCAACAGCCTTTGAAGCTGCTGAAACAACATAATACGTGGAAAATTGAAATATATATATATATACATATATATATATATGTATATATATATATAAACTTATGAGTACAAAGAGGAAGATAGACCTAGCCCAGAGCCTCAGACACAGACTCTTGCCTAGCTCTTCTAGTACCGTCAAAATTTTGCATTCCTTCTTAGCTCTAAATGTGTCTCTCTGTCTCTGGCTTTCAATCTCTCTCTCTCTCTCTCTCTCTCTCTCTCTCTCTGTGTGTGTGTGTGTGTGTGTGTGTGTGTGTGTGTGTGTGTGTGTGTGTGTGTGTGTATGTGTGTGTTTATGCATGTGAAGGTCACGGACAACCTCAGGTGCCATTCTTCAGCCACCGAGTAGGCCAGGCCAGCTAGTCAGCCAGCCTCCAGGGATCCGCTCTCTCCACTTCCCTTCCCACCGCTGTGTCTAGTTTTTATTTATGTAGAGTCTACGTATCTGTACTTAGGGCCTGATGCTTGTAAGGCAAGCACTTTCCTGACTGTTCCCCTCGGGCCCAAATCCTTTTCTGAGACAGGACGGCATGTATTTCAGACTAGACTTGTTGTAGGTAGCTGAGGCGGACCTTAAAGTTCTGGCCACCCCGTTTCCAGCGTCCTAGTGCTGGGGTGGCCGGCCTTCACCACCATGCCCAGGTTTGCTTGCCAAGGCTTTGTACATCTTATGGAAACACTCTGTGATATCTTGTCACGGAGGAGTTCCTCCCTGAAAGTTCATCAATCTTTCAGTTCTGTTCACTCCAGGAAGGAACATACTATCAAAACTACTATTCTCTCGAGGAGCAGGTGTTTTTTTTTTTTTTTTTTGAGACAGGGTTTCTCTGCATAGCTTTGCGCCTTTCCTGGAGCTCACTTGGTAGCCCAGGCTGGCCTCGAACTCACAGAGATCTGCCTGGCTCTGCCTCCCGAGTGCTGGGATTAAAGGCGTGCGGCACCACCGCCCGGCCAGTATTTTTTTAAAAAAACTGATCATGTTCATCAGTGACAGATCGTGTGCTTTGCATGTAGAGCCGTCAGCTCAATCCCCAACAAAGGAAACAACGCTGTTAAGGTTCCTGCTAAGTTTCCATAGGAACACTTTATGGTACTGTTATGTCTTCAGCCATGAAATGCACCAAAGGGTCAAAAACCAGAATTATTCGGAGCCCCAAGAGAAGCCTGAAAGATGAAGGGCTGAGAAGACCTGCTTGCCCACGCCCACAGTTTTCCTACTTTGCATTCCCTTAACGTCTTTCCTATTCAAATTGCTTTCTCAATCTGCAGTCTGTTGCCTTTTGAAGGTCTTGGATTTCTAAGGCACCTTTAGAACTTTTATGTTTTTCCCCCCCGAAAACAGGGTTTCTCTGTAGCTTTGGAGCCTGTCCTGGAACTCACGCTGTAGACCAGGCTGGCCTTGAACTCAGAGATCCACTTGTCTCTGCCTCCCATGTGCTGGGATTAAAGGCATGCGTCACCACTGCTGGGCTCTGTTTTTTTTTTTTTAATAATATAATGATTGGGCTGGAGAGATGGCTCAGTGGTTAAGAATGCTGACTGCTCTTCCAAAGGACCCGGGTTCAATTCCCAGTACCCACATGGCAGCTCACATCTGTCTGTAACTCCAGTTCCAGGGAACCTGACACCCATGGCAAAACATCCATGCACATAATATAAAAAATAAATAAATAAAAAATAATATAATGATTATAGCCGGGCGGCGGTGGCGCACGCCTTTAATCCCAGCACTAGGGAAGCAGAGCCAGGTGGATCTCTGTGAGTTCGAAGCCAGCCTGGTCTACAGAGCGAGATCCAGGACAGGCACTAAAGCTACACAGAGAAACCCTGTCTCAAAAAACAAAACAAACAACAAACAAAAAAAAATTGGAAAAAAAAAAGGATTAGTTTCCCTTAGTATTCGACCAATCCAAAAAAAAAAAAAAAAAAAAAATGCCACAAGTAAATGTAAGCAACCTATTATTGTAGGAACTGCCCAGTGCTTCCCCACAGTTTTTTTCTTTTTTTCAAAATTATATTTATCTTATGTATGTGTGTGTGGGCACAGGTGTGGTGGAGGTGTGAGGACAGAGCCATTGTCTCTTTTCACAGTGTGAATTCTGGGGTGGAGCCTCGTTAGTTAGGCTTGGGGAGAGGGGAAAAACGTGGGGTTTGGATGAGAATGGACCTCATCGGCTCATATACTTTAATACTTAGTTCCCAGTTGGTGGAACTGTTTGGGAAGCATTGGGAGGTGTGGCCTTGTTGGAGGAGGTGTGTCACAGGGGGTGGGCTTCGAGGTTTCAAAAGCCCATGCAGTTCCCAATCAGTTCTCTCTGCCTCAAGCTTATGGACCAAGATGTGAATTCCCAACCACTGCTTTACCCCATGTCTGCCTGCCTGCTGCCATGCTCCCTACCGTGACGGTCATGGACTCTAACCCTCTGAAACCAAACTGTAGGCCCCAAATTAACTTTTATAAATTGCTTTGGTCATAGTATCTTATCATAGCAATAAAAAAGTAAATGAGACAATATGTTTTGTAGTCCCACCGTTATTTTCTGTTCACAACCACCGAATCCCATGTCTTTATTCTTTGCTATTGAACAGTTATGCTGTATACCATGGAGACTACTTTTTTAGGTCAGCCCCTCAAGTCTGCACACTTGCACTGGTTCTATCACTGTGTCTGATAAGCCAGGCTTTTGCAGCTTACACTTTGAAAAGAGTGAAAGGCTGGGTTGGTGATTCAAGTCAGTGATCCCAGCACTTGGGAAACACAGAAAGGAGGATCAGAAATTCAAGGTCATCGCTGTTCCATAGAGCATTCAAGGACAGCCCAGGAGACGAGAGACTCTCAAAGCCAAATAGAAATAAAAAACAGTAGGAGTCAAAAGAGAGACTATGAATGTGTAAGCCTAATGTGTTAGTCCTTATTGTTCTGGTTAGGGAGGGATGCGAATTAATGATAGGGAACAGATAATATCCTTATTGTCCCCCAGTTTACGGGTGCCCCTTTAGTGTCTGTTTCCTCTCTGTGACTTTATTGTCTTCCCGGTGCCTCATTTTTCCTCCCATCATTATTTTATCAGGCACTTTTGTTTTATCTTCCTCCCATTTTGTTTCAGGCTATCCAGTTTTTGTGGGCATAATGCATAATTTAATGGGACTTTTTATTCCATACTTAGCATTTATAGGGATACTTAATAGATGCAGGGTTTTTTGTTGTTATTGTTAATATTTGTGCAGAGAAGTTGATACTTTACTTTTAGGGTTTGGTTTTGGTTTTGAGACAATCTTACTGTGTAGCTCAGGCTTGGTCTGGAACTCTGGAAGTCCTATGTAAGTAACCCAGGCTGGTCTTGCAACCTTTCTACCTCCAATTCTGGTGTCCTGGGGTATATTCAGCTTTTCTTATTTTCAAATCATTCTTGAAGATTCATTGTCATGTCTTTCTTACAGCTGAAGAAATAACTTGTAAAGAAATCACAGAGAGTACATGACAAAACCATGCTCCTTTGACATGTCTTTGATTTTTTGTTTTGTTTTGTGTTTCGTTTTTCTATTCATGCAGGGTCTCATGTAGCCCAGGCAAGACTGGAACTTGCTATGTAGCCAAGGATGATCTTGAACTCCTGACCCTCCTGTCTGTACCTTTCAAGAGCTAGGTATAAGCCACACTGCTTTCTTTACAGTGTGACATTTTAGGGAATGAAAACCTAAGAACAAACAGCAACAGTAACAGCAGAGTAATTTCATTGTCCCCAGTATCCACTTTTCAGAGATCTGAGGGTCATGATAACCTGAAAGCCTCATTCAAAGCTCATGGCCAGAATCTTCACTATTTTTATATGGAACTACCACCTTAAATGGAACAGTTTATCCCTAACTAGTGCACATATCCAAACTGCACCATCTTCTATTGATGCATCTGAGGTCAAAGCTTTGGTGCTAGGTATGAATTCAACAAACACTGAAATTTTTTATTTTTTTCAGACAGGGTTTCTCTGTGTAGCCTTGGTTGTCTTGGAACTCACTCTGGAGACCAGCCTGGCCTAGAACTCAGAGATCCACCTGCCTCTGCCTCTCTGCTGGGATTAAAGGCATGTGTCACCATAGCCAGGGTACATTTAAATATTGAGTACACAGTGTGCTAGGGACAATGGGAACACAGGAAGGATAAATGGGGATCCAAACTAATGCGAGGGACATTAGAGAACCTGAAGTATGCGCTGGCCATGCAGGGTGGGTGGAAAGGTGTATTTTGTGGGTGAAAACACAGGAAGAGAAAGCATGGCTTTGGAGGCACAAGAAGGCTATATGCTGAACCACTGAGTTATCGGGGAAATGAAGGCAAGGAGAGAGACATTCTAGAACCCATTCATGGAAAGAATTGTGGAGGGGACCAATTCTAGTGACTTATGATTAAGGAATTTGGACTGGAGAGCCATAACTAATTCTGGGATTTACTTATTGAGAGTCTCACTCTGTAGCCCAGGCTGGCCTGAAACCTGGAATTTGTGGTCTTCTTGCCGAAGCCTCTCAAGTGCTGGGATTACTGGTATGAGCCATCATGCTGAGCTTTTTGTTTTTAATTTAAAATGTATGAATATGTGTTTTGCCTGAATGTACGTCTGTGCACCACTTACATGCCGAGTGCCAGAAGAGGGCGTCTGATCCCCTGGAACTGAACTGCCATGTGAGTGCAGGAATTGAACCTGGCTAATATGGAAGAACAGCCAGTGCTCTTAACCTCGGAGCCGCCTCTTCAGCCCCCAGTTCTGTGTTTTCAACGAGTTGATTTTCCTATGCGTTGGGGGAATTTCTCCTTTCCCTGACATCCTATCTCTCTACCAAATCTGGATTGTCTTTGTGCCTCTGTTCCCACCGCCCGTGGCCAGCATCCCCGTCCCAAGCCCATCGCGTTCGGGTTAAGGGCCTTCTCCAAGCAGTCGCAGGACCCAGACTCTCCCTGTGTAGCGTACACTGCACACAGGATCAGACGAACCATCGCCAAAACAGGCTGCACCGGTACAAAAGGACGTCCGCGTCACCCCTCCTGATGTTCACGGCCACGGCTAGATCTGTTCCTACTTAGGATCTTTCTCCCGAGGCCAACCAGCTTGCTCGCTGAGCCTCCCACGGTAGCTGACACTCCCCTCCGCTCCTCCAGGCCGGTAACCGCTAATGCCCTTCTCCGCGGCTCTAAACCTACCGCGGGCGAGCAGCGGGCTCGTTCCCGCCTCTTGGCTCTCGTCTCGCCCAGCCGTGCACACCAAGCGTTTCTACCCTGTATCATCTCTCTCTTTTTTTTTTTTCTTTCTTTTTGGTCTTTTCCACAGACCGATGTCTCCGTTTTCCTTTGTCAGGACAGGGCCTCGCAGAGCCCTCGGCTCAGCACCGCGGAAGCGCGCAGCGCACACGCCCCGTCCACTTTAATTGAACCGAAATCCGGCGGGGCTGGTCGGACTCCGAGGGCGTGTGGAGAGGGAAGAGCGGGAGGGACGGGGCTGACCCCACCGCAGGGCACGAACGGAAGACGCACAAAAGAAACTTGGGGCAAAAGAAAAAGAAAACAAGAAATGCCGGGGACGGAGCCGCGGAGCGGTGCAGGGTCAGCCTGGAGGCGGCCGCACGCTCCCGCCGCTCCCTCGGGCCGCGGCCGTTGGGGGGGAGGGGGGCGTGGCGACGAGTCTCGCGGGAGCGGCGGTTGGGCGGGCCGTTGTCCCCGAGGGCGGGGCGAGTTGCTAAGGAAATGACCGCCCGCAGCGGCTCGCCGCGCCAGCGGGGCGGGGTCTGGGGCCGCGCGTTTCCGCTTCCGCTCTCTCCTCCCCGCTCCCGTCCCGTTACCGCCTCCTGGCCGGCCTCGCGCCTTTCGCCGGCACCTTGCGTCGGCTGCGCAGCCGGGCCCGCTCCCTGCCACGCGCGCCCCCGGGGCCCCCCGGCTCCGGCGCCGGCAAGGGTCGCGTCCCGCTCGCCTGCCCCACAGGCCGCCGGCCCCGCCAGCCCGCCAGCCAGCCCGCCAGCCCGCCAGCCAGCCCGCCGCCATGGGTGCCTACCTCTCCCAGCCCAACACGGTGAAGTGCTCCGGGGACGGGGTTGGCGCCCCGCGCCTCCCGCTGCCCTACGGCTTCTCCGCCATGCAAGGCTGGCGCGTCTCCATGGAGGTGAGGCGACAGGGCCCCCGGAGGCTGTGGCCACTGCACGGCCGGAGCCTGACAAGAGAAAGGGAGCGGGGGAGGGGACGGGGTGCTTCCCCGGGCAAGGGGTCCCTGGCGAGAGCCTGCGGCCGCGGTGCGGGAGGCGGCGGCGGCGGCGGCGGCGAGCGCGGGATCCGGGCGGAGAGGGAGCTGCCTGAGCTCGGGGACCGCGGCGCGATGGCCGGTGGCGCCGAGAGAGCCCTGCCATGTGGGGAGAGGCACCTTCCGCCCACTGTCCGCCGTGTCTCGGTGCCTTCGCGCCATCCTCCGGTGCCGGCCCAGCCCTCCAGGCTTCCAGGCGGCGTGGGGTGTAGTTGTCAGAGCGGGAGAGGCCAGCTCGGCTGTCTGCTCGCTGCTTGGCGGAGTAGATGTGAACGGCTGGTTCGCTTTTTTTTTTTTATTCTTCGAATATGTGATGTGGCAGGCCTCTTGGGGCTGGAAACTTGATGGGAAAAAAGGAGCCCGGGCGAATAATGTGTTTCCCGTGCTTAACCCTTCGTTGCTTTAGCCTTAAGACACCTCGCGTTCATTTCAGAGGCTCTGCTTGACCTTCGAGAATTGTCACTCGTTTGTCTTCTTTCCGAAACCTTTTACGACCTTTAGGGAAAGAATTGTCTGTCTCTAGGCTTGCTTGGAAAAAAAAAATGATGCTTGCAATTTTTTTCCTCACTCGATTTCTTTAAAACTTACTAAGTTGTCATTCGCCTGTGCTTATAATTTAGTTTACTCGATTTTCAGTCATTGCAGCCAATTTTTTTTCCTCACAATCTACGGGTAACTTTAAAAAAAAAAAAAAAAAACAAATCCACTTTGGATGCAAGGGAAAACCACCATGTGGATTAACAGCGTTGAGCAAATGGATGTGAGACGACAATGAACGGGAAAACCTGGGTGGTAGGATGGACATGGGAAAGGTGGACAATAAATGTCTTGGAGAAATTTTGCGAGCTCTAGGTAGAGGGACTAGGTAAATGCTCTAATTATGTCTGGAATTGAGGCTTTATCCACTTAGTAGGTGGGCTTCAGGTAGCAGCCAAATACTGTCTCCCTTGGGGATTTTTCTCAAATCCCTCGCTCCTCCCTGTGGTTAGCTCTGGAATGACAGCGTGAACTTAAACGATTTGTTCTCAGACTCAAAATTTATTCCCTCAGTAGCCTTTGATAATGGTTCTAGCATTATCTATAGCATCTAGACAAACAGTTTCAGCAAGGAGAGGGTCCTATTCATCCGTCTCATCTGGCTTAGTGCCCATATTTGACAGCTTGGAAATTGAGGCCTGAAAGGTTAGCACACTTGTTTCTAGATACAAAGAATCGGTATGTATTAAGTTGTTGGAGACAGGAGGTGCTGTTCTTATAGGCGGCAGACTAAAGCACAGCTTTCATACTTCTCAGTGATGCTATACAACTAACTGGCTGTAGTTAGAGACACCTGGATATTTTCCTTTCCTTCAGAAGGAAAGCCCGAGGGATGGCTCAGTGGCTGCTGTTCTTGCAGGAGACCAGAGTTTGATTCTCAGCACCCATGTCAAGCAGCTCACAACCACCTGTATCTTCCAGCTCCACAGACCCGGTGCCCTCTTCTGGCCTCTGCTGATAGATACCTCATTCTCTTATTCATTCATTCATTCTCTCAAAATGGGGGGGGGGGCGGCGGCGGCGGCATTGTGTTAGTCTGGCTGGTGTTTGGGTTAGGCTATGGTGTTTTCTTTTAGGGACTGTTTACCTCAGACTTTTCAAGTTTCTCATTCCTTGATTCCCATTGCTGTGGAATGAAATAGTTTTTCCACTTTATGGGGAACTCTTTCTAGATTTTTGTGAATTGAGTTGCTTGAGTGTTTTCAAATCCAGGAATTCTGTGTTTTTACTTACCTGCTAAACATTTATTTCCCTTAGTTTTTTGGTTTCTCCATTAGTGATTGGAGAACTGCTTCATTTTTAGTTTTGGGTGGTTTGGTGTGAGAATTTTGCTTGACTGTTCTTGGGATCCTAATCTTCATTTTCAGAGGCAACCTACTCGAGCATTAAAGCCTTCCTGCTATATGCTATTCCTGAATTTCCTCTTGTTTGAGTTACTTAGGCCTTATCTTCTTAGAGTACCAGTTCAGATTTTTTCCCCCTGAGACAGGGTTCTCTGTGTAGTTTTGGATCTCACTCTGTAGACCAGGCTGGCCTCGGACTCACAGAGATCCGCCTGGTTCTGCCTCCTGAGTGCTGGGACTAAAAGCCTGTGCCACCACTGCCTAGCTAGTTCAGATTCTTTTCTGCTTCATAGATATTTTTCTCTCTAGGATTGTTTCCTCCCTCCAGGTATTACATAGTGTCTTTGCTGTTGTAAGAAAAGAACTAAGATACTATAGTTTCTAGTCTCTTAAAGGAATCTTTTCAGAAAATAAGCTCTTGACCTAGGAGTATATATAGCTCAATGGTCCAGAAAGATGGGGAAGGGTTATGGTATATCTTTGTCCCTCTTTTCCTAAGGAACAGGCTTGATTCCACCTATTAATGAAGCCCGTTTACATTGTTGGCTTGGTTCTAATGACTGAGTTCCAGGTAAGGTTAATTGTGTATACCTTATAGGGGTTGCTAAAATTCTGACACATAGATTTTAGCCTTAGACTTGTTTTACTCCCTCCCTTGAAGCAAGGGTGGATGGTGGTCATGAAAAGCTGACATTTTATACTTACTGCCTCTTTCCAACCCTCTTTGTGGGGAACCAGAATTTTCTTTTTTTGGGGGGTGGGGTGGGGAACATGTGTGTCAAAGTACCATAGCAATGTTCCCCCCTTCTTCATGGTTTGGAGGGATCCTCTAGCTAGCTGGTTGAGCTGTGTGCTGTGGGGTTAAGAGTAGAAGAGGTTCTGAGAAACATAAAACATTGTGAGGTTTTGGTTGCTGATGAGAAGTCCAGTCTAAAGGCAATGTACTGCTACAAAGGAAAAGGAATTTTGAGGCTCCTCTGAAAGAAGCAGAACAGTTTTCTATGGAGAGTTAGGATTTTACAAAATTCAGTAAATATTTCCCCTTTTTAAAAAGCTGTGTCAGTATCTAATTTGTTTTACATTTATTTTTTGTGTGGATGTACGCATGTGCCATAGCACACATGTGAAGTTCAGAGGACCATTTCATCTCTGCTTCTACCTGTATAGATCCTAGGGATTGAGCTCAGGTTGCCAGACTTGATGGCAAGTGCCTTTACCTACTGTCACCTCTGCAACCTTTTTGGGGAGCTGAGGGGACAAGACAGGGTCTTTCTATATAGCCCTTTCAGTTCTGGAATTTGCTGGTATCCTCCTGTCTCTGTCTCCTGAATGCTAGGATTACAGGTATGCATTGCCATGTTGTATTTGGTATTGATATATTTTGAGTCTGATTTTGAGTAGTAGTCATAAAAGATTATCAAAGATCTGAAGAGGTTGATAGCTTAGCAGATAAGAGCACTTGATGCTTGTCCAGAGGACCCTGGTTTTGTTTCCAGTATCCATGTGGCGGCCTACAGCTACCTGTAACTCCAGTTCCAGGAGATCTAACATCTTCTCCAGGCCTCCTGGGGCACCAGGTACACGTGTGATGTACAGATAGACATTAGACATTCAGGCAAAATGCCCATGAACGTAAAGTTTTATATATATATTTTCTCCCACCCGCCAATTCCCAAGTAACCACTCAGAGGCTTACTATTACTTATAAATGTCCTGCTTGCTCAGTGGCTGAACGGCATCTGACTCTGCCCTTCCTCCTCCCAGAGTCCTTTGTGTCTGCATGTCCCTCCTAAACTTCCTATCTGGCTGCTGGCCTGTCAGCTTTTTATTAACCAATGAGCTCCAAGTTCTCTTAGGTTTTATGTGATGTAGTTGTGCCATGTTGGAACACCATATGTAGGCAAAGTTTTCCCATTCTAGGAGCCGCTTCCAAGCTACCACACAGAGGTTTATATTAATTGTAAACGTTCAGTTGATAGCTCAGGCTTGTTTCTAGCTAACTCTTACACTTAAATTAACCCATATTTTTATTTATGCTTTGCCACATGACTTATGCCTTGTTACTTCATGTTTTACATGTCCTGCTTGCTCAGCTCTGGCATCTCTTGGTTCTGCCCTTCCTTCCTCCCAGAGTCCTCTGTGTCTGCATGTTCCACCTATACTTCCTGTCTGGCTACTGGCCTGTCAGCTTTTTTTTTTTTTAAAGATTGATTTATTTATTAGGTACAGTGTTCTGTCACATGTATGCCTGCAGGCCAGAGAGGATGCCAGATCTCATTACAGATGATTGTGAGCCATGATATGGTTGCTGAGAATTGAACCCAGGACCTCTGGAAGAGCAGTCAGTGCTCTTAACCTCTGAGCCATCTCTCCAGCCTGGCCTGTCAGCTTTTTTTTAACCAATGAGAGTAATACATTTTCACGATGTACAGAAGGATTATTCCACAGCAATATATCTTAAAAAAATTTTTTAGAGAACATCTAGATTGAATGTAATGCTGAATAGAAAAATCTTTTTTTTATTTATTATCTGTACAGAAGAGGGCACCAGATCTCATTACAGGTGGTTGTGAGCCACCATGTGGGTGCTGGGAATTGAACTCAGGACCTCTGGAAGAGCAGTCGGTGCTCTTACCCTCTGAGCCATCTCTCCAGCCCGAATAGAAAAATCTTAAGAGGCTTGCATGACTGTTTGTTTTAGGATGGTCTCCTATAGGCTCAAACTTTCTGTGTAGCTGAAGATGACCTTGAACTCCTCACAGGTGCTGAGATAGTCCTGAGTGCAGCTGTGTCAAGCTTCAGTCTTAATGGAGAAGATATTATAAGATGGGATATCGGATATCACAAGCGTGCCATGGGGCTCTGTTTCAGAGAGGGAATCTCCAATTAAGGAGCATTTATTACCTGATCTTCACATGTATTTTAAAGCACCTTCAATGTACTGAACCAGATCAAAATTTCTTTGTCTAAGGCAGTGGTTCTCAACCTTCCTAATGCTACCACAACCATAAAATTATTTTCGTTGCTACTTCATAACTGTAATGTTGCTAATGTGATGAATTATAATATTTTTGGAGATAGAGGTTTCTCAAAGAGGGAATGACCCTCAGGTTGTCTAGGACCTAGTCAGACTTTTTTTTTCTTTTTTTGCTTTTCAAGACAGAGTTTCTTTGTGTAACCCTGACTATCCTGGAATTCACTCTGTAGACCAGGCTGGCCATGAACTCAGATCCACTTACCTCTACCTCCCAAATGCTGGGATTAAAGTTGTGCACCACCACTGCCTGATTTCACCTTATCTTACATTAATTTATATTGTTTCTGTTGGTTTGCCTCTTCTGAACATTTTATGTGAATTGAGTTGACCTTTTTTCTTTGAGTTAATCAGTTTTTATTTTATGTGTATAAGTTTTTTGCTCAAATGCATGTTTGTATACTGTGTATATGCCTGGTGCCCATGGAGATCAGAAGAGGGTATCAGATCTTCTGGAACTGGAGTTCCAGATGGTTGTGAGCTACCATGTGAGTGCTTGGTATCATACTGGAGTCCTGTAAGAGCAGCAAGTGTTTTTAGTCACTGAGCCATGTTTCCAGCCCTGTGAGTTTTGTTTGAAAACGGACAACTAAGCCCTGTCATCCTAGAACACTGGTGGTGTTGGTCTCTGGCTCAGGGGAATCTGCAAGAAAAGAAAGTGCCCTTTACCAGGGGAAACAGGACTGT
Organism: Peromyscus maniculatus bairdii; assembly: GCF_049852395.1. Taxonomy (NCBI): domain Eukaryota; kingdom Metazoa; phylum Chordata; class Mammalia; order Rodentia; family Cricetidae; genus Peromyscus; species Peromyscus maniculatus. The sequence goes on along the minus strand of NC_134873.1, from coordinate 17,521,421 downwards.
GAGTTGGTGGTCAGTTAGCATCAGGCTGCTTTTACTAAGTGTAACTGTTTCATGTTTTTATTACATCTCTTTAATCATGTACATATGTGTCTGCATGCCTGTGCCACAATGCCCGTCCGGACATCAGAGGACATTTGCAGGAAGTGGCTCTGTCTTTCCATGATGTTGATCCAAAGGATCAAATTCAGATCGTCAGGCTTGGCTGAGTCATCTTGCTGGCCCTAACTGTAATTTTTAAAAAGATTTCTAAAATTTTTATTTTATTTTATTTTATTTTATTTATTTATTTTCAAACAGCTGAAGCCAGCTTTATTTAACACCAGAGAGGCACCTCCTCAAGTTCTGACCCCACCCCTGGACAGGGCACAGGACCCAGTCACTCAGTGACCAGAGTTCAGGAGACTGCAGATAACATGCTTCAAGCTGGGGATTTTGTAGCTTAGGGGCAGAAGGAGGTGGGAATTCATTTGGGGCAGAATGGGGAGTTAGCTGGTTCCCTTAGACAAGCTGTTTTGGAAACTACAGGATCTGTTGTCTCCTTTTGCGAACACCAGGTGTCTGGGTAGGGGGCATCTGCTTTTCTTCCACAGTCCCCAAACATCTGGCTCCCTGGAACTCTGAGCTAGGTTTCAGGGCCTTGATTTTGACATGGGATGAGGGTGGGGTGGGGTGTCCTTTATTCCAGATTCTTTTTTTTTTTTTTTTAAGATTTCTTGCATACAGTATCCGGACTGCATGTTTGTCTGCAGGCCAGAAGAGGGCACCAGATCTCATTATAGATCTGGTTGTGAGCCACCATGTGGTTGCTGGGGATTGAACTCAGGAACTCTGGAAGAGGAGCCAGTGCTCTTAACCACTGAGCCATCTCTCCAGCCCTCCAGACCCTTTCTATACAAATAATAGAGATGTCATTTTTCTGTCTAGCTACTTCCTCCTGGTTGGGGGGGGGGCAGTGATTCTAGGAGCTCTGAGTCTGGAGTGACTCTACTCTAAAAGAAGTATTGCTTTGATTTGGTCTTGTGTGATAGGCCAAGTGACAGCAGTGAGGTGACCCAAGAGGAGCTTCTGTGAAAGGTTTAAAAGACAAGGCAAAAGTGTGAGCATGAAGAGGGGTCGAGAGGAAGAGGCGAGTGTGGGAGGAGCCAACCAGAGGATGAGACTCACAGTTGGAGTTTTAGTACCTGGTCCCAGAGCCTTTGGACCCCCATCCCTGACAAGCTAAACTTTTTATTTTTATGTGTATGAGTGTTTTGCGTATGTATTTGTATGTGCACCATGTGTCTTATCTGGTTCCCATACAAGTCAGAAAAGGGTGTTGGATATTCTGGAACTGGAGTTACAAACAGTTATGAGCCACCATGTTGGTGCTGGAACCCAAATCTAAGTCTTCTGCACGAACAACAAATGCTCTTAACCAGTGAGCTGTCTCCTCTAACCCACATATATATATATATATTTAAACGATTTATTTATTATGTGTACAGTGTTCTGTCTGCATGTATGCCTACAGGCCAGAAGAGGGCACCAGATCCCATTACAGATGGTTGTGAGACACCATCTGGTTGCTAGGAATTGAACTCAGGACTTCTTGAACAACAGCCAGTGCTCTTAACCACTGATCCAGCTCTCCAACCCCCTAGTCCTTTATTTTTAATAGCTCAATAATATTTCCCTGTAATTTTGTTTCTTTATTGCTGATGTTTAGATTTGCACATTTGCCTATTGTGAATAATGATGCGTGTACAACTTTTTGTGTGGAAATATATTTTGGGTATATATCTAAGAATGGAATTGCTATGAGTGATATTAGGAAATGTATATTTGCCCTTTGTATCTAGTCATATTAAAATCCTTGGACTCATCAAAGTAGTGTCTTGTATGCTAATGATCTGGGTGACAGCTGATAGCCCCTATGTATCTTTAGAAATGAGGGATTGTCACAAGAAAAACTGAGGTCTAGTAGATAGTTGGGCCTTTCAGCACACATCCTTAGCTAGAGAGGCTGAAAGGTTAATGACCAGTGGCCAATGATTTGATTAGTAGTGCCTGTGTAACACCAAAGGAGTACAGGGAACTTAAAGCAGCTGCATGTGTGGAGATCCCCAGAGGGCATGAAAGCTGAGCCCTCACTCAGTCTGCTGAGATGGTTCAGCAATGCCCAGTCCTGCACTCACTAAATGTTTCCCGGAATTCTGTGATTTGCACTAGCAAACTAATTGAACCTAGGGAAGGAGTTGTAGGAATGTCTACTGCTTTAGGATTATTTATTTGGTATGTGAGGAAAAACCTTGTGGTCACAGAAGTGTATTGTGAGAATACTACCACTGAGCTCTATCCCCATCCCTTATAGATAAGCTCTTACTAGGGTAAGGAGGTTTCTTCCTTCCTAGTTTGGTTGAGGTTTTCTGTCATGAATGAGCCTTTAAGTTTTGTCAAATAATGTCTTTGTTTGTTGTTTGTTTATGTCAGTATGTGTGCTGTGTGCGCGCACAGGTGCCCACAGAGTCTGGGGCGGGGGGTGTAGAATTGCTTGGAGGGGGGCTGGAGGCATGGTTCAGTTAAGAACACCGGCTGTTCTTCCAGAGACCCAGGTTCAATTCCCAGCACCCACATAGCAGCTTACAACTGACTATAGCTCCAGTTCCAGGGGATGTGACACCTTCACACCAGTGCACATAAAATAAAATGTTAAATAAATTATTAAAAAGAAGGAATCGCATAGAGGTAAAGTTTCAGGTATTTGTGAACCGCCTAATGTGGGTTCTAGGATTTGAACTCTGGTCCCAATAGGGCAGTAAGTGCTCTTAATGGCTGAATCATCTCTCCATCCCTATCAACCGCTCAGCTGCTTTTTGGGGGGAAGGAGGTGAGACAGGTTTTCTTTGTGTAGCCCTGGCTATCTTGGAACTCACTATGTAGATCAGGTTAGATTTGAACCCAGAGGTCCTGACTGCTTCTGCCTCTCAAGTGCTGGAATTAAAAGTGTGTGCCACCACCAACACCACTATACCCGGCCTATACCAATATTTCTGTTTGGTAGAATTCACCAATGAAGCCATCTTAGGTTGGACTTTTGGTGTAGGAAGAAGTTGTGTTGTTGGTTTTCAGATCCTTTTGAGACTGTACTCACTGGTTAGCCCAAGTCGGCCTTTAACTCACTGCAATCCTCATGCCTTCCGTATACTGGGATTAAAACAGGTGTATGCCATCACTTCTGGCTAAGTGTTTGGTTGTTGTTGTTTTGTTTGTTTTTAGTTTCTGGTTTTTTGAGACAGGGTTTCTCTGTATAGCCCTGGCTGTCCTGGAACTCACTCTGTAGACCAGGCTGGCCTTGAACTCAGTGATCCACTTGCCTCTGCCTCCCGAGTGCTGGGATTAAAGGCACAAGACACCACCACCAGGCTCTGACTAAGTGTTTTAATTATGTAAAATACACAAGGACATTTACATGTTGACCACTCACATGTGTACAATTTAAAGCTAAATGTGATATTGTGTGTCTGTAACCCCAGCATTTGAGAAGTCAGGGCAGGAATTCAAGGATTGTTTATGCTATACGAAACCCTATTTCAACAAGAAAAGGAGAATGCATTTTGCAGTATTCAATATATTCACATTGTGTAACTAATTTTCAGAACTCTTTATTTTGGAAAACTGGACCTCTGACTCAGAAGACAATTCCTCAGTCCCTAGAAACCACTATTTTATACTCTATATGACTTTTTTTTTTTTTTTAACAGTAGGGAAATTGAGGCATTGTCTCATTATGTAGCCCTGGGTGGCCTCAAATTATCTACTTGTATCAGGTTCTTGTACTTGCCATAATCTTTGTGCCTTTGCCTCCCAAGTGTTAGGATTACAGGTATGTAACACCATGCCTGGTTTAATTTTTATTTTTCATCAAATACATGCATTGTGTGTGTGTGTGTGTGTGTGTGTGTGTGTGTGTGTGTGTGTGTAATATCTCCCTATTCAGTGTGGTTGTGCACATGGATGCATGTGTTTGAGTAGAAGCCAGAAATTGGCATCAGATGGTTTCCTGTGTCTCCTTGAATCGCCTTGCCATCTTATTTTTTGAGACGTTGCTCACTGAACCCTGAGATCATCCATTGACTAGACTGTCGGGCAGGCCCGTGAGCTCCAGGGATCTACCTATCTCTGCCTCCCATCCCCCTACACCCAGGGCTGGGGTCACAGATAGGTGTTGCTGCCAGCTGCTTTGTTTTCTGAGACAGGTTTTCACTATGTAGCCCTGTGCTGTCTAGCTTTTATTTATTTATTTTTATTTTTTATTTTTTTATTTTACAATACCATTCAGTTCTATATATCAGCCACGGGTTCCCCTATTCTCCCCCCTCCCACTCCCTCCCCTTACCCCCAGCCCACCCCCTATTCCCACCTCCTCCAGGGCAAATCCTCCCCCGAGGACTGCGATCAACCTGGTAGACTCAGTCCAGGCAGGTCCAGTCCCTTCCTCCCAGACTGAGCCAAGTGTCCCTGCATAAGCTCCAGGTTTCAAACAGCAAACTCATGCAATGAGCACTGGACTTGGTCCCACTGCCTAGTTGCCTCCCAAACTGATCAAGCCAATCAACTGTCTCACCTATTCAGAGGGCCTGATCCAGCTGGGGGCCCCTCAGCCTTTGGTTCATAGTTCATGTGTTTCATTCATTTGGCTATTTTTTTTTCAATAATTGTGTCTGGCTTTTATGTGGGTGATGGGAATCAGAATTCAGTTGCATGGTAGCATTTTACCAACTGAGCCATCTTTCCAGGCTGAATATACTTAATTTTTAAAGTTATATGATATTATGTTATCTTTTAGGGCTGTTTGTTTATTATTAGATTTATTTCATATTTCTTAATGTGTGTATATGGAGAGCCATGCACATCCCACAGTGTACATATGAAGGTCCAAGGATAACTTGTGGATGTTAGTTGTCTCCTTCCTCTACGTGGGACCCATGAACCGAATATCAGGTCATGTGGCTTGGTGGCAAGCACCTTTACCTGCTGAGCCATCTCAGTGACCCTTTTATTTGGTTATTTGAGACAGGATCTGGTATAGTATACACTGGTCTCAAATTCTTGATCCTCCAGGTTTTACCTCTCATGTGCTGGAATTATAGGCATAAACCACCATAACTGGCTCTTAAAATTAGAAGAGAATTCCCTTCCTAACTGCCATTGAATCTTTTATCTTGACTTACAAGGATTTAGATGTGTGTGTGTGTGTGTGTGTGTGTGTGTGTGTGTGTGTGTGTGTGTCAGTGGTTGATTTAGAGACAGGATAGCTATCAGGAGATTGGAATCAGTGAAGAGAATTAACTAACCCTTTATTAAATGGATGCATACATTGCATAGAAGGTCAAAAGGGCTGTGGAATATATGACTTCAGAAGACCAAGGCCTAATAGCCTTACTTACTCTCTGGTGACTCATGTTGTGTGTATTCTGAATCATCTCTTCTGGACATCACAATAATACATTTCTGGGTTTCATGTTGCAAGTGAGAGAGAAGATCCATCCCGTCCTACCCTCCCGCCCCCTGCAGGGTTTCTTTGTGTAGCCCTGGCTATTCTGGAACTCACTCTGTAGACCAGGCTGGCCTCCAACTCAGAGATCTGCCTGCCTCTGCCTCCTGAGTGTTGGGTGTGTGCACCACCAACGCCCATCAAAGCTGTATCCTTTGTAAAGAAAAATTTTAGTTCACAGTTTGGAGGTTCAAGCATGGTGCTAGAATCTGCTCCACTCTGGTGAGAACCGTGTGGCAGATGTTAGGAGAACCTGTCGAAAAGATCCTTTGTTATTAAGACTTAGGAAGCAAGAGACCTGGGATGATTCAGGCTCTCTTCATGAGAGGCAGTCTTGTGAGAGTAATACACTCTACCAGACTTGAATCATTCCTGCAAGCCAACATTACTCTTCCATAAGGCTGTAGCCTCTACCTGATTCTAGGTACCACTACTACCTCAACACTGCCACACTGGGGGCCTGGCCTCTATAGAGCATATACATCTCTAGACAGCAAACCATATCTAAACCATAGCACCATCCTATAAGCAGACATGAAGGATCTGCAGTAGACCCCAGAGCAGTAAAGAAATTTAAAACAGTCTTTGCTTTTGCATACTGGTTTAAAATCTGGCTTTGGACATAGGACTCCTTTCTCCTGTGGAACATTGGATGACAGTGTGAAGTAGTGTCTATTCAGTGCCCGATTATTGGTAAAGGCAAGAAATACTGCAAGTTTCGAGCATTGGTATAGTTGGGAAAGGCGTCTTAGAGTCATTGAGATGTAGAGTCTAACAGACAGAGGAATGAGTAGGGGGGGTAGTGTTAGGAAGAAGGCTAGGAGAAAAGACTGAGTACATATGTGCTTTGCTGGGTAATGGAAGAGTATCTGTTAAAAGTGGAGTCGTTGGAGAATGGCATTAGAATTAGGAGATCCGGTTATACACATGGGTAGTAGTGACTGCCTTAAATTAAGCAAGGCAGGAACAATGTGATGAAAGCTACCAAGAATAACTCAGCAGTCCTCTAATAGATGACTAACAGCTAGGAATTTAAAGATGGACCACTATTGGGTGTTGGCTGTGGAAGTTAAAATTCCACAGAAAGAAATAAAACCAAAGAAATAATCTTAGTGATTAAGGGCACTTGTTGCTCTGGCAAAGGACTTGAGTTTGATTCCCAATACCCACATGATTTGCAGCCGTCTGTAACTCTCGTTCAGGGGATCAATTCTGACCTCTGTGAGCATCAAGCATACACATGGTGCACATACAAACATGCACACAAAATGCTCACACAAAAAGTAAACTGAGTAAACCTAATAAATACAATATTAAAAAAGATAGAAGACAGTTCAATCTTCCTTCCTTCCTTCCTTCCGTCCTTCCTTCTTTCCTTCCCTCCCTCCCTCCCTCCCTCCCTCCCTCCCTCCCTCCCTCCCTCCCTCCCTCCCTCCCTCCCTCCCTCCCTCCCTCGATACAGAGTTTCTCTCTATAACAGCTCTGGCTGTCCTGGAACTTGCTTTATAGGTCAAGCTGGTCTTGAACTCATAGAGATCCGCCTGCCTCTGCCTCCTGAGTACTGGGAGTAAAGGCGTGTGCCACCACCGCCCAGCTTATTATTTTTTAATGGAGGCTTCTGTGTTCCTATTATAAGAGTATTGAAGTGGAACGGACAGCCTCTAAGAACAATCAGTTGAAGGTACAGAAGTATAGCTCTTCACTAAATTCAAGAAACCCTGAAACAATGACATGCTTTGTACAAGATGATTCTTCAAAGTACCTGAGAATAAGCCTGCAAAACAAAAGTTGTTTGGATTGCTCTCTCATATTTTTTGCTGTAAACAAGATCTTGATAGAGAAGGATTTGAGATTAGGACTTAAAGAAGAAAATGTTAGTCTAGGAAGAGAAGAACCAGAGGGAAAGGAAAGTTTAGATGAAGGTGGGGAGAAGCTCAGCAGAGAAAGAATAGCACTGAACTTGAACAGTGTGGGAAAGACGTGACTAGCTGTGTACACAGAGTACACACACACAAATGTTGAATGAACGTAGTGGCCGCAGTCAACGTGATCTCATACATTTTGTGACCAACAGTACTTAGTGTTTCTGATTTAGGACTGACTAAAGAAAGCAGTTGGCAGTTATACAAGGTTGGATGAGTTTTTCTAGATTGTAAGAGATGATGTTGAAATACTTGGCTGTGACTCAGAAAAGAACAAAAACTCCAAAGGTAAAGGTTCTGAGTAAAGATGTAAGTGAAATTAAAGCTCTTAGAGAAGGTGGAACAATTCCAAATAATATCGTAGGTCTGTAATCTCACCAAAAAGTGCAAGAGTAATGTGGGATCGTTCTAGGAACTGAGACCTGCATATGAGATGAATCTATTGTGGGCATTTCTCTTTATGAAGGATAGACAAGAAAAGTGTGAACCAAGTGCCAGACTTCAGAGCAGAATATCTGTATAGCAAATGGCAGTTTACAGTTTTGTGTTGTCCTGGTGACTGTCTGATAAAGTGGTTAAACTATTGTTATTCCATATTATAAAAGAGGGTGAAATTGACACAAGGTAGTGGCCAGAAGATCATTTAGTGCAGTCCACACTTTTCTCTGTATCAGCTAATCCTGCCAACTGCGTATCAGAAATATTTGGAAAAGGCTAACTATAGTGACTCATCCTATTACCCAGCACTTTCAGGGATGAGACAGGAGAATCATGAGTTTGAAGATAGCCATGTAGTGGGACCCTGTCTCAAAAACAGAACAAATCTGGCCTTTAATCCCAGCACTTGGGAGGCAGAGGCAAGTTGCTGAGTTTGAAGACAGCCAGGGCTATATGGAAGACAGTGTCTTGAAAAACCAACTAGCCAACTAAGAAAACAAAACAAAAACCAGAGCAAAACAAAAAATCTGGAGGAAAAACATGGCTATGTTGAACATGTATTAACCCTCGCCCAATTGAACCCAATATACTTAATTCTTTGTTTGTTTGTTTTGGGTTTTTTGTTTGTTTGTTTTCTGTGTAGTTTTGATGCCTGTCCTGGAACTCCCTCTGTAGACCAGGCTAGCCTCGAACTCACAGAGACCCGCCCGCCTCTGCCTCCTGAGGGCTGGGATTAAAGGCGTGCGCCGCCGCCGCCGCCGCCGCCGCCGCCGCCGCCGCCGCCGCCGCCGCCGCCGCCGCCGCCGCCGCCGCCGCCACCACCCAGCCTTATACTTACTTCTTGGTGTTATTCTTTAAAGAATACAGTATAGAATTAGAGAAAAACCAAACAGGACAACAAAAAACAGGGGGAAAGAATGCGTATTTTATAGCATTTACATGAATTAAATAATGTGAGTAATCTAGAAGCGATTTGAAGTGTACGGATAGCACTGGGCGTGGTGGTGGCCACACTCTGTAGAGAATTCTGTAGAAATTGAAGTAGATGTTGAAAACAGAAAAAAAAATATTATTTCACCCCCACTTTCAAGTTTAATATATTATCTTCCAGGCACTAAATATACCTTTAACATCCTTCCTTCCTTCCTTCCTTCATTCATTCATTCATTCATTCATTCATTCATTCATTCATTTATTTATTTATTTATTTATTTATTTATTTTTGGGAGTTGAGGGCCGAACCCAGGGCCTTGCGCTTGCTAGGCAAGCACTCTACCACTGAGCTAAATCCCCAACCCCACATTTTTCTTCTTATTCGTTTAATATGTTGTGAACCCATTTCTCTAACACATATTCATCATTTTTGTGTACACAAACATACCTTTAATATTGTTTGTTTTATTTACTTTGATCGAGAGAAGGTTTTACTGTGTAGCACAAGCTGGTCTCAAAGTAATGATCCTCCTGCCTCAGTCTCCTTAGTGCTGCAGTTACAGTTGTAAGCCAAAATGCCTGACTTGGTACTTAGCATTTCTAATAGCTATTTATATTCTACTGGAGAAGCTCCATTTGCAATCATTAGTAGAAGTTTAGGTGGTTGATAGTTAGTTGCTTTTGTTTTTTAGCCAGGGTATCACTGTGTAGACCAGGCAGGCCTTCCGTGATCTGCCTGCCTCTACCTCCTGAGTACTGGGATCAAAGGTGTATCCCACCAAACACAGCTTAAAATTGCTTTTGTTACTCAATAATGCTATAATAAGTTGTTGTGTTTTCTCTTGTGAACTTCTTGCTATGTATTCCTGACTGGCCTCAAGTTCATGGCAAGCCTACCACTTTAGCCTCCCAAGTGCTAGGATTCTAGGCATATACCACCATGCTCAGCATTTAAATATCCTTATACTTATACTTTCTGTATCCTTGTCTAATTACTGTCATAAAACAAACAATAGTCGGCCAGGCAGCGGTGGCACACGCCTTCGTGAGGCAGAGCCAGGCAGATCTCTGTGAGTTTGAGGCCAGCTTGGTGTACAGAGCAAGATCCAGGACAGGCACCAAAACTACACAGAAACCCTATTTTGAAAAAACAAAAAAAAAAAAAAGAAGTTGTCAAATTCATAGATCACTTCAGAAAAATGTTTAAAGATTTGTATGTATGTATCTATGTCTATGTCTGTGTGAGTATGTGCCATGTGTGTGAATGTACCTATGGAGGCCAGAAATAGGCATTGGATCCCCTGGAGTTGGAGTTACAGGAAATTTTGGATCTTAGCGTGTACTGTGTAAGAGTAGCAAGTGTGCTTTAACTCAGGATCTCTCCAGCCCTCCACTTACAAACTTTGATACATAGTAGCAAGTTGTTCTCCAGGAAACCTAATTTATAGCCTGGTGGTGTGGGCTAGAAAAATGTGTTTCTGCTTCACTCTTACTGTTACTGTACATTACTACTTTCTAATTCTAATTTTGTACAAAAGGATGTTTCTGCATTAGTGTTTAGACTGACTCCAGTGTCATTAAACTGGTTTTAATGTTATTTAAATGTGGACAGACAGACATACCTGGGCATGGTGAGGCACGGCCTTACCAGCACTTGGGAGGCAGAGGCAAGCAGGTCTCTAGTTAGACGCCAGCTTGGTCTCCAGAGGGAATTCCAGGATAGCCAGGGCTACACAGAGAAACCCTGTCTCGAAAATAAACAAAACAAATGTGTATAAACAAATTTTATGGTAACAAAACTACAAATAAAATTAGCAGGATTATAAAGGCAACATTAAAATGATACAATTGTTCCGGTCAAAATTGGACACTCCTCAGGAATTAGTGGTGACTGCTGAGGAAGAAGCTCTTAGGAGTTAGCATGCATACACTTACCCAGGGGTTAGCATGCATACACTTACCCAGGGGTTAGCATGCATACACTTACCCAGGGGTTAGCATGCATACACTTACCCAGGGGTTAGCATGCATACACTTACCCAGGGGTTAGCATGCATACACTTACCCAGGGGTTAGCATGCATACACTTACCCAGGGGTTAGCATGCATACACTTACCCAGTGTTTATCCCATGTCAGTTCAGTTCTTCTGCTTTTCTGTAAGCCAAGCTAATTCTCCTTTGGGGTGTAGAGGATGTGGGACAGGGTCTCACTCTAGTCCAGACTGGTCTTGAACTTACTGCAGCCCTTACTTCAGTCTCCCCGAGTGCTGTGTTCCAACCCAAGCCATCTTACGAGGCTATTTCCTCCATTTCCGTAGTGCTTCCTATGTCTTATGTCTGTCACTGGAAATTTTTCATGAATCACTTGACCTGGTCTCCCTTTTGTTTGTTGATTTAGCCCAAGCGTATAGAACACACCGACACATAATAGAGTCTCAAATATTTGATTAGTGAGTGCATTCTTAGGAACATTGACGTTTGAGATGATGCCGAGCAACAGGCAATCATAAGTACAAATGAGAAGAATGTCCTTGCGTGGTGGTAAGAGGAGAGGAGAGGAGAAGGTCTAAGAAGAAAAACACTGGCTTAGATGGAAGGAAGGCTAGCTAGTGTGGTCCATGGGGGAGTCGTGGGAGAGGGCGAATGGGACCTTTGGTTTGTGGTACTTAACTCGGGCCTGAAGAAGAGACAAAAAAGGCACTGCAGTTGATGATGACCACAGGTATGCTGCTTGTTTGGGGGGCACTTTGTATTGGTGACATGGGGGATGTCTTTCTTCCCTGCCTTATGTTTCATTTTCTTAGCTAAAAAAATGCCATAGTCTTAGTTCAGCTCCAATAAGAGAATTACTACATTCAGAATTTTCAATATTGATATAAATTTTAAAATGCTGATGCCTTAAAGAGGAAAGAGAATTATGATTGAAATTAACTCACTTGCCTGGCAGTGGTGGCACTCAGGAGGCAGAGGCAGGGGGATCTCTCAGTTCAAGGTCAGCATGGTCTACAGAGTGAGGTCCAAGGCAGCCAGGGCTATATAGGGAAACTCTGTCTTGAACACGCCCCCACCAAAAAAAAAAGAAAAAGAAATTAACTCACCCAAGGTAAGTACTGAGCTAATTAGCATTTGTACCTTCTGTCTGAAGAGAGTAGGTGAAGGAAGTTCTGGTGGTTTTCAGGGTATTGTACAATAAGCTGCAACATACTTTTACCACAGACTGACTGACAGCCTTGCTTGAACTTTGCCCTGCCTGGAACATTAGTTTGAGGCAGTAGAAACTTGTTAGAAGAATTTGATCAAGCTTGTCCTTTTAATGAAGAAAGGGTAGTGTGGGCAGGGCCTTTTCCAGCTCCACCTCAGATTCAATTCATGAATGGAGTGGTATTTCAATTCCACCTGGGGGTAGGAGGTAGGAGCCTGATGGAGCTGTAAATTCTAATTAGCAAGTACTATACACAGTGTTTTTTAATAACTTAATTTGTTGCAAAGAGAATTCCTTTGTAAATCCTTTAAGCTGAGGACAACTTCTTGAGTTAAGCTTTAGGAAGAATTTGTTAAGATGCTACAATGCTTCTTTTTTAAAAAGTGTGTTAGCACAGTATTGTTTGCTGCTGTTACAGTCTTCTGTAGAATCCCCTGGTTTTCAGGTGTGTAAGGTCCTATGGTCTTCTTGCTATTTATTCTCGTCAACATTTCCTTCCTTGAATTTCACTGGTTATTCAGAATGGCTCCGCAGGTAACTGTATTGTTTAGTTTGGAGGGAGGGTTTCCTGTGCCATGATGACTTGTGTGGTCAGAGGACAACTGCTGGGAATGTGTCCTTTCCTTCCATCATGCATGTGGGTCCTGGTGATCAAACTGAAGTAGACAGGCTTGGCAGCAAGCACCTTTACAATCTGAGCCATCACATGGGCCCAGAAGTAACTTTTAAAGTGCCTGTAATCTGATTCTGTAGCTTGGAAGGGTGAGGTCTGATTTACTGAACAGCTAATAACCAAATATTCTTCTCTGGCAGACCAGGATCTCCTAAAGTGGAGGATGCTGTCTGTGTTATCGAGGTGGAGGTCTGAGTCTGCTCTTCTTACTCCTCCTCTGGGACCCTTCTTGGCCTTCCTCTCCTGTACTCTTTTATTACCATACCTTCCTTTCTCATTTCTAGTCCATGTTTGGCCAGCCAGAGGATGGTGCTATGAAGATATGAAAGTACCTTGTGACCTAAAATATAGAAGTAATGTTTGAACTTGAGACGTGCTGATTATGTTCCTTCTTCTTCTAGGATGCTCACAACTGTATTCCTGAGCTGGACAACGAGACAGCCATGTTTTCTGTCTACGATGGACATGGAGGTAACTTTAGCAGATTATATTGGTAACAGTCTGAGACCCCCAACTCCAGACTTTAACAGGCAAGAGAAGGGATCCTTTGTTCTTTTACTTTCCAGGGTTGAACTAAGTCTAATAGGTAAGAAAACCTCAAGGGCTATGTTAATACACTCCTCAGAGAAGTGATATTGAAATGTGTTTCCAGAGTCAGACTTTCCCATTGTTCTACAGCTAGGTCTCAGGTGTGCTAAAGTGTTTATCACCTGTGTCCTTGCATGTGGGAAGCGATTTTGTTAATAAAACCTTTCTTCTAGGGGAGGAAGTTGCCTTGTATTGTGCCAAATATCTTCCTGATATTATCAAAGATCAGAAGGCCTACAAGGAAGGCAAGCTACAGAAGGTCTGTCTTCCTGCACTGTTAATTCTCCACATTAATTCTTGGAGGGTTCTCCCTCATTTTCCAACCTTTGGCTTCTCTTTGCTCTCTAGCTATTGTTTATCTGTGACATTTTTTCTTAAAGAGTCCTATGCCCAAAATAAGCTTCTTCCCATATTCTCAGGGTTCTAAACCATTTTATCTATTTGTGTGTGTCTTAGTGTGATTGACTACTCCTGAATCTGCATCCCATCTGTGTGCATAGAGACTGTGTATATTAGGCAGTTCATTTGTACCCACGTGGTTATCTTATACTACTTTGCTTATATTCAGGCTTTAGAAGATGCCTTCTTGGCTATTGATGCCAAGTTGACCACAGAGGAAGTCATTAAGGAACTGGCACAGATTGCAGGGAGACCCACTGAAGATGAGGATGATAAAGAAAAAGTAGCAGATGAAGATGATGGTGAGTGTGGCATCCTGTATTAGAGAGAAATGAACACTTTGTTGTTACCAGTTCCAAGAAAGGATGGCTTCCTAGGGACCTGGGGAGTTTTTGAATTAAGAACCCTGTATAGTGTTCTACATTATATGTGGTTATAACAAAGAGAATTAACGTTTGTCTAGTGCAGAGCTCTAAGCATTTTTGCATATATTATGTTTTGATATTTTGATGTGGTTTTCCTGGTGTACACATACATACACACACACACACACACACACACACACACACACGTTATATGTTATATATGTGGCGACTTTTTTTTTTTTTCAAGCCTGGGGCAATTATTAGCCTTGGTAGTTGGTTATTACAACTTAGCCCTTCCTCTAAGCTAGTGTTGGGGGTTTCTGGGTCCTCGGTCAGAGTTAAGGTTTCAACTCAATACACAAGAGGTACAGTGGTGGTGGTGGGGTATAACTGGAGTTCCTCGGACCAAGAAAGACCAGCCCGCTACTGAGGAGAGCTCGGGGGACTGTTTTTCTGAGAGTTGATGAGGGAGTGGAGCCTTAGACTCGGGAGGTAAGCGGGAAGTGCTGACTAGTGAAGGGACTGTCCTGTGAGGAGTGGGTGGGGCTCTGATCGGGTCTCCTCCCGCAGTGGACAATGAGGAGGCCGCACTGCTGCATGAGGAGGCCACCATGACTATTGAGGAGCTGCTGACACGATACGGGCAGAACTGTCAGAAGGGCCCTCCCCACACCAGATCTGGAACTGGGACAGGTGATGAACCAGGGCCTCAGGGCCTCAATGGGGAGGCTGGACCCGAGGACCCAGCTAGGGAAACTCCTTCCCAGGAAAATGGCCCCACAGCCAAAGGCCACACAGGCCTTTCCTCCAACTCGGAACATGGGACTGAGGCAGGCCAAACTGGGGAGCCTGGTACTGCTACTGGTGAGGCTGGACCTTCCTGCTCTTCAGCCTCTGACAAGCTGCCTCGAGTTGCTAAGTCCAAGTTCTTTGAGGACAGTGAGGATGAATCAGATGAGGCGGAGGAGGAAGAGGACGACAGTGAGGTAAGGGCTTGTGAGGCAGGCGGGTACTGAAGTTGCAGTGAGGGCCTGTTTGGGGCCGTCCTGCTTCCAGCTCTCCCTGAAAGTTTTTACTGTAGTGTGTGTGTGTGTGTGTGTGTGTGTGTGTGTTGGGGTCAGAGGATCTATAACATGCACGAGTCAGTTCTCTATTTCTGTCATGTAAGGCCTGGGGTGGTATTGATGGTGAGAACAGTATCAGGTGACGAGGCTTGCCAGCAAGTGTCTAATTCACCTTCTGGGTCTCCTGACCCCTCCTCTTGTACTTGAATGCCCTCCCCAGACTCCCTGCACTCTAAGCCGCCTTTGAGGGCATTGCTCGCACCTTTAACCCTTACCTTTTCTTGATTTTACATTCAGAAGAATACATTTTAAGATTTAAAAGGGAAGCATGTGTTTACTAATTTTGTGGTGTGTACATGTGTGTGCCTGAGTGCGAGCGTCTGCTTAGAGGTTAGCGGACAACTTGAAGGCTGGCTTTCTCCTTCCACCGTGGGAGTTCTGAGGAGTGACCCGGTCACCAGGCTTTGCCCAGAGCCGGCTCTCCGGCACAGTAGAGTGGGTTAGTTCCGACCTTTCAGGAGCTGTCTCCTAGAGAGAGAACAGGAAGGCAGTTTTCATTACTTTGGGTATTTGGGTGTCTCCTTTTCCCAATGTTTATTCTCTAGAAGGTGTTTGACTGGCTGCTTTGACCCTCCCCAGGGCTTCTTCTGCTGATGACATCTGTGCCCAGTTCAGAATGTCAGTTTGTCATGCTTATCCTAGCCTCTCCCCTGCCCCCGTTTCCATGACCTATCGGTTCTATCCTTGACTAGTGTCCGGGTTGTAGTTTGAGTCTGCTGAAGAAGGAGGGCAAAGGGTGTCTCAGGGCCCCAGTCTCAACAGCTTGGACTCCTCTGGTAGGAATGCAGTGAAGAAGAGGATGGCTACAGCAGTGAGGAGGCAGAGAACGAGGAGGAGGAGGACGACACCGAGGAGGCCGAAGAGGATGATGAAGAAGAAGAGGAGATGATGGTACCTGGAATGGAAGGCAAAGAGGAGGTGTGTGGAGAAGGAAATGAGGGATTTTAGAAAGAACAAGAAACAAGTGTAAAAATCTCCTGATTTAAGAAATATATCTCGTGATATTTTAGTCTTTAGTTCATGATCAGGAGTGTTAATTCTGCAGTGGGGACTGCAAGGGCAATCTGGATAGGACTGCCTTTAAAAAGGCAAGGGAGCATGCCGCCGTCTCCGGACAGCCCTTCCACAAGGCTCCCTTTCCTCCTCTTAAGCCTGGCTCGGACAGCGGCACAACAGCGGTGGTGGCTCTGATCCGGGGGAAGCAGCTGATCGTGGCCAATGCGGGAGACTCCCGCTGTGTGGTATCGGAAGGCGGCAAAGCTTTAGATATGTCCTACGATCACAAACCAGAGGACGAAGTGGAGCTGGCGCGCATCAAGAACGCTGGCGGCAAGGTCACCATGGACGGGCGAGTCAACGGGGGCCTCAACCTCTCCAGGGCCATTGGTGAGGACCAAGAAGCCATAGGGAAGCCTTGCAGTCTTGTCCTCTGTCCCAGATTACCTAGTAGCAGAGGTTAATATTCCAAGTCCTGTGGCTTTCAGAATAATGTTAAACATCTTTGTGAAATAGTGAAGTTATAGTTCTCACTGTGTCCTGGTTATTTAAAAAAAGGCAGATGAACCCTTTGTTCTGATAGCAGATCTGAAACTAGGAAAGCTAGAGTTTAGTTCTTCATTCCACTAAGTCATGGGCCTGCCTCTGATACCCATCTGGGAAGCATTCACACCGCTGACCATTCTTACCTTTCAGGAGACCACTTCTACAAGAGGAACAAAAACTTGCCACCCGAGGAACAGATGATTTCTGCCCTTCCTGACATCAAGGTGCTGACTCTCACTGACGACCATGAATTCATGGTCATTGCTTGCGATGGCATCTGGTGAGCACTGGTGATGCCCTGAAATGCCCTTCTGCAACCTTACTTGTGTAAGGCTGGCGGCTACGGTAGGAGTACTGCAAGGCAGGCTTCTGGGGGAATTAAAGCCGCAGGCAGAGCTGAGGAGCCTTTCTTCAGGAGCCGACACTGGCCTGCACCAATACTGCTGCCTACTTGACTGCTCTGCCTTGGCGGGACTAAGGATTCTGACTGTCCTTTTTTGACCCCAGGAATGTGATGAGCAGCCAGGAGGTTGTAGACTTTATTCAGTCAAAAATCAGCCAACGTGATGAAAATGGGGAGCTTCGGTTACTGTCGTCCATTGTGGAAGAGGTGAGTCTGAAGCTGGAGGAGGGTACCTAGTCTACACAGCCGTGGGCCACGTTCTTCTCTCCACTGGAGCTGAGGCCTGAGGCTGGGGTAGTATTAGCCACCCCCAGACACACTGGAAGACCCTGATCACATACAGAGTTGCATCTTTCCGCGTGCCCCTGATGTAGCCCTAGGCATCCAGAGTTCCCAGGCGTGGGTTTTGTGATGCCTGCTGCCCATTCCTTCCTTCCCTTCTGCAAGCCTGTGGTGTTAGCAAGGCCAAGCCTTCTTGTGGTACTCTAGGTTCCCAGGGAGGCGTTCAAACCCCGTGGCTAAACTGCCTCAACCTTGTTGTAGCTGCTGGATCAGTGCCTGGCGCCAGACACTTCTGGGGACGGTACAGGGTGCGACAACATGACGTGCATCATCATTTGCTTCAAGCCCCGGAACACAGGAGCGCTGCAGCCCGAGAGCGGCAAGCGGAAACTGGAGGACGAGGAGGCGGCGGCGCTCTCGGCCGAGGGGGCTGAGGAGAACGGCAGCAGTGAGCAGAAGAAGGCCAAGCGGGACTAGCAGCCGTCCTGACCCTGCTGCCCACCTGGACTGTGTTCTGAGCCCCTGGACCCGAGACGGAATTTTGTCTTTTTTCTTTTAGCCTTAGCAGTGGGTATGAGGTGTGCGGGGGAGCTGGGGGGCTTTCCTCGGCCCACTCCAAAGGACTCTGCCCCCGCGGCAGGCAGCCGGGAGCCTCTGCTGGCCCTCGGTCCTCTCCTCGGGCGGGCGGGCGGCGTGTGCCTGTGCTGTTGTGTTGGAGGGAAGGACGGACCAGCGGTTCTGATTTTTACTCTGTGAACACTTTATTTAAGGACATTCTTTTTTATTGGCGGCTCTGTGACCCTCGCCGCTTGCACCTGCTCTCTGTTGTACACTTTCGAGCAACACTTTTTCAGACTAAAGGCCAAACAAAACCTAACCGTGCCCGCAGTGTCCTTCTTTACCCTACCTTGACCCCGCCGGGCCCGCGGGGGAGCCCTTGGGGAGCTGTAGGTGCCTTCCTGCCAGTCGGTCCCAAGTGAGCGGGCTGCCGGGGCTCACACTCGGGGCTCGCACTCCGAGCTCACACTCCGGGCGGCTCACACTCAGGGCTCACACTCGGGGCTCACACTCAGGCGCCGCTCACACTCCAGGCTCACACTCAGGCGTCGCTCACACTCGGGGCTCACACCCCGGCGCCGCCGGCTTCCTAGCTCGCACGCAGAGGGGCGGGGTGCCGCCTGCCTGCCTGGCCGGCCGCCTTCCTCCGGCCGCCTCCCATTGGTCGGCTCGCCGAGCAGCGCAATCACTTCCCGGTCACGCTGCGGCCGCGCTCCCGTTGTGCATCCCACGAACTACGCGTCCCGTGCGGCTGTGCGGCGGCGGAAGCGGAAGCGGGTACGGAGGTACCAGCTGGTCTCCGGAGGGGGATAGGGGGCTCCATGAATGGAAGCGGCGGCGGCGACGGGAGCGACCTGAGCTGGGCTCCGGGGCCGGGGCCGGGGGCTGCCCAGGGCCCGCAGCGCTGTATGGGGGCGGCTCGAGGACCCTGAGAGCGAGGGCCGGCGGCTGGGCCGGGCGGGGAGGGGCGGGGCCGGGCGGCCTCGGGCCGGAGGCGCGTCGGGCTGGAGCCGGTCACGATGCCCCGGAGGAAGCAAAGCCACCCGCAGCCCGTGAAATGCGAGGGGGTCAAAGGTCAGGGGTCAGGGGCCCGGAGCGGGGAGGAACAGGGGTGGGGTCAGTATCGTGGGCTCAGGTCAGGGCGGAGGGGCGCTCCTGAGGTTTGGGGGCGGGCGAGCTGGGCGCCCAGCCACCTACCCAAAGTACCAAGGGAGCCCGAGAGGGTCACCGAGTGCGGGAAGTGCGGTTAGTTCACGATGGCCCGCTCCCTGGCCGGGGTCGTGGGCACGGCCCGGGAGGGAGATCCCACCAGCACCCTCCTCTCTCTAGTGGACACTGAAGAGTCCTTCGACGAGGGACCCGGGGCCCTGGTGTTGGAGAGCGATCTGCTACTAGGCCAAGATCTGGAGTTTGAGGAGGAAGAGGAGGAGGAGGAAGGGGACGGCCACAACGACCAGCTCATGGGCTTTGAGAGAGACTCGGAAGGTGTGTTTAGGGGTGGGGGTTAGCGATTAGTGGCTGTTGGTGGTGACTTGAGCCTCGTAGAAGTCAGCGCCAGTGGCCGAAACACCACTTCCTGCTGCAGCCTAGGACTGGCTTGGCTTCACACTTGATCACTTGGGTTGCTTAGGGGTCCCGGCGGCACTTGGCCGGGGTGGCATGGACACAAAGGTGGGTCGGTGCCCTTTTAGTAACCTTGCCCCTGGCCCATTCCTTGTGTGTGCACCTCAAGAGGTTCTTGGAAGGGGCGTGTGTGAATAAAGCCGCCCTTAACTCTTGCATCTGCAGCAGCAGACCCTTTGTGCGGAGAGGTTTCAGGTCTCGCTTTTCTTCCTGAGTATCTGTAAGTCAGGGAGTGAACCCCTTTGCCCCCATGTAAAGAAGCTGCCATTTCTGTGTTGAGTTGCATTACATTGTTTCCACTTTCTCCAAATTGTGCTTCCTGAGATGGGTTTCATTTTATGATCAGCCTTATACAAAAACCAGTGCTTACTAAACCGATCTCAGGGTCTTTTGTACTTTTACTTTTCTTATCAAGATTTAACGTTTCACATCGGTCTACACCCCTCTTCGAGCCCTTGATCTTTTCCATTCAGCGGAAGTGGTGTAGGTCCGCCCGTGTCAGTCATTAGGCTCAGAGAGGTGGTCAGAAAGTAGGGAGACCTAGATTCCTGGGGGAGATCTAAAGGTTTGGTTTGGTTTTTCACATGAAGGGTGGGGCTGGTAAGTGAGGCCAGAAACGAGAACTTGGTCTTGAACCATGTTTCTTCCCCCCCACCCCTTATTTCTGTCTCACCAGGAGACTCCCAGGGGGCCAGACCTGGACTTCCCTACGGGCTGAGCGACGACGAGTCTGGGGGCGGCCGGGCACTGAGTGCGGAGAGCGAAGTTGAGGAGCCAGCCCGGGGTCCAGGGGAGGCCAGGGGTGAGAGGCCAGGCCCAGCCTGTGAGCTGTGTGGGGGGCCGGCAGGTGAGGGGCCGTGCTGTGGGGCAGGAGGGCCGGGTGGGGGGCCCCCGCTGCCCCCCCGACTGCTGTACTCGTGCCGTCTCTGCGCCTTCGTGTCCCACTACTCGAGCCACCTGAAGCGGCACATGCAGACGCACAGCGGGGAGAAGCCGTTCCGCTGCGGCCGCTGCCCCTACGCCTCGGCCCAGCTCGTCAACCTGACGCGACACACCCGCACCCACACTGGCGAGAAGCCCTACCGCTGTCCCCACTGCCCCTTTGCCTGCAGCAGCCTGGGCAACCTGAGGCGGCATCAGCGCACCCACACGGGGCCTCCCACGCCTCCCTGCCCGACCTGTGGCTTCCGATGCTGTGCTCCACGACCGGCCCGGCCCCCCAGTCCCACGGAGCAGGAGGGGACCATGCCCCGGCGATCGGAAGGTAAAAGGCAGACCACCGGGGATCCCGGGACGTGGGTGGGGAGTGAGACACTTGGACTCACGGCCCACGTCTCCTTGTTCCCACAGATGCTCTGCTCCTTCCAGACTTGAGCCTCCATGTGCCACCCGGTGGTGCCAGTTTCCTGCCCGACTGTGGGCAGCTGCGGGGTGAAGGGGAGGGTTTGTGTGGAACTGGATCAGAACCACTGCCGGAGCTGCTGTTCCCTTGGACCTGCCGGGGTTGTGGTCAAGAACTGGAGGAGGGTGAGGGCGGCCGGTTGGGAACTGCCATGTGTGGGCGCTGCATGCGAGGAGAGGCCGGAGGGGGTGCCAGCGGGGGACCCCAGGGCCCCAGTGACAAAGGCTTCGCCTGTAGCCTCTGCCCCTTTGCCACTCACTACCCCAACCACCTGGCTCGGCACATGAAGACTCACAGTGGTGAGAAACCCTTCCGCTGTGCCCGCTGTCCGTACGCCTCTGCCCATCTGGATAACCTGAAACGGCACCAGCGTGTCCACACAGGAGAAAAGCCCTACAAGTGCCCCCTCTGCCCGTACGCCTGTGGCAACCTGGCCAACCTCAAGCGTCATGGCCGCATCCACTCCGGTGACAAACCGTTCCGGTGTAGCCTCTGCAGCTACAGCTGCAACCAGAGCATGAACCTCAAACGCCATATGCTGCGACACACGGGCGAGAAGCCCTTCCGCTGCGCCACCTGCGCCTACACCACCGGCCACTGGGACAACTACAAGCGCCATCAGAAGGTGCATGGCCATGGGGGTGCAGGAGGGCCCGGCCTCTCTGCCCCCGAGGGCTGGGCCCCACCTCATAGCCCCCCCTCGGTTCTGAGCACTCGGGGTCCGGCAGCCCTAGGTGCTACTGGTAGCAGGGCTCTCCATACAGACTCACCTTGAACTAGGTTCTTTGACCCGGGGCCCTAGGAATTAGCCCCGCCTCTCCTGCATTTTATACAGATGGACTAGAAATCACCTTCCCCTTCCTCCCCCGCTGGCCAGGGGCTCCACACAGACTAACCTAGGCACTATATGGACCAGCCTGAATCCCACGGGCAGGGGGCCATATGGACCAGGGGGCTTGGTCTTGGCTCATGTTCTTAATGAGCTCAGCGATCAGGCCCTTGGATTCACCGCCACCGCTCCCAGGGGCCATGGATGAACTGGCTGGGGGACCGCCCAGCCTCTCACCTGTTTAACTTATTTCAGTGCTTTATAATAAAGGAAACACTAACAAAGCCATGTCTACGCTGGATTGGCAGTGGCAACAAGCCTCCCCCTGAGCACGGCCCTTGCTGAGAGAGGGGCGGTGAGAGGGAACCAGAGGTAGGCAGCAGTCAGGCCGAGTTTAATGACGGGGAGCTGGTCAGACCATCCACAGACCTCTGCCCACCCTTTGCCCATGGCCTGGCCCTAAGAAGCCAGAAGCAGCCCGTGGGGGAGCAACAGTTCCTCCCCAAGGCAGGCAGCCATGGTCCCTTGGACTTTGTGCAAAATACTAAATGCTAATTTGGCATCGAGGGCCAGCTCTTGAGAAAGAGACAGTGATCTTTTGTGTAGCCAGCCCAGGAAAAGGGAAGGTAGGTTAGGAGGCCCCTGGCCAAGAGGACAAAAAAAAAAGGAGAAGTGGGAAGGGACTAGGAAAAGACTCCCCTAACTTGGGAGCATAGGCACAGGGCGAGTCTGTGGGCATCTCCTCGGGGCAGAGGGCAGACGTCCAGGCAGCTGACATTACAGATCCTCGTCTCCGATGCCCTCGAAGGCGAAATTGCCGTGGACGGCACTGGCGTCGGTGCTGGGACTGCCGATCCCCCGCAAGCTCACAGCACTCAGCTTACTCTGTAACAGAGGTGGGCAGGGGGGGGTCAGGGGGCGGCAGCCCGTGAGCCCCTGTAGTCAAACCTCACAACCCGGAACTCACTGAGAGTTTGACCATGGACTCCCGGCTGGCATCAGGCGACTCCTGGGGAAAAAGGAGGCAGAGCAGTTAGATGAGGAGCGGAGGGAAGGCGAGGCAGGGCTGGGAGCCAAGGCGCTGACTGACGTCCACTTACAAGCAGTGGCGGGGACTTGACCGCTTGCTGGCTGTCTGACCGCCGCAGGGGACCCCCCACTCGCCGCCGCAGCATCTGAGGACAGACCCAAGTGCTGACAAAGGCAGGAAGACTCCTCAGAGCCCAGCCACTCCCCTCCCTCCCGAGAGGAACCTCCCTCCCTGAACACAACAGGAGAGCACAAAACCACGCGGCCGGCCGCCGGGTCTCTGGTGCCGTTTACCTTCCTGATACTGCCCCCGGACTTCTTCACCATCAGCTCATCCACCATGGACTGTAAGCAGATGCTCATCATGATAGCCTGAGGGGAGGAAGAGAGCTCGCTCAGTCTGACTGGAGACCTCATCCCTAGCCAGATCTCCTGACACGAGGACGCCCACTCACATGGAGTCCTGGAAGCCTAGACCTGGGGACCTACGGGCTCACACCTGTGGGCTGGTGATGGTGACCCACTGTAGACGGTCCTTGCTCATGAGGTATTCAAAAGCCAGTTCCAGGCGCACCTCACCCCGGCCCCGGCTTGGACTGCTCGTGCCGCCACTGGGAAGCGGCACCTGAAAGAGGAACAGGGCTCGAGCTGAGTTCATTTTGGCCAAGTTGTGGATCGCTGCAGCCTGGAACCTCAAGGCTCGCCAGGTCCCATCTCAGAATGTCTCCCCCTCTCATCCCAGCTCCCAGAAGAAAGCCAGGCGTGCTCATCCAAGCCCTTGGAACGCTGAGGCAGGAGGATCACGGATGCCTTAGCGACACAGTTCCAGCTCAGTAATAGGAACGTGACTAGAAGTTGTCTCACGAGACTAGAGAACGACTCACGGAGGAGGTGACCCGCCAGCATCGCATGCGGGTGACCCGGAAGGAGCCTTCTCGGAGCTGCTGGCCAGGCAGCCGCAGCTGGAGACTGAGCTCACTGTTGCCTGCGCTGACCACCACGGGGCAGTCCTTCTCTGGAAAGTCAGCCACGCAGGCGTCAAAGCGCAGGTAGCCGTAGTGCCGCAGAGTTTGGGCCAGCCGCAAGAACTGAAAAAAAAAAAAAAACGGTCACCAAGAGTGGTCAGGTCCAGAGGGGGTAGGTAGCTCAGACTTACCCTTGCAGGGAGACGAGGCAAAAAGCTCACCTCCTTCTTGGAGACTTTCTCCTGCAGGGATTTGAGCTGCCGCTGCTGCTCTTTGGTGACCAGGATCCAGCCGTGCTCGATGTCCGACACGGTCTACATACAGCGGAGACAGTGAACGGGAGGGGGGGCTCCCGGTTAGTGCTCCAACGACGTGATCAAAGTGAGCTCTGTCAGCCTGACCACGCTCGGAGGGCCATCCGCAGCGAGACCTTGACCGTATCAGATCAGCGAGGCCAGGCTGTGCCAGGAGCTCTGATAGAGAGTTATTATTCTAGGAACCTCCCCCTGAACTGGGAACCAGAGACGTGGAAGGAGTTTTCTTGGTTAAGTGGAGTGTCGCAGTCATTTCAGGGCAAGGGTTCAGAGGCAGAAGCTCACCTGAGCATAAAGCAGGTTCAGGCCAACCCGGTTCTCCATGACATCGTCATCATAGGCAGAGTCCCAGTAACTGTGAGGCCAAGGGACAGAAATGAGTCATAGGGCTAACCTGGGCTAAGGCAAAGGTAGGATGGAAAATGGGCAAGCAGAAGCAGTTCCAACTATGGGCTCATCAATAATGGGTCAACGGCAGAAGGGTGGGAGCTGTGGGGAAAACCTCCAGCATCACCCTCCCCCCCCCCAGATAAAGCTACCTCCGCGTGTGGCCCAGCAATCCAACCCAGGCCCTCTCCCACTTAGGCCCAGCCCTGACCTCTTTCTGAGCACAATCTTATACTCGTGACTCCGCAGACTAGTGACAGATACGTAAGGCAGCTCAAACTCCTGCAGCTTCCGTACAACTACGGACGAAAAAAGCAGAGTGTGGTCAGACTCAAGAGGAAGGGAGACCAGTGGAAGTGCTCGGAGGAAATGTCCCGTCCTGGCAAGAGGCAGGCGGGACTCGCTGGCGGAAGCAGTAAAGGCCAGAGGCACTCACAAGAAAAGGCTCCATCCTCTTTTTCTCGAACAAGGAAGAGACTAAAATACCCGATCAAGTCATCTGGAAGATCCAGCTTTGCAGCCACAGCCTGGGAACAGGAAGTACAGCTTATCCAACCAGCTAGTTCTGGTGCAGGACCGGGTGTCCACTGGGCAGAGGGGCTGTGCCCAACATGCACCTCACCTCCAGGACATCTTCGGTCTGATCGGAAGTCAGCACATTGACCAGAACTTTCTGTCCATTGCTGAGAAGCACTTCCAAGGAAACCTCCTCTGTGGGGACTTGCTGCGTCTCCTGTATGGACAAATAAGGACGGGAGGCACCACCCTGTTATGTAGGTCTAGGGTCCAGCTCAGATGCACCCTAACTTCCTAACCCCCTCTGGTATCATTCTGAAGTTCAGGCTGGGCTTCCCTTAACTTCAATGGTGCAACAGAAGCTTTGTTCCATTAAAAAAAAAAAAAACAAAAAAACATGCCAGGTAATAACTGTAATTAAAATGACATGGTCCCCCATCAGCTCTTTCTCTTAAATATGGGTTACCTGTTGGGCCCGACGTAGAAAACTATTAAAGGTCTCACTGCTCCCAAGCAATGGGTCTTGCCGAACTGTGGGGTCAAGAGAAGGATATTCAAGTAACTCAGGACTCACTCTTGGCTTCCCCGAGTCCTCCTCTCCGTAGGTCCCCCAACCCCATTTCCTAGGCTGATGGTGGCCTGCCACATCCCCCAGCTGGCCTCACCTCACCTCTGTTTGCATAAATTCTTCACCTGCCCCACCCCTGGCCGCCATCTAAGCTGAGTCCAGGCTACAGAACTAGGGAAGTAACAATGACGGTCATCTAAAGCATATCAGATACAGAGCTCTCCCCGCCAATCTGAAGTACTCTTACAACTAGTGTCATCCTAGTATCTCCAGGTTGCCTTACTAGTCTGGAGTTTCAAATCCGCGCTGGCTATTCACTCTGCTAATTAGGTAACACTAGACAGGAGGCTTCCAAACGCTGTTATTACGGGGCATATGACAGTCATCTGACTCTCTCTGTCCCCGGGGGTCCTCAAAACAGCCTAGAGTTCATCCGTCCACTCACCAGCTTGCATGTATTTCTCTAACTGCTCACGCCTCTGTTCTACCTCTGCAGGCGTCAGAGAGAAAAGCTTCTTTGGGGGGAATGCAGGAAGCACGTTGGCCCCATACTCCTTCCGAAGCTGCGCGGAGAGAGAGAGAGAAAATTCTTCCCATAAACACAGAAACCGAGAGGTGGCATATGAGACTCACCACATCCTCCTGGGTTCCTCTAACTACTATTAGTGGTCATCCGAGAAGAAGTTGACTTGGGCAGAGTCAGGATCTATCTCATGGATCTTGAGCATAAATTTTATGTATTGATGTGCATAAGCACCTTCACATTGTAGGGTGGGTTTTCATAGGGTCCAGGAGCCCTTTGATTTATCTAGCAAGACTGTTCATTGAACCCTCACAGGAAGTAGAGAACATTTATAGGGAACAGTCATATGCACAAATAATAAAGTCACAATATGCTCAGACAGTGTGTTGAAGGGACTTTGCTGATTAAACAGTCTATTTTTCATTGGGAGAAACTGAGACCTGTAGAAATGAGGTAATCTGCTCAGGAACTTGTGACAACTAGTTGTCAGCAGAACCAGGGCTCTCTACAAAGTTAAACACAGAGCTCACCATCTGGCGAGGAAGGGAAACACTGTATCACAGATCCGTGACACCGAAAGAAGCCAAGAAACAAGGAAATCGGTGAAGGATTTGTATTAAGGAAGGAAAGGAATTTCTAGGTTGTAGCTTAGGTGACGAGAGGAATGTGCTTGTGGGTTCGCGTTTTTCCCCACACAGGGGCAAAAGCTGAAAAAGCAGTTAGCTCAGAAAAGAAGGAAAGGTGGACGTGATTATAGGGAGGAGCAGGAACTGTGAGACACAAGCTGCTGGGGGAGTTCCCGAAACGTCACGATAACAAGGCACACCTCCCACTGTGGCAGTGATTAAAGGGGAATGCAATGAAAGGGGAGTAATGTCCATGGGTGTGGGGCGGGGGGGTGGGGTGGGGTGGGGGGCTCGAAGCTGCATCTGGAGAGGGGCTTTTCCTCCCACCTGCTCGTGCAGCCCCAGGAGCTGGCTGTAGCGCACCCGACAGTGCAGGACTCCATTCACGTGAATGTTATAGGCCTGAGGACACAAAAAAGCAGGCAAACATCTCAGGGTCGAAGTCCGAACCACCTCTTGCCCCCCAGAAACCTGGCCCGAAGTTGCTTGACAGATCCGTCCGTGGAATCGTGCCGAGACTTCCCGGGATTTAGCCTATCTTCCCCCCCCCCCCCACCCCGCACACGCCCCCAGGGCCAAGATCCAAGCAGAAGGCCCAGGTTCTGGGGAAACTCGGACGCTAGTGCGGCAGCCTCCCTCCCGGAGATGACAGCCATGTCCACCACCGGTCGCGGCCTGGCCGGGGGAAGCAATCGCCCAAAGGAACCGATGGGAGCTTGGGATGACTTCTGTACGAAGCTGAGACAGGAGAGAGGGCTCCCCGGGAGGTTCGAAGGCTGGAGGCCGCCCCGAGGGCTCCGGCCCGTTATCCCCGCCCCGGCCCAGCTCTAGCAGCTCCTCACCACGTAGGCGGAGCCGCCGCTGTCCCCGCTGCGGGACTCGGTTTCGGGAATGGAAAAGTGCATGTTCCCCCTAAGGCAGAGCTCCGGCACGACCAGGGCCGTGGCGGCTCCGTTCGCTCGACTCCGCCACTCAGCGCGTCTCCGCAGCCCAGCTCGCCATTTTGGGGGGCCTGAACTCCGAGGTGGGAAGGCTGTTGGACGTCGGCTCTGCGAGCAGCCACCTCGGCATGCCGGGAGCTGTAGTCGAGGGCCAGAGACGCTGCTCATTGGCAACCCGAGGTCCCGTGGTCCTCACCGCGACCCGTAGTCCGGGGCGGGCCCCGGTGCACGCCGGAAGTTGTAGTCCGCCGGGGGCTACCTCCGCGGGAGGCGGCCGGGGACCCTACAGCCCAGGTGGCGCTGTAGTCTGAGTGACCTCGGGCGGGAGGAGCCTAGGGCCGACAGTCATGGCTGCGGTGGCGGTGGCCGTTCGCGAGGGTGAGTGAGAGGCTGGATGCACCCACTGGTAGAGGAGCAGATGAGCTCCCGTCGCTGGTGCCGAGCCCCGAGCGCCTCTGGGCCTTGCCTCCCGGTTTCTGCGCGTCGCCGGGCTCTGGTTTGCACGATCTAGGGCGCAGCTCGGTGCGGCTTGCCGGCTGTTCCCAGAAGGGTGACTGACCCTTTTCCTCCCCGCCCCATCCCCGGCCCGTCCTTTGATCCTGCCGCGCAGTGCGTCCCCACGCGGATCCCGGAGCGCCTCGCGCCCCGCAGCCGAGCTGTGGTCATGCCAACCCAGCAGCCTGCTGCGCGGACGACTCTCCCCAAGCTCTCCCGGAGCCTCTCTGGTTCACTCTGTGCCCTGTTTTCTGATGCAGAGTCGAGATCCGAAATGAAGGCAGAACTTTCTCCTCGGCCTGGGGTAAGTGAGGGAGACCTCTGCTAAGTCGCCTGTCAAGCGCTGCGCAGAAAACGGTGTCCCCTTCATGCGGCCCCATCTCCCATCCCCTTTCAGTTCATTTCTCAGTAGAGGCGGGATTTTTACAGAGCTTAATATGTATGTGACTGTGGCTCCGAAGAAGTTTCTCTCCTTATGAGATGTAGACTTGTAACAGAAGTCAGAGAGGATCAGGGACCTAACCCCGCGGGAACCTAGTACGCATCCAGTAGTGTTGATAAGCCTTTCGAATTGCCTGGGGAAGAGCAGTTACGCTGTCTGTGTCCCAGGCAGCGGGGCGGGAGATGACCCAAGAAGAAAAGCTTCAGCTTCGGAAAGAAAAGAAACAGCAGAAGAAGAAACGGAAGGAGGAAAGGGGGGCAGACCAAGACGTTGGCTCTTCTGTATCTGCAGCTCAGTGTCAAGGTGCGCGGAGGTTTTAAAACTGGAGTAGGACGCTGGTTGAGGGCTTTCGTGGGGGAGACAGAATCAAGTTGATTTGAGCAAGTACAGAAGAGGTTATTTGGGAGACGGAGGCAGAGGCAAACCGGGCCAGCCTGGTCAACACAGTGAATTCCAGGCCAGCCAACTGATACATAGAGACAAAAAAATAGTTTAGATAAACTAAAAGGGAAACTTTGGTTGGAACAGAGAGATCACCCTCCTCGGGCCTGGGCACTTCTTCCCTCTGTCTTTAGTAGACCCAACCAGAGAACCCCCAGGACCTGGTAGTCAGTTGGGAGGCCCTGCCGGGGAGAAAGTTCCACCAGCTGGCCGGAGCAAGGCCGAACTTCGCGCGGAAAGGAGAGCCAAGCAGGAGGCAGAGCGGGCCCTGAAACAGGCGAAAAAGGGGGAACAAGGAGGACCCCCTCCTCAGGTCTGCCCCAGCACAGCTGGAGAGGCCACCGCAGGTATCTTCTCTTGGTGTTAAGACTTCACTTACTCCAAATTCTTGTACCCACATGGCTTCCCAGTCTCTTTTTGTTTTGTTTTGTTTTTCAAGACAAGGTTTCTCTGTGTAGTTTTGGTGCCTGTCCTGGATCTTGCTCTGTAGACCAGGCTGGCCTCGAACTCATAGAGATCCGCCTGGCTCTGCCTCCCAAGTGCTGGGATTAAAGGCGTGCGCCACCACCGCCCGGCTCCCATTCTTAACCTTGGGAGGCAAGAGTTTAAAGTTTTCCTGTGGACTCCCCCTGCTCCATCTTCCCAACGTCCTAATTTCCTGCTGTCCCCATTAAGCACTGAAAACACATGTCCAGACATAGAGCGTCTTGAAAAACAGCTCATTAACTTTCAGGATCGACACGTCTCCCTGAGCACACCCAGGCCGATGACCCCACACTTCTGAGGAGGCTTATTAGAAAACCAGAACGACAACAGGTAGGAAGTTGCTTGGTCCTCGGAGAACTGCCCTGGGCAATGAAAGGTCTGGAACCCCACTGACTAGTGGGGTCAAAGAAGTGAGTGAGTTTGCTTCCTTTCCAGCTTTGTCCTGTAAGTTTTGAACTCTGGATTATTGATCACATTCCTTTGGTTTGTCAAGGTTCCTACACGAAAGGATTATGGATCCAAAGTCAGTCTCTTCTCCCACCTACCCCAGTACAGCAGACAAAACTCCTTGACCCAGTACATGAGGTAGGATCTTAGGGAAATTGTTCTGACTTCTCAGTCTAGGAGATTGAGGAACTCAGTGTTAAAAGTGGCTGGGAATTTGAGATGAGATGTGGCAGGTGGGAGGGGAATAAACTCAAGGCCAAACTGCAGGACAAGGGGGGGGGTCTGTACTAGTGAAGGAAGTTCCTTTTTATCAGGGGCACGGGGCAAGCGGTCCTCAAGTTCCCTTAAAAAGTATGTGACACCACCATCCCATCAGCGTCCCATGCTCTGTGATCCACCCAGCCGTGGTACGACTCGGGCTGCAGTATTCCCAGGGCCTCATCAGCGGCTCCAACGCCCGGTGTATCGCGCTGCTCCGAGCCTTGCAGCAGGTATGTCCCGTATCCTCTGTGTCTCTACCCCACGCCGCAAGACTGTCCCAGCATGCCTCCCCGCAGAGGCCTCTGGGACGAGGGAGGAATGACTCACACTCTGAACACTTCACCAATGGAGGTCGCCTCTGTCCCATTTCAGAGACCTGATCTAGGGAGCATTTTGCTGATCTGATTGTGTGTTTTCCATAGGTGATTCAGGATTACACCACACCTCCCAATGAGGAACTCTCCAGGGATCTTGTAAATAAACTAAAACCCTACATCAGGTGAGCACGGCCGTGCGGGTCCCTTTGCACCTTACTTGGTCCTTTTGTACGCCCTTCACTATTTTCCTCCTTCTGCCCTCTCTTTAAGTCCTACCGCGAGGCGGTGCACAAACAGGAGGTATTGTTGTTGCAGCTTCCTGACCCAATGCCGCCCCCTGTCGGCAAGCATGTGCAACGCCATCAAGTTCCTGAACAAGGAGATCACCGGCATGAGCAGCTCCAAGCGGGAAGAGGAGGTGATGAAGGATTCTGGGAATGGGAAAGGCATCTGCCTCTGGTTAAGATAAGCAGCAGCATTCTGAACTCCCGGAAGACATGTGTTGACACGCCACTCGGCGTCACTAGTCCCCGCTTAGGGAAGTGACTTGTGCTCTTGGCATCTGGGGGCCCAGTCCAGGCCCGTTGTTATATACTTATTCAAGCATACAGCATGATGATTTTGGGGTTTTATTTTATTTTATTAATTTATTTCCGAGACAAGGTTTCTCTTTGTAGTTTTGGTGCCTGTCCTGGATCTCACTCTGTAGACCAGCTCCGCCTGGCTCTGCCTCCCAAGTGCTAGGATTAAAGGCGTGCGCCGCTGCCACCTGACTTTTTTTTTTTTTTTTGAGACAGGGTTTCTCTGTGTAGCTTTGCGCCTTTCCTGGATCTCGCTCTGTAGACTAGGCTGGCCTCGAATTCATCTGCCTCCCGAGTGCTGGGATTAAAGGTGTGCACCACCACTGCCTGGCCTTTTTTTTTCCTTAACATTTATTTTAGTGTTCTGTCTGCACGTTTTGCTTGTATGTCAGAAGAGGGCACCAGATCTCATTACAGGTGGTTGTGAGCCACCATGTGATTGCTGGGAATTGAACTCAGGACCTCTGGAAGAGCAGTCGGTGCTCTTAACCTCTGAGCCATCTCTCCAGCCCAGCTGATGATTTTTGTTTTGAGACAGTCTATGTAGTCTTGATTGTCCTGGAGCTTGCTATATAGACCAAGTTGGTCAGACTCAGATCCTCCTGCTTCCTGGGTGCTGGTATCAAAGGTGTGCGCCACCCTGCCTGGTACATACAGCATGACGACCAGAGTGTGACTTATATCCATGTTCTCTCAACATTTAGGCCAAGTCAGAACTTAGAGAAGCCATTGATCGGTATGTACAAGAGAAGATTGTGCTCGCAGCTCAGGCAATCTCACGATTTGCCTCTAAGAAGATCAGTGATGGAGACGTGATCCTGGTGTATGGATGGTATGGTCAACACCTGACTTGAGAAAACTGGGGAGGGGGTCGGTCAGGAGAACAGTCTGCCCCTTGCCTTTGTGAACAGGCTGGCCAGCAGTTAGTCACTTTCCTAACATCTCCTCTCCATCCATATCTAGCTCCTCTCTGGTGTCACGGATTCTCCGGGAAGCTTGGGCCGAGGGCAGGCTCTTTCGGGTGGTGGTGGTGGACAGTCGGCCCCGACTGGAGGGAAGGCACATGCTCCGTTCTCTGGTCCGCGCCGGGGTCCCCACCTCCTACCTTCTGATTCCTGCAGCCTCCTATGTGCTCCCAGAGGTGAGGGTTCTCACGAGAAAAAGGTGAAGGGGAGGGGTCTAGTCACACAGGCATAATCTTACCTGCTGTTCTTTGGTTGTTTTACATTTATTTATGC
This sequence comes from Peromyscus maniculatus bairdii, assembly GCF_049852395.1. Taxonomy (NCBI): domain Eukaryota; kingdom Metazoa; phylum Chordata; class Mammalia; order Rodentia; family Cricetidae; genus Peromyscus; species Peromyscus maniculatus. The sequence goes on along the minus strand of NC_134873.1, from coordinate 17,489,027 downwards.
ACTGGGGCAGGTATAGGGGAGTGAGCAATGTGAGGGGTAGATGAAGGCAGTGTACCCTGGCTCCCATGTGGAGTCAGAGAACGCCTTTTGGAAGAGGCAGTTCTTTCTTTCCATGTTTACATCCTGAGGGTGGAACTCGGGTTGTCGAGCTTGGCAGTGACTTTACCCACTGAGCCACCTCACTGGCCCTTACCTTTATAATAATAATGATGTATTACTATATTATTTACAATAATAATAATGATATATTAGTATATTATTAAAATTATTATTATTATTTGAGGCAGGGTTTCTCTGTGTAGCCTATATTTTTATTTTTAGGAGACAATCTCATGTAGTCCTGGCTGGCCCAGACTCACAGAAATCTGCTTGCCTTTGCCTCCCCTTTTATCCTTGATAGAAAAAAAGCAACTAGTTGCCCATTAACTTGGCAATCCCAGCACTCGGGAGGCAGAGGCAGGTGGATCTCTGTGAGTTCGAGCCCAGCCTGGTCTACAAAGCGAGTTCCAGGAAAGGCGCAAAGCTACACAGAGAAACCCTGTCTCGAAAAACAAAACAAAAAAGAAAGAAAAAAAGCAACTGCTACATACAATAGCACAGTTTAGTCATTACAGGAAGATTATATTAAAGTATCAGCCACTAAAAGGAACAGGGCAGTTTCCCTGTTCTGAGATGATACAAGTTGTTTTCTAAGAGCAGTCAACGTGGTGTGTTGCTGAGTGTTGCTGTTCAGACCGAAGCAGGGGACCTTGTCACCCACTGATAGAACGTGACATTTTTTTCTTCCCTTTCCACGTTGTCTAAACAAACAGGTTTCTAAGGTGCTGTTGGGAGCCCATGCACTCCTGGCCAATGGATCTGTGATGTCACGGGTAGGGACAGCACAGTTGGCCCTCGTAGCTCGAGCACATAATGTTCCAGTCCTGGTCTGCTGTGAAACATACAAGTTCTGTGAACGTGTGCAGACGGATGCCTTTGTCTCTAACGAGCTGGGTAAGCAGAGCAGAACTGAGGCTTCGGGGACCTGGGGAGACTTGACGGGGAAGGGTAATTAAACCCCGACTTCTTTTCTACGAGCATGTCAACGGACCCACTTCTCATTGCAGATGACCCCGACGATCTGCAGTGTAAGCGGGGAGAACAGGTGGCCCTGGCTAACTGGCAGGACCGCTCATCGCTCAGGTTGTTGAATCTGGTCTATGATGTGACTCCCCCTGAACTCGTGGATCTGGTGATCACGGAACTGGGCATGATCCCGTGTAGCTCTGTGCCTGTTGTCCTTCGAGTCAAGAGCAGTGACCAGTGAAAGGGGGCGGGGGTGGGGGTGGGGGGGGTGTCAATAAAACCTTACTCCCGACCCCCACAACGCTGCTGCCTTCGTGTCTCTTAGAGCATCTCTGCCTCTTCAGTCAGGAACCCACACTCTGCATCCCCCTCATCACCCACTGTGAACCTGTCCGTGGAAACCCTTCTTGGGTGGTTAGCTCCAGGGAGCCAGGACTTTGGAGGAAGATGTTTTGTGTAAGCATCAAAGATATTCAAAGTGGTGGCACTCCCAGAGCTCTCCTTTAATCCCAGCTAGGGTAGCCAGTCTCTGTCAGATTAAAGGCCAGCCTCGGCTACATAGTGAGTTTCAGGCCAGCCTGGGCTACAAAGTGAGAGCTAGTGTCAGAAACAACCACTGGGGCAGGAGAGGTAGCTCATTGGCCAGTTCCCAGGGCACTTGTGTTCAATTCCCAGCACCCATATGTTGGCTCACACCCATCTATAACTCTAAGTCCAGAATATTCAATGCCCTCTTCTGACCTCAGGCACCAGGCACGCATGCGATGCACATACACACAGACACAATGAACATACACATAAAATAATAGCTGGACATGGTGGCACACACCTGTAGTCCCAAGTCCCAGGGCTACATAGAGAAACCCTGTCTCAAAAACCTAAATATAATTTTTAAATAATTAAAAAAAAAACTTTTTAAACAATTAAAAAGCTATTCATGTGCTGTAGATATCGCTATGTATAAAAAAAATGCTGATTGGCCAATAGCCAGGCAGGAATTACAGGCGGGACAAGGAGAGAAGAGAATTCTGGGAACAGGAAGGATGAGTCAGGAGATGCTGTCAGATGCTGCCATGAGTACCAACATCTAAGATACTGGTAAGCCACAAGCCATGTGGCAAGGTATAGATGAATAGAAATGGGTTAATTTAAGATATAAGATATAAGATACTAGATAACAAGAAGCCTGCCACGGTCATACAGTTTGTAAGCAATATAAGTCTCTATGTGTTTACTCGGTTGGGTCTGAGCAGCTGCAGGACTGACTGGCGGGACTGAGAAAGATTTGTCCTGACCGTGGGCCAGGCAGGACCAGGAAAACTCTAGCTACACTCATGTCTTGAGTCAGCACTAATTTTGTGTAGTACCTGAGCTAGGAATGAGGAGGGATATGAATATGTCATAACCAGATATGGTGGGCCCGGGCCTCTAACCCCACTGCTCAGATGCAGAAGCAGAAAGACCAAGTCAAAAAGCCAAGGGCTAGAGAGAGCTATGTAGTCGTAGAACACATGCTTACCTTGAACAAAGCCTCGGGTCCATCCTCAGCACAAGGCCTAGCCTTAGTAATAAGCTGGCACTTACTATTTATTGGGTTTTTTCGAAATGAGTTCTCTCTGTAACAGCCCTGGCTGTCATTGAACTCAATTCATAAAACAGGCTGGCCTCGAACTCAGAGATCCGCCTGCCTCTAACTCTGGAGTGATGGGATTAAAGGTGTGCACCACCATGTCTGGTCAACTTATTTTCATCTATTTAAGTTTTGAGATGGTCTTCCTATGTAGTTAGCTCTGGCTTTCCTGGAACACACTATGTAGACCAGGCTAGCCTGGAATTCACAGAGACCCACTTGTCTTTGCCTCCCAAGTGCTGGGATTAAAGGTGTGACCACCACTCCCAGCTCTAAATTGGCATATTTTGAGTACTTTCTATCTGTCAGAAACAGCCCAGCCTTTTATACCGTTAATAGGCCAGTTGTGGTGGTGACCCCTGGTAGGATTTGCTGCAGGAGGTGGAGCTAGGATCATGAGTTCAAGGCCAGCCTGGGCTATACATTTACACAGCACTGGAGAGGCTGAGGCAGGCGGATCTCTATGAGTTCGAGGCCAGTCTGGTCTACAGAGTGAGATCCAGGACAGCCAAGGCTATGCAGAAAAACCCTGTCTCTAAAAACAAAAACAAAAAAGGTTAATACATCTTTATGAACCTTATAGATGACGAAATGGAATCACAGAGAGGTTACGTTACTTAGCCAAGGCAACACAGCTGAGACATGAAGTCATTAAGATAACACAGTTCAGCCAGATGGTGGTGGTGCATGCCTTTAATTCCAGCACTTGAGAGGCAGAGGCAGGTGGATCTCACTGAGTTCAAGGCCACCCTGGTCGACAAATCAGGATGAGTTCCAGGACAACCAGGACCGTTAACACAGAAACCCTGTCTCGAAAAACAAAACAAAAACAAACAAACAAACAAAACCAACAATAACAACAAAAAAAACCCCACAGTTCATCAGAACTTGAATCATGATATGATCACAGCAGTCTGAACCCAAATCCTTATGATTTTGTCTTTTTAGGCAGGGTTTTATGTAACCTAGGGCTGTGAACAAGCATGACCTTGAGCCTGAAGTGGCACCTTTAATCCCTTCAGTCAGGAAGCAGAGGTAGATCTCTGTGAGTCTGAGGCCAGCCTGGGCTACAGAGTCCCCCTGGCTTCACCTTCCCCAGTACTGGGGTGACAGATGTGTACAAACACCGGTTTATGAGATACTGTGGACTGACCCAGAGCTTCATGAATGCCAGACAAGCATTCTCCTGACTCAGCCATGTTCCTAGCCAACTAGGGGCTTTTGGTTTTCTCTTTTTGAATCATTGTTGGCTATGATGCTGGGAATGGTGGCTCACAACTATCTACTTCCAGTTTCAGGGAATCTGATGCCCTTGGACCCCTACAGGCACCTGCCCCCTGGGAAAAACAAACTCACTCAGGCATACATACACATAAAAGTAATTTTAAAAAATTGTTGGTTGATTTTTACTCTTTTGGTTTTCGGGGAGGGGGGGGGCCTGCCACCAAGCTCCCAAATAGATCCACTTGGAGCCTTATTACTACTTATAAATGGCCGACTTTAGCTTGGCTTGTTTCTAGCCAGCTTTTCTTAAATTATCCTGTCTACCTTTTGCTTCTGGGCTTTTGTAGTATTCTGAACCGCCCCTTGGGAACCCTGCTCAATGTCCTGAGGTCATCTTATGTAAAGTTCCCTTTGGGAAAAAACTCCTTCCCCTTCAAACTACGCCCCCCCCCCCTTAATAATAAACTTTCCACTTGGACATGTATTTGCATGGTGTAACTTTCCACAGCTCCATGTCGCAGCGTGCCAACTCGTCCACATGGTCTCTCTCCCTCACCCACCAGGGCACTTTGGCCCAACCTGCCAAGGCCTCCCCGCTCGTCATTTCTTAACACTTTTACTTTTCTCTATTTTTCTTTCTCTTTTTTTTTTTTTTTTTTTCTGGTCTTTTTGAGACAGGGTTTCTTTGTGTAGCTTTGCGCCTTTCCTGGAACTCACTTGGTAGACCAGGCTGGCCTCGAACTCACACTCACAGAGATCCACCTGCCTCTGCCTCCCGAGTGCTGGGATTAAAGGCGTGTGCCACCACCGCCTGGCTTCTTTCTCTTTTTTAAATTTACTTATTTTTATGTGCATTGGTGTTTTGCCTGCATGTATGTCTGTGTGAGGGTGTCAGATCTTGGAGTTACCGACAGTTGTTAGCTGCTATGTGGGTGCTGAGAATTGAACACGGGTCCTCTGTAAGAGCAGCCAGTGTTCTTAACTGCTGCGCCATCTCTCCAGCCCCTCCTTTCTCTATTTCTGTATTTCTTTTCTTTCCTTCTCATTCCATGTCTGGCTGTGTGGCTGGGCGGCTGGTCCCTGGCATCCTCCTCTCCTTGTTCTCTTCCTCCTTTGCCCTCCTCCTCCCAGAGTTCTCTTCCTGTTTTATTCTCTCTGCCTGCCAGCCCCGCCTATCCTTTCTCCTACCTCACTATTGGCCATTCAGCTCTTTACTAACCAATCAGGTGTTTTGACAGGCAAAGTAATACAGCTTCACAGAGTTTTTTTTTTTTTTTTTTAAAGATTTATTTATTTATTATGTATATAGTGTTCTGTATGCATGTATCCCTGCAGGCCAGAAGAGGGCACCAGATCTCATTACAGATGGTTGTGAGCCACCATGTGGTTGCTGGGGACTGAACTCAGGACCTTTGGGAGAGCAATCAGTGCTCTTAACCTCTGAGCGATCTCTCCAGCCCACAGCTTCACAGAGTTACACAAATGCAACATAAAAGATTGGAACACATCTTTACAGCATTAAACATCTTCACATGATTAAACAAATGTTCCATAACATAAACAAATGTAACATGTCTTAATATTCCACAACAAAAAGTGTTGGCTTAACTCATGCCTCCCAAGTTCTGGGGACTGGCAGGCATGACCCACAATGCCTGCTCTGTCTTTATGGCCTTTGGGTTAATGCACAGTATAGAAAGATACACAAACTATCTTCATTGTGCACTAAAGGCAACACAAACAGGATCCTTGGATGATGTGACTGGGTCTAGCTAGCATGGTTGTCTTCACTGGGTAACACCTGCTGGAGTCCTTGGAAAAAGACTCAGTAAAATAATCAGGAGGCAGATCAGCAGAGGAAATAGCTTAATGTGAAAAAAAAATGGTTCTTGGGCTGGAGAGATGGCTCAGAGGTTAAGAGTACTGACTGTTCTTCCAGAGGTCCAGAGTTCAGTCCCCAACAACCACATGGTGGTTCACAACCATCTATAATGGGATCTGGTGCCCTCTTCTGGTATGCAGGCATACATGCTGGCAGAATGCTGTATATATAATAAATAAATAAGTCTTGATTGAGAGTCAAGCTACCATAAGCTTTGGAATGGAAATCATCTATGTTGTCTGTAAAGGCATTTGTTTGCTTGTTTGTTTGTTTGTTTTTGAGACAAGGGTCTCACTATGTAGCGCTGGCTGTCCTAACTCACAATGTAGCCCAGGCTGTCCTCAAACTCACAGAGCTCGAACTGCCTCTGCCTCCCAGAGTCCTGGGACTAATAGCACATGTGCCACCACCACCCAATTGTTTTTGTTTTTGTTGTTGTTGTTTAATTTCCATATAGAACAAAGGGAGAGTGAACTGTGTGAGAATACTCACCATTAGATGCAACAGTTATTAAAACTTGCCACTTTTTGTATCCTTCGACACAAGGACTCACAGCCTTGACCTGTGTAGCTGGTGCTGGCCTCGAACTTTGGCTCCTCCCACTGCCACTTCCCACGTGCTGAAATATGCCACACTTTTGATTTTATTACGTTTAATGGGGGGGGGCACACAAGGGTGACAGTCAGATGACTTCATCTCTCCAGCCTTCTTACTCTTCCTTGCTGAAGTTACTGTGCAGCAAATCCCAGACAGGAATCATTTTCATGCTTGCAGACTTCAAGGTGTCTCTTAAAAATACACAAGTTCAGCCAGGAGGTGGTAGCGAAAGCCTTTAGGACCAGCACTCAGGAGGCAGAGCCAGGTGGACCTCTGTGAGTTCGAGGGTAGCCTGGGCTACAGAGCAAGATCCAGGACAGGCATATTGCGGGGGGGGGGGGGGGGGGGAATGTTTCTTTCAGAATGACCTCTTTTTTTTTAAAGTGGTGACACCTCACCCAATTCTCTAAGCCCTTCGATTCCCTATTCACCCTTTTTGTCAGGAATACCTAAATGGGTTGGGGTGCTTCATATTGCTTTCTATTAGGAAGCAAACAACGACCTGTGAGTTCCTTTCTAGTGGTGAGTGTGGCCTGGCATTCTTAAGGTTCCCTTGAACCTTTCATTGAGTGGTTTTATCCAATTAATGGTTGTGTGAATTTCACTGGAATGTAAAAGTGCCTTTTCTAACTCTCACTCCTTCCATATTTAGTATCTAATAATGGCAATCGTTTTAAAGGGTGGGATGGCACAGCCTGTAATCCAGCCCAGAGGAGGCTGAGGGAGTAGATCATGAAGTTGTGGACAGCGTAGGCTGCTAATAGCAAGAGAGCCAGAGCCTACTCAAAACAAAGAGGGGTTGGGCGTAAGAACCTCACAGCAGTTTCTTTGTCTAAACTCACACTGGGAAGGCTGTTCCCTTGTGCTTTCTCATCTTTTCACACAGGGTCTTGTCACATAACCCAGGCTATCCTTAAACGTATCTTGGTCTTCTCAGTGCTAGGACCTCCAGGCTTTGGACTATGATACTTGGTGGTGTCTTCTTATTTTGTTATTATGAGCTCGTGGGCTTTTTAGATCGAATGTACCACTCGGTCATCAAATTTAAGCAAATCAACAGGGTGAGCCTCATGCTTAGAAAGGTAACTGTTAAGAAATCAGAGACTTGGGCTGGAGAGATGGCTCAGAGGTTAAGAGCACTGGCTGTTCTTCCAGAGGTCATGAGTTCAATTCCCAGCAACCACATGGTGGCTCACAACCATCCATAATGAGATCTGGTGCCCTCTTCTGACATGCAGGTGTATATGCAGACAGAACACTGTATACATAATAAATAAATAAATCTTAAAAAAAAAAAAAAAAAAAAGAAAGAAATCAGAGACAAGGGCCAGGCAGTGGTGGTGAACGTTTTTATTCCCAGCACTCGGGAGGCAGAGGCAGGCGGATATCTGTGAGTTCGAGGCCAGCCTGGTCTACAGAGTGAGATCCAGGAAAGGCGCAGAGCTACACAGAGAACCTGTCTCGAAAAAACAAAACAAACAACAAAAGACAAACAGGGCATGGAGGTTTGTGCTTGTAATGAGAGGACTTAGGAGGCTGAAGTAGGTCAGTGATTAGCTCCTAGGGTAAGGGATGGAATTGAGAAAGAAGGGAATTTGAGCAAAAAAAAAAACATAAAACGTATTGTATCAACATTGAGAAATGAATTAATTGCCCACAGGGTTAGTGAAGTTTTGAAAATAGTCTTCACTTGATGCCCTTTGTGTTTTGGAATATTATTTTAAGATATATCACATTTGTTTACCTGTGGAGCATTTTATTTTTTTGGTTTTTCTTTTTTTTTTTTTTTTTTTTTTTTTTTTTTTTTTTTTTGGTTTTTCAAGACAGGGTTTCTCTGTGTAGCTTTGCGCCTTTCCTGGAGCTCACTTGGTAGCCCAGGCTGGCCTCGAACTCACAGAGATCCGCCTGCCTCTGCCTCCCGAGTGCTGGGATTAAAGGCGTGCGCCACCAACGCCCGGCTTTTTTTTTTTTTTTTTTTTTTTTGGTTTTTCGAGACAGGGTTTCTCTGTGTAGCTTTGCGCCTTTCCTGGGACTCACTTGGTAGCCCAGGCTGGCCTCGAACTCACAGAGATCCGCCTGGCTCTGCCTCCCGAGTGCTGGGATTAAAGGCGTGCGCCACCACTGCCCCGCCGGAGCATTTGTTTTAATGATGCAAAGATGTGTTGCATCCTTTTATGTTGCATTTGTTTAACTCTGTGAAGCTGTGCTACTTTGCCTGCCTAAAACACCTGATTGGTCTAAAAAAGAGCTGAAGGGCCAATAGTGAGGCAAGAGAAAGGATAGGCAGGGCTGGCAGGTGGAGAGAATAAATAGGGGGAGAAATCTGGGAGAAGAAGGAGCAAGAAAACAAGGAGAGGAGGACATCAGGGGCCAGCCAGCTATGGACTAAGAGTGAAAATAAGATATACAGAAGAGAAAGGCAAAAGCCCAGAAGCAAAAGGTAGACGGGATAACTTAAAAGAAAAGCTGGCTAGCAACAAGCCAAGCTAAGACCAGGCATTCATAAGAAAGACTAAGCCGTCTGTGTGTGGTTTATTTGGGAGCTAGGTGGTGGGCACCAAATAAACCCAAACAACCAAGTACACGTTGTATTTTAAACTTTGGGTCATATGGAATCTTTTTCAAAAATAAAGCCATTAATTTTATGAAAAAAATCAAAAGGAACTTAATCAGGGACAGGAAGATTTTAGGATATTTTGTTCATTACAGAAGTAAATCCGTGACTCCCTATACAATGTTGAGGAGCCAGTACCCAAAGAGGAAGACATCCATTCAAAATGCTGTCTTTGGACATAAGGGATATGAAAGAACTGGTTTTCCCCTCCCTTCCCTCCCATAGGTTTTGGTAAATCTCATACTTTTTTCTTTTTAAAGAGTCTGGGTTACCCAAGTAGGGCCTTAAGTCCTGGACTCAAGAGATCTTCCTGCTTCAGCCTTGAGTACTTAAGGGCTACTGGGGGGAGCGACACACCCCGCTTTCCCCTTCTTTTTCATTTTTTTCTCAGACGTCTCATATAGTCCAGGCTGCTTCCAACTTCCAAGTAGCCCGGGTTGACCTTGAACTGCTGATCCTCTTACTTCCACTTCCCAAATGCTGCGATTCTAAGTGTGCACCATTATGCCCGACTTCTACACTTTTCCTAAATGTTTAACCAGCGGGATTAATGGACGAGCCTATTTGGAAAAGGAAAGGCTGGCTTGTTGCACCCTTTCCTGTCCATTTCTATTCACCCTCCTCCTGGCTATGGGCAGCTCTGTAAAACATATATATATACACGGTCTGAAATGGCTCAGGAAAACTTTGCTGCACTTTGTTTGCTCCATCACAGGCCACCTCCCCGAGGAGACCGGGTGGCGCGAGGCCTGGCAGCAGGGCCGACGATCTCTTTAGAAGCGCAGCGGACCCACCCAGGCCAGCCTAACCCGCCCCCCGCTCCCCCCGGGTTCTTCCTTCCCTTGGCCTCCTTCCAAGCCCTCCTGGTTATTTTCTCCCTGTCTTTTGCTCATTCAGTGGATCCTGGGGCGATCGGCGGCGAGGGCTTGTCTCCTAGCCCCTCGAAGCTCGGGGCTGCAGCTAGCAATCAGCGTGGCCTGGCTCCGTTCGCCACAACGAGGGCCCCGCAGCCCGGGGGGCACGGCTAGGCCGGGGCGTCCGGCGACAGGCCACGCGCGACAACAGCACCCTCCAAGCTTTGAAGCTGGGCCGCCGGGGAAGCCACGGTGCCGCGCAGGCGCCGACCTCCCCTTCCGGTTGCTGAGACTCCCAGAAGGCCCTGCAGCGTCCTGGGGCCGCGGAAGCCGGGCTCCAGCTCGCGGGCGTCGGGGGGCTGCCGCGCCGATCCGCGCCGCGCCGCGCCGCGCTGCATTATGGAACACGGAGTTTACTAGAAAACCTCGGCGGGGAACGCACTCCCGACCAAGCCGGCGTTTACCTGGTCCCGGGGGCGGGGCGAGGAAGAGCCGCCCGAGCTTTCGTCATAAAACCGCGACCCGACAGGCGGCGCCATCTTCGAACTTGGACTTCCGGAAGGACTTTGGCGCGGGTGAGTGTACCGCAACGGGGTGTGCGGGGGACCCAGAATTACTCCTCCCCCTTCTCTCGCCGTCGCGCTCAGGCCCTGGGAACCGACTCCCGGTTCCGCTCTTCCCCCCCGCGCAAGGCAGCGCGCCCCCCCCCCAGCCCCTGCGCGCCTCCGGGAAAAACCGTCACGCGCTCGCCTCAGTCCCCGCCGTGGCCACTGAGCATCCCCCCCATCTCTGCCCGCCCGTCTTACCCCCTCTTCCCCCACGCGGTGTGTGTGTAACGCAGGGCCCGGGGGCCAGGCTTCCGCGCGGGCTGCGCGGCGCCCCGCGGACTCGGTGAACCTGCCGTTGTCCTCGGGCTTAGGGACGTCGGGGCTCGCCCGCTGCACAGGCGAGTGGAGAAAGCTGCCCCCCACGGCCGGCCCCGGGGAATGGCAGGTGGTGCTGTCTAGACGGATCGCGCACTCTGCCCTCCTCTGTTGTGCTCAGTCCCCTCTTATTGTGCGTCCCAGCCTTTCCCTGCAAGTGGCTCTGGCCCCGGGGGTTGTGCCCCGCGCGCTGCAACCCCATTGGTTGCAGCCAAGGGCCAGTTATGTTTCCTTGTCTGGTCTTTTTATCCCGCGGCAAGTTGGCCGTCGGCTGGGCAAGGCAGAGATGGCGACTTCACCCCCACGGGAGGTAATTCACTTTACCGGAGAGGTGTAGGATATAACCAGATATGTTTGCCCTTGGGGACGTATTTGTTACATAAATTATCTTTCTCACTAACGTTACCTTTTACCGTTATCGACTGTAGTGCCATTTTCTCAATAGTTTTAAGTTCTACTTTTCAAGTTTACACTCCTTCGCCTCAAGCAGTATAAACTGAACACGTGAGTTGAGTTTCAGGCTTCTGTGCAAGTTAAAATAAAAATACAGCCAAATGAAAATGTTCATTTTTGTACCAGTAAAATTATCTGATATGTCACCAGTTGCATGATAGGAATACTTTGGGGAACAGTGTTAAACCAGTGTGTGTGAAGTGAGCCCATGTTTATGGTGTTGTGTTATCTAATTGTTTTTTCTTTTGCCCAAGTAGTCAGGTTAGCAGCCTGCAGCAGCAAGGGAATCAAAGAGATGGGACGTAAAACTCTAATTAGAATTTACTGAAATTTCTTCCTTTACTGTCTGTCCAAATTTTGTATTGTAAACTCCTAAGTAGAAACGACACCACTCAGCTGGCATTGGTGGCTCACGCCTTTAGTTCCAGCACTCTGGAGACAAAGGCAGGTGGATCTCTGAGTTCAAGACCAGCCTGGTCAATAGAGCTAGTTCCAGACAGTCAGGGCCTCACAGAGAAACCCTGTCTGGAAAAACAAAAATAAACAAAAAAGAAATTAAACCACTCACTGCCACTGCCTTTCACTAGAAGTGAATCTTCAAAGGAATTGTGTGTGTATGTGTGTGTGTGTGTGTGTGTGTGTGTGTGTGTGTGTGTGTGTGTGTGTGTTGAATCACTCAGTGAAAAAAGTTATGAGCTAATTGATATATTTAACCATGAATCAAATTTGAATACTGTAGTAAGCCAGATAGGCAGGATCTTACAAACTTTCAAAGAAGACATTTTGTCTTCACTACAGTCAGAATATTGTTTTGTTGTTGTTTATTTTGCAAGACCCTTATTTTAGACAGTTTTTTATTCTGGGTTGGCTTTGAACTCCAGATCCTTTAGCTTCAACTCCGAAGGGCTGAGATTATAAGTATTCACCATCATGGCCAACTGAAACCTTTAAAATTTGAAATTAGAAAGCCAGGTGGCAGTAGCGTGCACCTTTAATCCCAGCACTCGGGAGGCAGAGGCAGACAGATCTCTGTGAGTTCGAGGCCAGCCTGGTCTACTGATCGAGATCCAGGCACTAAAACTACACAGAGAAACCCTGTCTCGAAAAAACTAGGAAAAAAAATTCTTTATTTTTCTTTTGCAAATAAGCCATTTATTTATTTATTTATTTATTTACTTACTTATTTATTTATTTTATGTCTATGGGTGTTTTGCCTGCATGTATGTCTGTGCATCACTGTAGTTCTGGTTGATTGTGAGCCACTATGTGGGTGCTGGGAACCAAATCCAGGTCCTCTGCAGGAGCAGCAAGGCTCCTAACTGCTGAGCCGTGTCTCCAACGGACACCCCCCCCCCCACACACACACACACAAGCCTTCTTGATCTATAAATCAAGGAGGTCTTCCTTATTTCAGTATTTGGAGGGGGAGAGTGTGAGAAGAGACAGGGCCTTCCTGTATCCCTGCTGGTCTGGCAGTCTCCATCCTCTTGCCTCTGCTCCCTTCTGCTGGGGTTACAGGCGCCAACCTCCATTCCTCCCTCTCTTCTGTTACGTTTTTTTGTTTGTTTGTTTGTTTGGTTGGTTGTTTTAAAACAGGGTCTTAACTATGTTCTAGGCAAGCTGATGTAGACCAAGCTGGTCTTGAACTCACAGAGATTAAAGACGTGTGCCAACACCCCCAAACCTCTTCTTCTAAGTTTTTGAGGTTTTGTTTTTTTCTATTCTCATTTCTTCTTTATTTGTGAGGCAAGATCTCTCATGTTTTGAAGGCTAGTCTTGAACTCTGGATCTCTTCACATCACCTCCCTGGGATTACAAGTGTGTGCCACCACACTTGCCTTCTTTTTTAAACCATAACGTACTTTAAGCAGGATGGTGGAGCACACTTTTGATTCCAGCAGAGGCAGGCACATTTCTGCCAGTTCAAAGCCAGCCTGGGCAGCGCAGTGAAACCCTGTCTAAAACAGCAGCCCCAGAGCCCCTGAGCTCTTAGCCCGCACCTCCACTTCTCCATCTGTGGTGTCCTTGTTTGTCACCAGCTCTTTTCCTCCTTGCAGTCTGTGGCTTCTCTCAGGCTTGCCCCTTCATCTCACTGTTGAGCAGCATAGTTTGACTTTGCTGGTTTTCTTCCTGCAGATTTAATTTCTAAGAACTTACGTTTTTATTCCTTTCCCTGTGGCTGCCAGTTCACTTACACCGCCTTGCCATTGTTTTCTCTTGTTTCCTAGATCCTGTAGTTTTTGTGTTTGCTGAAAATTTTCTTCTGTTTTCTGGAGTAGTTCTTTTGAAAGGTACTTTTCAACTTTTTTTTCTTCCTGTCCTGTCTGAGCATAGGTCCCACATTGGATCCTGTTTTGCTTATTACTGGTTTTGAATGGGATGCGGGTCTTCCCTTTACCAAAGAGCAATGATACTAGCATATGGGGTTGCCTTTAGCCTCACCCTTGGGGCAGAGGTTTACTGTTGCCATTTGTAATAGAACTAGAGCTGCTTACAAGAAGAGAGGTTTATTTCTTTCAGAAGTTATATGAGCTCACTTTTCCATTGAGCCTGGTGAATTCTTTATCTTTTTGTTATGTCTCAACCTATGGAGGGTTCCCTCCTGGGAGTTGAACCATTTCTATTTCTGCCCCTTGTCAAAGGCAAACAGGTTGTCCTGACCAAAATCTGGACCCTTACAGAGTTGTATTTGCTCCAATTTTTGGTTTGTGGTCAGTGTTTTATTTCTGCCAGTGTCCTTCCTCGTGGTTATATCTGATTTTTCTGGGTTCATAAAGATGTGGGACACTTGAGTCCATTTTGATATGAGAAAGTTCTCTTAATGGGATAGGATGGTCTTTAATTGTATTGTAGCCAGTAGGCACCCCTCTCCCCAATTCAAATGTAACATTGATGGCTAGGTTCTAGAAAACTCTGACTCTTGTTCCCATCCTCCCTCCCTCCCTCCCTCCCTCCCTCCCTCCCTCCCTCCCTCCCTCCCTCCCTCCCTGATCTCATGTAGTCCAGGCTAGCTTTGAACTCCTGTCTCTACCTCCCAAGTGCTAAGATTCCAAAATGTGCTATCCTACTTAGTTCAGTGCAGCTCTTATTCTTTAGGGAATCTGCTCCTTTACTAACAATCACAGAACTGGATGTTGCCTCTGGGTATCCTACTTTAGCTTGGCCTAAGTTTTATAGTGTCTGGCAACTCTGTATATTTAATAGTACGAGTCTTGCTGTATTATACCCCAAGCTGGCCCCAAATTCCTGGGCTCAAATTATCCTTTTGCTTCGTTTCCATAGTGACGAGGACTTTGCCACCGCACCATCACACCTGCTTGGCAGCTGTTGTTCAGTCTGTTTTTTAGGAAGTTACAGTTCTTCCCTAGAGGGGCATAATTTTGTCTCCGTTTCCCTTGTGGTGGGGATCTGAATATGATTCGTCTTATTGTGTTTTAGTAAGAATTAAGTTCATTGTATATTCACTTCCATATTCGTATGAAGATATATGAGGTTTAAGTAATATTCATAAAGCATTTAGTATTATGTTTGCTATGTAGTAAGCAGTTACTAAACAGTAGCTTATTATCTGTTTACTTATTTACTGTGCTACATGAGAATGTAAATCTCAAGAAGGCAGCATCTTGCCTGTCTTTTTTTTGTTGTTTTTGTTTTCTTTTCTGAAACAGGGGCTTGTGTGTAGCCCAGGCTAGTCTCAAAATCACAGCATCTCTCCTGCCTCAGCTTCCCTGGAGCTGGGATTACAGGTGTGCACTACTATGTCCTGCTCCTTGTTTGTCTTGTCATTTGCTAGTTCTTGACAGAATAGCGTGTTGTGGGGCAGCGGGGTACACGTGAGCATGTCGAAGTCGGAGTACAACTTGTAGAAGTTGGTTTCCTCCTTACAGCATGCTATGTGGACCAGGGGGATTGAACTCAAGTCATCAGACTTGGCAGCAAGCATCTTAACCTACTAAGCCATGCTACCACCCCAGGAGTTACTTGAGTGAATGAATGAATGATCGGTCACGATGCTTGGGTTTCTGGTTATGGGGTGAAGGGGAAAAGAGAGAACTCTGAGCCTCTACTCATTGCTGTATCTCTGTGTGCAGGGCAGCCATTTTGGGGGGTGCTGATGGATACCTGCGGGGTCGGCTATGTTGCCCTGGGGGAGGCCGACCCCGTGGGGAACATGATTGTGGTAGACTCTCCTGGACAAGAAGAACTGACCCAGCTGGATGTCAAGGCCTCCTCCGAAACCTCCAGTGTGGAGGCCTCCATCGAGATGTCACTGCCTACCGCTTTGCCTGGCTTTGAGGATTCTTCCAACAAGAGGAGGCTTCCTCCAGAGCAGGAGAGCCTCACCAGGTTGGAGCAGCAAGGTGTGTGCTTTGCCCTCGCTCTTCTTGTCTCCTCATGGGTTCTTACAAACTTGGGTACCGTGTACTGTACCCCAAAGAACCTTGAGCTCTGATCCCATCTCATAGACCATATTCTTCTCTACAGATCTTTCTTCAGAGATGTCCAAGATCTCAAACCCTAGGGCCTCAAAGCCTTCCGGGAAGAGAGGTGGTAGGACACCAAGAGGCCCTAAAAGGCCTCAGCAACGTAAACCTCCACCCACCCCTCTGGTTCCTGGTCTCTTAGATCAGGCCAACCCTCTGTCCACCCCCATGCCTAAGAAACGAAGTCAAAAGTCCAAGGGAGACCTGCTACTTCTGAAGTTGTCCAAAGGCCTAGATCAGCCAGAGTCTCCACATCCAAAGAGGCCCCCTGAGGACTTTGAGACCCCTTCTGGGGAACGACCCCGCCGAAGGGCTGCGCAAGTGTAAGGATTGTGGGGCACAGCCTGGTGGGGGGCGGTAGAGGGGGGAGGGGGGGCAGGTGTTGGAGAGATGGGAAGACTGGTGAGGTATCAGGTAAGTAGGGTGGTGTCTGGGTGCTGGGTGGGGCAACCCTTTAGCTCTTAAAGCCACTTTTGTGGGTATGTGTTGCTAACTTTTGTATCTAAGTGATTTCTTTCTGTACCTCATACTCCATCACATTTTTTGTTTGTTTTGTTTTTGTTTTGAGACAGGGTGTCGCTGCCTAACCCAGGTTGGCCTCGAACTTGCGATCCTCCCACCTCAGCCTCCCGAGTGCTGGGATTGCAGGCGTGCGCCACCACACCTGGCTCTCCATCACATTTTTCACAGACTTCCCCCAGGTCTTCATTGCTTTTACCACTCAATATATTTCAATGTTTCTGTGCCTCCCCTCCTCCCCCTGCCCTTGATGTTCTCTGTGCTAGAGTAAGAGTGCATTGGCCTAGAGATAGAAAGCCGGGACTCAGATCCTTGGTAGCTGCCTTGCCTGTGCCAGGCCACTTAATTCTCCTGGACTCTGTTCTGTATATTGGAGGGAAGGGGAAACTGGCATCTGCTTCCCAGCACTGCTGAGATAGTAAAATAAGAAGTCTGGAAGTGTGGGCTCCGTTCAGTGCGGCGAGCGTGGCTCTGACTCCACCCTGTCTGTCCTGCAGGGCACTTCTGTACCTCCAGGAACTGGCTGAAGAGCTCTCCACAGCCCTGCCCGCCCCGCTGCCCGGTCCGAAGAGCCCCAAGGTGAGCAGCCCCACCAAGCCGAGGAAGACGCGGCAAGCAGCCTCTCAGGGTGACGAAGATGGCAGCGCTCGGGATGAAGACTTTGTTCTTCAGGTGGAGGGCGAAGATGAGGAGGAGAGTGAGGCCCCGAGTGAGAACTCCTCGGATCCTGAGCCTGTTGCACCCCGAAGCACCCCGCGAGGACCCGCTGCAGGGGTAACTTGAGTTGACGAGAAAGGGTGGGAAGATGGGCATTTTAGGAAGCACCCGAGTACCGAGTACCGAGAAGGATGACTTTGACCTCTCACAGCCAAAACTAGGACCAAAAAGGGAAAACGTGAGAAATGTGATGTACTGGGGAGGTTGTAGGGGAGGAACACCGTGAATAAAATGGCTCGCTCCCGAGTGTTTTCTACTGGAAAATACACGTCTGGACAAGGATCCTGTCTCCACTGAGTGCTGCAAAATGACTTAGATTGGTGGAGGGGACTAACTGCTCACATTTTACAGAGGGGTGCCACCTGAGCTGGGCCTTGAAGGGCAGGTGCAGGTCTCCAGGTGCTGTGTCCCCAGAGGGGGAATGCAGCGGAGAGCAGGGTCTGGGGAGTAGTGTCGAAGGGGATCGGTAGAGGAAGAAAGGACTTACACTGGTAGGCGCCAACACGTGCTGGTTAGTTTGGTTTGGACTGTCGTCGTGAATACACATAACATAAGCTTACCGTCTAAAAACGTGCAATTCTGTGGCTTTACTATACCAAAAAAAGAAATCTATACTATTGTGCAGCATTACCATTCATATCTGGAACTTTTTTCTTTTCTTGTGGTACTGAGGATTGAACCTAAGTCCTCATGCATGTTAGGAAGTGCTCTTGCTGACCTACATACCCAGCTCTTTTTTTTTTTTTTTTTTTTTTTTTTTACATCTTTCACTTTTCTATTTTAAAGTTTGAGACACGGTTTCACGAAATTTCTAGGGTGGCCCTAACCTCACTCGGTAGCCAGGCGAGCCTTGAGCTCACAATCCTTCTGCCTCAGCCTTGTGAGCAGTTAGGATTATCACTGGGCCACCAGGCCTGACTGTTTTTAACATCCCAGCTAAACCTGCAGAATCTTTTTGAGTCAAAAAAGAACATGGGTAGGAAGTAGGACAAGCTTCAGTGGACACTCAGAAGTCAGCTTTTATTTATGCAGATGAAAGGTTGCCGAGTCCTGGTCAACCGGTGAGGAAAGCAGAGGTGAGACCCCACCAGGGAGATCCAGCTGTGGGGCATCCTGCCAGTAGGTGTCAGGGACCGTCTCATCGGTGGAGTGGGAGGTGCCTGTGGCCGTGAACCCACAGTGTAGTTGTCTGGTCTCCAGTGTGTGCCGTGAGTGTGCAGTTAAGGGAGCACTGGCGCCTTCAGTGATCAAGTGATTCTTGGAGATCAGTTTTAGTTTTTGAAAATAAAAATGCGACAGGCGGTGGTGACGCATGCCTTTAATCCCAGCACTCGGGAGGCAGAGGCAGGTGGAGTTTGAGGCCAGCCTGGGCTACAGAGTGAGTTCCAGGACAGGCTCCAAAGCTACACAGAGAAACCCTGTCTCAACTAAACCAAAAAAAAAAAAAGAAAGAAAGAAAGAAAAGAAAAATGCAACAAATCCAAAATATTAAAACGTGTATATATGTCTGTGTGTATATAATGTATATAGTAAGACTGTCATCCAAACTGTCTGGGACTTGAGTGCTGGGGTGAGTATGGGGGTCAGTAGACAACTCGGGAGTCCGTTCTTTCCACCGTTGTGTGGCCCAGGGAGCCAACTCAGGGCGTCAGACGTGGCAACAAGCTCAGCCTGCTCAGCCATTTGCCAGCCCTAAAACTGAATATTTTTAGACATGTTCTTACTGTGCTTCAAGCTGGACTTGAACTCTGAGCAGTTCAGACTGGTCTCAGACCTGACCCTCCCGCCACGGTTGTGTTAGCACTAGCTTTCCAGGTGAGCACTGCCACAACCAGTGTAGACAGGAGCTTTGTTGGGTGGGTACGTACATGTGTGTGTGTGTGTGTGTGTGTGTGTATACATGTGTGTGTGTACATGTGTGTGGTGACGTGTGCTGTGGTGTGGAGGTTGGAGGTAGACCTTGAGTGTCTCCCTCTATCATTCTCCACTGTATTATTATTATTATTTTTTTTTAGATTGGGTCTCTTTCTTCCCCTAAATGCTGGGGTTAGAGGCGTGAGCCACCATACTTAACTTTTCTTTCTTTCTTCTTCTTCTTTTTTTAATAATTTACTTATTTTTATTTCATGTGCTTTCATGTTTTGTCTCTGTGAAGGTGTCAGATCCCCTGAAACTGGAGTTACAGGCAGTTATGAGTTCCGTGTGGTTGCTGGGAACTGAACCTGGTTCCTCTAGAAGAGCAGCCAATGCTTTTAACTGCTGAGCTGTCTCTCCAGCCCCTATTTATTTATCTAATTTAATTGAGTTCTGACTTTTCTTTTTGCCTTAGTCCTTAATATGGCTCTGTAGACCTACAGCTTGTAGGAAAATTGTGACTGAGCCAAGTTTATGATGATGTAAGCTTTAGAATTGGGCTTGAAGGTGATAGTCATCCCTGGAAGATGAGTGCCATTCCAGGACTGTGTATCTAAGGAATGCCATCCTTGACCTGTGTGTGTGTGTGGGGGGGTCACTAAAGGAGTGCTGGGTGTGTCCCCCAGGGCAGGAGTTTCAGGAAGTGTATGACAGTCCTCCGAACCAAATATGGAGACTGGAGAAAGGCGAACAGAATGCTTTGATAGAGTCATTGCACCACAAGTCTGTTGAGATGCTGATAGAGAAGTTGGGAGGATATGTAAAGACCAAGGAAAGTTAAAAACCGAGAAAGAAAGCTATCTGCTGGGACTTTCTCCAACCTCGATGTTTATATTTTCTTCACTCTGATCCTCAGAAGCAAAAACCACACTGCCGGGGCATGGCTCCCAATGGCTTACCCAATTACATCATGGCTCCTGTTTGGAAGTGCCTGCACCTCACCAAGGACCTGTGAGTAAGGGCTGAGGGCACTCGGGTGGAGGAGGGATCTAAGGACCATCCAGAAGGAGAGAATCCTTGCTTATGTGTGGAGTCGGGTGGTGGCGCTCATTAGCTCATTACTGAGGGGCGCTGTTAAGGGCAAGATCTCTCTGTAATTCTTGACCACATTTCAAGTGCTGGTCACTCCCACCCTCCCAGAAACGGTCTTAGACAGTGCTGTTATAGAGTTCTCTCCTTTTCCATCGATGCTCTTCTGTCTCTAGCCGAGAACAGCAGCATTCATTCTGGGAGTTTGCTGAATGGATTCCAGTAGCCTGGAAGTGGCAGTTGCTATCCGAACTGTAAGTGGAACTGATATCTCTGAAGCTGATCTACTTTTCTGTTGCTGTGATGGAATACTCTGGCAAAAGCAACTTAAAGGAGAAAGCATTTATTTTGGCTCATGGCTCACAGTCGAAGGCGCCAGTGCGTCATGGTGGGAAGTCCTAGCAGAACCCTGAGGCAACTGGTTGCTCTTTATCTGCAGTTGGGTAGGCGAGATCAGTGGGTGCTGGTGCTCAGCTGGCTTCTGTTTATGTCGTCCAGGACCCAAGCCCATGGGCATTTAGGGTGAATTGTCCCATTTCAGTTAACTGAATAAAGAAAATCGCTCACCAAGCGGCGGCGGTGGTGGCGGTGGCGGTGG
Source organism: Peromyscus maniculatus bairdii (assembly GCF_049852395.1). Classification (NCBI taxonomy): domain Eukaryota; kingdom Metazoa; phylum Chordata; class Mammalia; order Rodentia; family Cricetidae; genus Peromyscus; species Peromyscus maniculatus. Next base: position 17,468,524 of record NC_134873.1, on the reverse strand, counting down.
CGGCGGCACAGGCCTTTAATCCCAACACTCGGAAGGCAGAGCCAGGCAGATCTCTGTGAGTTCCAGGCCAGCCTGGTCTACAGAGCGAGATCCAGGACAGGCTCCAAAGCTACACGGAGAAACCCTGTCTTGAAAAACCAAAAAAACAAAACAAAAAATTCACTCACAAAGTTACCCAGAGGCCAACCTATCTAGGTAACCCTTCAAAGTGTGCCCACAGGCTTGCCTAATGGGTGATTCTAGGTCCTGTCAAGTTGACAATGTTAACTACCAGAGAAGCCTTGAAGGAGAGGACAGACAAGTGACAAAGAATTAAGTGTACAGTGGGCATTCTGTGTGGCGAAGCTCTTCCGGGGTCAAGCTGTTGTTTCTGCTTCCCACAGTGAAGCAGCTCCCTACCTGCCCCAGGAGGAGAAGTCTCCCCTGTTCTCGGTCCACCGTGAAGGGATTCCCGAAGATGGCACCATCTACAGGATAAACAGGTAAGAGAAGCCGCTCGCCTTCTCTCTGGTTGTCAGCGAGGACCAGGAAGAAGGAACGTTGCAAGGGTTAGCGGATCGGCCCTGCCCTCCCCTGAGTGCTGCTCCTGGTTGGTTCTGAGGAGAGTGTCTGCTGTAGCAGGCTAGTCCTCTCTAATGGGCAGTGTCCAGCTTTCTCTGCAAGCCGGGCTGAGAGAAGTTGGAGAGACTTGGGCAGACCAGTTCACAAGATGACATGCACTGAGCATGAACAGACAGCCTCTCATCTTTGAAGATGAGCTGGAGTTCATTTCTGAGAGGGAAGGGAGGGAGATGTGAGTCGTGGCAGAGGTTCCAGTGAGAACCTCCATCTTGTCCTTGCGTTTCCTAATATCTCTGTTGCTCTCTGACCTTTCTCTAGATTTAGCTCGATCACAGCACATCCAGAGCGCTGGGATGTGTCCTTCTTCACAGGAGGACCACTCTGGGCTCTGGACTGGTGCCCAGTGCCTGAAGGGTCAGCGGCCTCCCAGTATGTGGCCCTTTTCTCCAGCCCAGACATGAATGAGACACACCCACTGAGCCAGCTTCATTCAGGCCCTGGGCTGCTGCAGCTCTGGGGCCTTGGGACATTGCAGCAAGAGAGCTGGTGAGGTGGGGCTGGGCCACTGCCACAGGCAGGGGGCGGGGGGGGGGGGGGGGGGGAGACTGGGGGCTAGGGGGAGACGGGGTGAGGGGGAGGCGGGGGGCGGGGGGGGGGGGGAGGGGGAGGCAGGGGGCGAGGGCTTGCACTGGGCTGAGATGAGACAGGGAAGTGATGGAGTTCCTTAGTCCTCGGCTCCTCCTACCCACTATCTCCCGTGTTTCTGTCTCCAGTCCTGGCAACAGGGCCCACTTTGTCTATGGGATTGCTTGTGACAGTGGCTGTATCTGGGACCTCAAGTTCTGCCCCAGTGGGGCATGGGAACATCCAGAAACTCCTCGGAAGGTATTTCTAGTGGACTGTGGCTAGCTCTGGACGTTCTTAGGGTCAGAGGGAGGAAGGTTAGAGTGTGGTGGGCGGGGTTCCCAGCATCCCATGCCTCAGGAGCTCTGAGAGGCACCTGAAAGCAGCAGACCTCAGCGCAGCTCTGCTCTCACCCCAGGCTCCTCTCCTGCCTCGCCTGGGTCTCTTGGCCCTGGCCTGCTCGGATGGGAAGGTGCTGCTGTTCAGTCTGCCGCATCCTGAGGCCCTCCTGGCTCAGCAGCCTCCAGGCAAGTAGCACAGAGGCAGTGGTGGGGGATCTCGGGCCTGCCTGACTCCCGGGACCGAGATGCAGTCTCAGGCATAAAAACATAGTCAGGCAGGCTTTTGTGAGGAGACTGGGGCCTCAGTTGTTCATTCTTGGGCTTAGACTCCTTTCCAAACTGACTGTGCCCTTTCAGCACTTTACCAGTCGCCTCCCTCTTCAGACTCTGTGCCCTCAAAAATCGACTGTGTCAAGAGTTGCTAAGGGTTGAGGCTGACAAGTGGGACTCACCTCCTCCAGCCTCCGTCTTTCCCTGGTGTGGTCTCGGCCCTCCCCCTCCCCTATGTTTAGACAGTATCTTTTAGGAAGAGTCTAGAAAGCAGATCTTGTTTTCCCCCAACGGTATTGAGTATTTCAGGGAATCTGGGGGTAAACCCTAGGATGTTCTGTGTTTGGTAGTCTGATAGAGGAGTAGGTTGAGGCGGAACTAGGAGTCGGGCATGTCCAACCCTTTGATATTGTGGAATGATGTCATCTACAGAGTTCATTTCCACAGCTGAATTGCCAAGAAATGGAAAGTGTGGTCCTGTGTTGAGTAGAGTTACTATTTTGTGTTGAGCCACATTTTTAGCTGTTCTTAGCTGCATGCAACTTAAAGATTGGACAATCCTCACAGATAATTTCTTTAGAAACTTTGGAGATAACAGGGAACTTGGGAGGCAGGCAGGTGGATCTTTGTGAGTTCAAGGCCAGCCTGGTCTAAAGAGTGAGTTCCAGGATAGGTAGAGCTCTATAGAGAGACCTGTCTGAAAACACATAAAGAAAAAACTAAAAGATTTGGATATAAAGGGAGGCAGATAAATGAGGGTGGTGGCTGGTGACCGTGGGCCAAAGGGAGGTTTTGTGTGGTTCTTTCAGTTTGTTTTCAGAAGCGGCCTCTCTCTTGTGGCCCAGGCTGGCCTTGAACTTACTGTGTAGCTGAGGGTAATTGAGCTTCTCTTCCTCCTCCTTCCACTTAGCATGTTCTGGGATTACAGGTCTGCACCACTGCACCTGACTTCCTGTGTTAGTTAACCCTTCTAGAGGAGACAGGAGAGCATGTGTACATAGAAATGGAACAAGCCAGTAAGGAGAGAGCAAGTGGATAAGGACAAGTCCCAAGCAATGAACAGAGATCTAGAAACGGAAAGGGGGGGAGCCCGTGTGGAGGAGTTAGTGGTTCTCAGAGACGGAAAGCTGGTGTTGGGGAAGATGTGGGGCAGGTGGAGAGGTCAGAGGTTGACGTTGAGAAAGAATGAAGGAAGGCATTGCCCAGGCAAGAGCTCCTGCTCCCACAGCAAGGCCTGAGGAGGAGCTCAGTCCTGGGGGTCCAGAGCGTCAGCTGTTTGTCTTTCTTCTCACACAGATGCTATGAAGCCTGCCATCTACAAGGTGAGTGAGGAACCTGTTCTCTTAGTGGAGGCTTCATCTGCCTAGAGCCTTACTTTACAGATTCCACAGTGAGTCTTTCACTTCTGAAAAGCATCCCTTGTCTAGATTAAGAACTGATCTGGCTGGGCATTGGTGGCACACTCCTTTAATCCCAGCACTCCGGAGGTAGAGGCAGGTGGATCTCTGTGAGTTCGAGGCCAGCCTGGTCTACAGAGCAAGTTCCAAGACAGCCAGGCCTACACAGAGAAACCCTGTCTCAAAAAACAAAACAAAAAAATAAAATAAAAAAGAACTGATAGGGGGCTGGAGACAATTTCTCCTCTTGCAGAGGACCTAGGTTTGAATCCTAGCACCTACATGGTGGTTCACAACCATCCATCCAAAACTTGGGTTCCATGAGATCTGACCCCGAATCTTCTGAATCCCATGGGACCAGACAGTTATATCGTATACATGCTTCTACACACAAACACACACACACACACACACACACACACACACACACACACACACCACTTAGACAGATAAATCTTAAAAATAAAACTGACTAGAGTTTTATTTCCCACAGTAAGAACCCCTAATCCCGATCTTACCTCTTCTGTCCTTACAGGTTCAGTGTTTGGCAACCCTTCAGGTGGGGTCTGTGCAAGCCTCAGACCCCTCTGAGTGTGGTCAGTGCCTTAGCCTGGCTTGGATGCCTACCAGGCCCCACCACCATCTGGCTGCAGGATACTATAATGGTAAAAATCAAGACCTGTTGTTGTTGCTCTTGAAGCTTTTATATGTGCTTGGGTTTGGATTGCATCCTCCTTTGTTAAGCATCATATTGTATTATAGTTGAAGATGTTCAAGCAGGGCTGGAGAGATGGCTCAGCAGTTACACGCATTTGCTCTCTTGTAGAGAGAGGACCTGGGTTTGGTTTCTAGCACCCACCTGACAGCTCTTAACTATCTGTAACTCCAGTTCCAGGGGGTCCAAAGCCCTCCTCTGGTCTCTGGGCACCAGACATGCACATGGTGCACAGACAAACATGGAAGCAGAACACTCACACACACGAAATCCAACAAACCTCAGCCAGTCCCAGCACTCAGGAGGCAGAGTTCAAGGCCAGCCTGGGCTACAGAGCGAGTTCCAGGACAGCCAGGGCTACATAGAGAGACCCTGTCTCAAAAAAAAAAAAACCTATTTGAGGCCAGCCTAGGCTATTTTGACTTCATCTCAAAGAAAAGAAAGGGAAGATGTGAACATAATTTAATGTAGTCCTCTATAAAGATAACAGTGAATATTTGCTAGTTAAAAATAATGTCAATTCAGAATTAAGTAGAGGTGCTGGCTAGTTGGCTCATCAGTGAAGATGCCTGCCCTCAAGCCTGGTGACCTGACTTTGATCCCTGAGACCCACACATGGAAGGAGAGAAGCAGTTCCCAGAGGTTGTTCTGACCTCCACACCACATAAAATAAGTAAATATACTATTTTTTAAATTAATGAAACAAATTAGGGGGTCTGGAGAGATGGCTCAGTTGTTCAGAGGACTTGCTACTCTCCAGAGGACCCGTCTTCAGTTCCTAGCACCATGCAGCTCATCTCTAACTCCGGCTCCGGGGCGTCAGACATCTTCTGACCTATCGAGAAACACATGACACACATATTTAAAAAATGTTTTTTTAATTACAAGATTTTTAAAAAGAGCTGAACAGCTGAATAAATAGCCCAGAATGTGAAGGTGCTTGCTGCCAAGCCTGACAGCCTGAGTTCGATCCCCAGGACCCACACAGTCAAAGAGAGAACTGACTCCTGCAAGATGTCCTTCCACACATGCTGTGGTACACACACAGAAAAGGAATTAATGTAATTAAAAACATTAGGGGGATGAACAAAACCGATACATACATATAATAGACCAATAAAAAAATGTCCTCTGACATTTAACATGGATACAGCTCAGAATAACTACCCACAATGCCTGCTGATCACTAGTATGTTATGTAGTCACTATCCTCACTCAAAATAGATACAAAGAGTCATAAGGAATTTTGACATTGATGGAAATATTTGGGTTCTTGTCACTGGTACTAGTAACTGTCAAACTCCTGGAATTGTGTGCTTGAAATGATTGTACTTCACATAAATGTTTCCACTATAAAGTAGAAAAGAGAAAAGTCTGATAATGCAGGAGTTTATCAAGAGAGTTTAGAGAAAGACAACTTGATAGAAACAAGATCACAAAACAAGCTGTTTAATTTAAAGATGTAGGGGCTGGCTCAGTTAAGAACACTGACTGCTCTTCCAGAGGACCTGAGTTGGATTCCCAGCACCCACAGGCAGCTCACAGCTGACTTAATGCCAGTGCGAGGGTACCCAGTGCTTGGTGGGCCTGGTGGCACAGGGCTGATGGAAAGATTAGCAAGTGCTGCCTGATAGTCATTAGGTCCTGACAATCCCCCAGTTCTTCCAGTAAGTGCAATTTAAAGGTATTGAATTACATAGTCTTGACATTTATTCGTTAATTTGAGGCTAGAGGCCACCTTATGGAAGTTGGTTCTCTTTGTCAGCCATGTAGGTAGGTCCCAGAATCAAACTCAGGTTATGGGGTTTGGCAGCAGGTGACCTTACTGCGAGCCATCTCACCAGCCCTGTTTTATGTTTTAAGTAACAGAGACCAGTAGACTTTCTGTCCGGAAGAGAAGGAAGTTAGTGCTTTTTTAACTTCCCACCTACATCACACTTGTGTCTGTTTTTCTTGGGTGGTATTTTCTTTCTTTCTTTCTTTCTTTCTTTCTTTCTTTCTTTCTTTCTTTCTTTCTTTCTTTCTTTCTTTCTTTCTTTCTTTCTTTCTTTTTTTAAAAGATTTATTTATTATATATACAGTGTTCTGTCTGCATGTGTCCCTGCAGGCCAGAAGAGGGCGCCAGATCTCATTACAGATGGTTGTGAGCCACCATGTAGTTGCTGGGAGTTGAACTCAGGACCTCTGGAAGAGCAGTCAGTGCTCTTAACCACTGAGCCATCTCTCCAGCCCTCTTGGGTGGTATTTCATTGTCAGGATCCGTGTCTCCTGCTTTACTACTGTTTTTACCCCTCTCCCGCCCACCCGCCCGGGGCCAGTGATTGAAGTCAGTCCTGGCATGTGTGAGATAAGTTGCTGTAGCTGGAGTGACCAATGACTGTCTCCCAGGTCTTTCAGCCCAGGCTCCTGCCTCCATCGCTGAGTTGTTTTCATAGTTTACCCTCAAGTCACTGTATTTGTTTCGTTCTTTGAAAAAGGTTCATCAATGCTGCACTCCCTAAGTTATGTATATAAGGGTTTTAATGCTCTTTATCTTTTATTTTTATCTGAGTTACACTTCTGAGTACCTCGCCTTTGCCAGCCTTGTTTTAAGTCAAGTTTTGTGAATGTACATTTGTTGTCTTTTCCTCTGCATTTTGTAGAGCAGAACTAGAAATTTTTTGTAATGAACCAAACAGTAGTGATTTTAGGTTTTATGAGCTAATTTGCCATTGTTGGTGCTAAATTCTGCTTTTTGGGTATGTAATCAACTCTAGACATTGCATAAATGAATAGGGGTGACGGTGTTTCAGTATAACGTACCAAACAGGCAGCCTAAGCCAAGCATTGTGGCCGATAACTACTGTCCCAACCCATTGGAGACAGAGACAGAAGGATGCTGGGAGATTGGGGCCAGCCTAGGCTGCATGCTGAGGAGTGACAGGGGAAGAACTCCAGTCCTGTGAGGTGCAGCCCCTGCCTGGCGTGCATGAGACAAGTTCAGTCCCAAGTACCAAACACAAAAGGCAGTGCTGTCTGTCGGGTTGTTGGTTGTCGTTTGCTTTTAGTTTGGTGAGGCAGACTTTCATGGTGTGTCCCGGGCAGATCATCCTGCCTCAGCCCGTGCTGGCAGCAGATATGCACTGTTTGAAAACTCTTACTCTGAGGCCCAGAAGATGGCTCAGCAGTTAAGAGCATGTACTGTGCTGCTCTTGCAGAGGACTTGAATTCATTTCTCCCACCCACATCGGGCAGCTCACAGCCACCTGTAAATCCTGCTCTAGGAGATCCAAAGCTTTCTTCTGGCATCCATACACTCACACAGGCACATACCCACACACAGACAAATACACATATGCATAATTAAGATTTTAAAAATTCTTTTAGTTAGCAGCCATCAGATACAGTCAAACTGGAATTTGAGGTGCAGGCCCAGGACTACTGAGCTGTCACATTTAGCTGATGTCATGTTGGCTTGAGCTGGGAGGGAGAACTCATCTGGTCATCATCATCCCTGCTCCGTCACTGTAGTTTGGGTTTGAGAGGAGGAGACAAAGTCTGGGGTCCCAGAGAAAGAAGTGAGAACACAGAACCAAAGCCTTCCTAACGCTGCAGCCTTAAACACTTCCTCATGCTGTGCTGGCCCAGCCACAGTTACTCTGTTGCTGCTTCATAGCCGGCACTTTTCTACAGTTGTGAATCCTCATGCAAATGTTTTTGGAGATAGAGGTTTGGGGGGGGTCATGACCCACAGGTTGAGAACCACTGCTTTAATGCCTACATCCTCTGTCCCTACCTTAGGCATGGTGGTTTTCTGGAATCTTCCCACTAATTCACCCCTCCAACGGATACGGCTCTCCGATGGCTCCTTAAAGCTATACCCCTTCCAGTGTTTCCTAGCCCATGACCAGGCTGTCCGTACAGTTCAGTGGTGCAAAGCTAACAGGTACAGAATAGGAGGGCTGGGGACCCAGGCCAAGCTGCCTGCATGTGGGGGACAATTGTGTGCCTTGGTCTGTTTGTGGGGCCCCAGCAGTGCGACCAGGATCTGTCCCTGGTATATGAGCTGGCTTTTTGGAACCTATTCCCTATGGTGGGATGCCTCGCTCACCCTTGATGCTGGGGGGTGGGGGAGTGGAGGGGGGTTTGATACGCCATGCTTTGTTGATTCCCATGGGAGGCCTTACCCTTACCCTTCTGAGGAGTGGATGGGGGGAGGGTCCAGGAGGAGAGGAGGGAGGGGAAACTGTGGTTGGTATGTAAAATAAACTTTAACAAAATTTAATTTAAAAAGTCTGTGGAAGGGGAAGGCTGCAGCAGGCTGAATCTTCCACACTGGCTCTGATTTATCTCCCGTCTTTGCAGTCATTTCCTGGTTTCTGCGGGGAGTGACCGGAAAATCAAATTCTGGGATCTTCGACGGCCTTATGAGCCAATAAACTGCATCAAGCGCTTCTTGAGTACAGAGCTTTCCTGGCTGCTTCCCTACAATGGTGTCACGGTGGCCCAGGACAACTGCTATGCCTCGTACGGCAAGATGAAGATCTGAGTTGTGGGGACAGGCCCTAAGGGATGGGGCACACGCTGGGGAAAGGAGGGTTGGGTTTGTTCTGGGTTATTTTGAAATCTGTAGGAAAAGAACTTAGTCTTAGAAGAGGGATGGTTTATTTTCTCTCTCTCTTGTAGTTACGGGCTCTGTGGAATTCATTACATCGATGCTGGTTACCTTGGTTTTAAGGCCTACTTTACTGCTCCGCGAAAAGGCACCGTCTGGGTGAGCCTCTCCTTCCCCGAGCTTCAGTATGCAGGGGATGCCCGTGTGCTCACTGTGGTAGTCAGGGGCAGACAGCGATTCAGGGCAGAAGGAGGAACAGTGTGTGATAACTATGTTAGAGCCATGAGTTGTTTCTTTGTGTCTCTCCTCGACCTCAGACTGTAAGTCACCATCACAGGAATGAATGGGTGGATGGATGGGTGAAATGAACATGTCTCTTCCTATTAGAGTCTTTCAGGGTCAGACTGGCTTGGGACAGTAGCTGCAGGAGACATATCTGGGGAGCTCATCGCAGCCATTTTACCTGACATGGCATCAAACCCAATCAATGTCAAGAAACCTGCCGAAAGGAGATTTGTAAGTATGCGGACATCCATCCATTAGGTCATACTCTACTTGCCTTGTCTCCTCTTGGTGGGATGCAAACCAGTGCTTGGTCTCAGGCTCTGTCCTTGCTGTGGCAAGGAGTTAGGTATACTCTTCTCCACCCTGTTGGAACGAACATGTTTTCTTAGGATTGTTACGATCATTGTATTTATTTTGTGTGTGTATGGGAGGTGGTGTGCATGCCACGGTTCATGTGTGGCCAGAGAGCAACTCTTGAGAGTCAGTTCTCTCTCCTTAAACTCAAGGTACCAGGGTTAGCAGCCAGAGCCTTTACCCACAGCCACTGTGCTAGCCCGGGTGTTTTGCTTTGTCTTTTCAAGACAGGATTTCTCTGTGACAGCCCTAGCCTGGCACTCACCCTGTAGCCCAGGCTGGCCTCAAACTCAGAGATCCGCCTGCCTCTGCCTCCCGAGTGCTGGGATTAAAGGCGTGCGCCACCGTGGGCTGACTCCAAGTGTATTTTTAGTCTTACTACTTTTGAGACTTCGTCACAGTAAGACAGTTTCCTTTGCTTTTGTGTTCAATATTTTAAAATCTAATTGCAGGTGGTGGTGCACGCCTTTAATCTTACCACTCGGAAGGCAGAGGCCAGCCTGGTCTACAAAGCTAGTTCCAGGACAGCCAGGGCTATACAGAGAAACTCTGCTTTGAAAAACAAAATAAATCTAATCTCAGGCTAGAGAGATGGGTCAGTGTGTGTGTGTGTGTGTGTGTGTGTGTGTGTGTGTGTGTGTGTGTACGTACACATACACACTGGCTGCTAAGCCTGTGTGCTGAGTTCAGTCCCTGGGACCACTGGATAGAAGAGAAAATGGACTCCCAAGAGTTGTTCTTTGACCTCCCTGTATACCCCACAGCATGAGTGCACACAGTTGTAGATAAAAAATAAAAATGTAAGACACTAATCTTTCGGTCTTCTCCTAGCCTATATATAAAGCAGATCTGATAGCATACCAGGACAGCCCCGAAGACCAAGACTCTTCGACCTCCCCTGAGACCCCCAATCCTCCCAAAGCGAGAACTTACACTGAGACCATCAATCACCACTACTTGCTCTTTCAAGATACAGATCTGGTAAGTTGTGGTTACAAAACAGTGTGGCATTAGAAAAGAGAAACCTTAGACAGCAGAAGTCCTAAGGAATTCCACTTGTGTTCCCCAGAGTTCCTTCCACAACCTGCTCCGTAGAGAACCCATGCTGCGCATGCAGGAAGGAGAGGGACATTCTCAGCTTTGCCTGGACAGGCTGCAACTTGAAGCTATTCACAAGGTGAGAGCCTTGTCTTACAGCTTTTCCCACCCTCCATCTGCCTGTGACCAGTGGAATGAGCGACTAAAAGTCAGCAGAGGTGGCTGGAGGAGAAGCAGCCTTGACAAGCTCTCCTGGGTCCTAGATCTCACTCATTGGCAGGCTCTCATGCTCCACTCCTCCTGATAGTGACTTGGTTTTATCTGGTTGGTTGGTTGGTTTTTGGGTGTTTTTGAGACAGAGTCTCTCTGTGTAGCCCTGGCTATCCTGGAGCTCACTTTGTAGATCAAGTTGGCCTCAAACTCACAGAGATATAGGTATATATCTGCCTCTCTGCCTTCTGGGTACTGGGGTGTGGTGACCTATTTTTAAAGCTCACACAGTAGGGGTTACCCTAAGACACGACTTCTGAGGCTCTTTTTGGTTTCCTGTTCTCTTCACAGGTACGTTTCAGCCCAAACCTGGACTCCTATGGATGGCTGGTATCTGGGGGGCAGTCAGGGCTGGTTCGGATCCATTTTATCCGTGGACTCACCTCCCCACTGGCTCACCGTGTACAGCTTGAAAGCCGAGCCCACTTCAATGCTATGTTCCAAACCTCCTTTTCAATGGAAGGGCCTGGTTTCTCTCCAACCAGCCATTGCCTTCCCCCCAATCCCTAGTCTGGTCCACACAGAGCTCTTGGATGAAGTCTGCCAAGATCAAATTGCTCCCATGCACAGAGCATAGGACCTGGGCCCTTCCTGGACAGTGATGGTGCCTGGCCTAGATCTTTAGGCCTACCTGCCCAGAACTCCTTAAATCCCTCTCCTTCCACAGACTTCTATGGTCACAGCTCCCTGCAGGTAGGGGGGCTCCCCCTCCATAACAATTCCTATGCCTAAAACCGTGGCTCACAAGAAACACTCAGGCCTGACCTAGGCTTGGGAGTCAAATTGCTCATATTGAGCATATTGTGAAGGAGGTAAAGCTAAGTAAAGGTACTGGGTGTTTTTGAGACCACTTGTGAGTGGGTGTTTGGAGAGTCGGAAAGGATATCTTCATGAAGGCTCCTGTGGATTTCCAGGATTTGATGTTATTGCCTTCCAATCTTCCTCTTTAGAATAACCAACACGCAGGCCCAGTGGGGGTGACAGTAATTTATTGGACTGAAGCTGCTCGTAACACGTTAACTGAGGAACACCTTAAACTCCCTACCAGGAGGCCAGCGGCCAGCTCTTACCCGCTCCTGCTTATGAAATATTCCCAATCATTGACCGTTTGACACTACTCCACCACTCCTGGAGAGTAGTGTTTTTAAAATTTTTGAAGCTGGGTATAATGGTGCACACCTGTAATCCCAGCACTTGGGAGGCCGAGGCAGGAGCTCACAATTTTGCATTCAGTCTGGGCTATCTCATAAAACCAAAAAGTAAGAGAAAAAAAAATCTTCCTTTATATCAAGTCAAGAGTATACCTCTATTAATTTACTAGTGGGTGTTAGGAGATCTAGTCATTCTTCCCCGTGAGTGCCCTTTCAGTACTTTACAGTAGCTATCATGTGTCTCCCAAGTCATCTTTTTCTCTAGATTAAATATCTTTAGTTATTTCAATCATTCTTTTACAAGTCATGATTTTTGATCTTCATGATATGGTCACATTGTTGACGTATTAAACATGTTTCAACTCTGTATAGAAAGTATTTAGAACCCAATAATGTATTGTCATCTGGATAGAGTCCTCTTGTGGATAGCTGCACCTCACATGACTGATCCTGCCTCCAAAGCACCGGCAGCCCCAGTGATGTGAGATCGCCAGATCACAGCCATGGGACACGCAGTACAGGCTGAGGTTTGGGAGGAAGTAGTTAGACCATCTTAGGAAATAGGAAACAAACAGGTCACTGCTTCCTCTTGGAAGGGATGCAGTCTACATTAGTATTGCCTGAAACAAAATCTAGACTTTAGAGCACTCAAGACTGGTCTGTCATGTCTGGGAACAGCTTTCTGCCTGAGTAGTATAGAAGATTTGTCAAATGCCAGAAAATCTCTCAGAAGAGCATCAAGTAGTTCAGTCCCCTTCCTGTACAGAAGAGGAAGCAGGTCTGTAGGAAACTCAGGTCCTTAAGCAGCAGAAGGACCACAGCCCGCGTTGGTGTGAAGGAGTCAAGTGTTGTACCACTCTGTTGTGATCCAGCTCAGGCTGTCAGGCTTGCTTTTTGAACTAATAAAGAAGTGCCTTCCATTGCAGAGAAGCCTGGCTCGTCCTGCAGAGCAACCCCTGACACAGCACATCCGTGTTTCCTACTTGAGTGGTAGAGAAGGTGGGGCGTGGGCTAAAGGCTGAGGTGTAGGCTGGTGCCGGGAGCCCTGCTCCTGGGTTAGTCAGCCCTCATCTTGAACTCGGAAGGAAATGTGGGCCGTGTTTCCTGCCCTGTCTTCTTCCTTTCCCGTGGAGCTTTTCTCATTTTCCTTCCTTCCTTCCCAGTTGGTTATCCACTTTATACCCCTTGTTCCTGCTCTTTCTCCCCTGTGCCTTACTTAGTTTGATGTCTTCTCCAGTTGTCTTTCCCCAGCATCCCCTAAACCCTGTTCATCCTTCACGGTCCCATCTCAGTGGAACAGTGTGTGCTTAGCATGTACAAGTCCCTTGGTTCAGGTCCCACCCCCCATACTCCCTCCCCTCCAAACAAAAAACAAAAACAGGTCAATTTTCACCAGGGAACTTTTTGCATTTCTCCAATCAGTGTGTGTGTAGGGGGGTGGACAAGGACGGGACTCCATGTGCTTCGGAGGAGAAGGCTGGATGGATAAATTTGCTGTTTTGGGTGCTTTGCATACATGACAAACACACATACATAGTCTATGGGGTATAGACTATTTTATGTAATCCTTAGATTCGGAAAGATTAAGCAATCCGAATAAGGTCACATAACTACCAAAACTGGCAGAGATTTGAATCCATACATTCTTGCTTAAAAACACTTCCAATCTAAGCCGGGCGGTGGTAGCGCACGCCTTTAATCCCAGCACTTGGGAGGCAGAGGCAGGTGGATCTCTGTGAGTTCAAGGCCAACCTGGTCTACAGAGCGAGATCCAGGAAAGGTGCAAAGCTACACAGAGAAACCCTGTCTCAAAAAAAAAAACAAAACAAAACAAAAAAACACTTATAATCTTGCACATTTGGTCTCTTATTACATCTGCTGTAAATTCCTTTAGCATGTTCTATACACAGGAATCTGAGTTCCACTCAGTCCTTATTCTCTAGTAGTTAATAGGATCCACCCTCCAGGAATCGTACAGGAATTGAGTAAATGAGCTGGGAGTAGCCACATGGAGAACAGAAAGGTTGAGCTTTCTCAAGACTTGAGAATAGATACATTCTTAAGGTGTTCCAGTTGGAAGGAGACTTAGATTCCCTAAACTGGTTTTCAAACAGTTGTATGCCTCTGCTTAAAATAACTCTAGAAACACACTTAACAACAACAAAAAAACTCCATTGAGTCCCCTCTTGCACATCTCTAGAACTTGGGGGTCCTGAGAGGCACACTGGAAGCCCATCATTTTACAAACTCATGACAAAGGCCGGGCAGCCTGTTACATTGGGCTCTCAAATTCTGCTATGTTGGTGGTTCTTGTGGAAGCCGCCTGCACTTTAAAAAGGATATTTCGGACAAAACGTTTTGGTGTGGAGTACAAAAATAGACTACTTGAGTCCACCTTTCAAGTTTCCAAACAGAAGGGAGTCCAGACCTGGCTAGCTCGGGGAGACCGGGACAGTGCAGACCTGCCTGGGAGCCTGGGAGCCGGGGACCAGAAGAGGCATAGGGAAGCACTGACCAGGTTCCACACCGGACCAGGTTCCACACCGGTCCTTGGTGCAGTCTGCGGAAAGGAGGCTGCCCGCTAGGTGGCCGGCTGAGCCACCTTCCAACGGGTGTCAAGGGTCCCGGTCACATTCCTCCTGGACTACAAGTGTCCAAACGACAGCAGCATGCGGGCGGAAGGGGCGGGGCTCGATACGGAAGTCTCTCGGCCAACTCCTGTCACGTGGGAGAAGGTTCTACGCATTGCTAGCATTCAGGTGAGTAGAGGATTTTTGCTCGTCAGTAGTGTGAATCGCTGAGGGCCATGAGCTCCTGCAAGTCATGTGACCTTCCAGCCCCAGATCGTGGTGTATTTCCGGTGTGGAGTTGCACTCAGAATGCAGTTTAGTTGCAGCCGAGGCTGGATTCGGAGACCTTTCAGTTTGCTTGGGGTGGGAGGAGGACCTAGACTGTGGGTGGAAGCTAGCGGAAGCCTGACCTCGTGAGTGTCTGGATCAGGCAGCCTTGCTTCAGGGCCGGGTTTGGGGTGGCAGAGGCAGCCTCCGGGAATCATTCTCCAGTTGTCTAAAGAGATCGGGAGGCAGGACACCGCCCAGTAAGCAGCCTTCCTGAGGCCTCTGTCACTCGCAGGTTTTGCAAGTGGAGAGAGTTGGCACAGGAAACGGCAGGCGGGTTCTTCCCCGTGAGGAGGGGCAGTGGGAGTGACTGGTCCTCTTGTTTGACAGGAGGCATGGCACTCTGGCGGGCATACCAGAGGGCCCTGGCTGCACATCCGTGGAAAGTCCAGGTTCTGACAGCTGGTGAGTGTCTCCGGGATCTGAGGAGGAAGAGGCCCACAGTACGGCTCCCACTTCCTCCTATTTAGCCCCCTGGAGGGGTTGACTTCCTCTCACCTCGAATTACTCTGTTTTGGAGGGCGAGGTCCCAAAGCTATTCCTAAAATATACACACTGGGGCGCTAGAGGGATGGCGCAGAAGTTAACAGCTCTTCCTGCTCTTGAGGAGGGCCCGACTCCCATATCAGGTGGCTCAGAGCCACCTGTAACTCCAGCTCCAGGGAGATCTGTCACCTCCAGCCACTTGGGGCACCTACACTCGCTTGCACCCACTCCACACACACACAATTTCAAATAATTTAAAAGGGAAAAGAGACACATGGTTCTGTCCAGTAATACTAAAAGTCCTCACAAACCTAAGTAGTCTTTGGTTGGTTGGTTGGTTGGTTTTTTCAATACAGGGTTTCTCTGAGTAACCCTGGCTGTCCTGGAACTCTATAGATCAGGCTGGCCTTCAACTTAGAGATCCACTTGCCTCTCCCTCCCAAATATTGGGATTAAAGGGGTGCGCTACCGCTGCCTGGCATAAATAGTCCATTCTTAAAAGCACTGCCCCCAGGAGACTGCCCACCTTGAGAAGCTAATGTTTTCCTCCTACATTTCACAGTGTGCCCGACACACACACACACACACACACTCACTCACTCACACACACACTGTGTCATAGTGGCCTCCACAGGTCTGTTAGTTAGATTACTTGAGTCCACATTAGTCGATCACATGCCTAAGTGCTGAAGTAAGTTACTCCAGTTTATTTTTCCTTACTATTTTTTTATTGTGAAATGAGCAAAGCAGTCGTGTATCTGGTTTAAATAATATTAAAACTGAGTGCTTCTGAGTCAGTACTCAGCTTAGGACTCTATGAGTCCCTCTCCTCAGTTCATGTATTTCACTTCTTTGTTTCATTTTTATGTCAAGAGCCACACCCTAGCCCGGGCTGACCTGGAATTCACTCTGTAGCCAGGCTGGCCTTGAATTTCAGCATCTCGGCCCGGATGCTGAAATTCCAAGCGTGAGCCACCACAGCTGGCTGCATGACCACGGTGCCGAGCTTGGCCCACGTCACTGTTTTGCTTTTCTTCCATCATGCCTGTCATCAGACAGTGTGCTAACTAGGGTCTTGCCACTCCACATCCAGGGATGAAGCGGCAGCTGTTCCCGCCTTCTCTTTGCTGGCTAGCCAGGACAAGGGGACAGGGCAGGGAAGCATCACCAATCCTCTGACCATCAGAGATCGGGTCACACACATGCCTTGCCTGTGTTTAGAGAAAGACCCCGTATTCTAAGGAGGCCTGGGGGCTTCTGCGGGGAAAGAGCGAGGCTAAAGGCCAGCGGAGAGCGGTGGTCCTATTAGCAGAATGGCCCTACGTGAGCATTAGAAACCACACTCACTACCTGACTGGCCGGGAGGTGGACCCCTGTGCTCCTCCCTAGCCCCTCGATAGCATCCCGTGCCCATCCACCTCTTGTCCTCGGGGTGTCCGGCCCGCATGACTCACCTGGCTGAGTGTGTGGTGACTCACACTGGACTGTGTGGCTGTGATGGGAACTGACACGCTGGGCCCTTTGCCCAGCCTCAGATTCCCTCGGGGCCCCTGGCTGCCAGATAGAAAGGTCCCCCCTTTCGGCCCTCAAGAGCGGAGAGGGAAGGACGGTCAAGTTTCACTACCCAGATGATCCATAGCCGACAAAGGCAGGAACTAAAGCCTCAAGGGGTGCAGGTGCAGAAATGGGGTTAACTGGGCTGCCTGGTGGTGTCTGTGCCACGCTCTTTTTACATGGTCTCGTATGTCCGTTTTCTCCTGACACTGCTGCATCTTTGTGTGGCCCTGCAGCAACCTGTAGCCTCCTAACATTTCCCTCAGACTTCCTTCCTTGCTGCTCAGGCTCTTGGGACCAACCTACAAATATAGGGTGGGGTGGGCTGAGTTCGCCTTACCATTTCGGACTGTTTTCTGAGCACAGTGCTCCAGAGGTCCCGTGGGAGAGCCCACACCAGGAAACACGACAGAGATTTCAGACTTGGAACTAGAAGGCCAAGATCGGAATCTCAGAGCATAGCACTTAGTAGCTGCCTAATTAGTTCACGTCAATAAACCTCTGGGCCTCAGTTTCCTCAATTAGAACTTAAAAGGTCAGTTAGGGGAATTATCTCTGAGAAGCAGCTAAGGAAGTGTCATTTATTTATTTACTCACAGTACTAAAGATGGAAGCTACAGCCTCACACATGCTAGCACGCATGCTCTCTGGATGATATGCCTATCCTCTGGGGCCTTTTATTGTTTTTTTTATATTATTTATAGTGTGTGTGTTCAAGCCCATGGGTCACATGTGTGAAATCAGTTCTTTCCTGGAACTGACTGGAACTTGTTTGTTTGTTTTGAGACAGGTTTTCTCTGTGTAGTTTTGGTGCCTGTCCTGGAACTCACTCTGTGGCCCAGGCTGGCCTCGAACTCACAGAGATCCTCCTGCTTCTGCCTCCTGAGTGCCGAGATTAAAGGTGTGCGCCACCGCCACCCAGCTTGGAACTTTTTTTAATGTACAATAAACTTGAAGGTTCAAGGACTTGGCCCTTCCTATGATTATCGGCAACCCGTATATAGCAGACTCCTCTTTTTATAGAGGGGTTTGGGCTGGGTTGGTTCCACTTTCCCTAAATCTAAACATGGAAAAGTATCTTTTAATTCTTTCCCATTTATTTATTTGTTTGTTTGTTTGTTTGTTTGTTTTGAGGCAGGGTCTCATTGTGTAGCGCTGGTTGTCCTGGAACTCACTCTGTAGACCAGGTTGGTCTGGGACTCACAGAGATCTCACCTGTCTCTGCCTCCCAAGTGTTGGGATTGAAGGCGTGTGCCACTATGCCAGGGCTGGTTATTTATTTATTTATTTATTTATTTATTTATTTATTTATTTATTCACTATACATACATGTATGCCTGCATGTCAGAAGAGGGCACCAGATCTCCTTACAGATGGTTGTGAGCCACCATGTGGTTGCTGGGAATTGAACTTATGATCTCTGGAAGAACAGCCAGTGCTCTTAACCTCTGGGCCATCTCTCCAGCCCAAGGCTGGTTATTTTCAATCAGAATCTCATTGCGCAGCTCAGTCTCGCTTTAGACTTACTGTGTTGCTAAGGCTAGCCTTGAACTTATCAGTCCTTCTACTTCAGCCTTTCAAGTGCCTAGATCATGGACGTGCACCATGCCCAGCTTATGGATAATTATATTGGCCTTGGTCTTCCGAGCAGCAGAGCCTGAAGCTTATGTACAGATTAGAACGTAATCCCTCCCGAGGGCCAGAGGGAGAGCGGTACGAAGGGGGCATTATTAAATCAGCCGCCCTTCAGGGCTTCTTGGGCTCCGTACCTTGGAACTGACTATAAAAAGCAAATTGAAATGCCTTATTGGATGAATAGTTATTTCTGGAGAAGAGGCCTTAATCCACCGGCTTCCTTCCCCCACCGGCCAGCATTTCACCCCAGGGAACACTCAATTCCTCTGCTACCTTCTCACACATGTGTGGTCCCCAAAGGCCTTAACAGTGAGACCCTGGGTGTGACGGGCCTGAAGGAAGCCATCTGATTCAGCTGCAGTCGTGGCTAGAGCAGGAGGCAGGGGAATCCAGATCTGCAGTGGTTCAGCGGAAGTGGCCAGTGCACCGCTTTTGGGCCAAGCCAGAGTCACGACCAGGGCAGCCTGGGGGAAAAGTTGACTGTGTGTTCTGCAGAGTCTGAGTCAGCTTCATCCCTTCCTTTCTGGAGGGCTCTTCCAGTCTCCAGTGGGCCCAGAGCCCAGGGCCCAGTTCCATCCCTTGCAGGCCACCGGAGCCGCTAAACTGTAGGCAGATTTCCTGGGGACCTGAATTAAGCCAGAATGTGAGTCTCAGGGACCTTGGTGCTGCAGAAAGGGAAACAGAGGCATAAGCAGGGTATGACGTGTGCTTAGATGTCACACGCACCGCTCTAGACCTGGCATCAGAATCTGGGCACCGCTACTTGTACTCCAGCCCTGGTACGTGGGCTGCGGGGGCCTCGGGACACTGAGTGTCCACCCAGCTGGGTTTAACCGTGAGAAGCCGCAGGACTGGCCATTTTGTCTCATTTTCTTCAGCAGGATGCTTGTGGACAGGAGTGAGCTGAGCACTTAGACTCATCTCAAGGAATACGCTTTCCTTCTCAATGGAGCTTCAGCTGCCCCAGGCTCTGGCTCAGGTCAACCTCCTGCACCAGCTAGGAGACCCCGTAGTCAGCGGCGCTTCTGGCTCAGTGCCAAGAATAGCTTTCCCTGCAGACCCCACCTCCTATATTTAAAGGGATGCTTCCTCTCATTTCAGGAAGCCGCTTCCTGCCCATCTGCATCTCATCTTCCGTCAACACTTTATTTTCTTGCACATAAGACTCTTTCCAAAAGCAAGTGTAGGAATAAAGAGGAAAGCAGGACGATTTGGCTCTACTCATGCCTTGGAAGGGGGTGTGGGCAGGTTGGGGCTTTTCCATTGATGGGCAGGGGATGGTCTCAAGTAGATCAGTGTCCAGAGCCAAACATCCCCCGCCCCCTCCCTCCAGTGGGGAGTGACGAATGAAAACTGGCATCTGCCCAGAGGCATGATGTCATACTCAGACCGGTGTCTATTCACCAGGCTCTGTGCCCAGCTTGGCTTTGGGGCACCACTGCCCAGCAACCTCTCACCCTGGCCCACCGGGGCTCTGGGCATGATGTGTTTTGAGACTTCCCACTCTGACTCTCAAGTTGAAGGAGAGAGGAACCAGATCAGTACACCATCCCGGTTAACCAGATATCGGAGTGGTCTGGGTGTTTGGGTTCTGGGCTGGAGACAACAGGAGAGGTTTGGATGTTTGAGTCCTTCCTGATTGATGAAGGCTCCCTTGGGCCAGGAATGCAGGCCTTGCTCTTGGCGTGGACCAAAGTCTTCGGCCATTCTGGAGTTGTTGCAGGTCCAGTGGCCATAATCTCCTATGAACAGAAGACAAGCTTCAGGATACTGTTACGTCAGAAATGAACAGACCTGGGTGGGCCTACAGAGTCCCTCCTCAGGTCATTGCTCTGAAGATGGCATGTCACCTGGTTCTGCCTCAGACTTGATGGGTGCAGTCTGGGACCTAGACTCAAAGGTTTGGGCGAGGGGATACTCAGACAGTGCTCACACACACCAGCTTTGCTCCCTACATTTACTGTGAAAGAAATAACAGGCACCATACTACGACTGTCTGAGAGTCTGTCTGTACAGGTCACTTCCACCTCCCCAAAGGAAGTTTATCAAAGTACCCTAAGCAATCAGGAGCTTCAGTCCGCATGCATCATATAATGGACACACTTTAACTAAAGGATGAGTCTTTTCCCCATTCCCCTGCCACCCAGGAATCAGATGGTCTAAGTACAAACACATATGGGTAACTACTCATCAATATGCCAGGGACTCGCCCCTGTGAGAGGGGACTTCCACTTACTCTTGTGGACACCAGGACACCATAGGTAGTCCTTTTTCAATGGCTGAAGGCTTCCAGAACCATGGCACCAGTAAATTGGTTTTCATTATAGTTCTGCCTTTAGTTTGTATAGCTATTGATAAGTCATGAAGAGAGGAAATACGCAAATCTCAATTTTCTGAGAATATTGCTGCCTGCCCTCCCTATGGGTAACAAGGAACAGAGGAGATAGTCTGGGGATAATACAGAAGTGCGTGAGTACATAGTGAGCTTTTTAGTGTTCTTAAGTGTGTATGTGCCTACATGTATGTGTGTGCATCACAGCTGTGCCTAATGTCCCTAGAGACCAGAAGAGACCAGTAGATCACCTGAAACTGGACTTAGAAATGGTCGTGAGCTGCCATGTGGGTGCTGGGAACCAAACCCAGGTCCTCTGCAAGAGCAACAAATGATAATAACTAACTACTGAGCCATCTCTCCAGCCCCTGATTTGTTCTTCTAATTTTTTATTTGGTTTTGCTTGAGACAAGGTCGGGCCTAGAACTCATCATGTAGACCATGCTCCCTTTGAACTTGAAACAATCCTTGTGCCTCTGCCTCCCAAGAGCTGAGATTACAGGCATGTGCCACTGTGCCTGCTCAGGGCACGTCTTCCCTATGTGGATCTTTTAGACATTACTTGAGTAGGGTAGCCCGTGGCCTCTGAGCCTGCTTCTGCCTGTGCTCTGGCCTTGCTCCCCTGGCCTGAGTTGATCCAAACTCTACTCCTTACTGGGTCACTCCATCTTTCAAAGACTCCTTAGTTAGATGGACCTGTGGCTACCTACTTCCCAGGCCTTTTGTGAGGATTAGTTGAGTCCTTTGTGAATTGTCACCATCTTGTCAAAGTGGACTGTTGTCCCTTCATTTCCCAAGTGCCTTCAGCCTTCCTAGGGTCATTTTTCCCCCTTTATGCATAGTCCAGGAGAGAGTCCTAAGAGAGCCCTGAGCACACAGCTGATGGCCACACACTGGGAGGCAGTGGGGCTGAGGGAAGTGTAACTGACGGGGAGCACACTCTGGGTTCCCTGGCACCCTAACACTCGGTGCCTGACACAATTCTTCAGGTTGAGCTTAGAGTTCTTTGTGCCTTTCCCCCAAGCAGTCTGGTTGTTTGGGGCTGTAGGTTTTTGTTTGACTGTTTTCTGAGCACCTATCAGGGGCTTGGTTATGTGTGGGGACAACAACAAACATGTCTAGGAGTCTACTCTGGCCACCCACCCCCAACCTCCAGGAATTCTGACCTTGCGACCAGGCCTGACTGTTTGGGGGAGATTGGTGGGGGCGGGAAAGGCAGCACGGACTTGATGGGATGCCAAGAGGAAGAACTGCCTGATGGCCAGCTGCCCGGGTCACCTAGGGTCGCCCATCACCGGCTCTAGCTCCTAGCTTTCCCCAGCCGCCTCTGACTAGGTTGGTCTGAGGAAGTGCTGTTGGAGAGGCTGTGGGGGAAGAACAGAGCTGTATGTGCAGCCAGCATGGACGTCAGAGCCAGCTCCGGACCAAGGGATGGGGTTGAAGGATGTGTTTGCCCAGTGCTAATTGAGGGCATGGGGACAGTGGTGGCTCTGGGGCCTAGAGGGGACTCTCATTACTCAGCGAGATGGACGGGCACGCTGGAGATCATGCGGTCACTCCCAAGCGGCCCTGTGACTGTTTGTTAGAAACCATCACGCCATCATGACAGGCTGGAAGCTTTAAATAGTGATGATTCCAATTCTGTCTTGGCTTCTAGGAGTGGGCGTCCGTGCAGTTAGGGGAGGGGAAGCAGGGTCAGAGGTCTGAGGGGAAATGTCTCTAAGTCCAATCGCCAGCTCAAGGGTGTGCAAGGAGAGTCTGGGCTTGTCTTCCTGTGTGTGTGATCGGTGGCCAGGACTTCCTTGGAGAGGAGGCTCTCATTATCAAAACAAGTCAACATCTTCTCTGGCACTGTTTGAGCACATTTTAGAAAGAGTTATCCACACTGTTATCTATCAATAAAGACCCCCTAAGACCGAAGAAAAAGACATTGGCCAGAGTCTGGCTTTGAGCTTGCAGGAAGTAGAGACTACTTTTTTATTCTCCTGCACAGAGTCTGTTAGTCTTTGGGGGTCCTCAAAAGAATAGTGTCTAGGAGTCAAGCTTCCTGGTTCTCTATTACCCGCCATATGAAGTCATGGACCTTCATTCCCACACCTCTAGAATAAGAGTTTAGATGGAATGCTCTGGGAGGCCCTTCCAATCCTGGCCTCTGCAGTTCTAAGCCATAGACTTTAGACTTGCTTTCTTCTATCTGGGTTTCAGCTCTGGTTCCCTTACAACTTACTGTATGTTCACAGATCCTGGCCTGCTCACCTCCTGTGTTTTTCTGTCCGCCCCACCCCCCTTCCCTCTCTTTCTCTGCGCCCCCCCTTCATGGTTTGTTTGTTTTAAGATGTGGTCTCACTGTGTACCCCTGACTGGACTGGGGCTCCCTATGTAGCCCAGGCTGGCCTGAAACTCATAACAGTTCTACCTCTGCCTCCCAAGTGCTGGGATGCCAGACATGCCCTGCCAGTTTTTGATAGGACACATGAGAAGATGTCACCCTATCCTTGAGCAGAGGGCTTCAAGGCAGCAAGAAGGGCCTGATCATTTGCCAGAACGAAGTCCCAGGTCTCAGAGTGCCGAGCCTCATTTGGTCAACAGACTTACCTTTTGGGAGATGTCCTGATAACACCTGTGTACCCTGCACAGGGTCACTGATGGGCCTAGGTGACATTATCTCACAGCAACTGGTGGAGAGGCGGGGTCTCCAGGAACACCAGACAGGCCGGACCCTGACCATGGTGTCCATGGGCTGTGGCTTTGTGGTAAGTTCTCTCACAGTGGGGCTACAGGGCCTTGGGCAGTGGAAATCATCCTCTGCCACCCTGTGGTGCCCATCGGCCGCTCACACCGAGGCCAGCCTGTGCCCTCTTCCTCTTAGAGTCTGCCTTCCTCAGGATTTGGTTTCTGCTGTCTTGGGGAGGAGCTTGGTGACAGAGAAGCCAAGGGTCCGTCACTGTGCCCCGCCGCCCTGTTTTTCACTCCTAGGGCCCTGTAGTCGGAGGCTGGTATAGGGTTTTGGACCGCCTTATCCCCGGCACCACCAAGGTGGACGCACTGAAGAAGATGTTGTTAGATCAGGTGAGCTAAGGAAAAGGGAGTCGGGGAGGAGAGCCTGGCTGGGGCTGTGGGCACTCACCTTTGGCTTGATTCCTCTTCCCTAGGGGGCCTTCGCCCCATGTTTTCTAGGCTGTTTCCTCCCCCTGGTAGGGGTACTCAACGGAATGCCAGCCCAGGACAACTGGGCCAAACTGAAGCGGGTAAGTGGCTCCCTGGCCAGCAGGCTGGCTGCCCCAAGGGAGGAGGCAGGCATAAGTGATGTTAAGGGGAGGCCCGGGTGGAAAGGAGCCGAGGGGCGTTGGGGCAGGACCGCCTTCTGGGAACAGCGCCTGTGTGTGTGATTTTCGTGCAGGGCTGTGGCAGCTACTTCGATCTGTGAGTGTTAACTGTTCCCTCCCTCTTTGCAGGATTACCCTGACGCTCTCATCACCAACTACTACGTAAGCGTTGACCCCTCACCAGCTGTTCTGCCTCCTTTAGTCCAGAAGTGCCCTGAGGTTGGGGCCCTCGTGGCATTGGAATCCCTCTCTTAGGATCACTCTCTCGTACCCCACATGGGCACCTTGACCAGGGAAACACCCACCTTCAGCCTCTTCCTGTGTGGAGTGGGGCCAGGCTGGACGGGGAGTCTGGGTGTCAGGGCCCCCACTGACCGTCACATTTTCTCCTCACAGCTCTGGCCTGCTGTGCAGTTAGCCAACTTCTACCTGGTCCCCCTGCACTACAGGTATGACCGATTCCCTACCCCACCCTTGAAGGGAGATCTCCAGTTGGAGACACAGTGATAGTCATCTCAAACTTGGCCTACTTCAGGACTTCAGCCAGCTCCCTGTGTCCTGGCCGGGCCTCCTCAGGGTCTCCAGCATTTCATTGAAAACCTTTGATCCTGGGCTGGAGAGATGGCTCAGAGGTTAAGAGCACTGACTGCTCTTCCAAAGGTCCTGAGTTCAATTCCCAGCAACCACATGGTGGCTCACAATCATCTGTAATGAGATTTGGTGCCCTCTTCTGGCCTGCAGTCATACATGCTGTATACATAATAAATAAATAAATCTTTAAAAAAAAAAAAAAAAGAAAACCTTTGATCCTTTACAGAGACCATCTTAGAGTGCCCCTGGCTGACCTGTCAGCTCCCCTGGAAGGCTTTGGCTCCCACAAACCTTTTTCCATCCCCCTGAGTTCCAGGTTTGGTGGCTCGTATGCAGGAACAGTACTTGGCTGTGGGACACGGAGGCCTAAGTTAGACAGAAAGGTACAGTCAAAGGCTAAGCAGGAGCCTTATCTGGTCAGTTTGCCTTGGAGATTGTTTTGTCCCAGTAATAAAGCTTGTTGCTGAGCTGTAATTAAAAAAAAAAAAAAAAAAAGCCAGGTGGTAGTGGCTCACGCCTTTAATCCCAGCTCTCAGGAGTCAGAGGCAGGTTAATCTCTGTGAGTTCGAGGCCAGCCTGGTCTAGAGAGTGAGTTCCAGGAAAGGCGCAAAGCTACACAGGGAAACCCTGTCTCAAAAAACCAAAAAAAAAAAAAAAAAAAAAAAGAGGAAGAAGAAGAAGTTCTGGAGGGATGGTTCAATGATTAAAAGAACTTGCTGCTCTTTCAGAGGACCCAGGTTCAATTCCCAGCACCCACATGGTGGCTCACAACTGCATGTAACTCCAGTTCCAGAGGATTCTGGAACTATTCTGGCCTCTACGGGCACTGCATACACAGACATGCAGATAAAATACCTATAAACATAACATAAAAATAAGTAAATCTAAAATTAAAAAATTTAAGAGTGGCATTCAAAGGGGGCTGGAAGAATGAGGGGGTCTTCAGAACACAGGAAACTATGAAACTGTTCAGAGGTAATGTGGTTGACAGTTACACAAAAAGCTTAATTGAAAAGAATACAGACTTGTGAGCTAAATCCTAAACATCAGTCTTTGGTAGCAAAGTCATCCGGGTGCACGCCTCTAATCCCAGCACTCAGGAGACAGAGGCAGGTGGATCTCTGTGAGTTCGAGGCCAGCCTGGGCTACTTAGTGAGTTCCAGGAAAGGCACAAAGCTACACAGAGAAACCCTGTCTCGAAAAACCAAAACCAAACCAAAGCAAACAAACAAAAAAACTAAAGCAAGGTGTTTTGTGTTTTTTTTTTTTTTAAGTAGATAAAAGAGCCTAGATTTATTCTTATTCACTCCTAGTAAGTTCAGAATTAGTACAACCCGGGTCTATTTATTGCATGAATGAATTAGACTTAATATCTGAGCAAAGATACAGTATAGTACAATTAGGTCTATCTACCCTGCTATTTATTTTTATAATACCTACAAAGTTAACAATTTTTTTTTTCTTTTTTTCTGGAGCTGAGGACTGAACCCAGGGCCTTGTGCTTGCTAAGCAAGCACTCTACCACTGAGCTAAATCCCCAACCCCTTAATGAATTTTTTGATGCAAGGTTTTAATAGCCAGGCTAAGCTCAAATTTACAGTCCCACCTTAGTCACCTGGATGCTGGTATTACAGACATATCACCACACTTGAGCAAGGTTATTTTAAAGTAGGCCTATCTAGGCCAGTCATAGTAACTTATGTTGGTACCTCAGCACTCAGGAGGTGGAAGCAGGAAGATTAGGAGGTCAGGACCCTCCTGAGACACACTAGGTCCTGTCTCAAAAAAAAACGTTTACTTATTTGTATATGAATATCTTGCCTGCATAAGTATATGTGTACCCCATGTATGCCTGGTGCCCAGGGAGGTCAGAAGAGGGCGTCAGATACCCTGGAACTGGATTCACAGACCATTGTGAGCCACCGTGTGCGTGCCAAGAACTAAACCCAGGGCCTCTGAAAGAGCGGTAAGTCTCTTGATCAATGAGCCATCTCTCCAACCCCCCAAAAATGTTTTAAAAACAAAATATATTTAAATAGATAAGATAGCATAAATTAAAAATAAGTACAATTTTTTTTGTTTTAAAACAGGAATTCTTTTTTTTTTTAAAAAAAAAAAAAAAAAGATTTATTTATTTATTATGTATACAGTGTTCTCTCTGCATGTATCCCTGCAGGCCAGAAGAGGGCACCAGATCTCATTACAGATGTTTGTGAGCCACCATGTGGTTGCTGGGAATTGAACTCAGGACCTCTGGAAGAGCAGCCAGTGCTCTTAACCTCTGAGCCATCTCTCCAGCCCTTGGTTTTTTTTTTTTGTTTTGTTTTGTTTTTTTTTTTTTGAGACAAGATTTCTCTGTGTGGTTTTGGTGTCTGTCCTAGATCTTGCTCTGTAGACCAGGCTGGCCTAGAACTCACAGAGATCCACCTGGCTCTGCCTCCCGAGTGCTGGGATTTAAGGCATGCGCCACCACCCGGCATAAGTACAAATTTTAAGATTTTTATTTATTTTTTTATTTGTTTAAGATTTAAAAAAAAAATTGGGGCTGGAGAGATGGCTCAGAGGTTAAGAGCACTGGCTGCTCTTCCAGGGGTCCTGAGTTCAATTCCCAGCACCCACATGGTGACTCACAACCATCTACAATGAGATCTCGTTCCCTCTTCTGGTGTGCAGGTGTACATGCAAACAGAACACTGTATATATAATAAATAAATGAATCTTTAAAAAAAAAAAAGATTAAAAAAAATTATGCTGGGTGGCACATGCCTTTAGTTCCAGTACTCAGAGGTAAAGACAGTTGACTTTCTATGAATTCAAGGCCAACCTGATCTGTATAGTGAGTTTCCAGGCTAACTAAGGCTACACAGTGAGATTCTGCCTCAAACAAACAAACAAACAAAAAACCACTTTGTTTAATGTGTGTGGCTATAGGCATGTGTGTGCAGATTGTACAGACACCAGAAGACAACACTGGATTCCCTGGAGCTAAAGTTACAGACCATTGTGAGCTGTCAGTTGTGGGTGTTCAGAATCAGACTTGAGTCTTCTGTAAAAGGCCAGGCATGGGCCTGGAGTGATGGCTCAGTGGTTAAGATTAAGAGTACCATCTGTTCTTCCAGAGGACCCGGGTTCAATTCCCAGCACCCACATGGTAGCTCACAACTGTCTGTAACTCCAAGTTCTGACACTCTCACATAGACATATGCAGACAAAACACCAATGCACCTAAAATTTTTTTTTTTAAAAGGCCAGGCATGAGGGTGCATACTTATTCCCAGAACACTAAAGAGCCAGAGGCGGGAGGATCAGGAGTTCAAGACTATCTTTGATTCAAGACTACAAGAGTTCAAGACTAGCCTGGACTATATGAGAGCCTGAGAGTGAATAAATAAATCATATATATATATATATATATATATATGAATGTGGCTACTTTATATGACAGGTAGTGCATTATTTTTGGAAGTGAAATCTTGGCTGGTATAAGGTGTACAGATATATTTGGAAAGGTCTAGCTAGAGCACGGATGACGAGTCATTTGTGGAAGGAGAATTCTGGTGGACCGGTGAGATGACTCAGTGGGCAACAGCCCTTCCTGCCAGCCTGATGACCTGAGCTCATTCCTTGGAACCCACATGGCGGAAAGAGAGAACCAGCTCCCAAAGTTGTCCTCTGAATTCCATGTGCATGCGTATACACACACACACACACACACACACACACACACACACACACACACGCAAAACTAATAAGTAAAGAAGTGAGCTGTGGCAGTTCTTTAAGCTTTGAGGCCTTCATCTGCGAGGCAGAGCTCTGAGGTAGAGCCGGACAGTTGTCCCCTGGTCCAAACTATACAGTCCCCCCTCCGTGGGGCTCAAAGGAAGGAGGCCCAAACCTGCAATTTCTGAGTCAGTCCTTTTCCATTACTCTTCCCCTCCTGCCCATTCTCCTTTTCATGGCAGTGTCTGTCCTGTCCCCTAGGTTGGCCGTCGTCCAGTGTGTTGCTGTTGTCTGGAACTCCTACCTATCCTGGAAGGCACATCAGCTCTAAGCCTGCCTGCTTTCATGCCTTGCATCTTGCACTGATGCACCTTCACCCTGGAATGTTTGGACAGTATCCTCAAAGATACTGGACTGGAGAGGCGGCCCACCAGTTCAGAACGTGGACCGCTCTACAGAGGAGCCACGGTTGGTTCCCAGCAGCCACACTGGGTGGCTCACAACCACCTGTGACCCAAGCCCCAGGAGATCTGATGTCTTCTTCTGGCCTCTGAAGCATCTGCACTCACACGCACACCAATTGCTTACTCACAATTAAGCATAAAATAAAGTCTTTCTTACAAAAGAGTCTGTCAGTTTCCATGGTATGGAGTTGCTGATCAGGATAGAATTACCACTCTGAAATGGCACATTTCACTCTAGAAATGTAACTGCTTTTGAAATCACTAGGAACATTGTCTCTCTCACCATGCAGAGGCCCTTGTCCAGTCCCATGCAGGCTCCACAGCCATTGACCCAACTTTCATGAGTTCCCTCTAGATTGGTTTGGTCATTCCTGCATGTTTCCCCATCATGATCCTGATGAACTCTCTCATAGAATCCTTCTTCTCTCTCTTTGAGGGAGGTCCCCTGATGGTAGGATCAGAATCCATCTCTGGTGCATGAGCAGGCTTTGTGGAGCCCACTTCCTATGATGGGACACCTCCTGCAGCCGTGAGGCAGGGGAAAGGGCTTGGACTTGCCTCTACTGAATGTGCCTCCCCATGGGAGGTCTTGCCTTCTTGTGGGAGGGAATGGGGGATGCGTTGGGGGGTCTGGAGGAGGGAAGAGGGGGATCTTTGATTGGTGTGTAAATGAATGAAAAAAATTTCTTAAAGAAAAACCAAAAACAGGGCTGGAGAGATGGCTCAGAGGTTAAGAGCACTGACTGCTCTTCCAGAGGTCCTGAGTTCAATTCCCAGCAACCACATGGTGGCTCACAACCATCTGTAACGAGATCTGGTTCCCTCTTCTGGCCTGCAGTCATACATGCTGTATACATGATAAATAAATAAATCTTTAAAAAAAAAAAAAAAGAAAAGAAAAGAAAGAAAAACCAAGACCAAAAACAAAAAAACATTGTCTCTCACTCTGGCACTTACTGATGGGGACACACTGTGATGATTGTGTCCTTTAGCAATGTCGTCCTTGTGTACACATCATAGAACATACTTAAACAGACAGCGACAGTGAGATGCAGAAAACATGAGATGTATCTTCCTGGTGCCACTGTAACACGGTATACCGTTTAACAGGGAGCTTTTTTTTTTTTTCATATGTAGAACGTTCTAAAGTAATGATAGATCTAGCAAATTCATAAACCAGCAACATTTCATTTATCCTTAGGTTGCACCCACTGTACAAAATGGCACAAGCTATACTTCCATGTTCCTGCCAGCAAAGAAAGTTCCCACTAGCATCATCACAAATACATGAATAACAAACTAAAACACCATGACGGCTACTATTGTTAGGTGGTAGAAATGTTTCAGCTCTGTTGTAATCATATGACGCCGCCTTCATATAAGTTGCCATCATTGACTAAAAGGTCATTATACAGCATGACTATACGTATTCCTACCACATAGCATATACTTATATTCCACAAATATTTGTACAACCTTGCCAACTTTACACCCATAGCCCAACAATGAGTACTCATCCCCACTTTGTTGTTTGTTTGTTGAGACAGTATTTCACTGTGTAGCCCTCCCTGGCTGTCCTGGAACTTCTTCTGTAGACCAGGCTGGCCTCTAAGTCACAGAGATCCACCTGCCTCTGCCTCCCGAGTGCTGGGGTTAAAGGTGTGCGCCACCGCTGCCTGGCTCATCCCCACTTCCTATAGATAGATACATCTTTCTGTCCAGTGTTCGGGATTGAACTCAGCCTTGTGCATGCTAGTCAAGTACTCTGACACTGAGCTACATCTCTAGCCTAATACATCTGTCATTCTAACTTTTCTGGGTCCTAGTGCACTTTGAGACCCTCTCAGTGTCTTTACAGGCACAGAAATAAATACATTATTATCTGGAGTCTGGAGAAGTCATGGATAAAACCCTTCAGAAGACTATAGACATGTCTATAACTGGAAAGAAGCGGAGTCTGATCAAGCCTGGCCTTCATCTACAAAGATAGACACCAACGTCTCCAGAAGGGAGGAACCCAATCACACCATGAGTTGATGGCAAAGCAGGAACTTGGGCCCAAATCTTCTCACTTCCTACCTAGTGATCTTAACTAGAAGGTGAAAAGGTATAATAGCACTATTTCTGTGGCTCCCAGGAAAAAAGCTAACTTTGTCAAACTCAGGATAGATCCGTGCATTAAGTTCTGACAGCCAAACACCCTTTTTTGTCATACACAGTCTGACACCTGTAGATTTTAGATTCTGCCTCTGTAAGATGGTCAGGAATCCTGACAGACCAATTGGGGCAGCGGGCCTTTGGATGGCACTGTGTTGGTCGAGTCTCTGCTGGCAGAGCATTCCTGATCTCAGTTTGGGGACCCGGTAGCCGGCCTGGGGACTGCGTCTAAGCAGCACAGGACTCTCCCCAGAGCTTCTGGCCAGATTCTCGGCTGCGGATAAATTCAGGACCACGGACAGCTCCACGGTCCTGCCCACTTCTTGGTCCTGGGGAAGAGAAAACCCCGGACCAGCCTGTTCTGGAGACACGCTCTGTCTATTGTGTGGGGGAAGAACTCTGCATCCGGAAAGAGCAACTAAATTTATGCCTCAGCCGGCTTCTCCCTCCTCTACAGCCAGGGTGATTCCAAAACTAGCTCCAGGGACACGAAACCTATTGTCAGGATGCGCGCCCCTCCGGGGGCTCGAAGCTGCTGGACTCGAAGCTGCCGCTGTCATTGCTTTCTACAATCAGTTCATGTTCTTCGCTGACGTCAGTCGGAGCTGTCCTGGTGCTATATAAGGCTGGCGGCGGTCCCGGGACAGACCCCGTGCTCCCCAAGGCGTCTTCAGCCCGTCCCGGGGGACAGAGACTGGAGCTCCATCTCACACCGGGCAGACACTCCGACAACCTGTGAGTGGCTCGGAGCAACGATCCAGACTCCCTTAGCACCAAGACTCTGCACTCAGCCCACCCACTGCGACCCGCCGGGAGGGAAAGAGGGAGAGAGGGGTGGAACTGGACTGGCGCAGCGGCTGGGGCTGGTGGGCAGGCTGTGGACACCGGGCAACAGCTGGAGGGTCCCAGCGGGGGCACTGGGCGTGCGCGAGAAGGGGCTCGTGTCACCTGCGGTTGCTCCCAGCGCACCTCACCCTATGCTGCCCCTGTATGTCCAGGGCAGGTGGCACCATGAGGCAGAGGGGACGCGCTGCGCTCCTAGTGGCTCTGCTGCTCCTGGCACAGCTGCGCCCCGGGAGCAGCCAGTGGAGCCCGGCGACTGCGGCGGCGGCGGCGGCGACCGGGGTCCAGGATCCGAGTCTGCGATGGAGTCCCGGGGCGCGGAATCAGGGCGGCGGCGCCCGGGCGCTCCTCTTGCTGTTAGCCGAGCGCTTCCCGCGCCGCGCCGCAGGATCGGGGACCGCAGGCGAGCGGCAGCGACGGGGCGACCCTCCGCTGTCCATTGACCTCACCTTCCACCTGCTGAGGA
This sequence comes from Peromyscus maniculatus bairdii, assembly GCF_049852395.1. Taxonomy (NCBI): domain Eukaryota; kingdom Metazoa; phylum Chordata; class Mammalia; order Rodentia; family Cricetidae; genus Peromyscus; species Peromyscus maniculatus. The sequence goes on along the minus strand of NC_134873.1, from coordinate 17,436,453 downwards.
CCCTGCTGGAGCTGGCCCGGACACAGAGTCAGCGCGAGCGCGCAGAGCAGAACCGCATCATACTCGACTCGGTGGGCAAGTGATCCGCCCGGTGTGGGGGCCCCCCCGAAAGGCTCGACCCTTTCCCCTGCCTACCGCGGGGCTGGAGCGCGCGCGCGACCGAAGCCGGCTCAGTCCCGCGGTGCAGCGCCGCCCAGAGTCACCCTGAGCACTCTGCGTGGCTATTTTTTTAAATAAAACTGCCCAAGAGCTTAGCCTCTATCTTTTGTCGTGGGGGTGGGGTGGGGGCGCACCGGAAACTACAAGAGGGTGGGAAATTGTGGGGGAGTGGGGCTCCCCAGACCAGTAGGAGACAAAAGCATGCTAAGTGGGGTGGGAGGGGAAGGCTGTCAGTTAAGTCCCTGGGGGCTCATCGGCCCTCCCCCAGCACGTCCAAATCCCGGAACTCAGTGGTCCTGAGATCCCACCCCGGACACCTTTCCGAGGTCTCAGAGGGGCTCAGGGGTCCACCTCTGATGTAAAGGAGTTGCCCACGAGGGCCTTATTATTTCACCTCCTCCCCTTCAAATGATCTCGGGTTGTGAAAGGGCAGAATGGTGGCGAGGTTGCTTCTACAGCCGAGACTAGGAGGGGGCCGCGAAAGGAGCCCAGGGACGTGGGACGCAAGAGTCCTTTATTGAGACCCTTCCCGGGGGCGGGACGCCGAGATGGGTGGCGCGGTGGTCGCGGAGCGGATCCTCAGCCTCCCTTGCCTCCCGCTGCTGCAGGCGCGCGCTCTGGATCAGGCTCTGGTCAGTGCAGGCCTGTTCCCGGGAAAGACAGCTCGGTGGGCGGGTGCTCCAGAAGAACAAGCCCCCCAGTCCCCGACGGCCAGCTTTCCCCAGGCAGCTGGGTTTCTCCTACTCTCGGACCCACCATAGTCCCCAAAGCCCGTGCGGAACCAACCGTGGGAAGTGAGTGCGCTTCTCCGCGCGCTAGGGGGCGCGCTTTGGGGCTCCTGCTGAGTGACACTTGGCGAGTGGGGGCTACCAGCAAGTCCTGGTGGCGCTGGAAAAGGCAATCTCCCAAGACCGGCCAACCATTCTCACTCCAAAGCCCAAGTCCAACTCTCACCTTCTGGCCCGTCCAGCCGCTCCTCCTCCAGCCCTGCGTTGCTCTCATCCCCGTCCAAAGCCACCTCGTCATCCTCTTCATCCCCGGCGGCGCCTAGGGGGAAGGCAGGCCTGGTGATGTGGAACCCCTGCTCCTCTGGCTGGAGCGCCCCCCTCATACCCTTTGCGCGGGCCTGAACAGTTCCTCCCTCGGCTCGCTCACCCGGCTGGAAGTCGATGGTCCGCAGCATCTCGGCCACGTGCTCCACGCTCACGGAGAATTGCTCCATGCTCTCATAGCCTGGCTCCGGCCGTCCGGCTAGCTCCACCTTCGACATCGCCCCGACTCTGTGATGGCCACGGGGCTCAGCAGGGGGAACTCCTCCGCTCCCCCAAGCCCATCCCCAGATCAGAAGGAAAGAATCCACGGGGTCCCTTCCTTTCCCGCCGCGCAGACTACTCACTTGTTGATCAGCTCCTTGGCCTGCTGCAGGGGAGAAAAGGGGGGCCGGAGGTGAGCGCTGGGCCAGCCCCGGCAAAGCCCCGTTTCTGATTCTCACCAGTCCTGCGGGGTGGGTGGGGGCGTATATCCCGATTCGTTAAGGAGAGAGAGAGCGCGCGCGGGGTGGGGGTGGAGGGTAGAAGGATGACTTTTCCCAGGTCGTGGTGACAAGAAATGACCGCAGGTAAGACTTGACCCGGCCCCCCGGGCCCTGATTCCCGCCACCCTGGGCGCCTGCCGCCCTCCCTCTCCGCCCACCTGGAGGTAGAGAGCCATCTGCGGCTCCTCCATGGACTGGATGGCGGACTCCACCAGCTTAGAGGAAACCTCCAAGTGGTCTCCGTACTGACGGATGAGGCCCCGCACACGCTGCAGCTTCTCCTCCTGCTCCCGGGCCAGCGCTTGCAGCAGCTCGCCCTTGCGCTCCTCCAGCACGGCGCACAGGGTCTCGAACCTCTGGTTTAACAGTTGCTTCTGCCTGCGGCTGTTGTCCTGAAAGGTCAGAGCAAGTCTGAAGGAGGTCGCGGCTGAGCGCCCCCCGCGGGTATTTTATCCCTCTCCCTCTTTAAATAGAACTCAACGGGAGCCAAGAAGGAAAGTGTGACTAGGGTCACACATTGAGTTAGGGGCGCAGATTTCAGCTCAGAGCTTTCCAATTGACAATGATGACAACGTATGTCGAAGCTGCTTCTGGGAGCCATGTATGTCGCTGGCCCTGGCTTGGCTTGGCTTTAAATTCCGCTTACTTATTAAAGAAAATAAAATGAGGTAGCTACCATGACACTATCAGCATCACTTTTTCTCTGAGACAGGGTTTCTCTGTGTAGTTTTGGTGCCTGTCCTGGAACTCACTCTGTAGACCAGGCTGGCCTCGAACTCACAGAGATCCACCTGCCTCTGCCTCCCGAGTGCTGGGATTAAAAGTGTGTGCCACCACCAAGGCTCGGCTACATCACTCATTTTTTAAAATTGAGTTTTATATTTTTATTTTTTTTTTGCTCTGATATGAAATTAAACCTTATTTCAAAATATAGACATTGGCTAGAGAGCTGGAGAGTTTGCTCCCTTGCTAGTGTGTCTTGCTCTTGCAGAGGTCCTGGTTTCTGTTCCTGTATTCATCCCTGGAACCCCAAGGGATCCAGCAAGCTCCTCTGGCCTCTATGGGCACCAGCATTCACGTACACATGCCCCCCCCCCCCACACACACAAATACACATAATTGGAAATAAAACAATAAATTTAAATTTCTAAAATTAATTGACTGGAAATATTGTCTCAATATCCAAATATATTTAGTTAACTATATAATTAGGGCACATAATTATTTATCACATAATTTTAGTTAAATGTATTCACTGACAATTTCATACATATACATACATACATATATATATAACCTCCCAGCCTCTTATCTCTTGATTTTTAAATTTTGCTTATTTATTTCTATAATTTTGTTTGCTTGTTTTTTGAGACAGGGTTTCTCTGTGTAGTTTTGGTGCCTGTCCTGGAGCTCACTCTGTAGACCAGGCTGACCTCGAACTCACAGAGATCCGCCTGGCTCTGCCTCTCAAGTGCTGGGATTAAAGGCGTGCGCCAACACCACCTTGCTATATCCACAATTTTATTTGTATTATTTTCCATTAGGTATATGTACTTGGTGTGTGGGTGCCCATGGAGGCCAGAGAAAGTGAATTCCTCTGGAGCTGGAGTTACAGGCAGTTTTGAGCCAGGCAGTGTGGGTGCTGGGAACTGAACTCTGGTCCTCCGAAATAGCAGTACCTTCTCTTAACCCCTGGGCCATCTCTCCAGCCCCACTCATTTATTTTTGAGATGGGTCAAATGGGCCTTAAATGAGAAATCCTCCTGCCTCGGCCTCCAGAGTGCTGGCATGATTGTCTCTGCTTGCTTATTTATTTATTTAGTTTATTTAGAGATGGGCACTCCTTAAGTTGCCTAGGCTGGCCTGGAACTTGGATTATCCTACCTCCACCCCTCTGCTCATCACTGTTTTATATAGTCAAAAAACAAACAAAGCCAAAGCAGAGAAGATTCAAGTAGCTTGACCAACATGGCAGAGCTGGTGAGTGCGGGAAGCTAAACACAACCCACTGTGATCTAGAGTCCAGACACTTTCTGGGCAGTTTGACCAGAGGTCCAAGAGAAACAGTTCTCCAGACAGACTATTGACCATTCTGTCCTGTTGTCTTCCCAGCCCACGCTCACCTCAATGGTCTGGCACACCTCCTCCATCTGCGTGATCACAGCTTGCACACGGTCATTGCCTGCCACCAGCATGGCGATGCCATCGCTCAGCTCGCTCTGTCGCACACACGGGCCAGCTGTTAGAGCTGGAAGCCGCAGCCCTGAACCGCTTCCCTCTCATCCCACCGGGACTGTCCCCACCTCGCCCATTCAGGGACATCTACAAAGATCTAGAAGGCTTGGGATAATTCAAAAAGTATGGGAACACATCCTGTGGATTCTGGGAGTCCCCCCACCCCCAAATGTGAAGGGAAGTGACGTTCTCTAATCACCCACTATGCACCAGACTCGGCCTGGGTGATTTATCAGTAGTATAGTCTTCCGTGGGTTCTGGAAAATCCTTAGGGCTACCCATTCAGATAGCATTGCTTCCTTCTATTGTGATTCTGGGAGTCAAGTAGAACTTATGTTGGACCTTCCCAGCCTCAACCTCCCACTCCCCGGTGCATTCTGGGTCTGTTGGCTGTTGGCACTGTTCTGCGTTCAGTAATTGTTTCTTCTGAGAAATCCATCACTTGACGGTTTTTCAACAGTTATTAATTTCTAAAAGCTCTGCTTGGTTCTTTGTCGGATCTGTTTCTCAGTCTGGTTTTGGTTTGGTTTTTCTCGGATGGGGCCTTTCCATGTTGTCTAAACTGGCTTTGAACTTGTTACCCTCCAGCCCCAGCCTCCCTGGTAGCTGAGATGACAGTGCACACCACCACAGCAGACTGTTGCATGGCCAGTTTTCGTATGTTTTCAGTCCTGGGGATCTACCCAGGGTCTTGTGCTAGGCAAGTGTGCTACATCTCCAGTCCTGCTTTTGTTGTTTTATTTCATCCCTATTTTCTTTCAAACTGGGTCTCTTTACGTAGCCTAGGCTGGCTTGGAACTCCTTATGTAGCCTAGGCTGGCCTCATACTAGTGATCCTCCTGCCTCAGGATTCCTGAGTGCTAGAACCGAAGAGTGCACAGCCATGCCTGGCGTCACCCCATCTTCTAAAAACATTTTGTACATAGTGAGCTTCTGTCCTTCAATAATTCCAACATCTGAATTCCCCAAGGATCTAAACTGTGCTTGTTCCTGCTAACTGCACTCATGGGGTACACGTCTCTGAACATCTTCAGCTGTGAATGCCTGTTCCGTTGATATTAATCGAAGGTCAGCCTAAGGTTCTACACTCAAGGGCTTTTCCTCCAGCTTAGAATTTGAGTCTGTTTCTGTCAAAAGTCAGGTGACACCATTGCCCGCTTTAATGTCCTGGGATTCCAACATGAGCCGAGGTTTGGGAGTCTTAGACGCACCCCTACCCACACACCTTTCACAGGTTTTGTGGTACAGCCGCCCCTCTAGCCAGCTGTCACTGGTCGTCAGAGAAATGGTATCTAATCTGTTTGCAGAGGCTCTCTGACCCCGTCCTCCCCACCCCTCTTAGGATCCCCCCTTTCTTCTCATGCCCCAGCCAATCTGATCTTCAAATGGCAGCATATGGAGAAGCTAGCTGTGTGACAGAAGACCCTGGAGGGTACCCAGCCGCTGCTGCCATGCCTTGTCTGTTGCTATGGTGACAGCAGCCCCCATCCTCACCTCACAGGTGAAGAGAGTCGGGGACAGAGAGGTCAGGTAACTTCCTCAAGGTTGTGTGCAGAGCCAAGAACAGACCCGGGGCTTTGGCCCTGATCTGCTACATCTTACCTGAGTTGAGTGAGAACTGCCCTACCCTCAATCCCCTTCCCGAAGCCCTCCCTGGCGAGATACCTTCTGGCGTTTGTAAATGGTGGGCAGAGGGGCCACCTCACAGTCCTTGTGGGCACCGAAGACCTTGCAGAGAGAGCAGGTGGGCACCTCGCAGCTCAGGCAGTAGATGTTGATCTTCTCATCCTCGTGTTCCTCACACATGAGGTGCTGTTCGGCCTTCGAGTGCAGTGGCCTGAGGACCATGGACAAGGAAGTAGCAGTCAAGGAGCCAGGCTGTGACCAGGGGTGAGCAACTTACACCGTGGTCTCACTTTCGGGAAGAAGGGATGCTCCAGGGAAGACTGGACCACTCCACGGGGCAAAGATGTCCCACAGGACGGGAAGTCATGGGAGCTGGTGAGGTCAAGGACACTGGGGTGGACTTAGGTCACAGACCAGGAGGCAGGAATAAGATTGAACACTGGCTCCAGAAGCAATGTCAGGCCTCCCTGGGGAGGAGGCCAACCCCCTCCTCCCTGGGTCCACTCCTTTCCCCATTGTGTGTGCCCACCCATACTGAATAATTTTATGTCAACCTGATATGAGCTAAAGTCATCTGTGAGGAGGGAACCTCACGTTTCCCTGCGTAACAGCTGGGTAAGGGGGTCCAGCGGAGCTTGGTCCTACCTAAACTCGATGTCTGTCCCTAAACTCGATGTCTGTCCCATGCTTTGTTCAAGCATGGATGCCTGCCCCTTTCTGAATGGAGCCGGAGGAGGAGTCGATGGGGAGGGGGGATAGATGGGAGTCGGAGATAGGGGATAGGTGGGGGTGGGGTGGGAGAGGGAACGGGAGGAGAGGAAGGAGGGGAAACTGTGGTCAGTATGTAAAATAAATAAAAAATGTTAATTATATAAGATTAAAAATTAAAAAAAAATGTTTTCATAAAATGGAGCTGTAGGCAAGCCTGTAAGGCATTTTCTTAATTAGTGATTGATGGGGGAGGGCCCAGGCCATGGTGGGTGGTGCCATCCCTGAGCTGGTGGTCCTGGGTTCTGTAAGAAGGCAGGCTGAGCAAGCCATGAGGAACAAGCCAGTAAACAGCATCCCTCCATGGCCTCTGCATCAGCTCCTGCCTCCAGGTTCCTGCCCTGTTTGAGTTCCTGTCCTGACTTCCTTCAGTAGAGACTAGGATGTGGAAGCGTAAGCCTAATCAATGGTTTCCTTCCCACGTTGTTTCTGGTCACGGTGTTTCACCACAGCAACGGAATCCCTGACTAGGACAACCCCGCTAACCCTGGTGGTGCAGGCAGGCTCTTCCCTCCAGAGGGGCCAGCAGCCGGGCATCTCACCGGGAGGACTCCTGCTTGTAGATGTCAATAATGTTCTCCACCAGCAGGTTCCTCTGCAGGCCGTAGACTCCGTGCCGGTCCAGGACAACCTCATGCCTGCAGGACGGGCAGCGGAACCGACCTCCCGACGACACAGTTGTGGAGCCCCGGGATTGCCACAGGGGGTTAGAGGCCTGTGAGGACAGGTAACAAGACAACAGAATTTTTTTCTTTTTTTGGGGGGGGGGTGTGGAGTGGGGATTTTTTTTTTTTTTAAGATTTATTTATTTATTATGTATACAGCATGTATCCCTACAGGCCAGAAGAGGGCGCCAGATCTCACTACAGATGGTTGTGAGCTACCATATGGGTGCTGGGAATTGAACTCAGGACCTCTGGAAGAGCAGCCAGTGTTCTTAACCTCTGCATCTGGTGTCCCCAGACAGCAGCCTGACAATGACTAAGATGGTCCCCTGCCTCTGCCCCTGCCTCATCCCCAGCCCAGCTCTCTGAGTGTGCCTCATGCAGAGTCTCACTTTGGCCAAGGCCTGATCAGTATTGGTCCAGCATGGAGCTTTGGCAGGAATGCTGGCACAGGCCGGGGACTGGCGGTGTATAGCCAGTGTCCTCCAGCGCGGACCCTTATGGGCCACGTGTAAGTAAGATGGGTTTTTTGTGGGTTTGTTGTTGTTGTGTGTGTGTGTGCCTGCGTGTACACGCATGTTTGGCAAGATCATGTAAGTTTGTCTCAAACTCCAGGTGTAATGGAGGATGACCTTGAATTTCTGATCCTCCTGCCTCAACCTCCCAAGTGCTGGGGTTATAGGTGTACTTCCCCCATTGCCGCCTCCTCTCTCTCTCTCTCTCTCTCTCTCTCTCTCTCTCTCTCTCTCTCTTTCTCTCTCTCTCTTTCTCTCTCTCTCTCTTTCTCTCTCTCTCTTTCTCTCTCTCTCTCTTTCTCTTTCTCCCCAGGGTCCAGACTGGTCTCAAACACTCTGCAAGGACAAAACTGGCCGCGAACATCTATCTACCTGCCTCTGCCTCTCAAATGCTGGGAGAATATACTGGCCATGAGAGAGCTTCGCTCTAGTCCCGGGCAGAGGCACACACACCAAGCGCTGCACAGTGGGACAGAGAAATCACAACCAGGGGCTGGGGTGTGGCTCAGTTGGTAGCGCTGGTCTAGGTTTGATCCCCAACACCACACAAGCAGGGCAGAGTGGCACACTTGGGAGGTAGAGGCAGAGGGATCTGATCCATCGGAAGCTTGAGCCATGCTCAGCTACACAGGGAGTTTGAGGCCAGCCCGGGATACACGAGGCCCTGTCTAAAAAAGAAAAGGAGAGAAGAGGAAAGGGCTGGGTGATGGTGGCGCACGCCTTTAATCCCAGCACTTGGGAGGCAGAGGCAGGAGGGTCTCTGAGTTCGAGGTCAGCCTGGTCTATAGAATGAGATCTAGGACATGCTCCAAAGCTACACAGAGAAACCCTGTCTCGAAAAAAAGAAAAAAAAGAAAAAAGAAAGAAAGAAAAAAGAAAGAAAGAAAAGAAAAGGATCCAGGAGGCAAAGACAGGTGGATCTACATAGTGAAGATAATCATGTTGAGAGACCGTCTTAAAAACAAAAGAAACTCCGATTAGCTGGATAATTCTGGGAAATTGCTTCCGGCACTCTGAGTCAGGATACACAGGCCCTTGCACAGTCCTTGACAAGACTTTCTTCTGAAATCTATCCAGTATTCAGCCTCAGGAAGGTTATGGGCTACATCGGATCGGTCCTTTTGCATCTGATGTCATGCAGAAGCTATGGGTTAAGAACAGGAGCAGCCCCCACCCCACAGTGGGGACAGTAGTCACCAGTGACTGAATATTTGTGAGTCTTTCCTGCAGGTGGGCTCCAGGGGACCTTTAGGGGGTAAGGTAATAGTCCATCACATTCAGAGCACACAAATCCAAGTCAAGTTCTTTGCTCTGGCAGGAAACATGGTCCTACCGAGACCAACAGCTTGGCTTGTGGGAGTAGACTGCATTGTCGTAAAGACAGTTTTTCTTGGGATTTGAGAATCACAAAACTGGGGTGGCTGGGCTTGAAGTCTGTCCTCCCTAGACTTCCTCTCAGGGTTTTCTGAAAGCTGTCAGGTTTCCAGAAAGTTTACAAGGTGTGATCGAATGCAGGTGTGAACTGAAGTTGGGGGGTGGGGTGGCGAGAGCCACAACTGTTGTAAAGAATCTACAAGGCTGATTAACAGGCTGTGAACTTCCATGATGTGGGGAGCTGGGATGCTGCGATGCTGCAGGTCTGCAGCTGAATTATCTCAGGCTGGTTTTAGTTCTCTCGATAGCTGTTCATTATTCCCGTGTGTTTAAGCCTAGTAGCCTTGGCTCCCAGGCAAGTCCCTTCTGTAGTGTCCACACATACCACCAGCTTCCACTACCTCCCCAAATTAAAAACGTCATCTGAAGACACACCCGAAGCCTATGACAGAGATTTCACAGCTTGGCTGTAACCACCTTAGCCTGATGTTTCCACTGAGTTTTTTTTATTAAAAAAAAATTTTTTTTTTTGAAACAGTGTTTCACTATGTAGCTCTGTCTGTCCTGGAACTCACTGTGTAGACTAGCCTCCAACTCACAGAGATCGGCCTGGCTCTGCCTCCCAAGTGATGGGATTAAAAGTGTGCGCCACCACCGCCCCGGCTAGTGAGAGAGTTCTAAGCCTGTGCATTCTGGAGGGCGTTAACTCGCTTGACTAAAGCTGGCAATCATGACACATGGGGTGGTTTGAATGTAATTGGCCCCCATAAGCTCATAGGGGAGTGGCACTATTAGGAGGTGTGGCCTTGTTGAAGTAGGTGTGGCCTTGTTGAAGTAGGTGCGGCCTTGTTGGAGGAAGTGCGTCACTTGTGTGGGCGGGCTTTGAGGTCTCCTATGCCTAGTTCAGTTTACTTCCTGTTGCCTGTGGATCAAGACGTAGAACTCTCAGCTACCTCTCCAGCACCGTGCCTGCCTGCATGCCACCGGGTCCCATCACGATGATAATGGACTGAACCTCTGAACTGTAAGCCACACAATGAAATGTTTTCCTTTGTAAGAGTTGCTGTGGTCATGGTGTCTCTTCACAGCAAGAAGAAACCCTAACTAAGACAAAACCTGTTCAGTAAATGCTTGAAGCGGGGAGAGGGACCTCCCAGCTCACAGCAAAGTCCCTCCTGGTGATGGTGCAAGCCTCAGTGGCAGCTGAAGGCCTGGGACTGCAGGGGTCATTCAAAGAAGTTGAGGCGTGGCCCCATGGGGAGAGCCTAGGAGAGGCTATTGGTGAAGCGTAGCTCAGCTGCAGGAAGGGACCCCAGCATTTTGGAGATGCTAGTACATGGGATGACCACCAAGAACAGCAGCAGCAGTGGGGTGGAGCCTGCCTATGTCGTCTAGGTGCCTAGAAGACAAGCTGTGTGTGCTTCAGAGGGCAGAGCTGGAGACGTGACCCAAGCCGTTTGGAGGAGTCCAGAAGATCACGAGTGAATCGTAGACATTGGACGGTTGGAATTTTGTTTTGCTTTGATTGCTATTGGGCCCTAAGTTTTCTCCCTTTGAAAGTAAGAAAGTATTTTACTGGAGCCCACAGTTGAGAACCTTGAATTTTAAAAGACTTTGGATTTTTAAAGAGATTGACTTTAAAGGAGCTGAGATTTTAATGTGTTTGAATATGGAAAGACTGTGGGACTTCTAAAGTTTTTTTTAAGAAAGGAAGGGTTGTGGCTTCATAGTGATTTGTGTGTCAAGTTGACAAGGGGTCAGTTGTGCTGGCTGGTTCTGTGTCAACTTGACACAAGCTGGAGTCATCAGAGGAAGGAGCCTCAGCTGAGGAAACGCCTCCTGGAGATGCAGCTGTAAGGCATTTTCTCATTTAGTGATCAATGGGGGAGGGAGCCCATGGCGGGTGGTGCCATCCCTGGGCTGCTGGTCCTGGGTTCTATAAGAAAGCAGGCTGAGCAAGCCATGAGGAGCAAGCCAGTAAGCAGCACCCCTCCACGGCCTCTGCATCAGCTCCTGCCTCCAGGTTCCTGCCCTGTTTGAGTTCCTGTCCAGACTTCCTGCAGTGATGAATGGCAATGTGAATTTGAATACAAGCCAAAGGAACCCTTTCCTCCCCAACTTGCTTTTGGCCATGTTGTTCTGTTGCAGCGATAGAGACCCTGACTAAGACAAGTTGGTACCAGCACAGTGGGGGATTGCTGTGGCAGACCCGACCCTGTTTGGGGGAGGATTATGGAAGGACTTTGAAACTTTGGACTAAAAGAACCTTTGAGTGTTGAGAGCTCAGTGGGATGTTCTGAGGGAACCTGGAAGATAATAATGTTGAGAGCAGGGCAGATGATGGAGGCCTGGCTTGTGACATTTCAGAGGGAAGTTTAAAAGATTCTACCGGGGCCTTTTGTTATTTTGAATGACGATCCCGTGGTTCTGGTGAACTGGGGCTGAAGAATCAGCTGTGATTAACAAGATACCAGAACTACTAAAGTAAAACTTGTTTTGCTGGGGTACTTGATGCTGGTCAGCTGGAGCTAAGAAATTAGCGATGATTAGGAAGAGACCGGCATCACTGAAGGAAAACCTTCTTGGAGGTGTTCCCTGAGAGCACAGAGCAGCTGTGTTCCAGAGGTGGCCAACAAAAAAGCTTACTACACCCCCCCATCCCCCCCCCATGCTCTTCCTCTTGACGCTCAAACACAGGAGACTCACTGTTGGCATTCTACCTAGGTTTTGAGGGCCTGTTGTGGTCAAGGTACAGGCACTATGGGCTTCCCAGATGTTGAATCTAATCCACAGCTTTTTGTAAAGACAGTAGAGAAATCTGGGCGTGTTGCCACACACCTGACTTGTGAGGCAGGAGGATCAGGTTCAAGGTCAGCCTGGACTATAAGAGACCTAAAAAAGGGGTGTGTGTGTGTGTGTGTGTGTGTGTGTGTGTGTGTGTGTGTGTATGTATGTGTGTGTGTGCGCGTGTGCGTGCGTGTGTATGCGTGTGCGCGCGCTCGTGAGCTCTGAGATAGCCCAGTTCATAAAATGCTTGTCTCACAAGCATGAGGACCTGAGTTTAAAACCCAGACCTCGTGAAAGAGTTGGGTGTGGTAGCACAAGCTTGTAACCCCCCCAGCGTTCCCCAGGCAACACCAATGCAATCTGGATGACAGCACTTCCTGCTTCTCCCCCCCCCCACCCCGTCCCCCCCTTCCCCCGTCTGTCTGTCTGTCTGTCTCTTTCCCTCCCTCCCCCCTCCCCCTTCCTTCCTTCTTTCCCTTCCCTCTCTCTCTCTGTCTCTGTCTCTGTCTCTGTCTCTCTCTTTTTGAGACAGGGTTTCTCTGTGTAGCCCTGGCTGTCCTGGAACTCACTCTGTAGACCAGGCTGGCCTTGAACTCACTGAGATCCGCCTGGCTCTGCCTCCTGAGTGCCGAGATGAAAGGTGTGCTCCACTGCTGCCTGTCTTTTTCTTTCTTTCTTTTTCTCTGAGGTTAAAGGTGTGTGCCACAGCAACTAGTTTTCTTTTTTCTTTTTTCTTTCTAGAGACTGAGTAACCCAGACTGGCCTCAAACTCCAGTGTGTAGCCGAAGATGACCCTGAACTCTGATCCTCCTGCCTCCAACTCCCAGGTGCTGGGATTACTGGTGTGCACCACCACGCTCAACTTCTTTATAAAAATTTCCAAAGTTCTTACAAGAACTCCGGAGTGTGGAAAAATGGATGAAATGGAACAAAAGGGGGCGCTAGAGTGCCATAATAAAGAAAACCAGCAAAAGGTTTGGGAGACCAGCAGAGAACTGTCCACTGGTTTACGGGCCTGATATTGAAGCTGCCACTTGAGAAGGGCTTGGAGTCAGGGTAGAGGGAGCCAGAAGGAGACAGGAGAGACTGCAGGAGCTTATTTAAAATTGGGAGGCGGTGGGGACGGGGAGAAGCTGGAAAGGCGGGTCTCATCCTAGAAGGCTTTTGAACCTGAGGATCTAAACTTGATTTTGTAGGCTGGGTTTCTAAACCAGGAGTAGACAGGGGAGTAGATTTGAACTTGCAGCGTTAACATGGACAGATGGACAGGCAGAAGAGAGAGCCTAAAGGCAAGGGCCAGATAGGAAGCAAGTGCCACAGTCAATGCCAGGTCACCGGATGCTGGCGGCCGCAATTCTGAAAACAGTCATGACCGAGAGGTGGGATTTGGACTGACCAGTGTCTTGGGCACTGGGAGATGAGAAAGGTAGGAAGATTCTGGGGCTGCAGGCTTGGGTACCTGGAGAGATGCTGTGTGTCTCCAGCACAGGAGGACTGACCCGAGGGCCACAGACCCAGCAAGAGCCATGAAGAGAGTTCAGGGAGTCTGAACTCGGATGGGACATGATGGCAGCTTTTCTTTCACTAACCTCTAGCAGAACTGAACGTCTGAACAATGAAGGCATGCAGTTTACACAGCACCTGTGTCTTCACCCAAAGAAATAGTTGTTTAAATGTCGCCACAGGTCTTACTGTGTAGCCTAAACTAGCCCTGAACTCTAGACTTAAGAGTAGCTGGAGTTCTAGGCATGTGCCATCTTGCCCTGGCTCTTCCCCTGCTCTCTGAGGTTCTGATACACTCACTTAGGCTGACTGATGATCTGCAGACCAGGCTGTGTTCTATATCCCATTCAGCATCCACCCCCTGGGCTGTTTACTCTAACCTTTTTTATTCTTTTCAGAATTAAATGTGGGGTTAATCCCATCCAATAAAGCCTTTACTTAAAATATTTAAAAAAAAAGAAATCAATTGTTTTCATATCACATTACACTTGGGATCACTTCTCATCATGTTATTAGATCCTCTGCTGATCTCCTGATTTGTTTGTTTTGGTGAATTTGAGATGGGTTGTCTCTATGTAACCTAGGCTGTCCTGAGACTCACTCTGTAGACCAGGCTGGCCTCAAACTCACAGATCCACCTGTCTCTGCCACCCCTGTGCTGGGGATCAAAAGTGTAGACCACCTCACCTGACAGAACATTGATTTTAGATGGAATCATAGCTAGTGTGGTGGTGCATGCCTTTAAATCCCAGCACTCTGGAGGCAGAGCCAGGCGGATCTCTGAGTTCTAGGCCAGCCTGCTCTACAGAGAGAGATCCAAGACAGGCACCAAAACTACACAGAGAAAACCTGTCTCAAAAACAAACAAAACAAAACAAAAAACAGTAAATCCCAGCACTTTGGAGTCAGAGGCAGGAGGATCTCTGTGAGTTTGAGGCCAACCTGGTCTACATAGTGAATTCCAAGCCAGGCAAGGCTATGTGATGAGACTCTCTCTCAAAAACAAACAAAAAGACATGAATTGCTTCTTGATCCTTTATCTAAGATCAAGGACAGAAGGGTTCATGGGCTTTACAGTTGGAACCATAGGACAAAAAAGAAATTACTCTGCCCTGAGTGTAGGCCCCTAAATTTTCTCCTCACAAATAGGAATTTTAGATTCTAGGGTATTGGTGGAAACCTTAAGAAGTTTTCAAAAAGATGGCAGTGTCTATTCTGGGCTAAAGACCTCTCCACCTTCAGCACCACAGACAACAAAAAGAATGGAGTACATGGCCTGGGGGAGGGGGGCTCAGTTGGCCGTGTCTGCCCAGCATGCGCAAGGCCCTGGGTTTGGTCTCCAGCATCGTATGAACTGGGTGGGGTGGTGTGGTGGCAGGTGGGTGCCTGTACCAGCCCTTGGGAGATGGAGGCAAGAGGATGAGATGTTCAAGGTCATCCTCCGCTATATATAGTGTTCGAGGCCATCCTGGAACACAGGACAACCACACACACACACACACCCTGTCAAACAAAGACTGGAACACGTGAAGGGAGTTCAATTCTAGGCTTTAAGACTTGGTGCAGCAACCATGCTCAGAACTTTGTCTCTCAGAACCTTTCTCTAGAGGCCTGCACGATGCCTTCTAGTCCCTCTGTGATCTAGCTAGAGAGGCTCCGTAAATGAGGTCACTCTGGCACGTGTGTACGTACATATCTGTGTTTGTCCTCTGCCCTGGCTAGCCAGGGCATGTTAATATGGGACATAGGCCCTAGGTGCGAGGCACGTCATTGGGGGCTACCACCCCTGACCCCGTGGCCTTGGGCTTTGTGAGCCAGGCCCTAAGTCACACAAGTGGAAGACCAGGAACACAGTGGGCGGGAGACATCTGATGAGAAGTGGCTCAGCTACGGAAGAATCCAGGTTTTACTACAAGCTAAAACGCTGGCTGAGAGAGCCTGGGGACCGCTGGGAAACAGGCCCCTCTGTTGAAGCAGGAACGGAGAGACAGAGAGGAAAGGGTGGAGTGAGGATGCTGGTGGTAGAATAGGAAGGCCCTAAAAGTGGTCATCCACACCAGGCGTGGTGACTCATGCTTGTGATCCAAATTTGGGAGATGAAGGAGAGTCACGAGTTCAAAGCCAGACTCAGCTACATAGCAAGTTTGAGGCTAGCCTGGGGTACATGAGTGTGTGTGTGTGAGTGAGTGTGTGAGTGAGTGAGAGAGACAGACAGACATACAGAGGATCATCCATAGTCATTTTAAAAAATATTTTGTGGGGAGTTCAAAACAGGGTTTCTCTGTGTATCCTTGGCTGTCCCAGAACTTACTCTGTAGACCAGGCTGGCCTTGAACTCAGAGATCCTGCCTGGCTCTCCCTCTTGAATGCTGGAATTAAATGTGTGGGCCACCACTGCCTGGCTTATTTTTTTGAATTTTTGAAAGCAGATTATTAAAATGACAAGTGATGTTCATATTAGTTTAAACAGCCCTTGGGACTAAGGAGCTAAGTCCCCAGATAAATAGCTGCCGCTCAAGTGTGAGGACATGAGTTCAGATCCTCGGCACCCATGTAAAAAGTAACCATGGCATTGGATATGTAACCCCAGTGCTGGGCAGGGATGGAGAGAGAACCACAGACGGAAGACATCTGATGTTGACCTCTGCGCTCTGTATGGGCATGCATGGGCACACACCAGCATAACACGCATGTGTGCACACACACAAACACACTTTTAATCTAAAGATGTGAGAAAATAGGAACTGGGAGGCTTCAGCAGTGGGGGGGTCCTGTTCCCTGAGGAGTTAAAATTCCAAAACCCAAGCAAGGTCACTGCAACTCAGCATTTTAACAGATCAGGTTCTCAAAAAGGAGACTTGGTCAAGGTGGGCTGGAGAAGCCCTGGTGTCCAGCCAGGGGTTGAGGCACAGCACTTAGGAGGCTGAGGCAGGAGGATTGCAGTGAGTTCTAGACCAGCCTCAGCTCTAGAGAACATATCAGGCAAGCCCAGCCAGAAATACATAGCAAAACACTGCCTCAAAGAACCAAAAATACAGCGGGCTGCTGGGACTTTCAGTGGAGGCCTGTGCTAAACTCGTCTTTCCCAGACTCCTTTTCATTAGAGAAGTCCGGCTCTCTCCTTCTCCCCCTCTCCCCCCTCTCCCCCCCTCTCCCCCCTCTCTCCTTTCCCTCTCTCTCTCCTCCCTTCTCCCCCCCTCTCTCTCCCCTCTCTCCCTCTCTCCCTCTCTCCCCCTCTCTCCCTCTCTCCCTCTCTCCCTCTCCCTCCCTCTCTCTCTCTCCCTCCTTCCTTCTCTCTCTCTCTCTCTCTCTCTCTCTCTCTCTCTCTCTCTCTCCCTCCCCCTCCCTCCCCCTCTCTCCCTCTCTCCCTCTCCCTCCCTCTCTCCTTCCCTCTCTCTCTCCTTCCCTCTCTCTCTGAGACACACACACAGACTGACATAGCCCAGGCTGGCCTTGAACTCACTATGTAGAGCTAAGGGTGACTTGTGACATTTCTCATCCCCCTGCCTCCACCTCTCAAGTGCTGGGATTGCAGACACACACCACCCACCGCCATGCCTGGTTTCTGCAATGCACAGCAGGCGAGCGCTCGCCATCGCAGTCCAGAAGGCCTTGCAAGTTTGACAGTTCCTTCTGTAAGGCCCTCCCTGGCTGGACTTCCTCCAAGAAGATGGCTCATCCAGCAACCTCCTTCCAGTACCTTCTGGTTTTCTACTAAACGACAACAGGTTGCTTCTCAGAAACAAGTGCCCACAGCAAAGCGGAGGCAGACACAAAAATACACTAAAGGCTTTAAAGTAGTTTGGACGTGAATAGAGTTTACAAATACAGAAAGAAACACATGGGAAGATGTTTATGTCAGATTCCCACACCAACAGCTTTGCTCTCCTCCAAATTTTTGGTAGCTGCGTGGGTGCAAGTGTGGGGAGGGGGGGGATTAGAGGGGGCTAATGTCATATTTTGAAGTTTTCTGTTTCATATCAGAGAAAAAGGATTAGAGCTTTAAATAGAATTATAACAGCAACTAAGTGAAATAATAGGGAGACAAGGGCTTGAAGGTAATCAAGTACCATGTCAGCATAAACTGGGCATCATGTAAACACCTATAATCCCAACATGGGGAAACTGAGGCAGGAAAAGTGTCATGAGTTCAAGACCAGCTCCATCCTCATAGTGAGTACCAGGCTAGCTAATGCTACCCTAAGATTCTATCTCAAACAACAATAAATTAGGCAGAGATGATAATTGTGTTGGGGGAGTCAGGATTAGATTATAGTTTTCTCAACTCCTTAATCTTGATCAATCATTTCCTCTGACACTAAACAGAAGTGTCTCAAGTAGCCCAGGCTCTCATCCAAACCACTGTGTGGCTGAAAATGACCTTGAACTTCTGACTCTCTGCTTCTGTCTCCTGTGTGTTGGGATTATAGGTGTGTGTGCCAAGTGAGCACTTTATCACCTGAACTGTGGCCCCAACCTAACACAACCACAATCCCCCAGCAAACACTGGACAACTGCTGGATGCAGATAAACATTTTAGCAGGTGGATTAAATAAACTGCGGCCTGGTCATAACAACGGACGCCATGATGGTATTTGAAACAGAAAACGCGGCTGGGTATGGTGAGTCACACCTGTAATTAGGCACTTGGGAGTCTAAGTTAGGAGGATCTTGAATTCAAGGTCAGCCTGGGCTACAGAGTAAGACCTTGTCTCAAAATGGAACCAGCAAGACCAGAGGGAAAAGACGTTTGCTTCATAACCCTAGCGGCTCTCGTTTGATGCCCAGAACCCGAGTAATGGTAGGAGAGAACTGACACTGTAAAGAAGTGTCCTCTGACCTCTACACACGTGCCCCACCCAAAAAATACACAACACAAGCTAAAATAACAGCAACAACAAAACAGAAGACGTCCTGTATCTTCTATGTGTGAATAAGGAACAAATTAAAAAAAAATAGCTGGGTGGTGGTGGTGGTGGTGGTGGTGGTGGTGGTGGTGGTGGTGGTGGTGGTGCACACCTTTAATCCCAGCACTCAAGAGACAGAGGCAGGTGGATCCCTCTGAGTTCAAGACCAGCCTGGTCTGCAGAGCGAGTTCCTGGATAGCCAGTGCTACACAGAGAAACCCTGTCTCAAAGAAACAAAAAACTGAACAAAGGTGATTGGTCTATTGTAAGTGTGTGTATCCATGCAAACGTGTACCTAAGCATGGAAATTTCTAGAAAGATGCTCAGGGAAGCTGGTAATCGTTTGTATTTGGTAAAGGGAATTAAAGATCTGAAGTTAGTGGCAGATTCATTTTTTCATGTTATAAACTTCTAAGGTGTTTGAAAAAAAATGTACACATAAAAATTTAAATGTGGTATACTGTTGTCATGTTCGTAACTGTTAACTTTCTAGGCAATGTTCTGAAGGTTTTCTTCCTCAGTGATTTGAAGGTGGAGGAACTAAAAGTCCTATTCTCGTCGCCATACTTAGAAAACACACTGTGATTATGCCTGGAGTTGTCAAAATGTGGAGGCAATGTGTGAAAAGCGAAGTATGCTCATCTTTCAGACGGAGCTGTGATGTATAGACATGGGTGCAGCTGGGTAACTGGGTCAGCCTCCCCCAGGCCTTCCCAAATAAAGCATCGAGGACTGAGTTGTCCACTCTGTTTCCTGAGGAGAGCAGAGCGCTCTGCACCAGACCTACAGAACCATCTCAGAGCCCTGCCGGTCACGTTACCTCTCAAGTAATCTACACAGGCTTGGGTCTTGTTTGTTTTTGAGACAAGGTCGCATGTAGCCCAGGCTAGCCTCAAACTGACCATGCCTCCACCTCCCAAGTATGGGATTACAGGTGTGAGAGTCAACTCTGTGAATACCAGGAAGCACTGAGAACATCCCCAACTTCTCACTTTTTAAGACAGGATCTCGGCAGACTAGCCTGGGCTAGTAGTCTCAAAACTCATGAGCTCAAGTGGCCCACTCACCTCAGCCTCCTGAGCAGCACCAACAGGTGTGTGCCACTGAATCTGCACAGGGTTTGTCCCCAAGCCTTCCTAGGTCTCTCTGGGCTGAGGTATGTATTCTTGAGCTTCAAGAATTCTGCCTTGGAGAAGGAAGGTCACACACTCACTGTATAGGCTCTATATATGGCTATTCCGGGTCTCTGTGCTACATACCTTATCGTTTACAAATCAACCTTCTCCCATTTGTTAGTCTTTTAGACAGGGTCTCACTATATAGCCTTGGCTGGCCTGGAGCTCACTGTGTAGACTAGGCTGGCCTCGAACTCAGGAGAGATCCACCTGACTCCGACTTTTGAGTGTAGGGGTTAAAGGTGTGTGCCACCACACTCGGCCCCTGGGCAACTTTGTACCAAATGCTTTCCTTAGCATTCCAAACGTTTCTTTGGCTTCACATATTTTGAGTTCTAATAATGGGATGCCTCAGGGCCAGAGATGGCTCAGTGGGTAAGGTTGTCTGTCAAGCCTGATGTTCAGGTTGTGGACGGAGAAAACCTACTCCACACATGTGCCATGAGAGGGGGAGGGGGAAGGGAGGGAGGGAGGGACACACACACACACACACACACACACACACACACCCCACACATGGAAGAAAGCAATAGATGTTTCTATATAAATACATGGGAAAGATGTCCTTTCTAGATATTTCAGCTTAAAAGGTGTCAGTTTTTCAGACCAGAAGCCAAGGTGGTAGGAAAGGCATAGTCACTCACACAGAACTAGATGTGTAGCCCAGGCTGGCCTCAAACTCATGACAATCCTGCTGCTTCCAGGATTACAGGAGTGCACCACCACATTTGACAAGAAGTTTTGGTTTTATTTGTTGGTCTGAGACTGGATTGGGACAACCTGTAGTCTAGGCCCCTAGACAGGGAAATCCAGGTCTCTACAGCCCAATAATGGCGGGTTTGGACACCCAGAATAAAAGAAAATCTGAGGAGAACTCAAGAGGACAATGGCAGCAGAGATTTTGGGGTGCTGGCTACCCAGTGGGGGGCAGGAGACAGGGAATGTAGATGTGCTATGATGGCCTAACTTATTAGCCCATTCATTGCCTTCAAACAGCTATCCCAAGGTGCTGTGAAATATTACTTTAACTATGTAAAGATGTATTATTTTACATTTGTTTATGCTGCATTTGTTTAACGATGTAAAGATGTGTTGTTTCACCTTGCCTGCCTAAGGCACCTGATTGGTCTAATAAAAAGCTGATCGGCCAATAGGTAGGCAGTAGAGGGATAGGTGGGGCTGGCGGGGAGAGAGAATAAGTAGGAGGAGGAATCTAGGCTCCAGAGAGAACGAGGGAGATGCCCGGGGCTAGCCAGCTAGGCAGCTGCCAGCCAGCCAGACAGACAGACAGACACAGCAGCAGGAAAAGTAGGACACACAGAAGGAAAGAAGGTAAGAAGCCCAAGGCGAAACGTAGATGAAAAGAAACAGGTTAAATTAAGTTGTAAGAGCTGGTGGGGCAAGCCTAAGATATTTATATATATTTATATATATAACTAATAAATATCTGTGTCATGATTTGGGACTGGCGGTCCGAGAAAACCTGCTACACCAAGGAGCCTAAAAGCCCATTCTCAAGGAAGCTGAGACTGGCTTGTGTCGAGGCTGCAGAGACAGCCCAGCCTTTTTGAACATGTACGCGTTCAGAGCGGCAGAGTTCGGTCCTCAGCTCCTACCTCACAAACACTGCAGCTCCAGCTCCAGGGGATCCAACACCCTCTTCTGGCTTCTGTGGGCACCTGTATGCACATACATGTGCATACACACACATACATGTGCATACACACATACATGTGCACACATACATGTGCACACACACATACATGTGCACACACACATACATGTGCATACACACACATACATGTGCACACACACACATACACACACACATTAATAACAAATATTTTAAAAAATAGCTTGTGCTGGGGCTTGTGGTGTAGATCCAATGGTAGGATGCATGTTTAACACACAATGCCGTGGATTAACCACAGCGTCGAAGAGACATGGAAAGGGGGAGGTGGAAAATCTCTGCTCAACTCATTTTCTGGTAGTCTGTGAAAAGTAGGAATAATTATTTCAATTTTTTAAGATTTATTTTATGTGCATGCATTTTGCCTGCATGCATGCATGGCGCCCATGCAGGGAGGGTTCAGAAGGGAGCATCAGATCTCCTGGAACTAGAGTTACAGATGGGCGTGAGCTGCCTCGTGGATGCTGGAACTGAACCTGAGTTATTTGGGACATGTGCTCTTAGCCACTGAGCCATCTCTCTAACCCCAGACACTTTTTTTTTTTTTTTTCCTATTTGAGACAGGATCTTGCTGTATAAAGCCTCTGGCTATATTGGTGTATTTATTCCATAGACTGGGCTAGCCTCTAGTTTGTGGTTACATAGACCAGGCTAGCTGGAGGCTAGCCTCTAGTTTGTGGTGCTCCTTCCAGGGGCTGTGACCACAGACCTGTCATAGAGTCTGGCTCCTGGTCAGAATCTTTTTTTTTTTTTTTTTTTTTAAAGATTTATTTATTATGTATACAGCATTCTGCCTGCAGGCCAGAAGAGGGCACCAAATCTCATGACAGATGGTTGTGAGCCACCATGTGGTTGCTGGGAATTGAACTCAGGACCTCTGGAAGAACAGCCAGAGCTCTTAACCATTGAGCCATCTCTCCAGCCCTCCTGGTCAGAGTCTTATTCCTGATGTTCCTGTCATGGGTTTGTACACAGAACCAGCCAGCTCTGATGTATTCGGTTTTACTTCATCTGCGAGGTGTCGCGTGTCCTGTCTCTTCACTTTCCCTGACCTCTGATCCAGTACTGTAGCCTACTTGAACTTCCATGAATGATACAGCCAGAAAGCGAGCCTAGGAATGTATAAAGACTCCTGGGACGTGCTTTATTTAGTTGGTTAGACAGGGTCTCGATCGCCCAAGCCAGCCTTAAACGCTAAACTCATTCTCCTGCTACCACGTCCCAAGGGCTGGGACAGCAGCCATGCATCACCGTGCCCAGCTCTTTTGTTTTTCTTTGTGAAATGTGTCGACAGAATGGTATCTATGACTTCACTTAGCTGCACTCGGCTCATGAGCGCAGATACACAGGCGTTTCTGGGAAGTACAATTTTGCTTCAGCTTTCTGTCAGTCACCTGAATATCAGGCCATGGGCCTCTTTACCAGCTCAGGAAGGCTCACAGGTGTGAAACTGGGGAGAATTCCTGCTTCCCTGGCCCGCTGTGTCTAACCAGCTCCCTCATGGACAGAGCTCTGTTGGCATCATAGGCTTTCTCACGGGTTTATCATCAATTTTTTTTTTTTCAAGACAGGGTTTCTCTGTGTAGTTTTGGTGCCTGTCCTGGATCTTGCTCTGTAGACCAGGCTGGCCTCGAACTCACAGAGATCCACCTGCCTGTGCCTCCCAAGTGCTGGGATCAAAGGCGTGTGCCACCACCGCCCCGGCATCAATTTTTAATTTCAGATTTTTTTTCTTGTTTTCTGTTTGAGAAAGAGTCTTGTTATGTAGCCCAAGTTGGTCCAGAATTCACTCTGTAAACCAGGTTAGCCTAAAAATCATGACAATTGATGCCCAAGCATGGTGGTGATGTCTCTCTAACCCCAGCACTCAGGAGGCAGAGGCAGGAGGATCTCTGTGAGTGGGAGGACAGCCTGGTCTGCAGAGCAAGATCCAGGACAGGCAGCGCTACACAGACTGACCCTGTCTCAAAAACAAAACAAAATAATGACAATTCTCCCCAGTGCTGGAATTACAGGTGTATACCACCATACCCAGTTATTATTTTAAAGGGTGTGTGTGTGTGTGTGCGCTCATATAAGTGGAGGCCAGAGGTAAACTTCCAGGAGTCTCCTATTTCACCATGCTATGTTTGGGGGATCAAATTTAGGTTGTCAGGTTTGGTAGCAAGTGCCTTCACCCACTAACCTTCTTGCTGGTCCTATTATTTTTCAGCACCTCAATATTTCATTGATCTCTTCTAAAAAAAAAAAAAATCAAAGCCTCCAAGTCAACAACACCTAGTACCAAGCTCCCAGGAGCCCAGCAGACAAGAGCACGCTTCCATGCCAGCTTCTGCCGGTCCCCCTTGGATCACACTTGTAGCTGCTGTGGACACGGGCTGTGCTCGGGCCAGCCTCGGGGCGACTGCTGACTCACGCTTACTCTGGGATCCTCCGCGCCCAGCTCCCCAGCCACTGCAGTCACCACCTCCCACCCGTGGGCTCCCCGCCACCGGGCCCTCCCCTCCTTGACCTGACCCAGCGGCCCCCCGAGCCCACCCACCTGGAAGACGTCGTTGGCACACTTGCGGCACAGGTTGTGCTGGCAGGGCAGGATCACCACGGGCTTGGAGAACATCTCCAGGCAGATGGGGCAGATGAGCTGCTTCTCCAGGTTGTCCATGTTGTGCGCATCCCCTAGCAGCGGCTTGAAACCCACGGTGAAGTTCATCCCTCGGCGCTCTGGTGCCGGCCTTGGCTGCGGCCCTGTTCCTGGCCTTCCCTCGCCGCCCCGTGCCCCCTTCCTCGTGAACGTGAACGTTCGGCTGTCTGTGGAGTCTTAGGATCCCTGCGATGGCTCTCTTGAAAGAGTGGTGCTTCCTGTCTGCTCCTCTCACTGCGCCTCTCACCCCTGGCTCTTTCCAGACTCTTCCCTCTGCACGCCTTGCTCAGAACCCTCTCCAGACACTTTAGCTCCCCCCTGTGAAATTCTCTCGTTCCCTCAAGCCGCCCTCTTGGCCACTCGTCGTCGGGCAGTACTGTTTGTCCCTTCCTCCCTGGAGAGATTAATATTACTGTGGGGGTGGGGAGACAAGGGGCATCTGTGTGACATTCCGGTTCCCGATTTAGCTCCTGTAAGGCGAGCCACAGCTGTCCAGGGCGGGCGGAGTGACCCTGACTCACTCAGGAGCTGGTGGCTTTCATGAGCAAGAAGCGCAGGGGGTCACTGCTTTCAGGGGAAGGTGGGTCAGCGAAGGTGTGGGACTCACTTGTCACCGGGAAGGTCCCTGCGAGCCCTGCTCTTCGTGTTCTGGCTTGAGACCTTCTTCCAGATAGTGATACCGTCTCTAAACCGGCGTGTGGGGGAGAGACCACACGTGGCTCAGGGTGGGAGGGGAGGTCTGGACAGATCTACCGACAGTGTCTTCTCTCCCTCTGTCCCTCTGTGGCTTAGCAGTGACCCTGGCCCTGCTCCTAGAGACTCGGGATTCAGAAGTGGAACACCAGACCCTAGAGAGAGAACTTTTTTTGTTTGTTTGTTTGGTTTTGGTTTTGCTTTTCGAGACAGGGTTTCTCTGTACAGCTTTGGTACCTTTCCTGGAACTCACTCTGTAGACCAGGCTGGCCTCAAACTCACAGAGATCCGCCTGCCTCTGCCTCCCAAGTGCTGGGATTAAAGGCGTGCGCCACCACTGCCCGGCTAGAGAGAACTTCTAGTCCTTTATGTCTGGTCCATATTTGTTCTTGCTCAGCCTTAAAAAACACACAAACATTTATTTACTTTGGGGGGGGGGTGGATGTGATATGCGGCACCTGTGGAGGTCACAGGTCAACTGAGAGGAGTCAGGTCTTTTTCTCCAATGTGTGGGTTCCAGAAATCGAACTCAGGTCATTAGACTTGGTCAATGCCTTTACCTACTGAGCAATCTAGCCACACACCTCCCTCTCCCTTGTTAAAAGACAGGCCCTCATGTACACTAGGCTAGCCTCAAATTCACTGTCATCAATGATGACCTTGAACTCCTGATGCTCTTGCCTATACATCCAAAGTGCTGGGATTAGGGGACAGCCCCACCGTTCCAAGTTTATGAGGTGCTGGGGGTCAACTCAGGGTCTCATGTGTGCTAAAGCTCTATACTAACTGAACTATGTCACCCTAGGAGAGCAGCTGAAGAGGCAAGAGATGGCTGCTGTGCCAGCCCCAGGCCTGCCTTAGGATTAGGACACGAGAGTGTGTGATTCTGGTCCACGACTACATTAGTGAAGCCATTTCAAGGATGCTACATTTGGTTAGAAACTGAGACAAGCGTGGACTGGAGAAATCCCAGTGGTTGGACCAGAGTTCAGATCCCAACACTCACAACCATCTGTCAGCCCAACTCCAAGAGAATCAGTGCCCTCTTCTGGCCTCCACAGGCACACATGTGCAGAACATTTATACAGACGCATGCATGCAGATGCACACACAAACACACATAAATAAAAAAGGGAAAAAGTTGTGAGAAACAGATGCGTCTAGAAAGAATCCACATGACGCAGTAATTTGGAACACCAGTGATCCAGTCTGCAGAGGAATCTTAGGGTGACCGACAAAATCACCACCATTGGGCATCTTTGACCCCCAACTCCACAGCGATCACCTCTACTGACCATGTCAGCCTCATCCCGGACGTGAGCAATAGTAATTGGTCTTTTTCTCTACCCCACACACGACTTGTCTTTTTGGGGTCCAACATACACTGGAATTGGACAGATCTTTTTTATTGATATTCTTTAGTCCTCCTTCCAATGAGGGCTGAAAGGTTTGAGGGTTCCTAGGCCCTGATCCCACACGAGCACAAAAGAAATGGCAAAGAGGATACAGAGAGGATGCCAAGCCCACGACACACAGAGGCTGGAGTGAAGTCTTCCAAGTACAGTCTGTCCCCAGCACATTTCATGGCCCTGGGTTGAGAACAAATACATGGGGATCGGCCTGCATGAGGAGTCATGAAGAATGGAGGCAGCAGGCACTGGTGCCTGGGCCGCGGCCAGTCCACAGGACCTCGGCTGTGGGGGCGGGACTGGAGTCCCAGGGGAGCCACAAACCTCAAATGCACCCCCACCTTTCCCAAGCTGTCTTATGGATAGGGTGTCGATGCCAATGCCCGAGGTACCAGAAGACGGTGAGACCAGCCTCCCAAAGGTGTATTGCTAAGAAATGAGGCTGGTGCTAGAGGTCCCTGGTACACAAAGTTGCAACAAAGGAGGATTAACTGGTCCCCCAGCTCTTGGGACAGGAGCCACCTTGCTTAGTGGTCGGGGTCTTGGTAAAGTTAATCAGCAAGGGCTCAGGGACCCACCTTGGCAAGTACCCAGGCACGCACTGGAAAAAGAGATCTCAGGAAACGCCTGCCGCCACGGCCTGAGATCTCATGTGGATAAAAGATGGGAAGGGAGCTAGAGCCAAATAGAAGAAGAACAGCGGAAGGTTCTGTGTGGACAGGCTCAGTGGCATGCATACCCAGAGCAGAGATCCTGCTCTTTCTAGGATGGATGTTGTCATATCGCTTCTGAAGCAGGGATTGTTTTTAAGATCAGGAGTCAAGTCAGGATCAGAGTCAGGACGGGGCTACTTGCTTCTTTCTCTCTTCAGCATGTCCGGTGGGCTGCGTGGCAGGTGACGGTCACTGTGTTACCTGGTGGTACAAACAGTGGCAGTTGGAACCTTATTAGGAATAACCACCGGTAATTGAAAGCACACTGCCTCTATGTAGGAGTGTAAGCAGCTGTGGTTGATGCGATGAGGAGACTTCCCAATAATGACCCAGCTGAAGTACTGGATATGCCTTAAATATATATAACACATGTATATATGTGTGTGTGTTATATAATACATATATAACATATCACACACACGCACGTGTGTGTATATGAGGGTAGGCTCTTGCGCCACGGCATGTGTGCAGAGATCAGAGGACACTCTGTAGGAGCCAGGTCTTTACTTTCCACCACGTGGGTCCCAGAGGTGAAACTCAGGCTTGGTGGCCATCGCCTTTCCCGGCTGAGCGGTCTCTCCGGCTTCTCTAATCCTGCAAGCACTGCTGCTTCACCGTTTACATACCTCACTCGCCTTTACGTGTCCTTACTAATCCTCACTGTCTTCATCTTCCATCTCAGTTTTCTGGGGTGCTCCTGGGGTGGAATTATAACACGCTTGCATGTCTACAGTAACAACCGTCTCCATTTCTTTAGTGCACAGATGAGAAAAGAAACCTCGCAGTTCCTCGCTGGCCATCACCAGGTGGCAAGGTGTGAACTTCAGCCAACGGACCATTGTAGACTTTTAACTCTCTGGGGTGGGAACCATCTCAAACAGTGTATTCCCCCCACCCCACCCCCAAGGCTGGAGGTGGAATCCAGGGCCTCCCACGTGCTAGGCAAGTGCTTTATCCCTAGCTCATCCTTCTAGTTGCAATACGCCACATCTGCGAACTTGTCTTCAATTCTTTCCTTCCCAAGGCCTGTCCCCCCCCCCTCCCCCCCCACGGTTCCTCGATCTGAAAAGGCCGGTGCTAGACTGCAAGGGTCAGTCTCCTTTCTCGCCGGTCCCTCACGCTGCCACACCTTACCCCAACCCCTGCCCCTGCTCCCCACCTGATCTCTTTGGCTGCGAACAGACGTTCGGTTGCTGACAATAGACATTCTTCTGCTGCTTCTTGGGAACTTCCTCGGGGGGTGGACTGAGCGCTCCACAGCAAAAGCAGCAGCAGCAGCAGCAGCAGCAGCAGGTCAGAAGGCAGCAGAGGATGACGAGTGTCTGCAAGACAGGAGAGAGGCCATGGTCTCCCCTCCATCCTCACGCGCAGAAAGCGACAACAGAAGCATGGGTCTTGAGAAGAAGGCAGCCCTTCCTTCCTTCCTTCCTTCCTTCCTTCCTTCCTTCCTTCCTTCCTTCCTTCCTTCCTTCCTTCCTTCCTTCCTTCCTTCCTTCCTCTATTGAAATAGACAGGATCTTACTGTGTAGCCCAGGCTACCAAGTGCCTCTCAAGGGCTGGGCTCGGAGGTGTGTGCTACCACAGCTGGCTTGATCTTACTTTATGTGTGGGTGTTCTGTCTTCATGTATGTCTGCACACTGTGTGCATGCCTGGTGCCTGCAGAAGCCAGACAATGGCTCTGGATCCTCTGGGACGGGAGTTATGGAATATGAGCTACCACATGAGTGCTGAGAATCAAACCCAGGTCCTCTAAAAGAGCATAAAATGCTTCCCGCTGTGTTGTGGAATATTATCTTAAGGTGTGCTACATTTGTGTATGCTGTGGAACATTCGTTTAGTGATGCACAGATGTGTTGCATTCTTTTATGTTGCATTTGTCTAACTCTGTAAAGCTGTGTTACTGTGCCTGTCTAAAACACTGATGGCCTAACAGAGCTGAACGGCCAACAGAAAGGCAGGAGAAAGGATAGGCGGGGCTGGCAGGCAGAGAGAATAAAGAGGAGGGAAATCTGGAAGGAGGGATCAAGGAACAAGAAGAGGAGAAGAGGAGGACATCAGGGGCCAGCCACCCAGCTACACAGCCAGCAACAGAGTAAGAAAGTAAGACATACAGAAATAGAAAAAGGTAAAAGCCAGAGACAAAAGACAGCTGGGATAATTTAAGAAAAGCTGGCAAGAAACAAGCCAAGCTAAGGCCGGGCATTTATAAGAAAGAATAAGCCTCTGTGTATTTATTTGGGAGCTGGGTGACGGGCCTCCCAAAAGAGTAAAGAGTGAAAACGACCCAAACACAGCCGTGAGCCATCTCTCTAGCCCCCTCCAGCTCCTTCCTTCCTTTTTGAGGGAATAGGAAGAATGGTGTACCTTGAACCAACAACTGTTGGCTATAAAGTAGTATTTGACGCCTTCTTCACCAAAATGATCGAGCAGGTATATTCCCAATGAGCCATGCTGGTCGTAGATCTTCTTCTTGGTAGGGTCACTGAGTACAGCATGGGCTGTGTTGATCTCTTTGAAGAATTCTCCTGCTTGAGTGTCCCCTGGATTCTTGTCTGGATGATATTTCAAGGCCAGTTTCCTATCCAGGCAATACCCAAAGGACAGTGGGGAGGGTAGGAGGTGACTGGGGTAAGAGGACTAGGATGGATGGCAGAGCTAGGTCTTTAGAGGGTGCAAGGTCTACAGGAGATGAGGTAAAGGATGGAGGCAAGGTCTACGTGTCTTCCAGTGTCAGTGAAGAAGGGGTGGCCTTCTTTGGCCAAACAAAAGCTTCTTAGGGTTTAAAAAGGGAGGGTCCAATAACGGTCAAGGGGTTGGGGGGAAATACCAGGGTTGAATGAAGGTGAGAGTCTGAACCTGTAGGCTCTTTTGATCTCTTCCGGCTGGGCACCTTTCTTTAGTTCTAGCACCGCATAGAGGCTGGTTCCAGTCTGGGATAGTCGCCGGGCTGTGTCATCTGCGTGAGGCATGCTCTGGGCCAAGAGGACAAAGTTACAAAGGCAGTAGTCGTCTGTGGCTCCCGTGACTTGAATCGGAAGAACGCAAACGTGAAGGAGGATACATCTTCCCCCTCACATTTCCCGGTGTCCTCCATGGACCTCACAGTCTAGAGGGGTAGGTCTAAGATGACAAAAAGGCTGATTTTGTCCAAAGCTCCTTCACCTGAAGTAAACAGCCCGACACCTGCTCAAGCTGGTGGCTGGGTTTGAAAGACCAGGGTAGCCCAGCCATTCAAAAGGGGGTGGATCAGAAATCGAGAAAAGTCACAGCAACAGGGGGTGGGGGATAGGAGGGTAGGAGGTTGGGGGTGGGTGGGGAGGGGAGAGAAGAACCAGCCAGACCCAAGCCCACCTGTGGGGGTGGGAGAGTGGTCGGGTTCAGGTTCAGGACCCCAGCAAAAGACTTGCTTTCCTCTCAGCCTCTAACCATCTCACCTCTACCCCTCAGAGCCCACACTGATGAGGACAGGAGGACTCCCTGGACAGAGGGAAGCCTACAGGAGCTGCTGCAGGGGATACACTCTAAGGGATGAGGTCCCCAAAGGAGTGTGGCTGAGGCCTGGGGGGCCCATGGGCCCCAGGAGGAACCAGGGCAACCACATGTGTTGAGACAACCTAGCCTTGTGTCGACTCCCCCACCTGGCTCTTTACCTCAGCACTGGTCTATTAAGCCAGGTAGACCTCACACAAGTTTCCTTCGTCCTGGGGGGTGCGAAGCTCCATTTTGCCGCTGGTTCCGTGGCCAACTGCGCTTGCGCACTGTGTAGGCGCAGCGAGTCGTTTTTTGGCACCGCCCAGCAGAACCCGGTGGAGAGCTCGGTCCCGGGCCTGGGACTTATTTGGCACCAGAAGCCTGACCCTCGGGCCCCGGGCTGGGCAGTTACTTCCAGCCGCCAGGGTAGAGGCACAGCCTCTTCCACATCATCCCTCTTCTCCAGGGAGAGTCCATGATCATCCCGATCACCGTCATGGCTCTCCAACTCACTCGGGAAAAAACGGTGGGCGTGGTGACCCGGCAGATGAGAGGTATGGGCAGGGATCGTCCTCAAGAGTCGTCACTTGGTCCGTTTTTTTAACCCCCCCTTACCTCTAGAAGCTTGTCTACAAACGTTGAGACTCACCTCAGGTGTCAGATTTCGGGGGAAATCAGTCCTCCGCGCCTCGGGAGGGTCTCATCGAGGCACTGACCCCGGCCAACTGTAACCGATCGTTGGCACCCTCCCTCAAAAATGACGTTTTGGGGTCCTTTCCGAAAGCGCCTTCGCTACCGTGCTTCCGTAATAAGGAGATACCACCGTGTAATTATCTAATCTAGATTGTATATTGAGTTGTTGCTTGATAGTATATTAATTAACCCTTTTCACGAACAGGCTCACAGACGGCCTGGAACAGATTTCTGATTTTTGTCTAAGGAGAGAGAGAAAGAGAGGAGAGAGGAGGAGAGAGAGAGAGAGAGAGAGAGAGAGAGAGAGAGAGAGAGAGAGAGAGAGAGAGACTGACTGGCTTGTGGAGGTCAGGGGACAACATGTGAGAGTCAGTTCCCTTCTGTTAGGCAGGTCCCAGGGATTGCGCTCAGGTGACCCTGCTTGGTGACAGGCACCTTCACCCAGTGAACCATCTAACTGACCCTGAATATATACATATTTTCCCAACTCAGCCCTTTTTAGATGTGCACGCTTCGTCAGACAGGCTGTTAAACTGGGTTCTCCTTCTTCCTCCTTACGTCCTAACCTTCACCATAATCTGTCTTTTTAGTCAGGGTTTCTATCGCTGCGACAAAACACCGTGACCAAGAGGCAAGTTGAGGAAAGGCTTTATTAAGGCTTGCACGTCAGCATTGCTGTTCATCACTGAAGGAAGGCAGGACAGGAACTCAAACAGGGCAGGATCCCAGAGGCAGGAGCTGATGCAGAGGCCATGGAGAGGTGCCGCTTACTGGCTTGTTCGCCATGGCTTGCTCAGCCTGCTTTCTTATAGAACCCAGGACCACCAGCCCAGGGATGGCACCACCCACAGTGGGCTGGACCCCCCCCCCCCATTGATCACTAAATGAGAAAATGCCTTACAGCTGGATCTCAAGGAGGCATTTCCTCAGATGAGGCTCCTTCCTCTGAAGAATCTAGCTTGTGTCAAGTTGACACACAAAACCAGCCAGGTCATGTATATGTATCATTCTTTTCATATTCATTTCTTTAATGTCTTCCTTTCTCCGTTGACAGTGCCCACAAGGGCAGGAACCTTGTTGGTTTGTATCGCCAGTACCTACAGCTACGCCTGGCTCATAGCAAGGGAATTAATGATTTGTTGAATGAACTAAAGCTAAAGGCTCCCTCTCCCAGGGGAAATGAAGCTTGGAGACTGGCCAGCAAAAATTCCCTGGGATAGGAGCTGGAGAACTGCACAAGATGACAGACAGTATCCTCCCTCATATGGTTCTAGAGGCGAAGGAATGGAAAGGGCAGATAGACAGGGTTTCTCTGTGTCGATTTAGAGCCTATCCTGGATCTGGCTCTGTAGACCAGGGTGGCCTCGAACTCACAGAGATCCGCCTGGCTCTGCCTCCTGAGTGCTGGGATTAAAGGTGTGCACCACCACCGCCCGGCTCATTATTTCTTTGTCTTAGTATTCCTCAGCTCTTTTTTTCTTTTTTCTTTTTTTTTGGGGGGGGGGGGTTTCGAGACAGGGTTTCTCTGTGTAGCTTTGCACCTTTCCTGGAGCTCGCTTTGTAGACCAGGCTGGCCTCGAACTCACAGAGACCCGCCTGCCTCTGCCTCCTGAGTGCTGGGATTAAAGGCGTGGGCCGCCGCCGCCGCCGCCGCCGCCGCCACCACCACCACCACCACCACCACCACCACCACCACCACCATCATGCCCTCTGACATTCGAGTTCATCACAGTCTGTCGCCCTTGAAAGAGCCTTTCATTCCTGTGAAGCCCTGCTCTGGATGAGAAGATGCTGAGGATAGGCAGCCGCAGAGCATTGGATAGAGCAGGCCAGAGGGCCTGGCAAGCTGTGACCGAGGCTTCTAGGCTCTGCTCTCCAGAAAACACAGCTCTTTTGATGGTTTCTCACGAGCAGGTTTTTTTTTTTCTCACCCCATCACTGTAGTAGGCTGAGCGTGCAAGTCAGGCGTTAGATCTCAGGATCTCCATTCTGGCTCTGATTTTAACAAGCTGTGTGAACAGATCCCTTTGCCTCTAAATTTCTTTTTCTTCTGCTGTAAAAACCTGAGCTACCCCACAGGACTGATTCCAAAACTTTAATTAAATCTAGTTGCAAGAAAAAAAAAGAATTATTTTTTTTAGAAGCCAAGCATGGTGATGCACGCCTTTAATCCCAGCACCTCGGAGCAAGGCAGGCAGATCTCTGAGGCCAGCCTGGTCTACAGAGCAAGTTCCAGAACAGCCAGGGCTACACAGAGAAACTCTGTCTTGAAAAACCTAAATATTAGTGATGATGATGATGATGATGATGATGATAATAATAATAGGAAAAGAAACAACAAAATAACCTTGTCAATGAATGATTACAGGTTAAAAATTCTTGAGTTCTTTGTCTTCCCATAATGCCTTGAGTCAGTGAGCTTACTGTATCCTAACGGCCATTTGGTCCTTTCTGGAGAAACCGTGAAGCATCCCTTGTTTATCCACAAACAAAAAAACACTAGTCAGCCGGGCGGTGGTGGCGCACGCCTTTAATCCCAGCACTCGGGAGGCAGAGGCAGGCGGATCTCTGTGAGTTCGAGGCCAGCCTGGGCTACCAAGTGAGTTCCAGGAAAGGCGCAAAGCTACACAGAGAAACCCTGTCTCGAAAAACCAAAAAAAAAAAAAAAAAAAAAAAACACTAGTCATAGGGCTAGAATACACACACATACACAAGACAGCAAACACTGGCATATTTGTACCTAAAATACCGTGCTCTGGAACATATGTAATTGGAGAGAGAGAGAGAGATCATAATTTGTCACATCTAACAAGCAGGTTTGAGAATTACAGTTTTAGAGCTGGAAAGGAGTATGGAGATTTAACCCCAACCTGTTCCTAACTGAAGCAGTTATTTCTGGAAGAGAAGGACTGAGCTGCTGCAGGTCACCCAGTGGTGTCCAAACTCACTCTCCTGACCCCAAGTTAGCGTCTATGCAATGGCTGCCCATTATGGTTTCTGCCCTGTGTTAGTCAGGATGCTTTCTCTAGAGGAGTGGTTCTCAGCCTGTGGGTCACAACCCCCAAGTAGCAATGAAAATAATTTTATGGTTGGGGGTCATCACAACATGAGAAGCTATTTAAGGGTTGCAGCTTTAGAAAGGTTGTAAACCACTACTCTAGAGAGACAGAACTGATAGATGAGAAATCTTAGAGTGGCTTACAGGTTTTGGTCCAACTGTTTCTGTAATAAGCACACAGACACCAATGAGAGTGGAAGAAAAAGATGTCGGCCGGGTGGTGGTGGAGCACGCCTTTAATCCCAGCACTTGGGAGGTAGAAGCAGGTGGATCTCTGTGAGTTCGAAGTCAGTCTGGTCTACAGAGTGAGATCCAGGGCAGCCAGGGCTGTTACACAGAAAGTCTGTCTTGAAAAACAAACAAACAAAGATACTGAAAACTTTGATACCCTGTGCATTTTGTATTCTCATTTTATACTCCAAAACCACAGGTGGGGTGGCCAAGCAAGCAGGACTTTACAGAATGGCCGTGGTTGGGTTGCTAAGGGCAACGACCCATTGTTTCTGCTGTTCCTCCAGGTCATTCTGTTTCAGGTAGCGAGTGAAGCCAGGCTTGATAAATAGGTCATACAAGCAGTGCTGTGAGGGAACCACTAATAAATCAGTATCCACTGATAAATCAGTATCCACTAATAAATCAGTATCCAATGATTGGTCTTTTCCACTTTATTCTACTTCACGACTATCCTAACATTGGCTGTCTCGGGATGCAAAGTCTAAGAATCCAGTTGAGTCCATGAGGCTGGATGTCTCAGCTGGTCTTCAGTATACACCAGAATCCCAAAAAAGTAGACTTTTTTTTTTTTTTTTTTTTTTTTTTTTTTTTTTGCCAGTGAAGGAATGGACTTGCCAGAGAGAGTGAGGGCAAGCAGGCAAAGAGCAAGAGCTTCCTGCTTCCATGTCATTTTTTTAGGCTGCCACTAGAAGGTTTGGTCCAGGTTTAAGATGGATCTTCCCATCTCAAGAGATCTAGATTCGGGATGGGTCTTTCTTACTTCCAATGATTCAATCAAGAAAAATTCCTCCTCTGTCTAGAAGAAAATTAAAAATAAGTAAATAAAAACCAAAAAAATAAAAATAAAAAAAAAGAAAAGAAAAAGAAAAATTCCTCACAGGTGGGTACCCAGCAGCCTGGGTTTTAGTGAATTCTAGATGTGATCAAGTTGACAATTGAGAACAGCCACCACATATCCCAATTAAAAACTACATCTAGCGGCTAGAGACGGCCCAGTGGGTAAGAGTGCCTGCTGCTCTTCCAGAGTCCTGAGTTTGGTTCTCGGCAGTTCTATTGGGAAATTCATAACCCCTTGTAAGTCCAGCTCCACAGAATCTGACGCCCTCTTCTGGCCTCCGTGGCCACCTGCATACATGTGGTGAATACACACATACACATAAATAAAATCTACCTCTAGAGACAGACCAAAGCTGTGGGTGTTCATGTTCTCTCGTGGGTGATGATGTCTGTCTTCCCCTTCTGATTCCCAGAAGGCATGTGTACTCCAGGGGACAGGAAATCCCATCAGCCCAGCTTTGTCCCTCTGTCTTCCCAAAGCTGGACATTTCAGGCTAGGAGGCAGAGGGTTTCCAGTCAGAGTGACTGCTTCAAGTCTCCGCCCTCTGTGACCCCAGTCATACCTGAGGCAAGGGTAAGAGCATGCCTGCTTCATCTCAAGGGGACGACTGTAGCTAGAGTTTTCCTGCCTTGCCCACAGTCGGGACAAATCTTTGTCACCCGCCAGTCCCACAGCCACTCAGACCCAACCAAGTAAACACAGAGACTTATATTGCTTACAAACTGTATGGCCATGGCAGGCTTCTTGCTAACTGTTCTTATAGCTTAAATTAATCCATTTCCATAAATCTATACCTTGCCACGTGGCTTGTGGCTTACCGGCATCTTCACATTCTGCTTGTCCTGGTGGTGGCTCCTTCTGTTTTCCTGTTCTTTCTTTTCTCCTGTTAGTCCCGCCTATACTTCCTACCTAGCCACTGGCCAATCAGTGTTTTATTTATTGACCAATCAGAGCAACGGATTTGACATACAGACCATCCCACAGCAGACGACAGCTTCTACCTCTTTGGGTTGTTGTTTCAACTGAATTTTTTTCCCCCTGAGACAGGGTTTCTCTGTGTAGTTTTTGGTGCCTGTCCTGGATCTTGATCTGTAGATCAGGCTGGCCTCAAACTCACAAGAGATCTGCCTGGCTCTGCCTCCCAAGTGCTGGGACTAAAGGCGTGTACCACCACTGCCTGGCTTATTTTTTTATATTATTATTGCTATTATCATTGTAATGATTCTGTCCTGTCTCCTCCCCACTTCAAAAACAAAGAAGTTGCTTTCCATCGTGTTGAAAGAAAGAAAGAAAGAAAGAGAGAGAGAGAGAGAGAGAGAGAGAGAGAGAGAGAGAGAGAAAATCAAAGACTCTTCTCTGAGATTTGCTTATTGTCCCTGGTGTCTTCCTACCCACTTTATGTGTCCTTCTCCCAGGTCCTTATAACCCCACTTCTTACTCCCCTGCCAGAGTGCTTCAGGCTGGCCATGAATTCTGCATCTCAAGACCAGCTTACCCTCTCCAAACTCAGTGTCTTCCATCGCCCTAACATAGTCCCACAGTCATCTAACTAGTCTCTACCACATTCCAGCTGTTCCTCAGCTGTTTGCTGCTCTTGTTCCATGAATCTCATGAAATCTCTATTTAATTAATTATCAATTAACTTATTCAAGAAGTATCCACTAAGTACTGCCGATATGCCTGGGAGCTTAGGTACACTGATAAGTGGCTGAAGTGTTTTAAATGTTTAAAAAAGATTTCTTCATTTGATTTTATGTGTGAGTGTTTTGCCTGCATGTATGTATGTGTGCCACATGTGTGCTTGGTGCCCATGGAGGTCAGAGAGGGCATAGGTCCCCAGGGACTGGAGTTACAGATGGTAGTGAACCATTACGTGGGTGCTGGGAATCAAACCTGGGTCCTCTGCAGGAGCGACAAGTGTTCTTAGCCACCGAACCATCCCTCCAGTCCTCCAAAGTCCTTTTTAATAGATTTTTTTTACATGTGTATGGATGCCTGAGGATGCCACAAAGGGCATTGGACCCCCTAGAGCTGGAGTTACAGGTGGCTGTGAGCTTCCTGACATGGGTGTTGGGAACCAAACTCTGGCCTTCTGCAAGAGCAGTAGATGTTCTCACCAGGGACCATCTCTCCAGCCCCCAAAGTCCTTGTCTCATTGACTAGTCTCAGCCTTGAGAGACACCCATGAGCTCTTTTCACACGTATTTATTGAGTGCTATTATGTCTGGCTGGTCTAGATGCCAGGGATAAAGACAAAACTCTTAGGCCCCCTCAGGGCGGCTCATGGGTTAAGGTGCCAAGCCTGATGACCTGAGTTCAATTCTGGGTGCCCACACGGAGGAAGGATAGAGCTGACTCCTACACGAACTCTACCCTCCACCTGTGCATAGTGGCACACGTGCATCCACATACATACACACAATAAATAAATATACACATTTAACATACGTGTGTATACACA
Source organism: Peromyscus maniculatus bairdii (assembly GCF_049852395.1). Lineage (NCBI taxonomy): Eukaryota > Metazoa > Chordata > Mammalia > Rodentia > Cricetidae > Peromyscus > Peromyscus maniculatus. The sequence continues at coordinate 17,399,303 of NC_134873.1, read as the reverse complement.
TATACGCTCCAAAGCTCATGTTCTTTCTTGGAGCATTTTGTTTAATTTTTAAAGATTTACTTTTAATCTTTATTCATGTGTATGTGTGTGTGCATCTGTGTGAGTATGTGCACATGAGTGAACACAGGTATCCCAAGAAGCCAGAAGAAGGCACCAGACCCACTGGAAATCGAGTTACAGAAGCTGTGAGCTGCCTGATGTGGGTGCTGGACTGAACTCAGGTCCTCTGGGAGAGCAGCAAGTGCTCTTAACCACTGAGCCATCTCCTCATCATCCCAGCTCCCTTTTTTTTTTTGAAACAAGGTCTTACTGCATAGCCCTAGGCTGGTTTTGAACTTGTAGAGATCCAGCTGAGTACTGGGATTAAAGGCAAAAAAGCTTTGGTTTTTGTTGTTTTGTTTTAGTTTTAGTTTTTGGGACAGGATCTCACTATATAGTGAGTTCCAGGACAGCCAGGGTTATAGAGTTCTGGAGGCAGAAACAAAGCAGATCTCTGTGAGTTTGAGACCAGCCTGCTTTGCCTCTGCCTCCAGAGTGCTGGTATCAAAGGTGTGTGCCACTATATCTAGCTAAAAAACAAAACAAAACAAAACAAACAAACAAACAAAAAAACCTTTTTCTTTTGCTTTGGTTTCTTGAACTAAAAGCCATTTTTTATGTTTATTTATTCTGTGTGCATATGTTTACATGTGTGCATGTGTTTACATGTGTGCATGCACCTCTGTGTTGGTGTGGAGGTGAGGGGACAACTGGTAGCATTTGGTTTTCTCCTTTGGTCATGTGTGGGGCGTTTGCCCACCACCCCCACAGCTTCCCAGAGTTTTCTTGAGTGTGAGCAGCAGGAAATATTAGATAGAAGGATTTATAGCGGAGAATCTTGCGGAGATAAACAGATAGAAAATAAAGGATAGCCTCGAGAGGGCCTGGAACCTATTCCAACAGGCCCCAACTGTCTCTGGCCCAGGGTTTTTATAGAGATGCCAAGGGGTGGAGCAAAAGACCTCCTCCCCCAGCACAGCCAAGTGCAGACCATCTCAGACACCTGCACTCAGGCCCGTGGTCCTGATCATCCTCTATTCGGACCCGCTGGGTAAAGCCACGAGGAACCCGAGAACGGGCTCCCACAGTCATGTGGGTCAGGGATTGGATTCATGGTGTCAAATTTGGCGGCAATTGCTTTTGCCAGCTGAGCCAATTCGCTGGTCCTGTCTTGTTTTACTTTTAAAGAGACGGGATTGCTATCTGCAGCCCAGTGTGGCCTTGAACTCACTGTGTAGCCCAGGCTGTCCTCAAATTCTTAATTCTCCTGCCTCAGCCTCCTGAGTGCTAAGATTACAAGCAAATGCCACGACATCTAGCTTGGAGCTTATATTCTGATGGGCAAAAAAGGGGAAAAAAATAAGTAAAAGGGTGAAGGCTAGTTAGCTGGTTTTGTAGCTCGAGAGTGATGGTAAAGTACTTTCCAAGCATGCACAGGCCCTGGGTTTAGTCCCTATGGATGCAATAAAAAGGGATGAGGAAACAGGTCATCGGCACATGTGACAGAGTCCACTACAGTTAGAGATACGGACAAGTGCAAATACCCTGTGGCAGGGGTGTGCCTGGCATATTGTAGCCTTGTGGGACTCACAGGAGGCCAGAGTAGTTGGGGAAGTGGAGCAGGGGAGTGGGTACATGAGGTCAGTGTCGGGGCTTGTAGGCCAGCAGAAGGATTTTGACCCGTACTTGATCTAAGAGAGAAAATGACTAGTCAGGTGGTGGTGGCACACGCCTTTAATCCCAGCACTCGGGAGGCAGAGCCAGGCGAATCTCTGTGAGTTAGAGGCCAGCCTGGGCTACAGAGTGAGTTCAGAACAGCCAGGACTACACAGAGAAACCCTGTCTGGGGAGGGGGGAGAGATTGGGCAGATGAGGAGGAGGCAACAAGGAGAGAGAAAACAGGCAGTCAGCAAAGTAGGAGAAAAAAGAGAATGATGTCCTGGGAGCCAGGTGAAGAAGAATCAAACAGTGTCCAATGACAATTACAGTTCAGGGGGTAAGCAGTAAGGAAGAAAAAGGAGTGTGCCAGGAGAGTGTTGAGTGTGAGACCTGACCTAGTTAAGAGCCGGGGAAGACTCCCTGGGGCAGAGGAGACATTTCAGCTGCAGGCTCTCCTGCTCTCTTTATTACCCACTAAAAGCCCGCCTCCTCTGCCTGCTGCTGTTTGGAATGGCTTAACTGAGAGCCATGTGGCAGCCGCTAGTGGGGTGCTGGGGCACAGCATGCTTAGATTGCAAATTTTGCCTGCGCCCAGCTTTAATCCTGACTTCATTGCCTCCTCTCCCAATGGGAGCTGGTCCAGGGTGGATTTTTAACCTGGATACCCCAGCAGCTTCTTCCAGGCTGTTCTGACAGAGGCCCTCTGGAATCTGGCCCTGAATCGTCCTCCTGGGGACAAGCCTTTGGGACTAAGAGGTGACCAGTGAGTCACCTTAGGGAAGATTGCTAGAGGCAGAGCACGGCCAGGTAGTAGGACATGTGGATGAGTCGATATCGCACTGATTTAGCAAAGGACCATAGAAAAGAACTCTAGAAATCACTAGGAGGGAGCCTTGTCTATCTCCTTCAGCACCAGTCCCTAGCAAGGGTGGTCGTGGATGGTGGTAGGAGGTGTTGTGTAAACTTGACAGTTCCATAAAGGGGACACCAGCTTAAGACTGGCCTTCCCCCATCCTCTCCAGGTGCAGCATGGTTCCCCCAGGTCTGTCGTTCATAAGGACCCTGTGCAAAATTGCGGTAGGGCCTCTTGGTGACTCCCGGAGAAGCAGGCATAAACAGGGGTTTTAGCGCCCACTTTTCCTTACGTAGGTTCCCAAGCGGAGGCAACTTTTGGTCTTCCCACTGCCGGCACTCTGGGCTTCTGCAGGCGTTCGGCAGCCAGACACACAGAGGGGCTGCCATCCATCCTCTCCGACGTTCCTTTCACTTCCAGGCCTGCCGGCTTCCCACCCGGTGGCGGGTCGGGCACGTGCCAATATCCGCGCCCCCTCCTGGGCAGTCGGGGATGCTCCGCGGCGCTGCGGGCTGCCCAGGAAGGGAATCCCAGAGGAAGCCATTGTTGTCACGTCCCCTGCTGTCGTCATCGGCCTAGGCGTGCCTAGGAGCCGGTTCCCCATTCTGGAGCTCTCCCTGGCCACTGGGGGCGACTCCGGTCTCTGGAGTGCAGGATGGCTCTTTGCCCGCCCCCCCCCGCCCCCCAGCACCAGCGCAATTGGAATCAGGGGAACCCCAGGGCAGGCAGAGAGTTTAGAAAACCGACGGCGCTGGGCATGATTTGCCTGGGCGCTGGCTTAGCTGAACAGGGAGGTGATGTCCACTCTGGCTCTGACGTGGGCCAGCAAGGTGACCTTGGCCCGGGGCTTCCCCTCGGCTTGTCCTGAGACAAGAGCTGAGGCCCCCAAGACTGTAGGGGAGATTGGGAGGCGAGGCACGGGTGCAGAGGAGAGTCCGACAGTGGCCTCGGGCGCGCGTGGGCGGAGGCCCGCACCAAAGGCATGCAGACCCTTTCCTGCTCGGCTTCGCCACTCACTACCCTCCCTTTGCGCATGCCACCCCGCAAACCTGGCGCCAGCCTAGCCGCACTCTCCCCCGCCGGAACAGCCAGCCCGCTGCCCTGCCGGTTTTGCCTAATCCGTTTTAAACCTCACCTCCTCCGCGAAGCTCTCCCGGGTTAACCCCATCACTTCCAGGCACTGGCGTGCTCACGGTTTCTTTGATTTTTCAGTTTTTTTTTTTTTCCGAGACAGGGTTTCTCTGTGTAGATTTGCGCCTTTCCTGGGACTCACTTGGTAGTCCAGGCTGGCCTCGAACTCACAGAGATCCACCTGGCTCTGCCTCCCGAGTGCTGGGATTAAAGGCGTGCGCCACCACCGCCCGGCTGATTTTTCAGTTTTGTTTGGTTTGCTTTGCTTTTTTGGAAATGCACACGCGATCTCCTTGTTTGGAACAAGCATGTTGAGGGCAGGTGTCGACCCCCGGGACCTTGAATTCAGAAGGCTCGCCGTGTTCCGAAGGACGCGGCTGGTGGGTTTATTGCCTGGGCTAAGTACCCCCCAGGTGAGAATGCACAGCCCAATTCCTCTCCCCTTTTCATCCCGCAGTGGCGGCAGGTGTGAGGAGTAGAGCGCACTGAAGGTTTGAAGTTTCGACTCGAGCTTTGGCCGCCGACGGCTGTAAGTCGCTCCTTTCTCTGGGTGTAAGTCTTCCCCCAAAAGAGCACACCAGACGGTGTTACAGTACGCAGGCAAGCAAGGAGTCGCGTGCTGGCAGGCTGAACAAGCAGCCCCCCTCAGTCAGCAGTGGCTGGTGACCCTGAGAGGTGACAGTGCACCTCCGGCTGCCCCGGCCTCGGTGAGGGGATCGGAACCCACTCCCTTCAGCTGCTAGCCCGGCGGCGGGGCCAAGGTAAAATCTGATCCAGATGGGAAAAGGATGGGGCATTTGTTCCAGGTCACATGACCTTGTGTGGGTCTAGGACTTAGTTTACATATCTGGAAAGTGGGGATAACATATGGGTTGAAGGACAGCGGAAAGGTTTTTGTTACCCGAAGTCGCCGTATAAAAATAAATGGTAATTAGCGGTACAGTGCTTGGGAGCAGATTTTGCTCATGAATTCCTATTCCAGAGCCTCCACAGTGGGATTTCTGGCTGGAGTCCTTGGAGTTGTTTGGGAATGTGTCACCGCTCACCCCAGATTCTCTCTGTTTCTCTCCAGATCGATTTGGCACCTGTTTCTGCCTCCGCGTGGGGGCCAGAGCCACAAAGTGATTGGGTGGTGGGACGACGCCCCTAAGCCCTCTTGCGTAGGGTAGTGTCTCTTCCAAAAGTTTGGTGCCAGAGGGGTCCCCGGGTGAGAAGAGCCAGGCTAGGAACTGGTGGGCGGGACTCGGGCAATGGCGGGGCTGGGGAGATGGAGCGCTGGCTAGAACCCCAGTGTCAGGGCACCGTGGTGGTTCCCCCACCCCACCCCACGATTTGGCGCGCGGGGGGGACCGGGTGGACGGGTCTCTGGTTTAGGGGCGGGTCCTGGGGGCGGGTCTTAAGTGTGGGAGAAAGAGAGAGAGACTCCGGAGCCTGGAGGCGGGGTTTGGGGAGCTCGCCCCACGTGGGGCGGGGCTCCCGCCGCCGCGGGCTCTGCAGTTCGGACTCGGAGCGCCACCGTCGCCGCAGTTCCCTCCACTCTGGTGGCCCCACGGCCCTGCGGGGAGTCCGGGGGGTCCTCGGGCCGCTCGGATTTGGCACAAGGCCGGGCCCGCCTCTCCCCCTCCGTGCGGCCTAGACGGCCGGGGCAGCGGGGACATGGAGCCTTCTCCCGCCACCGGAGGCTCGGAGACCACCCGCCTCGTGGGTGCGGGAGAGCGCAGCGGCGCCGGCGGCGGCCTGCGGTTGAAGAGGTAGGACAGACCTGGGCTGGCTCTCAGCCCGGGGCCACCCGACTCATGCCATCGCTCCATTTCGTTGTCTCCCTCTGCGCGGGCCCGGCCCGCCTCCCCAGCGCCCCGGGCTCCCCAGACTTGGCCAGCCGATCGGCCGGCCGCAGCCCGCCCCCGTCCCCGCCTCGCCTCTGCCCGACACCCCATTTTCTCGAGGCCAGGTGCAGCAAGTCCCCTGCCGCGGCGCCCCAAGCCGCCCGACCCCTGCGCCGCTTCCGCCGCGGCCCGGGCTACGAGCGAGCAGCCGCCGCTCCGTCGGACCGAGCGGGCCAGCTACGGCGAGGTCCGCATTGCCCCTTGAGCCTCGCCTCCCAGCCTCGGAACCCCGGCTTTAGGCCTCGGGCTCGGGGCGCCCCATCCAGCGGGCGGCCAGTGGTGGGCACCGGCTCCGGGGATCGGCTCGGGCTCAGCGGGCGGCCGCGAGGAAGCGAGGGGGCGGCGAGGAAGGAGCAGGTGCGGGCTGGGCGGCGGGGGGTATTCCCGGCTCCGCACAGACGGGGCCGGGGGCGGCGAGGTGTGAAATGAGGCGCCGAGCGGCCGGGACAGCGGGCCGGGGGCGGCGGCAGAACCTCCCCCGCACCCTGCAGGCCGCCCGCGCCCGCCGCCCGCCGCCGGCGGCTCCGTCTGCCCTGCCATCTCGGAGCGGCCACGGCGACAGGCCCTCCCTGGCCACCTCCGCTAGCCATTTTGTCTGACCGTCCGTCTGTCTCTGGAATTTGACAGGGTCTCTGGCTTTCCGTTCTTCCATCTCCCCCCATCTATTTCCCTCCCAGCCCTCTCCTTTTGTCTCCGTTGTGGTCTTCTGTGTGTTTCCAGTTCTTTCCTTGGGAGGGGGGCCTTGAACCTGAGTGGGTGGGGGAATGGGGTCAGAACGAAGGAAGGATTCTCTCTGCAGGGGACTGCAGTGGTGGGCAGCTGTGGGGCTCCAGCTGGGGCCCTGGCATCGCTTCCGATACCCTTTGGCTTTGCATCATCAGCCCCTCTCACTTGCCTAAGGAATTCTCCAGGCCTCACTGTTCGCCCCCACACTATATCGTTTTTTTGTTGTTTGTTGGGGGATTTCAGAAGGCCAGGGAGGGAAACAGCCTCCAGCCCTGGACAAAATGTAGCCACCCTCCGCACCCCAGCAGAGAGGCCCCTTTAGTGCCCACTTGATACCGAACAAAAGGGCAGCCTGTTGATGGGTGGCTACAGCCATGGCTGGTCGTGTTGCGTCTTACGAGCCTGCGGAAGGCGGCTGGCTACAGACTCCCAACTGCCCAGCATCTGTTTCCTCTTCGGATTGCATCTTCATCCCCTGGACCATTTTCATCCTCATATGACCATTAGTCACCAGATCCTGCGGGATTTTCCGAGGCCCTGCCTGTTTACCTGACCCTCCTCGGATGCCGTGCCTGGCAGAGCATCCTGGCAGACCCATTCTAGACTCTTCCATGTCCTCTGTCCCTCACTCCATCATCAAGGTCATTTCAACATGAAGATATGTGCACGGTCCACCAGTGGACCCCTCCCTCAAGCCCCTTCCTCCGCCCTTCATCCAGCACCGCACTTACACTCCAAGCTGCATACCTTGTCATTATAATTCCACCTGTCAGGAGCATCTTCTATGACGTGTGTCTCCCTCTGATACCCTCTACATCCCATTTAAGTCAGTCACTCCCCCCCACCCCCACCCCCCGTGCCCCAGAGTGATTTGTTTAGAACCCACCCCCCCCCATAGCCTCTCCCTGGTAGAAGCCATGTTATGCGTTTGTCTCCCACCAGGCTGGGGTCCCTTGTGTTGGCTACTGCTTGCCATTCCTCGTGGAACGAACAAGGGGGGTCTCTAAAGCCACTGTACCTCCCTGCCTGTCTCTTCTGGGGACACCAGAATTATGCACACTCATTCTCAGGCTAGGAAGGGGCTTTTCATTAAGAAATACACCTGCCTTTCCACTCCTGAGGTTCCCCCATAACTGCTGGATACCCCCAACCTCGGCTCACCCCTTCAGCACTGTCCTCTGCAGTCTGGTGGCTGCCAGTGCTCCTTCCTGTCTCCTGCTGGGATCATTTTCCCACAGGGATAATGTTACTCCTGTATTTCAGGACTGTCTTCTGGGTTGAGGTCCTTTAATTTGTCCTTAACTTGCTGGGGTACTGGAAGGACAGTGGGGGCCGTGAGAATTGGACTAGAGCAGATCCCAAACAGAGTCAGTTGGAGTCCTACCTGTGGTGTCCCTGGGTAAGGCCCCGCCCGTCCCTATTGTCAAGGGATATGTGGGCATACTGGACTCCAAATCCACTGCTGTCGCTACCACCCCAGATGTAGCCGCCAGGAAACCCCCGTCCTGTGACAACCCTGCTTGCTCCCCTGGTCTGTGTTCAGGGCTAACCTTCACCTCTTGATCCTCCTGCCTCAACTTCCCATGTGCTGGGACTGCAGACATGAGTCATCACGCCAGTTTCCACTCCCCTTTCAAAGCACCTCACTTGTATCTCCTGGCCTGAGAGGAAAGGACAGATAGGATTTGGGGACCGAGGCATTGGAGCAGAGCTAAGAGAGATGCATGAAGCGGGTTTGTGTGTGCCATGCTCTCACACTAACTTTCTTTCCTGTTCCTCTGGCGCTTTGACTGTCTCTGTCAAAATCCCCCCATTTTTCAAGGCCTTTCTCATGTGGTTTCTGTGATCTCCTCCACTAGAACTCATTTGAGAACGTCAGAATTCCTCCAGCAGCAACATCTGCCTTCTGCTGTGTGTCATCGTGTCTAGTCCACATTTGTTCCATTCACCAAGAACTCACGTCATTCAGGAGGAGTGGCCGCTGGTTTTCCGTTCCTGGGGTGCCTCTCGTAGTGTAGGATTTGGTCAGTACCTAGTCCCACCTCCACCACCTGCCAGCTGTGCGGCTCCCACCCGCTCTCTCCCTTCGGCGGAGATTTCACATCCATCCGTTAAAACATTAGCCTTTACTTTGCAGATATGGGAGCCTGTGGCCCTGTGTATGGAAGGAGAGAGAGCCCCCACATGCCCGCAAAGCTCCGGGCATGACTGGGTCTAGCAAAGGGGCAGAGGTGGGCCCATCTGCTCAGGCAGGCCCCGGGTCCGTCAGCCAGGGCGTGACCGGGTCAGTTCTGGGGTCAAGCTCGAGGGTGAACATGTCCTCCCACCTCAGTCTTTTCACAGAGCCCTCAGAGCCCCTTCCTGAGGAGCCCAAGCTTGAGGGGATGGCCCGCCACCATTGCCATAAGAACGCCCAGGCGCAGTCAGGTCTCTCTCCCGAGAGGCTGCGAGCTCGGAGGCAACTGTATGCTGCCTGTGCTGTGTGCTTAATCTTCATGGCCGGGGAGGTGGTTGGTAAGTTGGGGGGGGGACACCCCTCCAGTCCATATTCTGTACTTCCTAGGCCAAGCAAGCAGGGAAAGAGAAGGGCTGGGAGGGACTAGCAAGGCCAGAGCATGTGGGGGGGACGGGGGGGGGGGGGGGGGACGGGGATTCAGGATGAACCAGCACGGCGTTTGTGGGGCCAGGCTCTGTGTGAACTGGCATTTTAAGAACCCTAGTCTCTTGTTATGAAAATCAAATATATTACTATGGAAAGACTAGAAAAAAAATGACCTGTAATCAGATGGGCGGCGGCGCACGCCTTTAATCCCAGCACTTGGGAGGCAGAGGCAGGCGGATCTCTGTGAGTTCCAGGACAGCCTGGGCTACACCAAGAAATCCTGTCTCGAAAAACCGAAAAAATAAAACAAGTACTTGTAATCTTATCGCCCGAGAAAACCCCGGTCTCTTTTTGGTGTGTCTCCCCACCCCACCCCCGCTTTCCTTTCCACACCTCACATGCTGCACATTTCCTAGGTGGGTATTTGGCACACAGCTTGGCCATTATGACCGATGCCGCTCACTTGCTGGCAGATGTAGGCAGCATGGTAGCCAGCCTCTTCTCCCTCTGGCTCTCCTCTCGGCCAGCCACCCGAACCATGACCTTTGGCTGGCACCGCTCCGGTAAAGCCCTGCATGACTCAGTGCCCACCCCCACCCCGCACCCCAGCCCTGCCCGCGCCTTAGGGCCCTGACCTGACAGACCGTTCTTCCCCTGCAGAGACTCTGGGGGCTTTGGCCTCTGTGATCTCCCTCTGGATGGTCACCGGCGTCCTGCTGTACCTGGCCTTCAACCGTCTGCTGCATAGTGACTACCACATCGAGGCGGGTGCCATGCTGCTGACCGCGAGCATCGCTGTCTGCGCCAATATGCTGTATGTCCCAGTGTGGAGTGGGCACCAAGTGGGGTCTAGAGAGAGAGGCAGGGCCTTCTTCCAGGGTAGTAGAGCTTCACCGGGGGTACCTGGGAGAGAGACAGTCAGCCGGGAGACACTTGCTGAGGGCTTACTGGATAAGGCCCTACTTTTAACAGTGTGGTCTTATCTGAGTCTATCAATCCATGAACACTAGTTTTACTTCCCAGTATCCTGTAAGAGATATGCCAAGGGGCCACCTGACTATTCACACAGCAGGGCCAGGGCCCGAACCCCCACCTCTGGCCCCATGTCCAGTATCTTTTGCCCCTGACAGCAAAACTTCTCTCTGAGGTAGTGCTAGATTTCTGGGATGGGAAACGGGTGGCGGTGGGTGCCGGAGGGGAGGCCAAGAACGGGCCATCATATCTGGCTGAACCTCTCTCCTTCTCCTTCAGAATGGCCTTTGTGCTGCATCAGACTGGGCCTTCCCACAACCATGGATCTAGGGGTAGAGGGTACGCGCCACTGGAGGAGGGGCAAGAACAGGCCATCATCTGGCTGAACCTCTCTCCTTCTCCTTCAGAATGGCCTTTGTGCTGCATCAGACTGGGCCTTCCCACAGCCATGGATCTAGGGGTAGAGGGTATGCGCCACTGGAGGAGGGGCAAGAATACCCCCTGTCCCTGGGAAATACCAGCGTCCGGGCTGCCTTTGTGCATGTACTGGGAGATCTCCTTCAGAGCCTGGGGGTCCTGGTTGCCTCCATCCTCATCTACTTCAAGGTACTGTTGTGGAGGCTGCCTCAGTCTCCCCTCCTTATTCTGCATCCCACCCCCTTTTCCTGGTACCCTCTGCTTTATTCACCTCAGCTTCTAGCTTCGCAGAGCCTCTCCCAACTCTGGGTCATGTCTGCTTCCCCCTCCGCGAGAGTCTCAGGATCCCTTCAGGTTCCGCTTGCCAAGATGGCCCTAGAGCCTTCTCTAAGAGGTATCGCTCTCTCTACAGCCTCAGTACAAGGCGGCTGACCCAATCAGCACTTTCCTCTTCTCTATCTGTGCCCTTGGGTCCACAGCGCCTACCCTTCGAGACGTGCTCCGCATCCTCATGGAAGGTGAATTGAACACTGGTGCTCCCGCCCCCGGGCTCCCTTGGCACCCGCCCCTCCTCTAAAACTGGGAGGAAGTTGCTTCAGGAGGGCTCTTGCCAGAAAGAGGGCAACAGGGTGGGGGAGAATGGGACTGGGAGAGTGGAGTCTGGGGGGGGGGGGGCGCTGCTCCTGGACGGGCCCTGGCGGCAACACGGTGGCATTGGTTGCAGGTGCCCCTCCCAGCATGGGGTTTGAACCTGTAAGGGACACACTGCTGTCAGTGCCCGGAGTCCGAGCGACCCATGATCTCCACCTGTGGGCCCTGACACTTACTTACCATGTTGTCTCTGCACACCTGGCTATTGGTAAGTCAAGGCTAACCCTACCTGTGGTGATAGCCAGGCGTGTCGAGGCATTGTTTGTTCGAGACCGAGTCTCACTAACGTAGCCCAGGCTGTCCCTAAGATCCTCCTGCCTCAGCCTCCTGAGTGCTGGGATTTCACGTATGAAATACTCTGCCTGTTTTGGTTTTCTTGATCTCTCTCTCTGTCTCTCTGACACACATTCGTGTGCATACTCATGCACACACATACTCTGGAGACAAGGAGGCCTGGGCACTGCAATACCGTTTCTGAAGCCTCATGGGGACCTGGTGCCTTTAAAATGTTACCAGTACCTGAAGGACGTAGTTTGGTGATTGTGGCGGGCGCCACGCAGCAGGGTATCACGTTGCTATTTAAAGTGGTGATTATGAAGCCTGTATGGCAACTAGGGAAAATGTTTGTGGTATAATGCTTGAGGGGAAAAAAAAGCTGAATATAAATTATATCTACATTATGATTCAACTATTAAAATATATATACAGTGACTCATGAGCTGACAAAGGGTTTTTGAGTCTCTCCCAGATGCAAGAAGCAATCAGAGGCTTGCAATTTGGATGCCAAAAATATCATAACTTGTGGGATGTTGGATGGTTACTCAAGAGGGACAGTGGGGTAGGATACTTAACATCTGGCTTGTCCTGGAGAGACGGTGGTGTGGCAGCCGCATATTGATGCTCAAAGGCAGAAAGGACTAGGTAACTGGGCACAGTCTGACGCGTTAGCATGGCCCACTGGAGGGAATCTCCCTCACGGTTTCTTTACAATTTTACGCTGCTCCTGTAATGCAGTGATGCAGGAGGAAAATGAAGAGCCCTGTTCAGTCCTTTGGGGCTGTGCCGTGCTCGGGCCCCTCCGCTCCTTATCACAGCCCTGGGCTGTGCCCGGCTCCCCAGGGACGGAGCCGCCTCTTATCGCCCTCCCACAGACTCCACGGCTGACCCTGAAGCTGTCCTGGCTGAGGCCTCATCGCGGCTCTATTCCCGGTTTGGATTCTCCAGCTGCACCCTGCAGGTGGAGCAATACCAGCCTGAGATGGCCCGGTGTGCACACTGCCAGGAACCCACCCAAGCCTGAGCTTCGCCCCACCCCTCACCCCACTGCCAGGCCCAGACTCAGCCATGGACTCTCAGCACCTGCCTCCCCATCACAGAAGGGACCATCTTCTCTCCACCTTCCACCTGCCAAATGCCCCAGCCCCCGCCCCCCGTGGTCAAGACCAAAGTGTGTGTGTGTGTGTATGAGAGGAAGTCGGGGGAGGGGAGGATCAGACTGAATAGTTGGAAGCAGTTTAGGGGTGTGGGAGCCTCACCATCCACGCTCCACGTGGCTTCGGAGAGTCATGCTTTCTGTGAAATTCATGTGTCCTTGTGGCAGGCTGGCCGGCTAGCTGGGGACATCTGCCTGCCTGTGTGGTGTTCGTGTGCCTATGCCCGGGGAGGTCATCAGGGGCCCCCTCCCCACGTGATCCTTGCTCTGTCTATGCAGGGGCCCCAAAGTCTGCACTTTGTTCCTGTGTCCCAGCCCTGTGGTTTTGTCTGTTGTGTGTGTGTGTGTGTGTGTTCTTTGGTGCTGTGGCCTTGTGTGTCTTTGTACCTGTGTGGCTGTGCTGGTCTCTGAGTCTGCTCTACCTGTGTATCCACTAAGGGGTCTGTCTGTCCATCCCTCTGTTGGTGCTGTATCCTCGGCTTCCCCCCAGTGGAGGGGAGGACCCCACTGCAGCTCCACCAATAAACTTGTATCTAACTGCATGTCTGGACTCTGACTCCGCGGAGGTGGGATCCGAAGGGACCGCCCGCAGCCCTCCCGGCCCCTCACAGGCCGTCAGCTTCTGTCCCTGTCCTTGGATAGAGTCGGATGGAGGCCACCAGCCTCTCCCAGCTTTCCAGCCCCGGCTCTTGACCCAGAAGAGTCCCTTTGTGGGCAGGACAGGGCTGCAGGAGGCAATCCTGGAGAACATTCACATTTAAGAGCTCCAGCCGGCCAGGTCACGTTCCTGTTAGTGGGAAACTGGAACCCTGTGGGGAAAGGGGCCGTGTGGGCTTGGTCCTTGTACTGTGTCTGCAGGGCTGGAAAAGACAGCAAGGTGTGGGTGTATGAATACCATGGCTTTTCTTCACTCTTACTCTCCTGTCTTAAAAACCATATATTTCAAAGACTCTTACAAATCTCCCTCTTCTCTGTCTCCCTCTTCTTGTTTTTCAAGACAGGGTTACTCTATGCAGCCCTGGCTGTCCTGGAACTCATTCTGTAGACCAGGCTAGCTTTGAACTCAGAGATCCGCCTGCCTCTGCCTCTTGAGTGCTGGGATTAAAGGCATGAGCTACCCGTCTCGTTTTTTAAAACAGTCTCACGCAGTCCAGGCTGGCCTTGAACTCGCTGTGTAGCCAAGGATAACCTTAAACATGTCTCCACCTCCTGAGCGCTAAGATTGCAAGCATGGGCTACTATAAGTTTTATGAGGTGCTTGCCAGGAATCAAAACCAGGGCTTCATGTGTGTGAGGCAAGAACTCTTCATAACTGAGACTCACACACACACACACACACACACACACACACACACATACACACACACACACACACACACACACACACACACACACACACACACACACACGGGGAGCGGCGGGGTGTCTCAACTTGTATAGCTGACCTTGAACTCTTAATCCTGTCTCTGCCTCCCAAGTGCTAGGATTATAGTCTTGAGCCACCATATCCTGCTAGCTCTTAAAAAAGCAAACTCTTTACACTTTGGTTTTAGACCTGTGCTTGGGAGCAGCAGAAGTTAGCTGGCCCGTCTTCCCTGGGTTGATATAGTTTCAGCCCAAAGCCCAGTCCCTGGTCATTTTCATTGGCCCATTCATGTTTCTGTGAGCCTTTCACCCCATAAGGGAAATACTTCATCCTAAAGTTAATTTTTACTGGGGTTCAACACAGGGGAAGTGTTTTCTGTACTTACTCCCAGGAGAAACTGCTACTCAGTCCCCCTTGTGTGCGTATACCAATATCTACATAATAACATCAATGGGATCCTTTCTAGGCACCATGGTGTCAGCTGCTTTGACATGTGTCCTGGACACATTTTCCTGCAGCAACACACACGGGTTTCATGACATTTTTCAAGATGAGGTTTATGGACATGTTGACGGTAGGCCTTCTCACTGACGGACATCCAGCTGGGAGCCTGGCCCGGCTGGGCACTTAGCGGATGGCAGAAATGGCTGGTTTGGCATTAGAGCTGGGGGTGGAGGGCTGGGGGTCCACCCACTCAGGCACGCTGCGGGGCCTGCCCCAGCTGCTCTCCATGCATTGCTAGCTCCTGACACTTTCTCATTTTCCGTCTCATTGATTACAGGCCCCGAGTGACGGGGTGGGGGTGGGGAGAGTGGGGAGGAGGTCCTCATGATCACCCACCCCCCCACCCCCGTGAACAGCTTTAATCTGCTGCCGCCTGAGATGCCGGGTACAGGAGAGGGAGCCGAATGCTCAGGACACGAAGAGACCGTGTATCCAGACTGGCTCCCAGTCGAGGGTCTGAAAGGACTCACCGAAGTCTTCTGCCTGTGACCTGGGTGATGGTGGGACAGGAGCACAGCCTAGCCTCCTGTCCCACCCCAGACCCTTGAAGCGCTGGCCTGTGCTCCAGCCACCTGCTGCCCTGGTGCCCCTAGACCCTGGGCTCTGGGTCCACTTCTGCTGCCACCTTCTGCCAATCCTGGTCACCTCCCTGCATTTCAGCTTTCCCAGTGGTAACAAGGAGTCCCTGACACTGTGGGTTTAGGCATGCCTGGTATGTGGAGGGTATGTACACAAGGTTAATAGCTTTGGGGTAAAACCCAGGCAGCAGGAATAGGGTGACCTGGCTCCCTGGCAGAGACGGGAACCAACTGTATTGATTTTGTGCCCTGTGCAGAAGGCTGAAGTAAGTAGTAGTATTTGCATGTGACAGACAGGGAAACTGAGGCTGGTCTCACAACTCAGTGGCCATCAGAGTTGAGCTTTTTTTTAAAAAAATACTTATGTATATAAATGACCTGTCTTCATCCACACCAGAAGAGGGAATTGGATCCCATTACAGATGATTGTGAGCCACCATATGGTTGCTGGAAATTGAACTCAGGACCTCTGGAAGAGCAGCCAGTGCTCTTAACCACTGAGCCACTTCTCCAGCCCCAGAGTTGAGCTTTAAACTTTGCTTTGGCTGCCCGGACCCAGGGTCCTATTTCCTATGCCTCTCTATTTTCCTTCCGTCAACAGCTGTGCCGTGGATAGAGAAGCCAGTCTCCAGAGCATTCTCAGCTGGTCGGTGTGGCACACACCTTTAATCCCAGTGTGTGTGTGGGGGTTACCCACCAACCCCACAGTTCCCAGAGTTTTCTTGAGTGTAAGCAGGAAATATTAGATAGAAGGATTTAGAATAGAAAATACAGGATAGCCTCCAGAGAGCCTGGAACCTTTTCCAACGAGCCCTGACTGTCTCTGGCCCAGGGTATTTATAGAAATACCAAGGGGTGGAGCAAAAGACACCCCACCCCACCCCCGCCCCAGCACAGCCAAGTGCAGACCATCTCAGACACCTGCACTCAGGCCCCCTGGTCCTAATCATCCTCTCTATGAAGACCTGCTGGGTAAAGCCATGAGGAACCTGAAAACCAGTACCCACATCCCAGCACTCGGGAGGCAGGCAGATCCCTGTGAGTTTGAGACCAGCCTGGTCTACCGAGTGAGTTCCAGGACAGCCAGGGCTTGTCTCAAAAAAAAAAAAAAAAAGGAAGAAAGAAAGAAAGAAAGAAAGAAAGAAAGAAAGAAAGAAAGAAAGAAAGAAAGAAAGAAAGAAAGAAAGAAAGAAAGAAAGAAAGAAAGAAAGAAAGAAAGAAAGAAAGAAAGAAAGGAAAAAACCCCAGGGCATCATCCATTGGCACTCCCTCCCCAGGGAGCCCGGGAAAGCCTTATCTGCGGAGCTGCAATTGCCTCTCTTTATTACTCCAGCCTACTTGCTTATCTGGAAGTCCCTTCCTCCAGGTACGGTCTCTGCTGATAAACTACCCGATGGCGGATGAAAAGGTGAGGTGAGGGGGTGGGTGGGAGAGGCTAGTGTGAACACAGGCTGCAGGAGGACCCGCCCATCCATCAGAATCCTGGCGTCCCCGGGCAGCTGAGTGACGGAGGAAGACGAGGAGGGCCTGCCCAGCGTGAGACGGGAGAGGAGAGCTGAAGCCGAGCTGGGGTGAGGGGCATAGGCAGGGAGCTGGGCTTGTCTGGGGACAGTGCGGCCGAAGTCTTCAAAAGAAAGGCTGGAGATCCAGGGCGGGAGGCTGTGGGGTCCAAAAGGCTCGTGTCTCAGGTTGGGCAGAGAGACTCCAGGGTAGAAAGCCGGTCCTGCCCTCCTCACTGGGAAGCCCAGAGCCTGACTGCACCCGCGTGTGAGAGCCCCAAGCCCAGGCTCAGCGGGGCAGGGGCAGAGGATGGGCGGCTCGTCAAGCCTTCTCCACCCGCAGCCCCTCTCTGGAGCGTCTCTACAGACTAGTCTGCAGGGGGCGCTGTGGCCAACTGGCGTCCGGGAGCCAGACAGTCGGGGAGCAGCGCCCCCCTGCGGCTGGTGCTATGGCAGCAGCCGGGCCGCCAGGGTAGAAGGGAATCTCAGGACCAAGCAGGATGGTGGGATGAGAACCCAAAACGCTGCTGCCCCGATTCCTGACAGGCCCGCTTACCGCTCCCGCCTCCGGTGTCACTTCTTAGGAGAGTGACCCTTCATTCTCAGCTCTTCAGCCTCCCTGTCCCCGCCTGAGCCCCCCGGTCCGCCCCATCAGCCCCCTTTCCAAAGGGTACTGAGAAGATGCAGGCCGGGCTGGGGCCAAGCCTGGGCTACAGATGTCTTTGTGGTCGCCCAAGATCCCACAGGCAAACTGGATCCTGTTGATGAGAGCAGAGGAAGTGTGTGGGGAAGTTACGGGAAGGGAGGGACTTGGGTACAGCTGAGGGCGCCTGTGCCTCTCCGGGTCAGGCTCATCCCCACCCTCTCCGGTGGACAAGCAGCAGTCTAGCTGGGGAATCTCTCAGAGGTCCTTCCCAAACAGCCCTAACACTTAGTCCCATTCTGTTTCCTTAAGCCCAACAATTAGGCACCAAATTTAAAAGGGCAGTGGCACACGCCTTTAATCCCAGCCCTCCCTCGGGAGGCAGAGGCAGGTGGATCTCTGAGTTCGAGGCCAGCCTGGTCTACAGAGCGAGATCCAGAATAGGCACCAAAACTACACAGAGAAACCTTGTCTCGAAACACACACACACACACACACACACACACAGAGAGAGAGAGAGAGAGAGAGAGAGAGAGAGAGAGAGAGAGAGAGAGAGAGAGAGAGAGAGAGAAGAAAAAAGGGGGGGCGCTGTGGCCCCAAACAGGGAGAAACGTATGGGACCAAACCCAGGTAAAGCGCAGTTTCCTTGAGCAAGCAGCTTTAGGGACCACAGCAGCAAATTCACGTTTCCCTGACCCTACAGTGCCTGTAGATCGCCCTGCTTCCTCCCCATCCCTCTCCTTCCTGGACCACTCAAGACTGCCGGGAGGTGATGGTGGGGAGGCTGCCCTGTGTGGCGCTGCCCTGTGTGGCACTGCCCTTGAAGAAAGCTCCCAGTCTGGCTCCTAGCAAATGCTCAGCAGGACGGCTGGTGAAGGAATGGACAGAAGGAGCCATTGGCCCACCTCCAGCGGTCAGGATAGCCAGCCAATCAGAGTCCCCTTCATCCCCATCTCCCACCCCTGAGCCAATAAGCCACTTTCTTGCACGCTGACCACACCCCACACCACTCTCTGGGAGGCAGCCATTTACCTAAGACCCTCCATGGTGGGTGACGTGCTTTTCCTTAGGCCTATCCTGGACCCTGCTTCCCCTTGACAGTGGTCTAGTGACTAATTAATCTCCTTGGGTTTACTTGCCATTCTCCCAGCCTTTCCTAGATAATGTGAGGCTGCTGAGGTTCCCGTACTTTTATCTTGGTCTAATTAATATCAGCTTCTAAACCAGGCCCTCAGCAACCAGGTGAGGCTCGGTACCCACCTTCCCACCACAAAACCCTGAACGGGTGATAAACAGTTCAGCCCTCACTTCTGGCCTATACCGGGATGTGATGCCACCTCCTGCCCAGCCACAGTGGGTGCCACCTCTTGCAAAGCTTTCTTCTCAGGTATTTTCCCACTCTTTAAGATTCAGACTTTAGCCAGGCAGTGATGGTACATGCCTTTAATCCCAGGAGTCAGGAGGCAGAGGCAAGAGGATCTCTGTGAGTTTGAGGCTAGCCTGGGCTACACAGAGAAACCCTGTCTTGAAAAATGAAACCAACAAACTACATGAACTGGAGATTGAACTTGGGTCCTTCTGTTTGTAAGACAAGCGTGCGTGCGTGTCTGTCTGTCTGTCTCTGGATGTATGCCACTTATATGTGGGGGACCCTGGACAATCCCCTGGGGCTGGAATTACAGGCAGTTGTCAGCTGCTTTATATGGGTGTTGGGACTCAAACTCTGGTCCTCTGGAAGAGTAATGTGTACTCTTAACCACCGAACAATGTCCAACTCCAGTTTTATTTTAAATTATGCATGTGCATCTGTGCACATAAGTGCAGAATGCCCACGGAGGCCAAAGGCACTGGCTCCACCTGGAGCTGGTGTTACCAGCAGTTGTGAGCCACCCAGCATAAATGCTGGGAACCAAACTTAGCATCTCTGTAAGAGCAGAGGTCTTAACCACTGAGCCACCCCTCCAATGCCACCCTGGCCATATCTTTTTAAAGTTTTTTTTTTTTATTATGCCAGGTATGGTGGCACACACCTTTAATCACAGCAGTAGGAGGCAGAGGCAGGCAGATCTCTTTACAGAGATATCTCTTTCTAGGCCAGCTAGAGCTACCTTGAGTCCCTGTTGAAAAAAAAAATTATTTATGTGTACAGGGATTTTGCCTGCATGTGCACCATATGCCTGCAGTGCCTGTGGAGCTGTGGAGGCCACTAGAGGGCCTCTACACACACACACACACACACACACACACACACACACACACACACACACACGTACACATACACGAGTTAAGGGCAGTTGGCTGCCATGATTGAAACCTTTGCAAGGCCACCAGTACTTGTAAGCCATCTTCCTAGCCCCTGATTTTTTTTTTTTTTTTTTTTTTTTTTTTATCGAGACAGGGTCTCACTATGTAGCCCTGGCTGGCCTGGAACTCCTTATGTAGACCAGGCTGACCTCAGAGAGATCCACTT
Source organism: Peromyscus maniculatus bairdii (assembly GCF_049852395.1). NCBI lineage: Eukaryota > Metazoa > Chordata > Mammalia > Rodentia > Cricetidae > Peromyscus > Peromyscus maniculatus. The sequence continues at coordinate 17,379,875 of NC_134873.1, read as the reverse complement.
GCCTGTCTCCCAAGTGCTGGGATTAAAGGTGTGACCATTATACCTGGGGACTTGAGGTGGAACCAAAGGTGGCCTCGAACTCATGATCCTCCTGCCTTCGCTGCGTAGCTAACAGACCAGCCTGTACCGCAGCCGGCACTTGCCCATTTCTTAACCCAGACCATCTTCGCTTCCCATCTAAGCTTCCTGCATCTGATCTCCCCGCCAGTGGGGCGGTGTCTCCATCTCTTCCGGGAGCCGTCGCCAGGCTACCCACATAGCTCAGCTCCTGTGCCTTCACTCTGTGTCACCTCCCACCAGCCAGTGCCCCTGCCATCTCTGGTACAATGGTATAGGGTCAGATTCCTGCCAGTTCCGTGGGAAACCTCCAACTGCTCTCCACAGCTCTCCGGCACCAACAGTGCCTGGTGGTCCGCTGGGGGTGGGAGGCAGAGCCCCACAGGGCTACTTTCAGGCCGTTTTCTGAACTAAAATTGTGAGGAGTTGGAACTGACAGGTGTCTTCTAAGGGCATGGGTAGATTTGAAGGATTCATCCAAAATACCTAAAGAAATAGCGTCTGCAAAATGCTTAAGTCAGCACCTGACACAGAAGAGCTATCACCTGAAAATACAGGTCAAACGCCTTCAGATTGAGGCCAGGAAATCGACTTCTGGCAGTTGATGAGAATCACGTGGCACACTCAAGGTGGCTTCTCCGTGGATGGAGAAAAGGCTCAGTCCGACATGGCGGACTTTATTAAAACGTTGTCCTCGCTAATAGCTGCTTTCATTTTGTCTCCCAGTATAATAAGAGCTCACTTCTGGCTGTAGGGGAGTTTATTCAATTTAGAGCTGTGTTATGATTAGGAGAGCCAAAGCAAGCAGGGCAGGAACACCTCCCACCACTTAGCAACTGAGGAGAATGTGCATGCCACTTGGCAGCGAGCGCTGCTTCCACGCAGGGACGGCTCCAAGTTCTGCAAGAATCCGTGGCAGCCCTGATGGGTCTCCAGGCTTACACTTGAGCAGTCTGAGCAGAGCGAGGTACTGGAGAGGAAAGCTATCCATGCTCTCACTCTCTGCCCATCCTGCCCACCCCCAGTTCGAGGGGGGTGGGTGTTTTTTTGTTTTTCACAGAGACCCACCTGCCTCTGCCTCGGGAGTGCTGGGATTGAAAGCGTGCACCACCACCGCCCGGCTTACACCCATTTCTTTCAGAACTGATATACAAGTCTCACAGCGTGCTGTGGTAGCTCAACTACCACCAGACAGCAAGCCTTTGCCAAGCCTGGCTCACCTCTTCATGGCAGATCGTCTTCACGGCCCTGCCAGGCTGTAGCGTACCTAAAGACTGTCACCCAGCTCCAGGCCTGCCCACTAGGCCTTTGTGAGTCTCAATCCCTGCAAACTGGTTCCATCTCCTTGATGTATGTGGCCTGTCTCTCCTGGCTTTGGATGTCCTTAATGCCAGAAGTGACCTGCTCCTTTCTGATGGAAAGAGGCATTTGAGATCAAGCAGGCTGCTTCAGTCTCCCAAGCTACCCACCAACTTCTCTGAGCCAGTTTGCACACGGGAAAACGTGGCTGAAAGGCTGTTAAGATGAAAGGGAAATACGCATAAAGTTTCTGTTTGCACCACTTTCAAGAGGGTGATTCTTCTCACATTGCTGCAAAGTGCTAACCACTCTGAGTGAAGACGTTTTCTTGAATGGTGCCTGGGCAGTTTGGACCACTGGGTACTGACGTGTGGAAGGTCAACCTATAGAAACCACTGGATGTCTATTTTTTCTTTTTTGGTTTATCGAGACAGGGTTTCTCAGTGTAGCTTTGGTGCCTTTCCTGGATCTTGGCAAGCGCCACCACCGCCCAGCTCTGGATGTCTTTCTATAACCTAACCTGACACTCTAAGGAAGGCCAGATGTGATGGTACAGGCTTACAGACTGGGGAGCAGGAGGAGGCAAGCTGCAAACCAGAGGAAAGCTATAAAGCAATCCCAAACGTGCCTGGGAGACACAGCAAGGCTTTGGTTCAAAAACACTGAAAGCAGATAAATAAGCAGGGCGAGTGATTATCTTCTTCTGTATTCCCAGTGCACACGGCGCTTTGTGTCTAGGGTGTGCCAAATCTGTTGTTCAAGTTCATGGACCAGAACGGCTGGCTGCTCTCAGCCCTCACCTGCACACACAATCGCTACTCCCCCGCTCAGCGCCTACCCTAGGGGCTCCACGCCAAAGGCTGCTCAGCTCTCCACGGCATTAGGCAGTGGCCCCCATGGAGAGTAAGAGGGGATCCCCATACTGCTGGCAGCTGGAGAACCCCAGGGCAAGGTACTGGGGATGTGATGGCAACCTGGGCCACTGAAGGGCAGCAAAGAGTTAATGCCCGGAGGACACTGAATCTCAGCAGCTCCAACCTGGTGCACAGCCTCCCTTAGCCAGGACCTGGGTGTTCTCCCAGAAGGCCAAGCCCCACTGCTCAGAACCCGGACTGCGATTTAGCACTGAGTAGCTGGACACAAGCCAGAGTCTCTAAGAGAGCTTCGCTGTCAGGGACACATAATTTGAGAACCGAGTGTCAGCCTGAGCTCTAGAGAGCCCATCGGGGGTCTGTGACCCTACCACAGCACTCATGAGGAACCAGGAACGGTTTGGCTATTTATTAGTCAGTAGAAAAGTAACTGTACAGCTTTGAGTGTTAAGAACGGAGATGAGGCAGAGGGGCCCCCAGTATCGAAGACTGCACCCCCAAGCCAGGGTACTCTAGTCTGGAGCCTAAAGCACGGTCTCAGTCTGTACATATATATGCTTGGGCTATCTGGATGCCCCGGATGTCTGCTAAGTGAGCTGCCCCCGTGGGGGGCACTGGGATTCCTTGCCCAGCAGCTGGGCCTGAAGGGAGACAAAAGGGAAGGCTGGGCCCTAGAAACGGCCCAGCACGGTGGCAAGCAGAGCCATTCGGATGTACATGCCATTCTCAGCTTGGCGGAAGTAGGCTGCCCGGGGGTCGGAGTCCACCTCCACGCTGCAAGAGAAGGCAAACTGTTACCACACAGCTCCGGGGGAGCCTGTCAGACGAAGGTCTCTCTCCACCACCAGCCCAAGGGGATCCTAGAACAGCGGGGCCACATCACCTGATCTCATTGACGCGGGGCATCGGGTGCATCACGACCATCTTCTTCTTGGCCCGGGTCATGATGTGGGGAGTGAGGATGAACTGACCAAAACACTGTAAGGTAGGTAGAGGCAGGGTCCCCATTAGACTCAGGACAGAGGTGGCCACAGAGGACACAATTGGGGCTCCCCAACTCACACGCAGCTGGGGCGGCTGAGGGATCTGGAACTTAATGGTGCAGCTCCAGCCCGATCCCAGCCTCCCCACCCTTTTATAGGGATGCCCCCGACAGCCCAGCCCCGGGCTTCCGCCCTAAGCCCCGGACTCACCGCTTCATATTCCTGAGCGGAGCCAAACCGTTCTTTCTGGATGCGCGTCATGTAGAGCACATCGGTGTCGGGCAGCGCCTCCTCAATGCTCTCAAACTCCTCCTGGAGAGGGGACCCCAGTGAGTGGCAGTGCTGAGCCCCGGCCGCCCAAGCCTTGGCCCCCCTGGTACGGGTTGAGCCACCAGGATCTCACCTGTTTGGTGCCCCGGGAAGCCACGAAGTCCCGGACGCTGGGTGGCATGCGCAGGCTGGGGGGCGCCACGTAGCGTAGGCTCACGCGGTACTGGGTGAGCAAGCAGGCCAGGGAGTGCACCGTGCGTCCATGTTTTAGGTCACCTACCATGGTGATCTAAGGGAGGCAGCAAGTCACCAGACAGACTCTCAGTCGGCACCCCTCCTGCGGACTCAAAAGCTGGGGCCCCAGGACCGGAGACACCGCTTCTCTGAACCACTCCCCCCCCCGCCCCCCCCAACTCCAGTCCCTAGCCCCTCACCGTCATGCCGTTGACGGTCCCCAGCTCTTCTCGGATGGTGAAGATGTCCAGCAGGGCCTGAGTCGGGTGCTCGCCAACTCCATCGCCAGCATTGATCACTGGCCTGCGACAATGCTTGGCCGCCAGCTGTGGAGACAGGAGGCGGGCGCCATGGAGACTCCTGCCTTCTGCAGTTTGGAAAGCGCCCCCTGCCCGCCCTTCTCCATTTCCTGGGTCCCTCCAACCATCTGGCCCTCTCCATTTCCTGGTCCCTTCAACCATCTGGCCCAACCTAAGCCTTGTGGTCACAGGACGTGTGGGCAGGAAGGGACATTATGTTCCTCGGTCCAGCCTCGGCTGCCCCAAATCTCACTGTGTGGGGGCTGGCCTCACCTCCACCGCTCCGGGCTGAGGGTGCCGGAGGACGACAACATCAGCATAGCAACTCATGGTCTGCACCGAGTCGGCCAGGGATTCGCCCTTCTGGACGGAGGACGTGGCTTCTGAGAAGCTGAGAACAGCGCCCCCCAGCCGGGCCATGGCTGCCGCGAAGGAGCTACTGGTGCGGGTGCTCACCTCGTAGAACATGGAGGCCATGACCTTGCCCTGGGGAGAGGACCAAGTGGGAGGGGAGGGTGTGCATGTGCGCGCCTTGGGAATGCGCACCGGTCAGCATTCACCTCCCCACTCACACCAGAGTGTGCTGGGGACCTCCCGGGACCTCCCGGGACCTGTCACAGCTTAACACTTCCACGCTAGCGTGACTCAGAACCAGAGCCTCGCCTGTGTGTCTGACCCCGGAAGAGAAAACTACCACAGGCGTTTCCCGTGACTACCCTCATGCAGACCAGATGACCCCACGTGCGGGGTCAGTCGCTGTTGGAAGGAAGCCAAGGGTACAGGCCCAGATCAGAAGGGCCCTGCAGAGCAGAGCTGGGCTGCGTGCACACGCGAAGGGACCGGGGAGCCCGGCTGTCCACCACGCAGCCCCCCTGACCTTGAGGATGTCGAGGCTCCGCTCTTTCTGCACCATCATCCGGAGGGTGTGCGCCACGTTGAACAGATGAGACATCTACAAAAGACCGAGTCAGCCCAACGGGTCCCGCCACCCACTCCCTCCAAGTCCTCACGCTCTGGGTGTCGCTGTTCCCCCCCCTCCCCCCGCCCCCCCCCCACCCGGCAGGCACCTGATCCTTAGTGAACTGCTTGACGGACAGGATGTGTTGGCCCACTAACGAGTGCAGCAGGGGTGAAGTCTGGGGGTGCAGCAGGCCAGAAGACCCCAGGTTCTGAGGTGACGCCTGTCTAGGTACTGGTGGTGCAGGGTGGCAGGCGCCTTCAGGGGTTCCCATCAGCTCTACAGTGGGGGGCAGTGCAGAAGACAGGGTCAGAAGGCCCCTCTACTTAGACCAGACTCCAGAGGCCCCCAGGTGAGGCCCCCCAGGTGAATGTGCATCGGGGTGGGCTCACCTATCTCCACTATCTTCCTGGGTGGCTTCTCTTTGGGTTCCTCAGCTGCAAACGGCAACAGGACAGAGGTCACCTGGGGGCTGGGCTGTGCTGGGCCCCAGTCACAAGGCCCTCTGCTCGCTCGCTCGTGTTAAAGCCACCCCAAATCACAGGTGCTACAGCAGGGTTAGGGGAGAGCCGGAAGGATGCAGCAGCTATGGGGAGGGGCCCGGGACCCCCTGAGGGGACGTGTTGTATGCGCCAAGTGGTGCCCTCCCAGGGCCTTCCCGGCTGGCATTGGGGGAATCTGAGGCAGAGGAATGGCCAAGTTCACACCAACCAGCAAGCGGGATTTACCCCATGCTCGGCTGCCCCATGAGATGCCAGCTCCTGGGCGGAGGAACAGAGCTGCCCCCAACGAGAAAAGGCCTGTGAGGAAATGCTAGGGCACGCCTGTTTCAAGCTGTAGTAACTACTTTGGTCAGAGCAGGGCACAGCGGCTCAGACCAGGAGCAAGGAGGCAGAGAGACAGAGGCAGGGTGGGACAAAGGAGCCCCGAGAGGAGGGGGGAGCCCGAACCAGTTCCTGGGCGGTTGAGCCTCCAACCCCGGCCCATACAGGTCAGCCTTCACCCTGTGCCACGGGAACCCCTCTTACCTGGCAAACCTGGGTCAGAGGCTCGGTGGATTCGGGGTGGCAAGTGGAAGCGGCCATCAGGAAGGCCTGGGATGACTCGCCGAGGTCTCTCGGGTGTCTGCAATGGAGACGGGCCAGCATGTTGAAGGGTGCCTGACCCCCCCCCACTGGCGTACACACAATCCCTTAGAGGCCAGAGGCCCCCCCGCCCCCGTGCGCAGAGTCCACCCCACGGCACCTCTGCACCACGCCAACCGTCTCCCAACATGTTGCCAACAGCTGGCAGACACAGCTGGCCTGTTCGAGGTCTGTGCCAGTTCAGCAACAAGGCCTGGGCAGGCGCGTTAGCTTGTGATTCTCTGAGCTGGCTTCCTGTACTGAAAGCTAAGTCCGCCCCGCCGTGGACAGGGAGGCAGGTATGTGATTTCATCTATCAAGTGTAACACTTTCCACCAATGAAACTGCTGTCAGCCCAGCCCCAGGGCACACCCTTCGGGCCGAGGGCCAGAGTGGTTACCGTGGTTATTTCTGTGGAGGCAGGAGCTGAGGGAGGGGGCTGGGGAACAGCGCCCTGAGGCCACTTCCGTACGTCCTGTCCATAGCCTGGGGGCACCAACACCTGCACACAGAAGGCAAGGAACATGAGGGATCGGGAATGTACACAGGGGCTCTTAGAGAAGCGGACACCAGTGAGAACAGGGCCCCCCGGGACACAGGGCGGTGGGTCTGTAGTGGGCAGGGACCGAAAGGAAAATGCTGCTCAGGAGGTCACGACTGAGACCAGCTGGGGGCCACACACGTACCTGTCCATCGATGTAAGCGACCTCCCCTCGCAAGACCACGCGGCGGATGGTCCCCTTCACCTTCTGCCCTTCGAACGGGGTCCAGCGGGCCTTGGAGAAGGGCATGTGGCTAGGGATGGTCCACTCATGCTCCAGATCCACCTGCCCGGAGGGTCAAGAGTCACCCAAGGGTAAAGGCCACACACGGGGTACAGCTGTGAGGGCGGCCATCTCCCCCCAACTCCAGGTCCTTGTCCCCACACCTCCACATAGGTGTCCTCCTGCGGGGGCAGGTGGAAGATCCGCCTGGGGTTGTGGTGTAAGCGCTGCAGGAGGTCGTCCAGACTGAGCCGGCCCTCGCTCACAGCCGTCAGCAGCAGCGGCAACATGGTCTCCAGCCCGGGGAAGCCAGGTGGGGGCTTGGGCCCACACTTCTCCTCCAAGGTATGGGGGGCTGTAAGAAAACAGCGGTCACTCTGGGAGGCAGGCCCGGACACCCCGTTCCAAGACTTCTAGAGATGTCACTGTCCTTCCTACTAACCCCAGTGGTCAGGTTTTCCCTGTGGCCCTGCCCCGGGGCTCGGCCCCTGCACACACATCTCCACTCATGTTCATTCTTTCAGCCTGTACCTCTCACAGAGTAAGGCCTGAGTCCCCGAACTTAGGGAGCCCGGAGTCACGCTGGGGCCCTCTCACCGTGGTCTGAGGCAAAGCAGTCGATGACCGCCATATTCTCCCACAGAGCCTCCATATCCTCTCTGGAACCAAGCTCCGGCCGGACCTCTCCCTTCCCAGGTCCCAGGCGCTCCAGGTCTTCCCGGTTTAGGAAGAGGTGGTGGGGTGCAACCTCACAGGTCACAGGTAGACCTTGTGCCTTTGCGGTTTTAATCAGCAGAATCTAGAGAGAGAGCAGAGCAATCCACAGAGGTCCCCATCACGCCCTGCCCTACAAGCTCTCTAGGCCTGGCGTTCCTCCTCAGAGCACCGAGGGCCGAATGTGTCAAGGGCATAGGCTCCCCGACTCCCTTCTGCCTCCAGGGACTTGTGGTGACCTTTGGTCTCACTGGGAAAGTGACAGAAAGTGATAGAGGAACCAAGGCCTTTGCTACACTCTCACCTCTTCCTTCCGAGCCACGTGACAGATGTGCACTGGACGCTGGGTCAGCTGGGCCACCATGAGAACCGCGGCGACACTCTGCCGCTCCGCATGGGCCACGATGGGGAGGTGGGAAGGCCAGGTTTCAAAGTGCTGGGGGCGGAAAGAATTGACGAGAGAAGATGAGACACGTTTGGTTCCCTGTGCACATCGAGCCCAGCGCCCCGGAAGAACCCGAATCCTCTCTGCTGGCAGCCCGTGTCGACAAGGCCTCAAGCCGGGAGAGAGCACGTGGCGATATATTCCCTACCTCCATCCACTGGGCCACACTGTCCAGCCGTAGCTCAGAAAAGGTTTCGTTGAGGTAGAGCTTCAGGCCTGCTGCAGACCCAGCCACGGCACCCAGAGTCCCCGCGTTCTCAGATGAGGCCCCAAGGAACAGGGCAAAGTCACAGCGGGCACCAGCCTCTGCCAGCTAGGGAAGACACACGTGAGGGAAGGCTCACAGGCATCCAGGCCCACCCACGTCCACAAGGTGCCCGTGGCCAGGGTCCCAGGAAGGACGGAGGGGGAGAGGTTTACCTTCTGGGCCAGGGCCAGAGCAGGGGCGTCAATGATGGGGGGCCGGGTGTTAGGCATGGCACAGACCATGGTGACACCCCCAGCCAGGGCAGCGGCTGTGCCCGAGGCGAAGTCCTCTTTGTGTGTGCCCCCCGGTTCCCGAAGGTGGACGTGGACGTCGATCAATCCTGGGGAATGTGAGGGGCAAGGTCAGAGCTGGGAGAAAATTCACAGCCGCTGATACAAAGAGTTCCTCACTCCAGAGAGAGCACCGTGGACTCGGAACAAAGGGATCCCAGGAGGATCTTCAGCGCCCGTCAAGTCCGAAGCACCCGAGGGCCTGTAGGCAGCCGCTAGCCGTCCCAAGAGCCACACTTACCGGGCAGCCGCACCAGCTTCTGGGAGGTCATGCAGTCCACGTGCACTTTCAGAGGCGGGGCTGGGCCAATCTGACCTAGGGCCTGCGAGGGGAAGGCACAGACAGGACAGGTTTATGGGCAGGGTGGGCCTGGGAGGTGAGGCAGAGACCCAGTTCCTCTATCACCTCTCTCCATCCCGCCTCGCCGCCTCTGGAGCCACGAAGCTTCACGATTGGCACACCATCACCTCCCGACCCCCAGAACGCGCTCATCACGCCCACCCCTGTACCCCCCCCCCCCCAGCTCCCGGGGCTGTATCACCTCCACGAAGAGTTTGGTGCACTTGATGTCGATGATGAGGGGCACGGAGAAATCGGCAGCCAGGCGCCGGGTGCGGTAGCCCTTGGTGACGAAGGAGGAGAGCCGGCGGCCCCCAGCCCCGCGCATCGACAGGTTAATCACCAGCTCGAAGTGATTCTCCGCCAGCTGATCCAAGATGCTCCGCTGGGGCGGGCACTCGCCATCCACAGCCTCCTCAAAGTGCCAGTCCACGGCTGTTACCTGCCGGCCCAGAACAGAAGTCAAGACCAACCTAACTCTAGCAAGAGTCAGGCAGGCCCAGGGGTCCGCGATGAGGAGAATGAGCATCCGCGGGCTGGGGACCAGGGACTGCCTCTGTTTGCTACTTGTAAGAAAAAGTATTTCTACTGTGTGCAAGAAGCCAGGTCACCGACGACAGAATGAGCTCGCACACGTGTGCACACGCACAAGACTTGGGAAGTAGACACACAAGCATGGCAAGAGTGCAGGAGAGCCTTCCAGAAACTTCTTTTGCTTTCTTCCATACCCTACTTGTTCTACGATGGGGTAAGGGGAAAAGGAGAGTCCTCTGGGGCCGGGGGGGGGGGGACGGGGACGGTGGGAGCCAGTGCATACCTTGACCCCATGCTCAGTGTAGAAGTCAGCTGTCCCCAGGCTGGCATAGAGGCTGTAGCCCAGGCTCTCCAGCAACCGCACAGTTGGGAGCAGCTCACTCTTGTTCTAAAACCCAGCAGAGAGAGGCAAGTGAGCCCCGGGCCCAGAGCGCTGAAGCTGCGTGACTTCCCCGCTCCCTGGGTGGGCCCTGGTACCTTGTAGCTGCCAATGGTCAACAGGATGTTCTTCTTGGGGATCTTAAAGCCCGTGCTGAGCATAGCTTTGAGGTAGGCCTCACAACGGCTCTCTCCAAAGCCGGCCACCTCCCCAGTGCTGGTCATCTCCACGCCCAGCACCACGTCGGCACCAGCCAGGCGCGAGAAGGAGAACTGAGGCACCTGGGGGAGAAGAGGCACAAAAATGGGGGCCCTGTGCCCATCACAGCGGCACAGCAGGGCTGCCCTTCCCTGAGCCCTGCAGCTCCCACACACTCTGGCTGTTTCTTGGCCCCGGACACAGCCCCAAGGAGCTTGCTGCAAATGCAACAGCCTTACCGTTCTTGAGACTCGGCTCCAGTACCACCCCTTCTCCCAAGCTTGCCCAGAGCGCTGATTTGGAAAGCATCGCCCGTCTCTAAACTCTGTGTACATTTGGTTTATAACTCGGGTATGTAGGTGTGTACCACAGACTGTTCCATAACAGGCTATTCTGGGACTAAACTTCTTTTGCCTCCTACAGGGTAAGCTCTTACGGGATGATGACCATCTTATTACCCCATGGTTGGGCAATGAATACCTTGCGTGGGGGAAGAGTTCATCTGCTCATTGAGTCTCTCCCACAGCTCAGTGGCAGAGCCCTTGTCTTGCATGCCCGAGGCCCTGGGTTCAAGTCTCCGGTACCACCCAAAATATAGATAAATTAAACAAAGCAGCCACAGTGTTCCCCAGTTTAGTTTTTAACCCGAGCTGTCTGTAACCAGTAGGGGACTGGTCCACTAGGCTCGAGGGCCCTTGCTCCCCCTTACCTTTACTCCCACGACTCCAGAGCCAGTCATGAGCCCCACGGGCTCGACCTTCTCTCCCATGATGATCCTCGTGGCCAAGGCCACTAGGTCAACACCCAGGGTCTTCGACACGAAGGGGAAGGAGCGAGAGACGCGCACGTTGCATTCGATGACTTTCAGCTGGTCGTCCTGGGGAAAGACCACCGGGTCAGGCCCCGGGAAGCCCAGGCATGCGGACACTGTTCCCGGCTCTCGCCCTGGTTGAGGGACCAACCGGACGACCGTTACCAGCCCTGACCCTGCTGTGTGTGGGCTCTAGAAACAGCTTTGCTGCCCCGCATGGATGAGGGTAAGACACAGTGCCCAGCTCCCGGACGGTGGAGCCAGCAGAGAACATGGAGGAGCCATAGTTTCGTCCCTTCCTGTCGACTTATTACCTTGGCAATGAGCTGCAGATTGAAGGGCCCTGTAACCTGTAGCTCCTGGCCCACAGCATGCACAATGGCTTTGATCCGCTCCAGAGTTTTGGGGGTGATGTCTTGTGGGGGGGTCACCAGCGTGGCATCCCCTGAATGCACACCTGCATTCTCCACATGCTCAGAGATGGCAATGGCCGACACGATGCCGTCACAGGCCACGGCGTCCACATCGATCTCCTGGAGGCAGACACGGGCAGCGGGATGTAGGGCAGGGCCCTCCATGCCCTCCCCAAGAAGCTCCTTCAAGCCCACTGTGCCTCTGACTCAGCAACAACGCAGCCTTCCCTGGGGCTGCGGGTGGGGTGGGGGGTGGGGGGGTACCCCTCACCTTTGCTTCCTGAATGAATTTGGAGATGACCACGGGGTGCTCCTTGGAGACAGCGGCTGCACTGCTCAGGAAGCGCTCAAGGTCCCCATCGGTGTAGGCCACGTTCATGGCAGCGCCGCTGAGCACATACGAGGGGCGCACCACGCAGGGGTACCCCACAGTCTGGCAGAACTGGCGAGCGGACTGCGGGAACAGGGAGCTCAGCAGAGCTGGTCACACTCACCCACCCACCCACAGACAACACCCGGAACCCCCGGGCTTCCCGCCAGGCCCCGGCCTACCTCCAGGTCACTGAGTTCCCGCCACTGAGGCTGGCTGATGCCGATGGTATCCAGGAGCCGGGAGAACTTGAATCGGTTCTCGGCTGAATCAATGGCTTCAGGGGAGGTGCCCAGGACCCGGCACTGCTGCCGGTGCAGGGCCATGGCCATGTTGTTGGGCAGCTGCCCACCCATGGACAGGATCACGCCTTCAGGGTTCTCCAGCTCATAGATGTCCATCACCACCTGCAGTACAGGAAGGGGCCGGACGGGCTCAAGCGACCGAGCCTTCTCGCTCGCTGCTTCTCCCCTCAGCCTCCTCGGGAGGTACCAAAGAACCCTGGGCGGCCCGGCCGGTCCCATTCATTTCCAGGGGCCCCGCCCTCTCAGCCTCGGGAGGTACCAAAGTACCCTGGGCCCCGCCTCTCACCTCAAAAGAGATCTCGTCGAAGTAGAGGCGGTCGCACATGTCATAGTCTGTGCTGACGGTCTCGGGGTTGTAATTCACCATGATGGTCTTATAACCCATCTGCCGAAGGGAGGGAGGGAGGGAGCGGGGTGTTAGCGATTAAGAGGGAGCACCTCGAGAAACCGAGCCAAACCCCCCTACCCCCTCCACCCCACCCCCGCTGCAGCCCGCCAGCCCGCCTGCTTTCCGTGAACCGGCCACACGGGGGCGCAAGTAGGCAAAACGTGGGGGAGGAGCTTCAGGCAGCTTAAGGAAGCAACCCCCCCCAGCCCCAGCCCCACGACAGAAGGTGTAGCAATGAACAGGAAGACCAGGGTCTCGTGGGAGGACAGGCAGCGGGCGCAGGGGGCAGGAAAACGAGGGGCCAAGGACTCGGACCTTGCGCAGCTGCTGGATGCAGCCCACAGCACACCAGTCGAACTCGACACTGGAGCCGATGCGGTAGACGCCAGAGCCAAGCACCAGGACGTGGGGCGTTCGGAAGTCGAGGTCATGGGTGGTGCCCCAGTACGTCAGGTACAGGTAATTGGTCTGCGCCGGCCACTCGGCCGCCACCGTGTCGATCTGTTTCACCGCTGGGCAGATGCCCAGTTCCTGGCGTAGCTTCCGAACAGCCAGCTCTGTACTAAAGATAGAAACACAGGCCTCTTGGGAAGAGAGCACAGACTGACTGACAAGCAAGTGCGAGGGCGGGGCTGGAAAGGAAAACATCCTAGGGACAGATGAAGGTGATGGGCAGATGAGACCCGCCAGGGTTCCCCACCAACGGCCCTCCTGACCCGAAAGCTCCCTCCCCCGCACCTCATGCCCCGGGGCCCTCATCACCATCTCTGACCTCAGGACTGCAAGGGCAATTTGTTTGTCTGAGAAGCCAAGGCACTTGGCCTGGTGCAGCAGGTCTTGGGGCAAAGGCCGTCCACGGTGTTGTTCCAGCAGCTGGGCATGGGTCACGATGCGCTTCATCCGGTGCAGGAACCAGCAGTCGATGCGCGTGAGCTCGTACAGGCGCTCCACCGAGTAGCCGGCCCACAGAGCAGCAGCCACCACAAAGATCCGCTTATCCGTTGGCGTCTCCAACTCCTGTTGGGGAAAGAGCACAGGCGATGGATGCAACAAGCTCCGGCTTGGGGGGGGGGGGGCGGGGCGGTGCAGAGTAGATGGAGCAGGGCCCGCATCAGGGTACTTTTAGAAAAGAGAGCTGCTTACCACATCACTGACTGGCTTCACTGTATGGTCAAAGCCCACGCAGTTCTCATCCACCATGCGCAGGGCCTTTTGGAAGGCCTCTTCAAATGAGCGTCCGATGCCCATGACTTCACCTGAAGGATGGAGAGTGGTGTGGGTGGATATGTGTGGCGATGCCACACGACGTTCGTGGGCTTTACTTCAATCTTGGCCATGGTGCTTCTTTGTTAAGAAACCCAAAAGCTATCTCTTTTTCCTACCATTTCCACAGACAAGCACAGACTGTACTAAGTCAATATGGAACTGGCATGCTAAAAATGGACCTGTGGATCCTGGAACTTGTGAGCTAACAGCAGCAGACCAAACCACTGATGGCTGTCCAGTTATTTGGCTTGCTTTATTCACACCATGATGGCACCATCTGGAATGTTTCATCCTCTAGAACATTAAAAGGTCTGGATAACGGGAAGATGATCCCACTACTACTTGAATCCATCCTCAGCCAATTGCATTTTTCAAAAATATTTAAAGGCCCATGTGGTAGCACAGGCCTTTAGTCCTAGTATTCAGGAGGCAGAGGAAGGCGGGTCTTTGTGAGTTTGAGGCCAGCCTGGCCTACATAGTAAGTTTCAGTCCAGCCAGGACTATGTAAAAAGACCCTGCTTCAAAAACAAAGAAATAAAGAAACAAGGATTTGAGATGCTAAGGACATAGTTTAGTCAGTAAAATATTTGTTTAGGACCTGAATTCAAGCCCCAAACCCCACTAAAAGGCTCAATGGTAATGCATGCCATTAATCCCAGTACTTGGGAGGTAGAGGCAGATGGGTCTCTGGGAGTTCAAGTCTAGCTGGTCTACAGAGTGAGTCCAGGACAGGCTCCAAAGCTACACAGAGAAACCTTGTCTCAAAAAACCAAAACCAACCAAACAAACAAAAAAACCCCACAAAAGATAGGTGCAGCTTATAGTCTTAGAACTGCAGATGGAGACAGGCAGATTCCTGGGGATCACTGGCTGCCCAGCCAGCCTAGCTAGCCAATGAGAGGAAGGGGGGCAGGGTGACAGCACCCGAGGTTGTCCTCTGGCTCCCTCACATACCTGCCCAAACCCACACCCAGACAAGCGAAAGTTTTTCTTCCAGGACTTTTCCCTCTATATATGTTTTAAAGACAATTACAGCATACAACCTCGGAAATTCCATTTCCCCCTCATCATAGCGCTTCCCCACATGGCTGCACAACCCCATAAACACCACTTCAACACCTGTAGGGCTTCCCATAATTTAACTGCTGCTTTACTGAAGGACATTGAGCTTTTAAGCGCTGATGGCTGTGAGGCCCTGATGTTTTTGTTTCAGATGACTACTTACAAAAAGCTTTTCCAGAAGTGCAAGGGCACTAGCAAGAGTAACTGTGTAGCCCTTGTTAAGTACCAATTGCATGGCAGAAGTTCCTGTCCTACAATACAAAGTATAAAGTGTAGCCAACTCCCTAAGAAGTGAGACTCATCATTTGAGGTGATTTTTGCTAGTCAATAGTATCTCGAAGGTTGAGTGTTGGTAACGTACCACACTCAATCTCTGCATGTGTGAGGCAGATGCTGGAGGACCACTGTAAGCTGGAGGCCAGGCTGTTCCAAGCTAGCTATGGATATAGTGAGACCTTGTCTAGGGGGGAAAAATCAAGAGACCGAAGCAGGAGGATTGCCAAGAGTTTGGGGACAGTGTCTGGTCTGCACGGTGACTATGAGGCCAGCCTCATCTACAGAGTGAACATCTGCATGGCTAGAGCCTGTCTCAAAAAGACAAAAAAACACAAAGGAAGTTCTAAGAAGTCAGCGGAAGAAGATGGCATTTCAAGAAGACCGGAGGAGTGTTAAGACATTTCAGAGTCTCAGCTGGGAATCAATCTTTGATTGTCCTAGTTCCAATCCACTTATTTTAGCCACAATTTGATTATGGCTCCAGTCCCATGTTTATTATAATTTTCATATAACAGAAATTCATCTCCAGAAGGAACATCTTGGCAGTCTTGTGGGATTTCTAAAAATTCTGAAATAATATCTGAGCTCAGACATACTTGTTTAAAGGCCACTCCACTCATGGAGACTTGGAGCTCGGTGGCATGCTTATCTACATCAGGTGGGACCTGAACTAGTGCATGTGCACGCTTATCTGAGACGAGGCAGCCATGGGGACGCTATGGCACACCCGCTGGATTCCAGCCTGTTTCTCCACTGTGTGGGAGGGCCGTCCCACAATGCTCTAACACAGTCAGATGGTTTTGGTTTTGGTTTTGCAACAGGGTCTCACCCTTACAGGTCAGACTAGCCCAGAACTTCCTTTGTAGCCCAGGCTGGTCTTGAACTCACAATACTCCTATCTAACCCTCCTAAGTGCTAAAGCTCTGTGTTAGGTAACTATTGCTGTCTTGCTCTGATCTTAACTCGGTGTTAAAACCAAACAAAACTTCATTGTAGATGCTGGGGCTTGCTGCAGTTTATGGCCACAGCCTGAACCTCTCTCTGACGGTTGTCCTCTGGCTCCCTCACATACTTGCTTTATTCATACCGTGATGGCACCATCTGGAATATTTCATCCTTTAGAATAGTAAAAAGTTTGGATAACAGGGAGATGATCCTACTAGCCTTTGAATCCATCCACAGCCAATTACATTTTTAAAAAGTCGTACAAAGTGCCAGAGGAGGAGATAGGCTAAGAATGGCTAGCACCACGCTGACTTCGATTTAGAAGGATTCACTAAAAGGAGTTTGCGACCCAGGCCTGGCAACCAGAGTTCAATTCCCGGAAGTCACACAAGGGTGGAAGAGAAGAACTGACTAAAAATTGTCCTGACTCACACATGCGCACTGTGGTATGTACGCTCCACCCTCATAGGTATCACGCACACAAACACAGTGATGTCGAATTTTAAAAATTACGTAGGCTTGGGGCTGGAGAGATGGCTCAGGGGTTAAGAGCATAGTTAAGAGCACTTGTTGCTTTTCCAGAGGACCCGAGTTCAGTTCCCAGCACACACATGGCTCACAGCCATCTTGTTCCAGGGGATCTAATACCTTCTGGTGTACATACAAATATGCAGGAAAAAGTCATATACAGATAAAATAAATAACTAAAAGGAAAATAAATAAGGACTCAGAGGAAAGCAATGGTAATTCTCTCCTGAATAAATATTTAAACAGTGAATAAAATGTCCCTGACATTTATCAGCTTAATGATGAGGCTGGGAAGACGATGCCATGAGGCTGAAGTGTTGCATCTACGGGAACTGGTCTCAAGGACAACGGGAAGAGTCGTGAACAGCGGCCTCACAGGATCTGGGTTCTGGTTTGACCCACGGCTCCTCTGTGAGCCTTCAGCCAGGTCACTCTCCTCCTGTGGTCCTCCATTCACTCACTTGTTAAGTAAGAGAGAGCAAATCACCTGACCCCAGGGACTATATTCCAACACAGGCCTCCAGATGAGTTTGCCCCTGCTCCTGATGAGGACGACCATCTAACTTGAAACGTAACCATCAGCCCTGAGACTATTATTTCTAAGCTACTATTAATAAAGGAGCAGGGGAAATTCAGGCCACACTGACAGTCTAGACCAGTGGTTCTCAACCTGTGGGTCATGACCCCTTTGGAGTCATATATCAGACATCCTGCATATCAGATACTTCTATTACAATTCGTAACAGTGGCAAAATTACAGTTATAAAAGTAGCAACAAAATAATTTTAGGGTTGGGGGTCACCGCCACATGAGGAGCTGTATTAAAGGGTGGCAGTATTAGGAAGGTCGAGAGCCACTGGTCCAGCATGTACAATGATGTAATGTCCCGCATCTTGGGTCCAGCCGGACCCGTGAGAGTCCGACACTCACCAACACTCTTCATACAGCTCCCGATCTTCGTGCTGACACGCAGGAACTTGCTGAGGTCCCATCGCGGGATCTTGACCACACAGTAGTCCAGGCTGGGTTCGAAGGCTGCTGTTCCCCCGGTAACCGAGTTCCTGAGCATCGGGAAGTCGGGGCACCAAAGCACAGAGAGGAACATGCAGGGTGAGCTGATAGTTCCTCTCACAGCCCCTGCCTTGTGAATGCTTTCAACCGCCCCCCGCCCCTTGACCCCGGGACTCCGCCCACCTCATACCTGAGTTCTGGCAGGGGAATGCCCAACGCCAGCTTGGCTGCCACATAAGCTAGAGGGTACCCTGTGGCCTTACTGGCCAGGGCAGAGCTGCGGGAGAGCCTGGCATTTACTTCAATGATGTAATACTGCAAACGGGGAGAGCAGAGAGAATACGTCACTGGTACCCGGCCTAGAAAAGCGCTCAAAAATGAGCAGAAAGATGACTGCATCCCCAAGAGGCCCTCCCCAACCCTAACCAAGCCAATCCTGGCTTCAGTCCAGGATGGGCAGGGCCAAGACACCTCTCAGCCTCGAGGCCCAAAGACCGAGGTATAAAGGCGCCGTTATCAACCTCCCGGGCTCACCTACCTGCTCAGATTCCGGGTTCAAGGCGTACTGCACATTGCACTCCCCGACGATCCCCAGGTGCTGGGTGACCTTGATGGCTGTCCGCCGCAGAAGCTGGTATTCACGGTCATTCAGGGTCTGGCTGGGAGCCACCACTATGGACTCGCCGGTGTGGATGCCCAGTGGGTCTAAGTTCTCCATGTTACATACCTACCAAGGGAGGGGGGGTCGCAGAGGTCACCGACAAGGGACGTCAAAGAGCCAGGAGGCTATGTCCCCAGGTCCTGCCATGTTTGGGGCTCCACTACTCTGGATCCGAAGCACAGAGAACCTGCAGAGATCTCTGCCCTTCGATCGGATCGACCCTGCTCTCTCCCAAACGCCCCGAATGCCTGGGCCAGCCCGTGCGCATCACTCACCGTTACGCAGTTGCCGCACGCGTCTCTCACCACCTCATACTCAATCTCCTTCCAGCCCTTCAGAGACTTGTCTATCAGCACCTGGCTGGTATGGGCGAAAGCCGGGGCCACAAGAGCCGAGAGTTCCTCTTTGGTGGAAGCGAAGCCAGAACCAAGACCACCCAGGGCAAAGGCTGCCCGCACCAGCACAGGGTAGCCCAGTCGCTCGGCAGCTGCCTGGGCCTGCAGTGGGCAGAAGATGTGTGGATCAAGAGACCATTGGCTACTGCCCAGAGGCCTCTTGGACCCAAAGGAAATACGGAGGAAATGACATCATTCTTCTACCCAGCCACCCCACAAACCTGTTCAAGAGAATTTGCCGCTTCGCTGGGGGCTACGTGCTCCCCGATCTCAGCCATCATGGCCGCAAAGGCTCGTCGGTCCTCAGTCAGTTCAATCGTCTCCACGGGTGTCCCCAAGACCCGGACCCCATACCGGGCGAGCACCCCAGCTTTGGTCAGCTCCACACCGCAGTTCAGGGCTGTTTGGCCCCCAAAAGTCAGTAACACACCATCCGGGCGTTCATTACGAATCACCTGAGGCAGGAGGGGGGGGGGCGTCGAAAGCATTGAGGGTAGAGTAGAGACAAAGCAGCTCAGGACCCCACAGCGACCAGCGAACCCCCCTGGGCCATCAGGAGTCCCCTCCTCCCGCCGCCCTGTCGTGGGTCATACCTGAGTTACGTAGTGAGGTGTTATGGGAAGGAAATAGACCTTGTCTGCCAGCCCCTGAGAGGTCTGCACTGTGGCAATGTTGGGGTTGATCAGCAACGTCTGGATGTTCTCCTCCTTCAGGGCTTTGATTGCCTATCAGGACAAAGATGGCCCATCAGCCTCTTCTACAGAGGACCGAAGCCTTGGGCCGCCATTTCTCCTCATGTTCCCTCCTTGTACTCTCTCCTCAGTGAGAGACTTCTGTCCTTCACTACCTCACCCGCCTGCATGCTCGCAGACCCCCCCCCCCCCCCCCCCGCATCTATTTCCTCCCTGCCGACAATGTCCGCGCCTTAGCCCCTCTCCTTACGGCTCCGTGGGTCACACATCCGGATGGGAGGCCTTACCTGGGAACCCGAGTAGTCAAATTCACCAGCCTGGCCAATGGAGAGGCCCCCGGAGCCCAGGATCAGAACCTTCCGCGGTGGTGGAAGCCCAGAACCAGGAATGAGGAGCCCCGGGGGGCAGAGGCGCTGGGCCAACCGCTCTTTGACTGTGGAGGCAAATGAAAGTCATGGCATGTCAGAGCGAGTGCGCCTCCGGAAGCCATCGGCTCGGACCCCTCACTTCGGCTGCGAGGGGACGAAAGGAAACCCAGGACCACTAACTCCTGAGTTCCTCTGGACAGAGCACAAAGCCCTCCTCCCTCCCAGACAGCTCTTTGAACAAGTCCATCTCAGGCTTTGTCCTGGAACCGGCCCTGTTCTTAAGTCTACACCCTGGTTCTACAGGGGCTTACCTGTCTGGCCCCCGGGGTTCCCGGCTACAGCCTCTCTCACGGTTTCCAGAAATATATCGAAGAGCAGTTCCATATCCGAAGGGCCAGCTCGGTGCTCTGGGTGGAACTGGACGCTGTCGGAAGAGATTGAATGACAAAACCCATTGAGATCCCTGCCATGGCTGCACCTCCTTTTCCCGTCCTCGTTCGTGGCTCCTGGTCACCCCACTGCACCCCCGGGGCTCACCTGAAAAAGGGCAGGCTGTCATGCACAATGCCTTCATTGGAACAGTCGTTGGCGTTGGTGAAGAGAGGAACCCAGCCTGCCGGCAGCGAGTCTGCATCCACGGCAAAGCCATGATTCTGGGACGTCAGAAAACAGCGCCCCGTGCCCACCAGCAGGCAGGGCTGGTTGTGGCCACGGTTTCCGTATCTAGGGAATGGAAGACTGAGTCACGAGCGCTCACGCCACCCTCTCCGAGTATATGAAACCCAGCCCTTCTGGAGATCATGGCTCCCAACAGCTCGATGCCAGCTGCCACGCCAATAACCCCCAACTCCCAAGACAACGCATTCCTCGATGATGTCCCAAGTGTGGGCTCCTTCTGCTCCCCCCAAGCCCCACCTCATTTTGTAGGTTTTGGCCCCAATGGCTAAAGCCAACAGCTGGTGTCCAAGGCAGATTCCGAACACAGGTCGGGGATTAGGCTCAGACAGGACGCGACTCAGTGTGGCGACCACACCAGGGTAAGAGGCGGGATCACCAGGTCCGTTACTTAAGAAGAGACCATCGTATTCTGGAATGGACAGAAGAGGTTGACATAAACAGGATTTCGAAGACACCCAAGGGCCAATGAGATGGCTCAGTGGGTAAAAGTTCCAACCATGCAAGCCTGACTGATGACCCGAGTTCAATCCCCGGAACCAACCGTGCAAGCCTGACTGATGACCCGAGTTCAATCCCCGGAACCCACAGGAGAGACCTGACTTCCCAAAGTTCTTGTGCCATGGCACACACTCACACCCCCACTACAGTAATTAATACAGTAAACACACACACACACACACACACACACACACACACACACACACACACACACACACCTGACCACAAAAATCCCTGGTCTCCACCTTCCTTCCTACAACTCCATACTGATTTTCATCACTCGTTCTGAGGAATAGCTCTCTTCTGCTCAAACCCAGGCTGCTGGTCTGCACGGGCCCCAGATACTCACTCTGACTGTCTAACTCGTGGTCCCAGGGTACCACAGTCACCTCAGCCCCACGCTGGCAGAGACATCGGATCTGATTATACTTGAGGCCACAATCCACAGCAAAGATCCGAGGGGTGCCCCCTGCATTGTATACCCGCGGAGTCTGAGGAACGGAGAGCAAATGTTGATGGCTATGATCGGCAAACATAAGCCACGCCCCCACCAAACCCCACCTGAAGCCCTTGAGTTCACCCCAAGTCGGGCACCTCCTCTGTACCTTAATGGAGACCTCTGGTGCCAGGGGCCTGGCATTGGGGTCCACGAAGGGCAGGGATGAAGGTTCTGTCCCACTCTGGACCAGCTTCCCCAAAAGAGACCCTTGTTCTCGAAGCTTCTTGGTCAGCTCCCGAGTGTCCACTCCTATCAACACAGCGCAGCCTCAGAAGACAGTCCCCCCAACCCAGTCATCAGCGAGGGCAGACGTCCAGCAACACCCCTGCCCCACAGCCCTGAGCCCGACACGACTGTTCTGTGAGCACCAGACAAGGCTCATGGAAGCAAGTAAACTCGCCCAAAATATCACATCAAACGGAACCGTGATCGAGATCGATCTAATCATGGAAAATAACTCCTAGAAGAAAAACGAACGCGCTCAATGGCGCCACAGGAATGAGAACACACGCTGGGCAGACTGGTGCCGCCCTATAATGGTGGGCACTTGGGAAGGGGCGGGAGGATCAGGCGTTGTTCAAGGTCATCTTGGTCATGCAGTGATTTTTGAGGCAAGCCTGGGCTACATGATACCCTGTCTCAAAAAAAAAAAAAAAAAAAAAAAAACCAAACCAACGCTCTTTGGGACAACAAAAAGGAAACTACACAATTAATTCTCTTAAGGAAAAACCTTCTGCTTTCATGAAATAGTTACAAGGCCTGCAGACTGCATTCTATACACATGGTAACAGATACCCACAGGGACAATATAGCGGAGCAGAGCTACCTTTCAGATACCATTACCCAAATACAATGTAACCATGTAAAAATCCGCTCAGAGTCAGACTTAAATGGACCAACCAGGGCCTGGGGTTGCTTTCTTTAGAACTTTCCCTTCCGAAAGAGCAATAGTTGGGGTGCTTCTTTAAACTCGGCACATTTTGCATTTCGACTTTAGACTCAGGAACTAACAGGCTTCAGAAACCTCTTTCTGTGTCCGTCCATCCCCGTCCCCCCGTCCTCCCCCCCCAACCTGGACGCTGTACGTCACCCAGGCATGGCAGTGCCTGCTGCCGCATCCTACCTTGCAGGCCGGGGATGCCACGCTGTTGCAGCCATTCATGCAGGGTGCAGGTGGCACTCCAGTGGCTGGGCGTGGGACAGCATTCTCCCACCACCAGTCCGGCCACATGGATCTCCGAGGATTCGAACCACTACAGATGGAAAGAGGGGACGGTGAAGAAGAGTTGGGGGAAAGCTATCTCTCTACGGCATGTCTATCGTCTGCCCATTGACCCTCTCTGCTCTGCCCTGCACCAGTCTCTCGTTCCGAAATACCAAGTCCTCCCGGCTTTCACAGGGAGTCCTCTTGGACTAACTCTGCACCGTCCCATGAGAAACACTGAACATGGCCAAGTGGTGGCGGCGCACGCCTTTAATCCCAGCACTCGGGAGGCAGAGGCAGGTGGATCTCTGTGAGTTCCAGGAAAGGCGCAAAGCTATACAGAGAAACCCTGTCTCGAAAAACCAAAAAAAAAAAAAAAAAAAAAAAGAAAAGAAAGAAACACTGAACATGGGCCCAGGGTGCCTCAGAGAACAGAAAATGGCACTTTCCCCTGTCCAAAAGCGAGCTCACAAATCTTCTCTGTGAACATCCCAACTCCTACATATCCACTGTAAGTTAGTTTCCTTCGAAGACGGAACCTTTTTTCCACTTCTTCTTTCTACGTCCAGTGTGTCAGGAATACGTTCTTTGCATTTGACAGAGACTAAATCCTCAAGCATCTACTGAGTGCTCACTGGGGCAGGCTTTGTAACAGAGAAAAAGGCAGTGGGCCAGAAAAGGCAAGGTACCTGTCTTCACAGTGTGCATTTCCAACTCAGGGAGCCAGAAACGAACAAGATAATACACATAAACACAATATTAATTGTATGGTGTGATTAAAAACAAAGTAATAAGATATTCCGCACAGAACATTACGCTAGAACAAAGCTTTAAAAAATAATAATAAATAAAGCTTGCCAGGCATGGTGGTGCATGCCTTTAATTGGATCACTGAGTTGGAGACCAGCCTAGTTTAGTCTACAGAGTGAGTTCCTGGGCAGCCCTGGGCTACACTGAGAAACCCTGTCTCAAAAAAAAAAAAAAAAAAAAAAGTTACAAGGTACAATACCAGATAGACATGATTATATCATTTTTTTCCCATTTCATCTTAGATGATCATATTAAAAAGAACAAACTGATTACTCAAAGGAAGTACATTGTAGTAAATAAAAAAGGACACTTTTGTTTGTTTAGAGACAACCTCTCACCATGTAGCACTGGCTGGCCTGGGCTATGTGGACCTAAGTGAGTAAATGCCATCCCTGACTTGTAAGTTTTTGTGGTAGGGATTAAATTACATTCATGCCAGCCACGCAGTGGTGGCACACGCCTTTAATCCCAGCACTCAGGAGGCAGAGGCAGGTGGATCTTTGTGAGTTCGAGGCCAGCCTGGTCTACAGAGCGTGATCCAGGAAAGGCACAAAGCTACCCAGAGAAACCCTGTCTTGAAAAAACAAACAAAAAATTTATATTCATGCCAAGCTGGTGGCATGTGTCTATAATCCCAGTACTGGGGAGGGGGAGGGCCCGAAGCAAAAAATTGCTGATAGTTTGAGGTCAGTATGGCTTAACATAGTTGAGTACCAGGCTAGCCAGGGAAACACACTGTCTCAAAAAGAAAAGAGAGGGAGACAGGAAGGGATGGGCTTCAATGAATAAGCTCTTATAAACTAAGTTATATTTAAAGGCAAAATATCAACATTTGCAATCCTAGCACTTGCTGAAACAAATATCTGCAAGCTTGAGGCCAGTGTGGATTACACAGAGAAACCCTGGCTTTAAAAATAATAATAATAGCTGGGTGGTGGTGGCGCACGCCTTTAATCCCAGCACTCAGGAGGCAGAGGCAGGGGATCTCTGTGAGTTCGAGGCCAGCCTGGTCTACAGAGTGAGTTCCAGGAAAGGCTCCAAAGCTACCCAGAGAAACCCTGTCTCAAAAAACCAAAGAAAACAAAAAAACAAAACAAAAAAGTCCTCACTGCACCTGTAATCTCAGTACCAGGGGAAAGGTGAGGTGGGAGAGTTCTGAGTTGGAAGGTCTACCTGAGCTGCAGCCTCCCCAGGCTAGGTGGGGTGATCCATACACACAGCTTCAGACAAAGCAAATGTATTTGGGCTGTAGATCTCTGGGATCTAAATTTCTGACAACTCACATGTTAACCAAATTCATAAGATACCGTGTGTAAATTAAAAGGCAGGTACTCAAGGTTTATGATGAGAAGTTTCCAGGAATAACAATTAGTGTGCCCTTCTTCAGGGCAGGCTTCAAAAATCAGAATTAGCCAGTCAGCGATGGTGCATATCTTTTTTTGTTTGTTTGTTTGTTTGTTTTTATTTTTTCGAGACAACCCTGTCTCTGTGTAGCTTTGCGCCTTTCCTGGAACTCACCTGTATGTAGCCCAGGCTAGCCTCAAAGTCATGGAGATCCGCCTGCCTCTGCCTTTAATCTGGGATTAAAGGCGCGTGCCACCACCCAATGATGGTGCATATCTTTAATACCAGTACTCAGGAGGCAGAGGCAGAAGGATCTCTGAGTTAGAAGCCATCCTGGTACAGAGAATCATGTCTCAAAACACCAATTAACAAACAAATAAGTAAATAAGGGGGGAGGATTAAAGGCTTGGGTATAGTATCAAATGTCACAACATGGGAGGCAGAGACAGATCTCTGGGAGTTCCAGGGTTCCACAGGGAGACCTCTCTAAGACTGGAATCAGAGCTTAAGCAAGTTTTGTGAAGTACTGCATCTAGTCTACAGTGACTTCTATCATTATCTTAATGGTTGTGTTAATATTTGAACTTGACTCTCAGCGGCAGCTTAGTTTCCAGACTTCACAGAATCAATGGGAGAAGGGTGGGGGGATGGGAACCTCACTGCATAAGGAAATTTCAGTTTTCTATCTGGAGGTAAACACTATTGAGAAGCGGAAGATCAAACAATACCAAGGAGGGTGATCAATGTCACTGGTATGTAGACAAACTGGCAACCATTGGTACTAGAAAGGGGTACAATCCTTGTTTCCAGTTTCTCACCAATGTACATGACCCTAAAGCAGTTGTTCTCAACCTGTGGGTCACGACCCCCGGGCCCACACGACCTTTTTGCAGGGGTCGCCTGAGACCATTGGAAATATCAGATATTTACACTGTGATTCATAACAGTAGCAAAGTTACAATTGTGAAGTAACAACAAAAATAATTTTATGGTGGGGGGGGGTCACCACAACATAAGGAACTGTATTAAAGTGTCGAAGCATTAGGAAGGTTGAGAGCCTAAAAGATTTTGTTTGCTCCTATGACTCTGCTACTTAAAACAACAACAACAAAAAGAATCGGGGCGGTGGTGGTGCACGCCTTTGATCCCAGCACTCGGGAGGCAGAGACAGCCGGATCTCTGTGAGTTTGAGGCCAGCCTGGTCTACAGAGCGAGATCCAGGTCAGGCGCCAAAACTACACAGAGAAACCCTGTCTCGAAAAGCCAAAAAAAGAAAGAAAAAAAAAAATCCTTTGCTCCTTTGCTGGTCCTTACAAAATAAGTAGAAACTGCACCCCTTGAAGTTTTGGTAACTACTCCCACATGCCCTTTGCCATTTCCTCTGGACCATGCCTTTACCTCACACAGGCTCTCAAATGGACCACCTCCTCTGAAGGTACCTAAGAGCCCTGTAACCACGGTCGCCTCAGTACTTTAGTCTCCTCTGGGATGTCCGGCAGAGTGACAGTGAGCCACCTCGCCGTTAACTTCTGCTCCGGGAAGGGATGCAAAGACACTGGGTGTGACTACCTTGCTCAGGCCGAACTCGTCTTCTTCATCGGAGGGAACGCCGTAGTTGCCGATGAGGGGGTACGTGAGCACTAGGATCTGAGCTTTGTAGGAAGGGTCAGTGAGGGCCTCTGGGTAGCCGACCATGCCGGTCTGAAACACTGAAAAAAGAGCTTGAGTTCTGGCAAGGGCAGCCTTCGGAACACTGCCCCGAGCGAGCGCAGCAAATCCCGGAGGAGATGACTGCTTCGGTCGCGAGTGGCGGAAGGCAGCTGGGGCTGGGGACCCCCGGATCGGGGAGAGGAGTGTGCAGGAGGGGTGGACAGGTTGAGCAGAGGGGGATCGGGTCGGCAGCCCGCCCGGGCTTGCTTACCCACTTCCCCAGCAGTCGACACCGCGGCCCCAAAGGGCCGGCCCTGCAGCACCGACCCGTCCTCCAACACCAGGGCCGCCATGGGGTCGGAGCTGAGCCTGGGCGAGCACCGAGACGCGAGAGGCGCGGCTAGCCCCACTGGAACCAAGAACACCGCGCGCCGGAGTTGGTCCACGTGGCTCGCTGCGCGGGGCGCTGGAGAGCAGGCGGGCGCGGCAAGCGGGAGCCCTAATCGTACTGAGCTGAAGCACGACTGCGACGGCGCAGGCAGCCGGCAGCGTGAGGGGCGGGGCCGGCCACGTAAGGGGCGGGGCCACGGGGTGGGTCCGCAGCATCACACCGAGCAAAACCCTGGAGACGTGGGAGACCCGCCCGTGCCAAACCCAGCCCCTCAAGCAAGAAACACGCAAAGGTAGGGCACCATCCCTAAAACAATGGGGGAAAAGAAGTGTTTATTGTAGTCAGTAATATACAAACAAGTACTCGTCCACTCCTGAACCGAGTGTTTATCACCCCGAGGTGGTGCAATTTGACACCTTCCTTCCTTATCAATGGCCACCTCAGGCTTGAACAGGATCCGCTCGCTGGCCAATAAAGCTCGTCACGATCAGGGTGATCTCAGGTGAGCAGGAAGCCCTGTGTGGTTCATGAAGCCTTGGCCTTTCGGCGCTGGGTTCCCCAAAGTAGAATGGAGATGGCTAGCGTGGTGGATCCCAGAATCCCGAAGAACATAAGCAGTGGAAAGGAGCCCTGTGATTAGCAAACAAACAAGTCACAGCAGTGTACACAGGGTTACGTTCTGACACCTCATCGGGGCGCTTCCCTTGTGCCCGCCTTCCAGCCACTGGCATCAGTTCCTTGTATCTCTTTCTGAGAGGTTCTTGCCACATGCATCCCTTTCTATCTAAAAGGTCCAGCGCCTTACCTGCCTCATGCATTTGTATCCGTGGAAACCATCAGCACAAACGCACTGCAAAAGACCAGGACCTTCAGGTGCACAAGATCCATTCTCAGGACACATTTCTGGGAGCCAGAGGGAAAAAAAAACGAGTCACTGGAGTCTAAGGCCATATGACCTGAAGAGCCAATCGCTGGTCTAAGAAGCTAAACAGTGGCCTGACTGGTACTTGGATGGGAGGATATCACTGAACTCATTAGGTATTTTCCTCAAATATCTGCTTAGAGTCTCCTAATTATTTCTAGGTCAAAAGTAGAGGGAAAAGCTGGGCATGGTGGTGCACGCCTAAATCCCAGCATTTGGGAGGCAGGGGCAGGCAGATCTCTGTGAGTTGAAGGCCAGCCTGTTGTACACAACACATTCCAGATTAGCTAGGAATACATGAAGAGACTCTGCTTCAGAAAATGAAAACAAAAAATAGAAGAAAGATCATAAATAATCAGGATGCAATACTACTAATAATAATTAAAACCTTGGGCTGGAGAGATGGCTGGGTAGCTAAGAGCACTGGCTGCTCTTCCAGAGATCCTGAATTCAATCTCTAGCACCCACATGGTGGCTCACAACCATCTGTAATGGGATCTGGTGCCCTCTTCTGGCCTGCAGGAATACATGCAGGCAGAACACTGTATACATGATAAATAACTAAATCTTTAAAAAAAAAATTAAAACCTTTTCAAGGGAACAGAGAACACTGGACAAAAAAAAAACTTTAGCACCTTTATCTGTCTAAAGTGGGGAATGACCTCACTTTAGACAGAAGGAAAGGACTCCCGGGTGAGGTGACCGTCCTACAGCGTACCTGGGCTTCCTGTGCTATTGCAGAGGTCCTTTTGCCCTTGGCAAATCTGCTTGTCTATGAAAGAGGTACTACTTTCCCAGGCACTAATACCTCCAGGACAGGTGACGTCTTGCGGTAGTATCCTGAAGACAACACGTGATCATAAATGCACAGCCAAAGAGGTTAGGGTAGATGTAGCTCAGCAGTGGAACAAACATTCATTGACACATAAGGCCGTGGTACCCACCACCCATGCAGACACGTGCACATGTGCATACAAACTCACTCAGGCATATATGCACACGCACACGCACACGCACACAGCAACAGCAGCTCTGATATTGCTGAGCACTTGACAATTAACATCTACGACTCTTTCTTCCCCGCTCTATTACTCACAGAGTCTGGAGCTGGGTAAAACCACGGAAGGCGTTGGTCAAACCATCCTTGAGAGGATTTGCTTGAAGGTCTCTGCAAAGTACACACTGTTAGTACCCTGTTGAGAAAGCATGCTATTCCTCTATGCGTGCTTTCCTGGGCTATTAATCCAATCCTTGTCCTCAGTTGGACAGGTTTAGACACTAATATTAATCTACCTTTTTAAGAATTATCTCCAAAGACTTTCCCACCACCATCTTTACCTTTTGGGCAGGAAAGTACCTAGCCACTTACATGATAACAGCAGTAGAAGCCTGAAAAAAGTTTGTACCAGGATCCTTCAGGGAACAGTTCTGGAGATCTAGCCTGGAGAAACAAAGCCATTAGTGTAACTATGTCTCTTTTCCATCCCCAGCAAGGTTAGTATGTGTGCACACACCCACCCCGTTTGAGCTAATATTGATGGAACATCACTATGCTCAGAACTATAGGAGAAGTGCTGTGGTAGTAGACATTGTAATCATGTACTGTCCAATCTAATTAGCCCTAGCTACAAGTAGACTTCTGGTTTTTTTTTTTCTTTTTTCTTTCTTTCTTTTTTTTTTCTTTTTTTTGGTTTTTTCAAGACAGGTTTTCTCTGTGTAGCTTTGCGCCTTTCCTGGAACTCACTCTGTAGCCCAGGCTGGCCTCGAACTCATGGAGATCCACCTGGCTCTGCCTCCTGAGTGCTGGGATTAAAGGTGTGCTGCACCACCACCACCACCACCACCACCACCACCACCACCACCACCACCACCGCCTGGATTTACAAGTAGACATTTTAATTTACCTAAAATTCAAGTGCATTCTCATAAGTAAGACCTCAAACATGTACAAAATTATGGCTCCTATGCTGATTAGTACTGATATGGAACATTTTGATCATCAACAGAATTTTTTTTTTTTGGTTTTTCGAGACAGGGTTTCTCTGTGTAGCTTTGCGCCTTTCCTGGAACTCACTTGGTAGCCCAGGCTGGCCTCGAACTCACAGAGATCTGCCTGACTCTGCCTCCCGAGTGCTGGGATTAAAGGCATGCACCACCACCACCACCACCACCACCACCACCACCACCACCACCACCACCACCACCACCGCCCGGCATCATCAACAGAAATTTATATTGGGTCACACAGTTCTAACTGGTATAGCTCTGCACGATACAACTATTAGAAGAAATTTTGTGTTATTTTCTCCAGGATTAATAGATCTCATCCCGTGATTCTCAGACCCATAAGTTTTTGTTGTTGCTGCTGGGGATTAAAACTCAGAACCTTGGGAGTTTGAGACAAGCACTCTATCACCAATCCAGAGCCACAGCCACCACTCTACAGAGATTTTGTTTTGTTTTGAGACAGGATCTCACTCTGTAACCCAGGCTGGTTTCAACCTGTGACAATCCTCCTGCCTCAGCTTCTCAAATGCTGGGGTTAGAGACAAGAACCACAATGCTCAGCATCTCCACCAAGATGATTTCTTCTTGAGACCAGGTCTCCATGTAACCCAAGCTAGTCCCAAATTCACTAAGTAGTTAAGAGTGACTTAGCTTGGGTTTCTCTGTGTAGCCCTGGCTGTCCTGGAACTCGCTCTGTAGACCAGGCTGGCCTCGAACTCAGAGATTCACCTGCCTCTGCCTCCCAAGTGCTAAAATTACAAACATATACCAACCAGCCCCAAAACAGAGGTTTTAAATGAAAGAAAAAACAAACAAAAAAGCATAAGTTTTTCCCAAGTAAATTTCCCATCAGAAACAATTGTAAACTTCTATACATTAAGGACTTTAAGCAGGGTGGGTGGTGGCAGTGCATGTCTTTAGTACCAGCACTCCGAAGCAGAGGCAGGCAAATCTGAATTCAAGGCCAGCCTGGTCTGCAGAGTGAGTTCCAGGACAGCCAGGACTACACAGAGAAACCCTGTCTCCAAAAACCAAACAAACAAACAAAAAGGGACTTCCAACACATTATTTTCATTTACTGAGTACCTATGAACTACAAAAATCATAACATTATAAAATAAATGACTTAGTATCTGGCCTGGTAATGCAAGCTACCCATAATCCCTACTACTCAGGAAGCTGAGGCAGGAGGATCACAAGTCCAAGGTTGGTGTGGGCAATTCAATGAGATCATGTGTCAAAATGGTACATACTGAAAGGAGCCAAGTGTGATGGTTCACTCCTGTAATTCCAGTGCTTGGGAGGCTGAAGCAGAGTTATTCAAGTTTTTGAGGTCATGCTGTGCTACACAGTAAGTACCAGGATAGCCAGGGCTATATAGTAAGACCCTATCTCGGGCTGGAGAGATGGCTTAGAGGTTAAGAGCACTGACTGCTCTTCCAGAGGTCCTGAGTTCAATTCCCAGCAACCACATGGTGGCTCACAACCATCTGTAATGAGATCTGGTGCCCTCTTCTGGCCTGTAGACACACATGCAGGCAGAACATTGTATACATAATAAATAAATAAATAAATCTTAAAAAAAAAAAAAAGACCCTATCTCAAAGAAAACAAAAGAAAAGGAAAAGCTAAACCAAAAAAAAAGGTAGCTTGACTGGCATGCACAAGGTCCTAGGCTCATTCCCCAGTACCCAGAATAACAATAACAAAAAGAAAAAAAAATTAAGGACTGGAGAGATGGCTTAGCAGTTAAGAGTGAGTACCAATCCTGCAGAGGACCGAGTTCAGTGCCTAGCACCCACATTGGGCATCTCACAACTGCCTATCACTCCAGCTCCAGGGGATCCAAAGCCTCTGGACTCTTCCAGTATCTGCACTCAAGTGCATGTACCCAAACACACACACACATACACACACACACACACAAACACACACACACACACACACGCAATAAAAAAATAAAATTAAGAAAATTGTAAATGTATTTTAGTAAAAAATAATCCAAAGACTTACAATAAAAGTATTTTTAAACTGGGCAGTGGTGGCGCACGCTTTTGATCCCAGCCAGCACTTGGGAGGCAGAGGCAGGCAGATCTCTGAGTTTGAGGCCAGCCTGGTCTACAATGAGTTCCAGGACAGCCAGAGCTACACAGAGAAACCCTGTCTCAAAAACAAACAAATAAATGAAAACAAAAACAAGCTATTTTTTTTTTTTTTTTTTTTTTTTTTTTTTTTTTGGTTTTTTCGAGACAGGGTTTCTCTGTGTAGCTTTGCGCCTTTCCTGGGACTCACTTGGTAGCCCAGGCTGGCCTCGAACTCACAGAGATCCGCCTGGCTCTGCCTCCCGAGTGCTGGGATTAAAGGCGTGCGCCACCACCGCCCGGCTCAAAACAAGCTATTTTTAAATGATGCCACAAAAGTCTACAAAATGGCAAAAACTATCACTTGTCATCCAGGGGGAAAAATCAAAAGATCGTTTACCTATCAAATAATATTACATCAAATTTAAACGTTTTAGAATCAAGCATTAGATGCCTCCAATATTTATCCACAATGCCAGTTAGGAAAAGCCTGTAGACTCCCCGTCTGGGAACTTTTTTGAGTATCCAAGGATGTCTTCTCCTCCCTCACCCCAAGATGGTGCCCTTCTGATTCAGGCAGCATCGGGCTTGCATTAACTCCGATGTTTCCTCACAGTAAGCAGCTACTCTGGACGTATTTTGCACACCTCCCGGACACTGGGTACATATCTGCAGAAGAGAAAGAAATCTTATTAAGATTCCAGAGAGAGAAAAAAGAAGAAGAAACAAGAATCAAGAGTTAGCTGTCAGTACTCTCTCCAGAATTCCTATAGTACAGATCACAAAGCTGGCTTTTGTAAATAGAACCTATTTCTTCCCCTACAACCAGCGCACTATGCAAGCCCTTCCTGAGGGAAGGTCCTCATCTATGAGAATCATTACTTGACTATAATTATGTCCTCTCCAGAGACTTCTCCACCTGACAGACAAGGTTTGGCAAGTGTTAAGGGGCCGCACGCAGGTACACAGAGTACTCAAGCATCACAAGATACAGTCAGCCGCGCCATTGCACAATGCCACGCACAGTATTCGGGCAAGGGCAGCGGGCAGGAGAGCCAGGGGACTCTGGAGTGGAAAGAGCAATATAAAGTTATTCAAAAGCAAAGAGATCAAATTTCAAAGGTCTCTGGATGTGGGCAGGGCGAAGGTGCCAGTGGCGGGCACGACGTGAGTACTCGGGAGCGCGGTGCCCGCGGGGACAGGGCTAGGGAATCTGCAGGGAGAAATCTGAGCCCCGGGCTGGGACGGCCACCGGCGGGCGCGCTCGACGCGAGGCTGACGATCGGCAACCTTCTTCAGCCAGATCGCAAACATTCTTCTGTACCTCAGGTAGAGCCAGGGCCCTTTCCATGCCCACGGCCAGGAGCAGGGCAGCCGCCCATGAGATCGGGCTCACAGAACTGCCCCGCTCCCGAGACGCCATTTTCCACTCCTTTCCACCTGGACGGCTCGCGAGAGCTCAGCGCGAGGCCCCGCCCCCCGTCGCGTCACGCCCCCCGCCTTGAGGCGGGGCCACGCCCCCATGTGTCACTCCCCCCGCCTTGAGGCGGGGCCTAAGCTCCCAATGCCTGTCACTCGGGGGCGTGGCCTAACCCGCCCTCCGCCGGCGCCGCGGGGCGGGGCCTACGTGTGCCCGAGCGCGCCTGCAGCTGGCGGGCTTTCTGGGCTCACGTCCGCGCCCCACTGTGTCTGTCCCTGGGGGCGCAGACCCACCCTCCCTCCACTCTTCCCGTAGCGCGCGGGACTCCCCAGGCGACGCTTAGGTTGCTGTGAGCCTCCTGCAGGCTTGCTCAGCCCGGTGCGGACAACTGGGCCGCTCCATCCGCCCTCAGTAAACATGGCGGCGCGGCGATCAGGGCGGGCGGCGGGGGGCGGGGTCCCGCTGTCACCAAGCCGAGCACTGCTCCGGCCGGGCTGGCCGGCGGGCCGGCTACCCCACGTGTGGAGATCTTGCAGGTGGGCCGGGCCGGGCCGGGGTGGGGTGGGGTGAGGTGGGGCGGGGATTGGGCAGGGGCAGATAGGTTGAGTTCTGCCGCCTCCGGGCAGGAGAGGCGGAGCTGGGAGGGGCGGGCCGGGGCGAGCTGCTCAGCGTGGGCTTTGGGGACGCTCTTAAATACTCGCGCAAAGTGCCTGGGCTCGGCACACGTGAGGAGACGGGGGAAACTGAGTCGGAGAGAGGGTAAGGGGTGATGGAGGAGCGGAGATCGGAGGGCGAAGGGCAAAACGCGGGCCGGAGGACACGAGTCTGGGAACCCTTCACCTCAATGTTGCGCAGTGTTCCGGAGCCCCGGCGAGGTGATGGAAGCGGCAGACACGCTTTCCAAACTCGGGTTCTTTGCCTCCCCAGGAAAAGAACGATGCCGGTTTCGGGAAGGTCGGAGCAACTTCGGTAGTCCTGGGCGAGCCACCGACGCCAGGCAAGGGAAGACCTGTCTGGAAGGGCGCTGGGAGAGACCCGTCACAGCAGCTATTGCTTTTGGTGAGGACACCCCAAAAGGTCACCAGAGACTATCAGAGTTCAAGTAACCTACCTGTGTTCCCCCCCCTCCCCCACGTGCTCCAGGTACCTGCCTGGAAACCCCGAATTTACATTTATTCATACATTTTTTAGCTGCAGGAATAGTTAGCTTTCGGGAGCCACTGTTCAGACCTTGAGGAGTTTTAAACCCAAGACAAAGTGGTGGCAGTTGGCTCTGCAGGTGTTCCTTTACATTTCAAAGGAGGAAGAGGGAGAGGATTTAGCCCTGTGGCCTAGTGGTTTCTAGCTTGTTCGGGTCCCCAGGACTACAAGAAACAGACCCACCAGCCTTCAATACCTCTCACTGCAGTTAAAATAATCTAGCCAGTATGTGTTGACAGAAGTTTTAAAGGGGACCCTGCTTAGTAAAATAACTTGGCTCTCTTTTGGCTACTACTCCGAGATAGACATGTCCATTGGTGTCAATCAGTGAGGTTTTTAGAAAGCCATTGTTCTTTTCCTAGAATTGGATTGTGTGAGATGAAGACTGTGTTACTGGATTGGCACTTCCCTTTCTGCTTGGCTCTTTCTTCCTCCATCCTAGAGGATTCTTGGTACTTAGTGCAAATAATTTGTCAGGAAACTCCAGAAGTAGAGAGACCCAGTCAGTACTGGGACCTACCACCCTCCCCTCGTGTTTTTATTTTGAGACAGGGTCTCACCATGTAGCTCTGGTGAGCTGCCTCTGCCTCCTGTGTAGTCTTGACTGTCCTGGAACTCGCTTTTTAGACCAGCTTTACCTCCAACTCAGAGCTACCTGCCTCTCTCCCAAGTGCCGGAATTAAAGGTGTATGTCACCACCACCCTGATAGCCTATTTTCATCTCATAGTAGTCACTGCTTGCCAAAGAGTGAGAAATCTTAAGGTTGTGCAATAAACAAAGGCCCAGGGCATCTTTAGGTTAAACCAGAGTGTCCTGTTGGGATTGTTGATCTAGAGAGTAGCAGTTGAACATGTGACCGAAGCTCAGACCCTTTCTTAGTGTGTGGGAACTGCACCTGGTCAGCCAGGCAATGTCTGCCCAGGTGTATGTTGAATACAGTATGGGAGACGATGCTGTGATCTCTTGGTGGGTGGGTAGGATGTATTAATCTGTCACCAGGTTAGTTGAAATCTACACTGTTCCATGAATGAAAGACTATAGTTAGCACTTTGCTCCTTTCCTAGTGTCGGGAATAGTGAGGTTGGACCACTGTGAAAGATTTTTTTTTTTCTTGTTTTGTGGTGTGTGTGTGTGTGTGTTTGTCGGTGTGAGGAGGTCTGAAGGGACAGAGCTGGAGTTAGAGGTGGTTTCAAGCTGATGATATGCTTGGGACCAAACTTGTCCTCCACAAAGGAGCCAGAACTCTGAAGCCCTGAGCCATCTCTCCAGCCCCTATCATAGAGATTCAAGATTGATTCTTTACAGGTTTTGTAGAGAGATGCTCCGAGGATATTTCAGGTGAAATATCCTGCTGCTCACCATTGGAGGTTGGGGTGGAAAATTAAACAGCAACTAATACACAAAACAGGAAACTGCTTCTTGTTCTGGAACTTAGAGGGGAGGAGGCTTGAAGGCTTGAGTTTAGAAGGGCAGGGTCGCAAAGTTTAGTGTCACATGCTAGATAAAATGTAGAGCTACAGTTCATGTACTGCCACCCTGCCTTAGGCTGCTATAAGCTAGGAATTTAGTGCCTAGAGAAGGTACTAGATAGAATCTAAGGTGTGGCTGATGCCTCTGATGGGACAAAACTTTGTGAACTAGGGACAGTGACTTTAGTTACTGCTGGCTCACATGGCAGGTATTCAGAGAACGTTAACTGTCATCATGTAAGGCTCTCTGGATATGTAGCATTCTCCAGTGTCCCCTCCACACCAAGGAGTACTTCTAGGGGGATTGCTTTTTATTTGTTTGTATATATATATTGGTTTTTCGAGACAGGGTTTCTCTGTGTAGCTTTGCGCCTTTCCTGGAACTCACTTGGTAGCCCAGGCTGGCCTCGAACTCACAGAGATCCGCCTGCCTCTCTCTGAGTGCTGAGATTAAAGGCATGCGCCATCACTGCCTGACTTCTCTCTTTCTCTCTCTTTTTTTTTTAATTTCATATTGTTTCCTCATGTAGCCCAGGCTGGCCTTAAACCCCCTATGTAGCCAAGGATAACCTTGAACTTCTTGCCTCTGCCTCCCACGTGCTGGGATTAAAGGCGTGAGCCACCACCGCCCAACTTGTTTATATTTTTATTGTTTGTTTGTTTCAAAACAGGGTTTCAGCCTGGCGGTGGTGGCGCATGCCTTTAATCCCAGCACTCAGGAGGCAGAGGCAGGCGGATCTCTGTGAGTTCGAGGCCAGCCTGGGCTACCAAGTGAGTTCCAGGAAAGGTGCAAAGCTACACAAGAGAAACCCTGTCTCAAAAAACCAAAAAAGAAAAAAAAAAA
Source organism: Peromyscus maniculatus bairdii (assembly GCF_049852395.1). NCBI lineage: Eukaryota > Metazoa > Chordata > Mammalia > Rodentia > Cricetidae > Peromyscus > Peromyscus maniculatus. The sequence goes on along the minus strand of NC_134873.1, from coordinate 17,343,359 downwards.
AAAAAAAGGGTTTCACTGTAGCCCTGGCTATCCTGGAACTTGCTCTGTAGACCAGGCTGGCTTTGAGCTCAAAGAGATCCACCTCTGTGGATCTGCGTCCCCAGTGTTGGGGTTAAAGGCGTGTGCTGCCACCGCCCTGCTTGGAGATTGCTTTTCAAGACAAGACATATATACACTTGGGAGCATAGGATGGATGAGGTATATCCCAAGGCCTTCTTTCTAATGTGGCTGGCCTCTGACAGTTACTTAGTTGTTTTTAGAAGAGTTGCTTGAGAGAGCTCAGGACTTGCCACCTAAGTATGAAGACCAAAGCACGGCAGTTGCCTATAGATCTCTGTAAACAAACCCTGTCTGGAAAGTGACCAAGGAAGACACCGGCAGCTTCCACATGCTCACGGATCTGCTCACCTGCACACATGCATCCGTAAACAGAAAAAACAGAGAAGGTTATCTGAGTGTCTGGGCTTGCGTGTGAAGGGAGGATGCTCTAAGAGTAACTTATTGAATAGTGTGATCCCATCTTTGTTCCTTTAAAGATTGTGTCGTATTATTAGAATTATGGTGTGTGTGTGCGTGTGTGTGTGTGTATTAGAAAAGTAACTTTCCCATCCTCTCTAGGCAACGCCTTGACTCTGTCTAGCATACAGAGTGCCAAGAGATTTAGGCTGAGGGCCTAATCCGTCTAAGAATGCTGTTGAATGTGAGCTTTCTGCTCTCCAGTCTGGAACTTCTAGAGTTGAGTCGGGACATAGGGTGATACAGGCCATTTTGGGGCACAGTGCTTGGTTCCTTGATGAGCCCAGAACAGATAGCATCTGTGATTTCTCTCTCACCCCAACTCTTGTTCTCTCCTCAGCTACTCACAGAATCAGAGCCTCTGCCTCTGTCCTGCTCCAGGCAGCTCTGCCTCAGAACAGAGATTGCTTCTCTAGGTAAGTGCCTGATCCCAGCATTATTATGCATCTGGGTGTTTTGTCTGGACGTCTGTGCACCACATGTGTGCCTGGTGCCCACAGAGGCCATAAGAGGGCATCAGAAGCCCTGGAACTGGAGTTATGGATGATTGTGAGCTGCCATGTGCATGCTGGGAATAGAACTCCTCTGCAAGAGCAAGTACTCGTAACCATTGAACACCCCCCTGACCCCTGTGTGTCTCACTTTTGCATCCTGCCCCTCTGACCAGATCCGCCCTTGACTGGTATGTCTAGCAGGAGCTAAGATAGAGTGGTGGGTTTCTCTAGGGATACTGGGGGTATTAATAAAGGGGTCTAGCTGGGCAGTGGTGGTGGCACATGCCTTTAATCCCAAGAGAAAGAGGTGTGCAGAGTTGAATGGGGCTTGAGGCTTCAGGGAGGTGAGCCCACTGGTCTGTGCCGGTGCTTTTAGGGGGATGACACCTGGGTCACGGGAGGTGGAACTGAGGCCAAGAAGAACAGAGGAAACCCTGCTGTCATTGGTCTCCCGTTTCTCCCCTGCTGGACTGTGGCGCCAGGCTGGGCTCTTCTGGCTCAGTCCACTGTAGTGACTGGGTCTGTGCCCGCAAAGGGAGGCAGGGATTATATGAAGAAAATGAGGCTCGGGTTGATTTTTGTTTTACTGCTTGGGTGGAGACCCGAGGAAGGTCTTGAGTTTCGGAACCGCACACCCAAAGGTCCTGGCCAAGTTACTCAGTTACTGTCTCCTGCCTGTCTCACCCCGCTGCTCCCTCGCTCCCTCCCTAGCCTGGAACAAACGCAGCCCGTACCTTGCAGGCAGGCATTCACCGCTGTGCTGGCCAGCGAGTCTGAGTCTGGCCATGGCACGTCCCAAGCCTACGGGTGGGCAGCCGTGAGGGCAGAACAGGCTTGACGGAGAGATGACTTAATTCTTGCAGCTCCAGCCATGTCACTGGGTGGAAGAGGACCGCTGTGACACTGAGCCAGGGACCAGCGTGGAGCCATTTGCCTGTGCCTGCTCAGTCAAGTGACGGACGGCTCCGAGCCCAGGAGTACCGCGTCCTGAAAAGGGGGCACGGCGAAGATGTCTACGGGGGAGAGCACCTCCGCTCCCCTCTACACCACCTCAGGCACCGGCGCGGCTGTCTCCAGCTTCTCCGTCGTGGACTACGTGGTGTTTGGCCTGCTGCTGCTTCTCTCGCTCGTCATCGGGCTCTACCATGCTTGCCGTGGGTGGGGCCGTCATACCGTGGGCGAGCTGCTGCTGGCCGACCGCAAGATGGGCTGCCTTCCTGTAGCGCTGTCCCTGCTGGCCACCTTCCAGTCAGCGGTAGCCATCCTAGGGGCACCGGCCGAGATCTACCGCTTCGGGACCCAGTATTGGTTCCTGGGCTGCTCTTACTTCCTGGGGCTTCTGATCCCTGCCCACATCTTCATCCCGGTCTTCTACCGCCTGCGGCTGACCAGCGCCTATGAGGTAAACGGGGGAGGATGGAGGAGGGTATGACAGGTGCCTCAGAGAGGGCTGTGACTCTGGGCTTCCACCCGAGGGATGGCTGCCCCAAGTGTCTCTTCTTCCTGGATGAGTTAAGCTGGGGGAGGGGTGGGAGAGCCCCGTGCCTGAGGGGTCTAGAGAAGATGGTTGTATATTCCCTTGTACTGCTAGGCCTCACGAGGAAAGGTTGTGTGTGGTGAGGCTTGGCAATACCATGCCTCGAAAGGTACATAAATTCTCTGTACTTGTGTCCAGTACCTGGAGCTCCGCTTTAATAAAACCGTGAGGATCCTCGGGACTGTGACCTTCATCTTTCAGATGGTAAGTGGAATGGTGTAGAAGCTGGGCCTGGCCATGGGAGGGAAAGCGGAACTCGGGCCTTCAGAGTTGGGGTGGGTGGAGCTTTCTGGATTCTCCAACTGAGAGGATTAAAATTCCTATGAGTGACTATGGTCAAGTCCCTGGTGGCGTCCTGTCCAGTGCCACTCTGTGACAGTGGTGGCAAGCCAGCTTGGCTGAGAGGGAAGTTGAGGTGCAGGGAGGCCTTGGGGATACTGTTTCCGCCTGCATCTCTCTCCCCTTCACGCCCTTTCCCATCCTGCAGGTGATCTACATGGGAGTCGCTCTCTATGCACCATCCCTGGCCCTCAATGCAGGTGAGGAGTCACAGTCCCTGACTTCTGGCCTTGACAGACTAGAAAAATGCCTTTAGGAGGGGCAGAGAGGGTAGTGTGCTACAAAGAGTCTGACCTTGAGAGAACTGATTCATTGACGGGGCGCTTGGTCTACAGAGGTACAAGACTTCGTTCACCTCAGCGAAAGCTGACCAAACGTTACCATGCCACGCCTGAACTGGTTAATTAGCATTTCGGTGGATTTGAATGACAGTTGCTTCATTTTTATGATGGGGTTTTTGTTTGCTTTTTTGAGATAAGATCTCTATGTAGCCCTGGCTGTCCTAGCAATCTGCTGGATGGACCAGGCTGACCTCCCAGAGATCCTGTCCCTGCCTCCTGGGAGGCTGGGATTAAAGGCGTGTGCCACCACGGCTGGCTTGTCTCTATGATCTGAGTAGCCATCCTCACCAGGGCTTCTGGAAAACCTTCCAGAGATAGGACTGTGGCTTTGATCTGTTTACAGTGACTGGATTTGATCTCTGGCTGTCAGTACTGGCCCTAGGAATTGTCTGCAACATCTACACTGCACTGGTAATTGCAATTATTCCCGAGGTGACGGCGGGAAGACGGGAGAAGGCAAGGAGAGCTAGCATGAAGAGAGACCAGAAATGGGATGGAGTTCCAGGGTGAGGCAGGGTGGGAGGAGATTGAGTGCGGGCTATGAACGAGTTTCAGGGATCATGCAGGGCTTTCTTGGTAGTATACTGTCCACCCTCTGTTTGATTGGGCATTTGTGACAGATGTGATGTTTTTTCCCTTGCAGGGTGGGCTGAAGGCTGTCATCTGGACAGATGTGTTCCAAACGCTGGTCATGTTCCTAGGGCAGCTGGTGGTTATCATTGTAGGCTCGGCCAGAGTGGGCGGCTTGGCCCGTGTGTGGGAAGTGGCTTCTGAGGAACACCTCATCTCTGGGATCGAGTAAGTCTGCTTCCTTGACTGGTACCTGTAGCGCCTAGGGGCTGAGTCCATTTCGGAGCCTGGCCTCGGGCCTTTAGAAAGCAGAGGGAAAACTGGCGACACCAAATAGGCAGACAGTTCATACTGCAGAGGGAGAAGGTGATGGTGGGTCCCTGCAGAAGGCCTGGACGTTGTGTGGATACATACCTGAGGTGAGGTGGCCGTGGCAGTGACCAGACATTACTTGTTGCAGGCTGGATCCCGACCCCTTTGTGCGTCATACTTTCTGGACTCTGGCCTTCGGGGGTGTCTTCATGATGCTGTCCTTGTATGGAGTGAATCAGGCTCAGGTGCAGCGCTACCTCAGCTCCCGCTCAGAGAGGGCTGCCGTGCTGTGAGTGCAGGGATGGGACACACTGGATGAAGCAAGAGCTCGGGAAGGGTTCCCTGGAAGAAACAGTGGGCGGGGCGGGATTCGGGGTGCCCTCCCGCTTTGTGGGGCTCTCTGGAGGTCCCGGGGGACATGTCCAGTGGTGTCCGCTGATGTCGTCTCTGTCCTCTGGCACCGGTCCCCTGCAGCTCCTGCTATGCCGTGTTCCCCTGCCAGCAAGTGGCCCTGTGCATGAGCTCCCTCATCGGCCTGGTCATGTTTGCTTATTATAAGGAATACACTAAGAGCCCCCAGCAAGAGCAAGCAGCACCCGACCAGGTGAGGCGGCCTCTCTGGCTCCGTCCCGTGCACGTGAGAAGCCAGTCTAGGTCCCCAGGCAGAGTTGCCTGTGTGGCTAAAGTGGAAAAGAAATAGACGGAGTAGCTTTTTGGCAGTCCTGAGGTTCCAGTTCTCTAGCATGTCAGACTCCAGTCCTCAGCAAATGTGATCGGTGCTCACCCCACTTGATGGGTGGGGCACTGACTGATACCAGCTCCCTCTGTTGGAAACGGTTGCCCGTCTGCAGTGGTCTAAGCTCCCTAGCAGCCACAGTTTATAGACGGTGTTGGGAGGTGGAGGTGATGGAGGGGGGTGGCGGCGTGCTGCCCTCACACTGCTCATCAGAGAAGGGGCCGGATGGGCTGTGTAGTTCCGCCTTCAGAGCCTTTTCTCCCTGCATGAGGGCGATGCCTTCATTTCTGGCTCCCCTTCCTGATGCCCCCAGGCTCTGGCTGCCAAGGGCGTGTCCAGGGGGGCTTCTGCACACAGCAGGCAGGAGGTGGCATCTCCGCGCTCTGTTCTGCTTGCAGCTGGTCCTGTATTTTGTCATGGACCTCCTGAAGGACATGCCGGGGCTGCCGGGGCTCTTTGTTGCCTGCCTCTTCAGTGGATCCCTCAGGTACTGTCTTCCACAGTTTGCCCTAGATGTGTGTGGTATGCCTGCCCCTGCTGGGACAGCGTGCCCATCTGCTTTGGATGGCAGGACACAGCCCAGCCTCTCCCAAAGCATGCTTTTATCTGACACTGCCCGTCCTCTCTCTGCATGAACAAATCTCTACTCCAGCAGAAGAGTCTTTGCTTTCCGAACCACCTTTGAAGTAGCCTGGGCTGGGCTGGGCATAGATGGGTAGTTTCTTACCTTCATGCTTCTGATCCTCTGTGGAGTCCTTAGTTCTGCCGTCTTCGGCACCTCCCTCCTTTACAGCACCATATCATCTGCATTCAATTCGCTGGCAACTGTCACTATGGAAGACCTAATTCAACCCTGGTTCCCTGAGCTGACCGAAACCCGGGCCACCATGCTTTCCCGATGCCTCGGTAGGATTCCTCCCCTGTGTATCTCAAGTCTTGTTCATTCTGAGACCCCTGACCACTGACGTCAGTCTTCTGACGTCTTACCTGTCTGTCCTGGGCCCAGCACATACCTCGTGCAGCACGGCCTTCCTTCCATCATGCACTGCTCTCGGGAGAGCAGGAGGACACAGACGGGGTCTGGGTCCCGCAGTGAGGACAGAGCGGTGGGCCCTGGGGCTGGGCTGTGAGGCCATAGACCTGTCTTTCTGGGGGTACGGAAGTGGTTTGGTTGGAGTGTGCCATCCCCCGCCCCTTCGTGTTACATCCTTTCTTCCTCCCCACTTCCTCCCCAGCCTTTGCCTATGGACTGGTTTGCCTGGGAATGGCCTATATTTCCTCTCACCTGGGATCAGTGCTGCAGGTAATGCCCAGAGAGAAGCTCTTAGTGAGTGGGGACATGTTTGAAACAGGAAATGAAGAGAGCTGTTTGGAGAGCTGCGCCTTTAAAAAAATTATTGCATTTTAAGCTGGGCACCATGGGGTACACTTTTAATCTGAGCCTGGGAGGCAGAGACAGGCAGACAGATCTGAGTTCAAGGGCAGCCTGGTCTACAGAACAAGTTCCAGGACGGCCAAGGCTACAGAGAAACCCTGTCAAAACCAAACCAAAACAACAACAAGAAATGACATTTGTTCATTTATTATATGTTGATACTTGCATGCCAGTGCTCAAGTGGAGGTCGGAGGACAACTTTTGGGAGTTGGTTCTCTCCTTGCACCATGTGGGTTCTGGACATTGATCTCGGGTGTCAGCCTTGGCAGCAAGCGCCTTTATCCCCGGAGCCACCTCCCCAGCCCTGTCAGCTCTCCTTGGATAGAGGCCTTTAACTGTGCCTGGACTCTCCAGTGAACCGAAGCACCTGCGTCGTCATGTGCAGGATGTTGTTAGCCCGGAGAGCATCACCACAGCCATTCCTGCCCTGGGGAGACCATCCGCCGGTGACTGCCAGGACGTGGAGGCTGAAGTCTCTGAGCCTGTGCGTCCTTTTTCTCTTTCCATCACCTGCAGGCGGCACTCAGCATCTTCGGCATGGTTGGAGGGCCACTGCTGGGACTCTTCTGTCTGGGGATGTTCTTCCCGTGTGCCAACCCTCTTGTGAGTGGCCAGCCGTCTGCCTCCCCAGATACGCATGTGGATGGAACTGGGCTGTGGGGGCATTCATTCATTCAGCAGTTCTGGGGACCGACCGGTAGGCAGGTTTGTGGTAGGCCTTGTGACGAGAGTTGACTGTGTCTCTGGGCAGGGTGCCATCGTCGGCCTGCTGACGGGGCTCACCATGGCCTTCTGGATCGGCATTGGGAGCATAGTGAGCAGAATGAGCTCTGCTGTGGCCTCCCTTCCCATTAATGGGTCCAGCGCCTTCCTGCCCAGCAACCTGACCATCGCCACTGTGACCACCCTGATGCCTCCCACCACCACTCTGCCACCCAAGTGAGGCGGGGCTCACTCTCTTTCTCCTCGGGGGGTCAAGCTCAGTTTTGGGGGGACTTCATGGGGACCTTGCTAAGAGATGGGTTACCATAAGCCGTAGGCAGGGGCAGGTTGGGTTCTGAGACCTTGTAGTAGGTGGGCGGCTCGCAGTGCCTCAAGAATACCCGGCCACATGTCTGTCCTCGCCCTCCTCCCCAGGCCCACAGGACTGCAACGGTTCTACTCCCTGTCCTATTTGTGGTACAGTGCACACAACTCCACCACGGTCATTGTCGTGGGCCTGATTGTCAGTCTGCTCACCGGTGAGGCTCTGGAAAAATGAGGGGCCCAGGGGGACTTCAGTCTGGGGGAGGTGGGGCCTTGCCCTTGGGACACTGACTGTCGGTAACAGCCGGTCTCCCCCGCTGACTTCAGAGGGTGGGCGGGAGGAGGGGGACCCTGGTGTAGGGAGAGCGGAGTGCTCACTGCTCTGAGAAGTTCTCCCTCCGACGGACTCTGACAAGCCCCTTCGCCTCCAGGGGGGATGCGGGGCCGGACCCTGCACCCCGGCACCATTTACCCTGTGTTGCCAAAGCTCCTCTCGCTCCTGCCCTCATCCTGCCAGAAGCGGCTTCGCTGGAGAAGCCGTAGCCAGGTGAGGCTCCTTGTCACAGGTTGCCATCCACTAGTCTCCCTGGGCCTGCCGCGCCCACCCCTTTGCCCCCTGCTTTCTTGGGGCTGAAATGGACCACCACCCCCCCACCCCCGCTTGGCTCCGTCTGCCCTTGTCCACCCTCACCTCCACCTCTGCGCTCTGTGGTCCCCAGGATGTCCCCGTGGTCCCCAACCTGTTTCCGGAGAAGGTGAGGAATGGCGTGCTGCAGGATAGCACAGACAAGGAGAGGATGGCCGAGGATGGCCTTGTCCACCAGCCATGCAGTCCCACTTACGTGGTCCAGGAGACCTCCCTGTGACCTGCGCTGGGGACCCAAGCGGGACAGACAGCGGCCACGGGCTGTCCTGGAGCGGTGATGAGTCACTGCGCGTGTTCTGCAGGGACAGATGAGTGGGTGGCCTAACCCACGACAAAGGACCTGGGTCTTTGATGTTTTCACCTCCTCGGAAGCTGTTGCATGCAAGGATGAGACAGGCAGGGTTCTTCTCATCCCTTGCCAATCTTCTCTTAGGGTCAGGTTAGAGAGGTTCGGAATTATGTCGCAAGTGGGGAAATAAATGAATACCCGAGAAAAGGATGGCTTCTGATTAAGAATGACCCGAGTCCTTTGGAGTGAGTAGGAACATTTCTTATAACGGCCCTGCGGCCTGATTTGGCAAGATTGACCAGCTCCACCATCAAACACGAAGTCCTGGGCTGTCGATTCCTCCCCCTGCGGTCAGTTTGGGTTCTCTCCGCCATGTGTGGGCACTTGGAAGTGATTCAGGTTCTCTGTGACAACACTCAAGCCCCCTCTCGTTCTTAGCTACCTACCTCGATCCTCGAGAGGGAGGCTTTGGTGGCCTGGGTCTCAGAATAGACAGCTGGGGAACATTTGTAGAGGGAGCAGGTTTTCTACATCTCAGACCTCACCCCTCCTCGGGTGGTACCTAAGAGACAGGGTCCTCGCCAGGTTCTTGATACAGTGTGCTGTTCTCTGAACTCCTGTGCCGGGCCACCCTGGGTCATTCTGTCATCCGTGCGCCTGTTTCCTTTGGAGTTTCCTTCTCACATTTTGTTCCTAGGGAATAAAATTAGTTATTAGACCTAGTGTCTGGCCTGTGTTCCTTCAAGTAACCGCCTGTCCCCTGGAGAAGATAAGATCTCTCTGTGTAGGTGTCTTTGCGGAGGACTTGTGGCCTCCAGTCTCTGCAGGTGGCTGCTGGGGAGGGGGAGGGGCCGAGTTAGGCTCATGGCTGCTTGAAGTAACCCATCCCATCCATCCCCTGCCACCTCAGCTGTTCTTCACGAGAACTGTCTTGAGAAGTTTGCTGTTGAGGCAAGAGAAAGAACGTTAACTTGAAATAATACTGGCCTGTAGAGTGGATATTAATACTGCCCAGGCCTCCCCTGCTTGGCCCCCTTGCTGTTCTCAGGGTCTCAATAGAAAGACAGGGCCAGGCAAGCCTGGGGGTTCAACCATAGCCCCACTGCGCTCTCATATCCCATGCAGCTCAGGCTACGCATCGTGTCTCAGTGTCCACCCCAAGTTTTGTTTAAGGAAGTACAGTCTTAGGCCAGTGAGATGGCTGTGAAGCCAGTGACATGCATGATAGAAAACTGACTCCTGAAAGTTGTCCTATGACCCCTAACATATCCCATAGCACATGCGTGCACACACACACACGAGATTTTAAAAAACAGGCTTGTAAGTAGAGCACATCTGTGATGTCAGAAGGTGAGGAGAATTGAAGGTCACAAGTTAGACCATGTCTCAAAACAAGAACTAGGTCTTGTTGCCTAGGCTGGCTACCACCTCCTGGGGTGACATGGTCCTCTTGCCTCAGCATCCCATGTGACTTTGTGAGTCACCTTTCACCCCTTTCTCCTGCTGTCCTGGCCAGCACTGGAGGAAAAAGGCTTATGCCCAAACAGACCCCAGTCACTTCCTGCCTTCAAAGGGCAGGAGACATTGCTCAGTGGGTGATAACGATTGTATTCTTGCAAAGAACCTGAATTCAGCTCCCCACACCCACATGATGGCTCACAACCATCTGTGATGTCAGTGGGGAGGGGGGATCTGGTGATCCGGTCTTCTGACCTCTGAGTACTGGCTCTGAATGTGGTACACATACATACATGCAGGAAAAACATTCATACACATAAAGAAATTGATTTTTTTTTTTTTGATTTTTTAAAGAATTTTTTTTTAAGATTTATTATGTATAAAGCATGTATGGCTGCACACCAGAAGAGGGCGCCAGATCTCATTACAGATGGTTGTGAGCCACCATGTGGTTGCTGGGAATTGAACTCAGGACCTCTGGAAGAGCAGTCAGTGCTCTTAACCTCTGAGCCATCTCTCCAGTCAAAATTAAAGATTTAAAAAGGAAAGAAAGGCATGCATTTGAGTAAGGGTCGGTCAGCAATGGAGGTCTGTAAGAAAATGTAGAGTGGGCTTCAGAGAATGTCCAGATTAACAGGACAGGTATGCTTAGGATTTTGGCTGATATCCAAAAAAAAATGAGAAAAGGAAAAGTTAGGTTTTTGAGTTAGGGTGTCGGATCTTGGAATTACAGACAGTTTTGAGTTGCCATGTGGGTGCTGGGAACTGAACCCGGGTCCTCTGGAAGAGCAGCCAGTGCTCTAAACTGCTGAGCCATCTCTCCGGCACTCATAAAGTATTTTAAATCTTAAGAAGGGGCGGTGCCAATTATGAAGGCAATGCCCACCCTCAATGACCTACAAATCTTGTAATGCCTGCCTAGCTACTTAACATTCCTCTTCTCAGGAGTCAGAAGGCAGACATCAAGTCAGTCTGGCTGCCGAAGGGGAACAGAGGAAGGATAAGGGTCTCCCCCTCTTGCTAACTTTCAGGCCTTGGAGGATGATCAGAGAGACTCACGGATGGAGCTAGGTTACCAGGGTACCGACCAAGGGAGCATCTGTGCAGTGATGCCACTTAGATCTCACTTTAACCTCTGGGCTCCCAGGGCCTGGGTTTCCTTGTTTTTGAGGCTGGTTCTCACTATGTGGCCCTGGCTGTCCTGAAACTCACTCTATAGACCAGGCTGGCCTCGAACTCACCGAGATCGACAGCCTCTGCCTCTCCCGTGCTGGGAAACCCCGTCTCAAAAAGAAACAAGCTTGTTCTATGGGAGTTTTAATGGGGATTTTTAAGTCGGGGGGGGGGGGGGGGCAGGGAAATGCCTTTAAAGGAAATTGTGGGACCCTGGCTCATGCGCTGTCTTTGGTTCCTGGCCTCTGAGGTGAGCAGTTTGCTCCCATGCAAGCCCTATGCCTTGCAGCTTTCTTGCCATAGCCTAAGCAATAGCCCTTCCTCTTATAAAATAATTATTTAAAGAGATTTATTGCTTCAGTACACCAGACAAATGCCTCTGGAGCAGAGGCCGTGGATGACTCAGATTTCCATCTGCGTGCGTGGAAGGACCCAACACGATTAGTCTCATGATAACAAGCCCATCGGTGGAGTCGGCTCTATCAGAATCAGATGGGATTTAACATTCTCCTTTCTGTTCCTCTCAAGACACTGTAGACAGTGACTGCTTTCTTTAAACGGTACCGATCCTCAGGGAGATCCAGGGCAAGGCCTTTGGACTTAGGGATTCTCAAGATTTTATTGCCAGTCCCAAAACGGATTTGTGCCAGGCCAGACGAGTCCCTTGGGATTCCGATGATTCAGGAGGGGTTGGCCTTTCTTGGCCGGTTTGTAAATAGCAACTTCATGTCATTAGACATCATCTTCGGCCAGGAGGGATGCTACAAGGGTGGGACACAGGTGACTGGAACAGGGCCTTACTGGGAGGTTACAGGGCACACGCACCCCATGATGGCTGCTGTCTCCATTTCCTCTTTTGAAGTTGGTTATCTCGGGTATTTCTTCACAGTGATGAAAGCTGAAAACTTACATTGTACACATGCTACTGTAACCAGAATTTTCACCAGATATTTATTGTAGCACATACCTGTAATCCCAACATGGAGGAGCCTGGGCTATATAGCAAGAACCTGTCTCAAAAATTAAAAAAAAAAAAATTGAACCAGAATTTCGTACTCGGGGCTGGAGTTAATACACTTTGTATATGAAAGATCGTTTGGATGCAGTCTCTGTGTAACCCAGGCTGCCCTCAAACTTGAGATCCCCCTGCCTCAGCCTCCCTGGAACTGGAGGTATGCACCACCATGCCAGGGTGCAGTTACTATTTTTGGGAGTTCCCTCCACCCTTCCTAGTTTGTAAATAATTTAACATGAAAGCCCTTATGTGGAGCAGGGCACAGCCCTCTGTCCTGTGGCAGTGTGGTGGGGTGGGATAAGGCAGCTCGGGTCACAGTCTGGGAAGGCATCCTCACGGAGAAGCAGCTGGAAGGGATGAAGAGGGTGGGCACACAAAGAAGCAGCTAGAGCCAGAGTGTAGTGAGGAGGCCCTCATTGTGGGAGGAAGAGGAGGTAGCAAGAGCCAGTGAGGTAGGTCATCCATCATGGAGGTGGCTTGGAGTGCCTGTCGGAGCCCAAGGCGAAGAGGATGTACACACAGGGTCATCCGATGCAGTTTCAAGGCCTGAGCAGAGCACAGATACAAAATACCCAAGATACTGTGATGGAGGATTGGCTACAAAGACGTAAATCCTCCAGGCGGTGATGGCGCACACCTTTAATCCCAGCACTCAGGAGGCAGAGCCAGGCGGATCTCTGAGTTCAAGGCCAGCCTGGTCTAAAGAGCCAGATCTAGGACAGGCACCAAAACTACAGAGAAACCCTGTCTCAAAAAGAAAAAAAAAAAAAAAGACGTGAAATCCAAGAAGACAAGCACAGGCTTTTTTTTTTTTCCCCCTATTGGAGAAATTGCTAGATGAACAGAAAAGAAAGTAAGAGTGGAACCCAGGGCCTGGGGATGTGGCTTGGTTGGTAGCATGCTCACCTAGTAGGCGCAGGCTATGGGTCTGACCCTGCACCACGGTAAGTCTAGCACTTGAGAATTGGAGGCAGGAGGATTAGGAAAGGGTCGAGACCATCAGCGACAGGGATGGAGACAAGCACTTGTTGATCTTGCAGAACTCGGTTTGATTCCCAGCACTGATAACCATCTGTAACTCCAATGCCATGGGATCCAGGGTTTTCTTCTGGTCTCTTCCAGCATCAGGCAAAACACTCATATACAATAATAATAAAATTAAATAAATAATCAAATGCATAACCTTAAAAATAATCATCAGCTGTACGATGAGTTTGAGGCCAGTCTGGGCTATAGGAGACTTTACCTAAAAAAAAAAAAAAAAAAAAAAAAAAAAAGGCACATGTGACGCAGTGAACTGGTGAATTGGGACAGGAGACATTGGCATGTGCTGTATCGACATACATATAGAAAATGCGGGGGGTGGGGGGGAATAACTCATTCCAAAAGGGCCTTGGCACAGTAGAACTCCAATAACAATAATCACTTTATGCCTAGATTTTTGGTCTCTCAATACCATTGAGCACTAAAACACAAACAAACCAGGGCCGGGTGGCGCTGGTGCACGCCTTTAATCCCAGCACTCGGGAGGCAGAGCCAGGCAGAGCACTCTCTGTGAGTTCGAGGCTAGCCTGGGCTACAGAGCAAGATCCAGGACAGGCACCAAAATTATACCGAGAAACCCAGTCTTGAAAAACAAACTAACAAAAAAACCAAAAAACTGGGCATGTTGGTGCATGCTTTTAATCCCAGCACTAGGCAGGCAGAGGCAGGCAGATCTCTGTGAGTTCAAAGCCATCCTGTTTTACAGAGTGAGTTCCAGGACAACCAGGGCTGTTACACAGAGAGACTCTGTCTCAAAGATTTGAAGAATATCAAAAATAAAATAAAGGCTACAGATTCTTGGAGAAATAGTTAGGGCTGGAGGGGAAGTACAAGCTGTGCCAGGAATATCTTACACAAGAGAGCCAAATATTTCTCAATGGATGATAAGATCATGTCAAAGGGACATAAAAGCCAACTGGCAAAATCTGGGGCCATCTAAGCCTTAGGATGATCGGACTTGGGGCTGGGAACTGGAGTTAGAGGTGTTTGTGAGCCACCATGTGGGTGCTGGAAATTGAACCCCGGTCCTCAGCAAGAGCAGCCTGTACTCGTAAGGGCTGAGCCATCTCTCCAGCCCAAGATGACTTACTTTTAAAAAGTACATTATTTTAGTCTTTATTTTATGCGTATGCACCCATGAAGAAAGAAATAAAAAGACAGAACCTGACTCCGTGGTGGAGGAGAAAGCTTATTGCAGAGACATGGGAGAGCCTAGCCAGAGGCAGGGACAAGTCTCAGAAAGTCCAGCGTGAACATGACCAGACTGAGCCGAGCCATGTGGGGAGAGGGGGTGGGGAAGAAGGAGGGGACCGGAGAGGTGACCCGAGGCGCAGCCAAGAGGCCAAAGGCACAAAAAGATCTGGATTATACAGGGAAGAGCAGCCCAACCCCCTGAGCTGGAGGGTTGAGGTGGGGTAGGCCAGCCATACCCTGTAACTGGTAAGGCCTGAGGGACGCTGGGGGAACCTGGCAGGCCAGGTCCGCTTTGATATGTTAAACAGGCTCCACAGCCGTTATTTGTCCCTGGGGTTTGAGACTTAACAGTCTGTACGCACATCACATGCATGTACATGCCCACAGAGGCCAGAAGAGGTCATCTGATCCCCTGATGTGGATTTTGGAAACTCAAACCAGGTCCTCTACAAGAGCACGGAGTGAATGGGTGAGCCATCTCCCCAGCCCCAGGCTACACTGTTCAGCCAATCTAATCCAGAGCTCTAGTTCTAGCTAAAGGCCTGGACTGTCTCTAGCCAGGCACCCCTGTATCACGTCTTCTTAATTTCATTAGGTGGCCACTCGGGCTAGGTGGGCTCCTGACTGTGGTCCATTGCTCCTCTCTCTCCTGTTTGCCTCTCCAACTCCTGCATCTTTCCTTTTCCCTTGAACGACAAGGACCACCCTTCTCCTTGCGCTCCGTGAATCCATCACCCGCTGACCGGTCCTGGGGTAAGTTTTGCGATTCATTTCTCTCGGGAGACTCTTCCTTTCTGATCCTCTGCCCCACTGACTTCCCAGAAACCCCAGTGCTGCCGGAGAGTCTGATGACCAAAATCTTGGGGGATATGTTGTGGGTTGTTTTACTCTTTAGTGGGGCCCACCACCCAGCTCCCAAATAAATACACACAGAGACTTACTCTTACTTATGAATGCCTGGCCTTAGCTTGGCTTGTTTCTAGACAGCTTTTCTTATCTTAAATTATCCCATCTACCTTTTGCCTCTGGGTTTTTACCTTTCTCTATTTCTGCATATCTTTTCTTTCCTTCTTATTCCGTGTCTGGCTGTATGGCTGGCTGGCCCCTGAAGTCCTCCTCCTTCCTTTCTTGTTCCTTGATTTCTTTTCTCTCTCTTTATTCTCTCTGCCTGCCAGCCCCGCCTATCCTTTCTCCTGCCTCACTATTGGCCATTCAGCTCTTTATTAGGCCAATCGCGTGTTTTACACAGGCACAGTAACACAGCTTCACAGAGTTAAACAAATGCAACAAAAAAGAAGGCAACACACCTTTGCATCATTAAACAAATGTTCCACAGCCTAAACAAATGTAACACATCTTAAAATAACATTCCACATCAGGGATATCTCCTCCTTTTGTAACAAGGCCCTAGACCTTAGTAGTCACCCAGACCTTAGCACCACTGACTCCATGATGGACGTTCCATTCAGGCTGTAAAACTCAGCACGTAGACAGCATCACCTGCCAAAACTAAAACAAAGACCTAATCCATCAAAGTCCATGGCTTTGGCAAAGTCTCTAAACGTACTAACCTTGCTTTTTAGCTTCTGTAGTTCCATTTCTGGCTAACTGTTCTTGTTTACTGAAGTGTGTCAACCCAGAATATGGTTTTTGTGCTTAAACGCTCACCCTGAGAAAGGCTCGGGGCTACACTGGGATCCTGAACAACCCTGGGATCCTGAACATGCAGTGTGGCCACTGGCTGACTAATAAAGACTTTCTATTGGCTTAAATACGTGTCCATGTAGTCCTCTCTGGTGGATGCCCCACAACACTCTTGGTTTGTTTTCTTTTGGAAAGAAACTTTCTTCCCCTCCTCAAAGCTATGGGCCAGCAATCCTGTAGCTACCTACAGACTGCTTTAGACAGTCTGGCTACAGTATCTCTCAACAATGGCAAACTATCTCTCTCTCCTGCCTGGCTATTGGCCGTTCAGCTCTTTATTAGACCATCAGGTGTTTTAGACAGGCACAGTAACACAGCCTCACAGAGTTAAACAAATGCAAAATAAACAAAATACCACACCTTAAAATAATATTCTACCACAAATACCAATTTAAAATTAATAAAAAATTTTTATTTTATGTGCATTGGTGTTTTGCCTGCACGTATGTCTGTGTGAGGATGTATGTCAGATCTTGGAGTCTCAGACAGTTGTGAGCTGCCGCATGGGTGCTGGGAATTGAACCCAGGTCCATTTCGAAGAACAGCTCTTAGATCCGCCTGGCTCTGCCTCCCGAGTGCTGGGATTAAAGGCGTGCGCCACCACCGCCCGGCCTCGAAGAACAGCTCTTAACCACTGAGCCATCTCTCTAGCCCTGAATCCAATTTTTCAAAATAGTTAATACTAGTTTAAAACCTCAGAAGCCTTGTGTAATACGTTCACCTCGTTAGAAAATCAGCAAGTCATCATCAGCCAGATGGCATCATCTACAGCTGGATGAGACTTTACACCAAGAGATTTCCTTCGTCCCTTCCTCCAGGTCAGGTCCAAGGTCTCCCAGGTTCTCTGAGGGAAGTGGGTGAAAGGGGAAAGAAGGGAGAATCCCATGCCCAGAGAGGGAGAAGATGGAAAGTTAGACATAGCTGGCCTCATGGGAAAGAAGGAAATCTAGTTCAACCCAACTCCGTTAGCCGGTCGGTGCTGGCTCCAGCGTCTAGAGTCTGACCCGGGCAGTTTATTTTAGATGTATTTAAGTACAGTACAATTTTTTGGGGGAAAAAAGTTTCTGGCTAACAACTATCTCAATTCCACGTGCACAATAAAGCTAAGGTGTGACTACATCAGAATACTCTACCGTGATGATGGTTTCTATAGCTTAAGGGAGACGTAGGATCTGGGGTGGTCTCGGTCATGTAAATGGCATAGAGGTCCCCAGGCTATAAAGTACATGTGACAGCTCCCCCTAAGGATGGGTTCTACCGGCTGAGAAGCAAAGCTCAAGATGAAGGTCTAGAGAGGCAGAGTAGCAATGGAGAAGGAATAAAGATGATGGTCTGGGGGATTTGGGTGTGGCTTGACCCTACAGAGAGCATAGATCACCAGGCTATTAACTACACCTACTCCCAGCCTTCTGGAAGGCATACATCTCCCTTGAAGAGACAAGTCTGCACACTTAACATTCCCGGTGTCCCTAGTGCTTATCTGTGCACCCAAGGACCTTGTACCCTCCACATCTTGCCGGATGCCAGAGATGCCCAAAGTGTCTGGGGAACTCTGACCTTTGACCTAGTTTCTAAATGACTTCAGGGTTTCCTCTTTGGGGAGGCAGAATGAGAACATAGCAATAAAATCCTGTTTAGAGAAAACAGTGAGTTTGAAGAAAAGTATGCTTAAAAATAAGGAGGGATTTGTACAAAATATTAAATATGAGCCTTTCCCAACCAAATACTATGAAAACTTGTGTGTTCCACCCTGAAAGATTTTTGTGCAAATGCTTCAATCCTCACCACCCAGTAAATTCTCACCACCCCAACCTCTGTTTACACAAAGACCCTCTGTTCCACTCCAGGAATTTGATGGCCTGAGCTCTGGCTCTTTCCTCTTTCTCCCTTTCTTGTGCACCAGTTACCTTAAGACTGGCCAATCAGCTTGGCGGTGGTGGCGCACGCCTTTAATCCCAGCACTCAGGAGGCAGAGGCAGGTGGATTTCTGTGAGTTCAAGGCCAGCCAGGGAAACCTTGTCTCGAAAAAAAAAAAAAAAAAAAAACAAAGAAACAAAAGACTAGCCAATCAAATAAGACTGTGAAGTCAGACCCAGCCAATGAGAAAAAGACAGTCACCACCTCCTGTATTCTCTCTTCTGACACAGCCTCCTAATCGAGGGCAATGGCTGCTTTGTCCAGACACTTCAATTGGAGTAGTGCTCCCTCTCTTTACCACCCCGAACTCATTTTTTAAAAGATTTATTTATTTATTATGTATACACTGTTGTGTCTGCATGTTGTTGTAACCAGAGTCCTTCAAAGACCACCAAGAGACCAAACCAATGCAAAAGCAAAGAGTCTTTGTATTGTTACGAGTTAGCTCGGGACTCTCCGTCCGTCTGATGCAGCAGCAGAGCAGGAGAGACCCCGAGTAGCAACGGGGCAGGGTTTTTAAAGCAACGGGGTTTGGAGGTCTACAGACTACATAGGAACAGACTCAAGATTGGTTTATGCGAGTGGCAATGATGTTAGTAACTTTTAATTGGCTAGGGTTAGTTGGGGGTTACAGTTAGTCATTTTGGGGCAGTCCCAGGCTCTGTCCTTGAGCTGCTGTGGAGGTTGGTTGACCTACTCAGTGGCCAGGCTTGGTGCTGTTATGCCCAGATCTCAGAGATCCCCAAAAGACCACCACAGAGACCAAATCCCGTATGTAAAAGCAAAGAGCCTTTATTTTCAAGCTCGGAACTTGGGCTTTCTGTCCGATGAAGCTGAGAGAGCAGAGAGCCCAGAGCCCAGGTGGGGTGGGCTTTCAATCATAGCAGAGGTTGGGGTGAGGGGATTTCCCGGGTTCAGGACCCTGATTGGCTGACTTTTGTCTAGGGGTATGGGGAATGTTTAGAATGTTAGATGTTTCCTCTTAGATGCGGGCCCCACTGGGTGGGGTCAGCTTATGGCTTTTCCTGGGTCCAGGTACTATCAGAAGCTATGTCTGGGCCTCTAGGCCTGTCATGGCAGCTGTGTGGTCAAGCTGTTCCACGCCCCCTCCCCACCTCCCAGTGCATCCTATCTCCCTGCCCCTGCGGGCAGGGGCATCAGTGATTAACTGTCATTCATTCACGGCCCTCTCAGAAACTGCTTGCTCAAGTCTCAGGAAACTGAAATTGAGGCCTGATTTCTGAGAGAAGACTGAGCAGCCTGTTAATGGCATCTGCTTGGTCCTTTCACTTGGATCCCTGCAGGCCAGAAGAGGGCACCAGATCTCATTACAGATGCTTGTGAGCCACCATGTGGGTGTTGGGAATTGAACTCAGGACCTCTGGAAGAGCAGCCAGTGTTCTCAACCCCTGAGCCATCTCTCCAGCCCCCTGAAACTCATTTCTAACACTTGGATCTGATCCCCCTCCTAACTGTTCACTCATGTTCATTTCACACCACGTCCACTCCCTTCTCTGCCCACTGTATACCAATTTCTAAAACCTGTCCGTACAGTTGATTGGCTTGATCAGTTTGGGAGGCATCTAGGCAGTGGGACCAAGTCCTGTGCTCATTCCATGAGTTGGCTGTTTGAAACCAGGAACTTATGCAGGGACACTTGGCTCAGTCTGGGAGGAAGGGACTGGACCTCCCTGGACTGAGTCTACCAAGTCGATCACAGTCCTCGGGGGATGACTTGTCCTGGAGGAGGTGGGAATGGAGGGTGGGCTGGGGGTAAGGGGAGGGCGTGGGAGGGGGGAGAATAGGGGAACCCATGGCTGATATGTAGAACTGAATGGTATTGTAAAATAAAAAATATATATCACAAAAAAAAAAAAAAAAAAAAAAAAAAAGGCCAAGCCTTACAGCCCGAGTGCCATCCCCAGAGCTCACGCAGTAGAAGGTGAGAACCAACAACTTCAAGTTGTTCTCTGACCTCCGCACCGGAACCATGGCGCCTGGGCAAACACGAAATAAATAAATGTTTAATTTTTTTTAAGCAATGAACTTTTATTAAAAAAAAAAAAAAAAAACCTGTCCGTAAAGACTGCTCCAGAAAGGCCTCTTCCCTGTAAAGGAGGGCGGCTGCTGTCTTGAGTGGCTTCCCTTCCTCCTAACAAACTCAGACGACGACAGTCAGGTACGCTTTTCTTGTTCTCTGACTCCTCCAGCTCTGACACCTACCTGTGCCCGCTTATGGCTGCTACCCATCTCCCCTCTGAATGCTTCTTCTTATGAACTTGGGCCTGCATCCACAGCATCCCACCAGACCTCCACCTGGGTTCCTCCAGCCAGACTTCTAGCTCAAAGCAAGTGCCACGTTCTCAGCCTCCAATCACCAGTAAGCTGATCTTCACGGTGAGCACCCTGAGAACCACCACCCTTGTTACTGACTGAGTTATATTTGTGGTTGCTGTTTTCTGAGACAGGGTGTTGTTAGGGTCCTTGAGAAGACCCAGGAAAAGACCACCGGACACGATGTAATCAGCAAGAGTGTTTACTATCTCGAGAATGAAGGTACTGTGTGTGTGTGGGGGGGGGGGGGGGCGCAAAACAGCTTGACCACACAGCTGCCATGACAGGCCTATAGGCCTAGACACAGCTTTTGTGACAGGCTTACTGGCAGGCAACAACCAGACCCAGGAAAAGCCATAGGAATCCACCCAGGAATCCCACCCAGGGATTCACCCAGGGGTGAGGAAGTATCTGACATCCCAAACATTCCAACCATTAGATAAGATAGCCTGATGTCCTTGAGTCTAGCACACATCTGGGGTTTTTTGTTGATTGTTTTTGAGACAGGGTTTCTCTGTATAGCTCTACGACTTTCTTGGAACTCGCTCTGTAGCCCAGGCTGGCCTCGAACTCACAGAGATCCACCTGGCTCTGCCTCCCAAGTGCTGGGATAAAGGTATGCGCCACCATCGCCCAGCTGTTTTTGTTTTATAGATACCCCTAGACAATTGTCAGCAAATCAGGGTCCTAAACCCTGGAAATCCTCTCACCCCAACCTCTGCTATGATAAAAACTCTACCCCGCCTGGGCTCAGGGCTCCCTGCTCTCACTGCTGAGTCAGACAGAGAGCAAGCTTGGAGCTTGAAGAGAATAAAGGCTCTTGGCTTTTACATTTGAGATTCAGTCTCCGTGGTGGTCTTTTGGGGGTTCCCTCGATCTGGGCATACCAGCATGCTGAGGCCAGGCATGCAACACAAAGGCAAAAATGGAGACCCCACCTCACCCCCCAACCTCCCACCCCCCCACCCCCCACCCCCCACCCCAAGAAAAGCTTGCAGGCTCTTCTATACACACCTAAAGGAATTTCAAAAGCAGGGAGATCATTCCACCCAGGAAGTGGCACTTATATTAGTAGATTTCTAATTGGTTAGGGCTAGCAGGGGTGGGCTAAGGTTATGGCTTTTCCATTGGGCAAGTCTGGACAAGTCCCAGGCTATGTCCTTATTTGGTTATTACCTGCGGGGGGCGGGGGGGGGGGGGTTTGACCCAGGCTACTCAAAGTTCCCCTCATTTCAAGAGGCAGGAACTGAGGCCTAGTTCTTACCTGAGTTATTAGGAGCCTGTCATAGTATTTGCCTGGCCTTCTCTGGTTTCTCCGTGTAGCCTTGGCTATCCCTGGACTTGTTATGTAGACCAGGCTGGCCTCAAACTCACTGAGATCTGGGTGCTGGGCGCCAGCTCGCCCAGTCTATATTTGCTAAGCAGACTTCTAAAGCTTTCAGAGATGCCTTCTGCCTACACATCTCGTTCTGACCCCATCCAGGCTCCCTCTACTGTCCTGTAACACAGTTGTCCGCCAAACTGCTCTTCTGGGGGGCAGGGTTTCAGGGTGACCCAAATAATTCCCAATTCACTTCCCTTATGCAGTGAAACACCTCCAAAGGGCCCACAGTCAGCTCAGAGATAAATTCACACTACCCTTTGGCCCTTGATAGCCAAATGTGATCTTTACATTAATGTGTTGTTTTGGTTCCTGTCCTGGACCTCGCTCTGTAGACCAGGCTGGCCTCGAACTCACAGAGATCCTCCTGGCTCTGCCTCCTGAGTGCTGGGATTAAAGGCGTGCGCCGCCACTGCTGGGCTGATTCTTTGGTATTTGAAGCAGTCATTTCACATAATGCATCTACTGGGTTCTAAAATTTCCCTAGCTGTGTGCAGCCTACTCAGGTGGGAGAAAGAGGTGCTGACTCCACAGGCCTGCTCTGAGAGAGAGAACCTTCCCAAGCTTGCCTTCTCTCTGGCCAGAAAAAAACGTGTCTCCCACTTTGAGACTCCTTGTTCCGGACTTTTTTTTTTTAGGTCTGCATTTGCTAAATGTTCTGGGTCAGTCACTGGACTTAACAGTCTCCTGTCCACTGCACACCACTGACGTCCTCTTTCTTCTCCGGTCCAAGCTATACGGGGAAAGAAATGCCTCTTGTGTATGTATTATACTGGTAAATGGTCATGTGCTGTTTAAGCTCTCTGAGAAGCTGACGCAGGGGCCTCTCACTTCAGACCCAAGTGTCACAGTGTCCCCCTAAATCGCCCAGTCCTGGGTTAGACCAAATGACTCTGTAACAAGAATAAGAGGATAAGAGAACAGCCCAAGGTAAAAAACAAGCCTGGTCTACAGAGTGAGTTCCAGGCCAGCCAGGGCTATTACACAGAGAAACTTTGTCTCAAAAAACAAACAAACAAACAACAACAACAAAAACCCAACTCCCCCCTTAAAAAAAAAGCTAAAAGGTAAACTATTTATTTTTTTAATAGGCAGGGTCTTTGTATGTAGCCCTGGCTGGGCTGGAATTCACTGTGTAGGCCAAGCTGGCCTCAAACTCTTAAGATCCTTGCCTCTACCTCCCAACTGCTGGGATTAAAGGTATGTGTGGTCAGGCTGGCTGAAATGCCTTTAGTAGGAATGCCTAACAGGAAGCTTATCTGTGGACAGGACTCTGCCTAAGACTCCTCAATCATTAACTTTGGCGTTACAGTTTTAAAAGGGCTTCCTTAGTTAAGCTCCACTAGGGGCTGTGAACCTCAATTCGATGATGTTTTGCACTCTTTTCAAACAAAAAACATGGATATGTGGTGTCATTTTGGGACCTTGCAAAACACAAAAAGATTTTTGAGAGGTAGAAGACAAGAATTGGATATGCTAATCAAGATGTATTTAAATTTTTCCTTAGACTTTCTCTAAATATTACTCAGTAGTTAAAAATACTAGACTGGTGTACTAACCTGGGTGTTCAATAACCATGTTTAGGGGACTCTCTTAATATAAACAGAAGAATTTAAAGGGACACTATTGTCCTTTGTCCTCCAAGGTCAACTAGGTCCCAGAGGACTGTGGGCAGCCCTCAAAACATTCTATAGCCCTGGTGAGTCACCTGACCTTTTTGTTCAGGAAGGTAATGAACACCCTACTGTGTGGGCTCTGACCAGGGCAATCCTACAAAGAGGAAGTTCAACACAGAATTTTCCTCTATGTTTCCAGGTAAAGCCACAGTCAAGCAGGGCCTTTGACTCATCCTCTTGTAGATGGAACTGGTAAAGGAAGGTGAGAGGGACCAGGGTCTCCTCCCGATCCCAAATGACCTGAAACTGGCCCTGAGAATAAAAAACCAAAAATACCCCATCTTCTCCTCCAGGTTCCAGCCTGGTAAGTGGAGTTCTCAGTCCTCATCCAGGAAGTTTCTCTTTGCAACTGATGGAGATCACTGCAGAAAACCACAAACAATCAAAATGCAGAGTGGTGGTGCCCAGTCCTCGTGGATGCATTTATAAAACACTCCTGTACCCAAGGCTCGAGGAACATTTTGGAAGAGGGCTTGGAAAGAGTGTCAGAGCCAGAGGATCAGGGGATTTGCTGTGAGATTCTGTCTCCTAGGAATGTCAGAAGCTCCACCCCGAGCCTTACCAACATGGCTGCCCAAACAGGAGCTGAACAAGGACAATAGACATGCCAAAGGGGATGGGAGTCAGGGCAACAGATGACAAGCCCTTGAGGTCTCAACCCTACACAAAGAACGGTAGGCAGCTAGGGAAGGCTGAGTGTGAGCTCCCTTTCCTGGCCGCTGCCGTGATTTAGTGAGTGCCTGAGAGTTGAACTCAGGGCCTCATGCTGGTGAAGCGGTTCTCTTACCCACAGATCCCTGTGCTCAGACTTAACAGTGTCAGTTTTTTTTTTTTTTTTTTTTTGTTTTTTTTTTTTGGGTTTTTCGAGACAGGGTTTCTCTGTGTAGCTTTGCGCCTTTCCTGGGACTCACTTGGTAGCCCAGGCTGGCCTCGAACTCACAGAGATCCGCCTGGCTCTGCCTCCCGAGTGCTGGGATTAAAGGCGTGCGCCACCACCGCCCGGCAACAGTGTCAGTTTTAATGGAAATGTGGCCCAGGGGATGGTCGGTATGGGTAGACAAGTAGGAGACTTTTTCTTTTTTCCTCTTTGTCTACAAAGCTGGGATCCAAGAAGGTGATACGGAAAAAGGTGGTGGCGCACACCTTTAAAGCCAGCACTCAGGAGGCAGAGGCAGTCAGATGTCTGAGTTCAAGGCCAGCCTGGTCTACAGAGGGAGTTCCAGGACAGCCAGGACTACACAGAGAGACCAGACCCTGTCTTGAAAAACCAAAAAACAACAACAGCAGCAACAACAACAACAAAAAGAATTGCAGGAAGACTTGCTTTAGTTGAGCCAAGGGTGCAGTGAGAAAAAAAAAATCCCTGGAAAATTACACACACACACACACACACACACACACACACACACTCCATGTTCACCTTAGTCAACAAGTCAAAAATGGAAAACGGTGCTTTGAAAAGAATAGTGAAATTCATCAACTCTGGCAAAAAGTAAAATAAAATAAAGGCACAAATATTTAATTCTAGAAATAAAAAAGACACACACTCAATAAAATAGGAACAGCTCTTGCCAATTAATTCTGGAGCTTTAGATAAAATAGAGTAAGTACTAGAAAAACATCGCTTGCTGAAATAAAGTGTAAGAATAATAAAGTATCTGAATTCGAAGGTCAGACGGGAAGACAGACGTGGAACATGCCCTCATCTAGTGCAGGTATTTATTCTGGAAAAGAACATCAGAGCCTGCTGTCCACTTACAAGCAGGGTAGTTATAGGGCAGAAGTAGGAGGTGGGGAAGGAGATTGAAAAGCTTCCCTTCCCTTTCTTGGCCTGAGATTAGCCATTGCGAAGTGTAACTAGAATAGTGAGTTAAAGAATGTCAGATGGCCAGAGTCTCTTGTGGCCCGCAGCTAAGGGTCTGCAGGCAGGTGGTGTGGCAGGAATCTAGGCTTCGGTTCTGGAATGCTAATTACTCTGGTTTCTGAAACTGTCGCCACTTAACCAAAATGGGAGAACTTTTCGAAAACGTCCTGTTCGTGGCTGACGTGAACAGTTTTAGTTCCACTAAAGAAATAGAAACAGTAGAAGACAATCTTTTTTTTTTTTTTTTAAAGATTTATTTACTTATTATGTATACAGTGTTCTGTCTGCATGTACCCCTGCAGGCCAGAAGAGGGCACCAGATCTCATTACCGATGGTTGTGAGCCACCATGTGGTTGCTGGGAATTGGACTCAGGACCTCTGGAGGAGCAGTCAGTGCTCTTAACCTCTGAGCCATCTCTCCAGCCCCGACAATCTTACCCTGAAGAAAACCCCAGTCTTTCGGCCATGGCAGCCATCTTCCAGGAACTTACCAAAATAACAAACAGAAAGGGGTAGAGGGGGGGGGCGCTCACTACATGCTCTCCAGGCCTTTTAGGAAACATGGAGTTGTTTCTTTGACCACTTAACTCGGATCTACAAGAAGGGTGATATTGTAGGCATCAAGGGAATGGACACTGTTCAAAAAGGAATGCCCCATAAGTGTTACCGTGGCAAAACTGGGTGAGTCTACGACATCACCCAGCATGCTGTCCGTGGGCATCACTGGACACACGTAAGTTAAGGCAAGATTCTTGCCAAGAGAATTAATGTGCAGATTGAATACATCGAGTACTCTAAGAGCCGAGGCAGCTTCTTGAAGCAGGTGAAGGAAAAGGAGCAGAGGGAAAAGGAAGTCAAAGAGAAGCACACTTTGTAAGGAAGGCCTGAGGGAAGGAGGCTGAGCTGCTGGAGCCCATTCCATACGAATTCATGGCCTAATGTACATGGGTTAAGGGTTTTTAAGGGTTTTTCTTTTTCTTTTTTTTTCTTTCTTTTTTTTTTTTTTTTGGTTTTTCGAGACAGGGTTTCTCTGTGTAGCTTTGTGCCTTTACTGAAACTCACTTTGTAGACCAGGCTAGCCTTGAACTCACAGACATCCACCTGCCTCTGCCTCCCGAGTGCTGGGATTAAAGGCGTCCACCACCGCCCGGCAAGGATTTTTCTTAAGTTGAAATGTGGGGGTCTCCATCCTGAAAGAAAATATTGAAGCAAATTTAAAGAAAGAAAGAAAGAAAGAAAGAAAGGAAGGAAGGAAGGAAGGAAGGAAGGAAGAAAGAAAGAAAGAAAGAAAGAAAGAAAGAAAGAAAGAAAACCCCAGGTTTCACGATGTCATTGTTGAAACATTCTTCAAGGAATAATTAATTCTAGATTTACATATATGACATAAGAGTGATCATAGAAGAAGACCCTTCCTAAATTGTACTCCATAAATACCTGTAACATGAGCAGGGCACAGTGGTGCACACCTGTAATTCCAATACTTCAGAGGCAGAAGCATAAGGATCAGGAGTTCAAAGTTATCCTCAGCTACAAGGTGAATCTGAGGTCAGTCAGGGCTATGTGAGACCCATAGCAAAAATCCGACCAATCAAGCAAAACTAGCAATAAACATTTAAATTGTGGAAATTTAAAAAAATGTTTTTGTAAGAGCATCAACCCAAGACCAGAGAGTATAAGTGAGGAAAAGATCAGCTGGTCTTGGTGTCACATCTCTATAATCCCAGTATTCAGGAGACTGGGACAAGATGATTATGAATTTAGGCTCGTCTAGGATAGCCAGTGAATTTCAGGCTAACCTGGGCTACATAATCAAAACTCTCAAAAAGAACCAGAAAGAAAAGTATAGGCTAGTGTAACTCAGGAACGTAGATGTAAACATCATGCTTTTTTTGAGACAGTGCTAGAAGCAGACATTTCCTGTCCTGTCTGCCTATTCCCAAATAACCACTCAGAGACTTAAGGTTAATTATAAATGCTTAGCCGATAGCTCAGGCTTATTACTAACTAGCCCTTACATTTAAATTAACCCATTTCTAATAATCAACATTCTGCCACGTGGCTCATGGCTTGTTACATCATTTTCTAAGTGTCCTGCTTGCTCATTGGCTGGCTGTCATTTCTGGAGACTGCCATCACTCCATCCTTCTCTCCTAGCATTCTCTCTGTGTCATGCTGTCCTGCCTAATCTCTTTCTGTCCTGCTATCGACCAATCATTTTTTTTTTTTTGGTTTTTTTCGAGACAGGGTTTCTCTGTGTAGCTTTGCGCCTTTCCTGGAGCTCACTTGGTAGCCCAGGCTGGCCTCGAACTCACAGAGATCCGCCTGGCTCTGCCTCCCGAGTGCTGGGATTAAAGGTGTGCGCCACCACGCCCGGCTCGACCAATCATTTTTATTATTAACAATGAGCATAATCCACAGCACAGTGCCTCACTCTTTGTAGCCCAGGCTTGCTTGGAACTTAGTATGTAGCTCAGTCCAGCCTCCTAGCTACATGGTAATCCTCTTAAGTATGGGGATTACAGGCATAAACCTCAGTGCTTGGATCAAAGTCACAAAACAATAAGATAGAATATAGCACTGTAAAAAAAGAAAAAGAATATAGCACTGTATAGCAAAATAAATTTACAATGATGATGTATTAATTAGTTGTATTATTATTTGATAACATCATAATCAGAAATGAAAAATTTCTTTAACAATAAACATTCAAATAATACATTACTGTCTAGAGCTCTTGGGCTGGTGTCTTAGTTACATTCTACTGCTGTTTCCAAGGCAGTTTATAGAAAGAAGAATTTCATTGGGGGCTTGCTGACAATTGGAGAGGGTTAGTTCATTGTCATCATGGTGAGGAGCAGGGCAGCAGGCAGGCAGGCAGGCAAGCATAGTCCTGAAAGCTCACATCTGACCCAAAAGTTGCAGGCAAAGAGAGATTGGGCCTGGCCCACTGAAAGCCCACCCCCAATGACACACCTCCTCCAACAAGGCCACACCTCCTAATCCTTCCCAAACAGTTCCACTAACTGGGGGCCAAGCATCCAAATAGATGAGCCTATGGGGGGCCATTCTCATCCAAACCACCACACTTGAGTTTCTTTTCTTTGCTGATTAAAGAGTTAGAAGGCAGGAAATAAATTACAATCACAGCAAGCAAACAAGTTTTATTAAAAGCAAAAGTACCCCTGCAGACTCCCCATAAATGGGGAAGGGATTTGGAAACAAAAACCTTTCCATCTGGAAGACTGAGAGTTCCACATGCTGTTTGTTTGTTTGTTTTGTCGTCTAGAACAGGTGTCCTTCCCCTCGTTTTGAATTGATCTATCTAAACACAGGAGTGGGCTGATTGACTCACAGGATGTCCAGGGTCTGCCTAGGATATGCCCAGGCATGTCAGTGGAAGTGTGTGTGTGGGACCACGGTGGAGAAAAACCATACCAAGTCTTTGGAGAGAAGCTGGGAGCATGTCATCCTCTTGTCCTATCTGTATACCTGTATTATATAGTAAATACAGGGGCCATCTGACGTCTGTGTTTCCTCACTGCTCTTCCTCAGAGGTCACATTAACTGCTGCGGGGACTTGGGGACGACGAAGATCGCTCTGGCTGCTTCCTGCTGACAACAGGGGCGATGTGGGGGTGGGATAGCAGTAAGATAGACTCCGGAGTGGCTGGAACTGAGCGGCCACGGTAGGTCTTGGTTGGTGGCGGATCTCCAGCGTGAAGGACAACCTCTTGATGATGGTGTACCTCCTTAGGGTGTGCTATGAGGGCAAGATGGCATCTGTCACACAGGTAAACTGAGACTATTAGAGCAACTATAAATCCTACTGAGAGAATAGTTAAGAAGAAAACGGGAGCAACGTTGCTGGTATTAGAGGATGACAATAGATAAGAATACCACCCCAAGAGCCCTCGGCAAGACTTGTTATCAGCATCTCCGAGGCTGATCATGTGGTTTCCTCTGCTGTCCACCACCAAGTATGCGCTGTAAAGGCCACTGGCTTGATTCAGGAGCATCAGCCAGTTTAAGTTCAGAAGTTGGCCACTGCGTCTCTTCCCACACGACCTCCTCACGAGGAACGCCGGGAGGTAAAGTGAATGAAAATTCTTCTGCATCACGGTGCATGTAAGTCGTGTTTAAGAGAGTGAGATGCAGCTGTGCAGTCGGCCTGACTGTGTACCGGGGCCCGCAGAAGGGAGGGAATATTTGGAAACCTCACACCAGAAATCAGTGAGAGCAATGGTTTCATTAGCCAAGGCCTCCCAACAAAATATACCCCTTCCCATATACCAGATGGAATTCTTGGTGGGGGTGGGTACCAAAGGCCATGCCTGTGTGAAATCCGAGGCCCATGTTTGTCGAGGGCAGAGCCAGATACCATTTTTCAACTGACGGTCTGATAGGGAAATGTAATCCCATTGTTTTTTGTTCCATAGTATTGCCCAGCGATGTCCCATGGGCACAATATGGGTGTTTCGGATCATTTCTCCTAACCCTGTGAGTTGGACAACAGGGTATCTGATCGCCTCATTCAGTCGGGGAACATGGGCGATTAGGGTACAGGATGTCTCATTACAGCTATGAGAGACCATTTTCCAGAGATGAGGCATACCATAGGTGGCAAAAATATTGTGAGATTTGGCCTCAGCATTTAGGAGTGTGGGCCATTGCCCCCTAGTCAGGTTAGATCCCATTTGAATTAGACTGTCCAGCCGACCTTGTTGAACGCGGGTGTAAGCTCTGTCCCAGGTCGTGAGAGAGGCATATTCCTGGAGGATCCGCCCTGAGGAAGCTATCCATTCCTTTAATCCCACATCTTCTGTAGTGTGGGGATTCCAGCCCCTCCCTTCCTCTTGGACGAGTAAACCAACTTTGTATTCATTCTATCTTCGGTACAGAGACCTTTTCTAACGAAAGCCTCTCCTCCAAAATGGCCCATTCTACATTCCTTGCATCCCCTAGGCCTGTGCCAGTTTCCCCAAAGAGGACCTTTCTGTGTTGAGGAAGAGCCACAACTGTGGGGAACCCTTGACTTGTAGTTTCTTTTTTTTTTCTTTTCTTTTCTTTCTTTTTTTTTTTTTTTTTTTTGGTTTTTCAAGACAGGGTTTCTCTGTGTAGCTTTGCGCCTTTCCTGGGACTCACTTGGTAGCCCAGGCTGGCCTTGAACTCACAGAGATCCGCCTGGCTCTGATGGGATTAACGGCATGCGCCACCACCGCCCGGCGACTTGTAGTTTCTTTAGGCCAAGTCTGGCACAGCCACCAGAGGAACTGGGTTTGTTGGACGGCCGTGGCCTGAGTACAGTTAGGATAGATGTGATGGATCCAGAGTCTGGAAATATCCCACTGAAAGGTGAGAGTCGTTGGAACTATTCTCATGTAAGCAAAAGTCTGGGTGTGCCAGAGAGGTTCCCAGATCCGGCCAGCCCGCAAGTTGGGGTTGTTTCTAGGAGGCTTGTGGGGCCATCTAGTAACACCTGGTGTGGCCTGCGAGGCGGAGTTGGTCTTTTAAGGCCCGTGGGTCCACCAAGTCACTCCTAGCAGCTGAGGTCGTTTATCAGGGAACTCCATGAGTATCCCGCAAGTGCAGGGCAGAGAGGTCTGGGAACAGTGGTCTACACTGCAGTGCACCTTACATAGTTGATCGGGCTTATGGACCTTACACACGGATGACGACCCTGTCTGGGGGTGAACTTTACAATCAGTTAACCATTCCTGGCCAGGCACACCCATCATATTGACAGTCACACACACCGGGGTCCGGCAGTTTTGGTCCTTGAAACAGGTATCCGTCAGGAAGGGCTTGAGTGGGGTGGCCTTGAGTGGGTCTGGGCCAAGATAGGAGAGGATTCCCGAGAAGGGCTCCCCTTTGTAAAGGTCTAGAGTGGTCCCGTTCCCCATCAGAACAGCAGGCCCCCTCGAAGAGTGAAGAGTGAAGCGGCGAACCTGGATGTGCCCCTCACCAGATGTTGGCCCTGGGACACATGACCCGGGAGCGCCAGACTCCGGGAGGTTACAGTGAACATCATCTTCATCAGCCCATTGCCTAGAATCCGGCTCAAAGAAATCTGGATTCCGGGGAGGGCACTGGGCTATGGAGAGTTGTATCAGAACTGCCAGACAGATCGTTACCGAGAGACATGACACCAGAGAGTCTGTCATACCACACATGACAGACAAAGGACACTAGCCCTGACAGAGGCAGTGGGAGATGGACTGTCTCAACAGAACAACTCAGTCGGTACACTTATCTGAGTCTGGCACTTGAAGAGCAGCCAAGATCCTCCGGTGGCTCACAGAGGGTAGCTGGAGTCTGAAGTTTCTGGGGTGTCTGTTGTAGCCTCAGAGGAGCCAGGGGCAGTCCAGTCTGGTAGATCCATGTATCTAATCCTGCAACTTGAACTGGATGTGGCTAGGGTTGACAAGGAATGAGGCCTCCCACAAGTGGGTGGGCAAGGCCTGTATGACAAGCAGAATGTCCCCAGGACAGAAAAAGGCAGGTCCTCTTTGTTCCTTGGGAAGTCCTGTCTGGAGCTTTTATGAAATCTTTGGAATTTGGCTGATTGTTTCAAGGTCATTAGTGAGGGAAGGCCTGCCTATACAGAGCTCAGAAGGCAGGAGAATTTTTTATTTTTTGTTATGTTTTGGGTTTTTCTTTTTGGTTTGTTTTTGTTTTTGTTTTTTTGTTTTTTTGAGACAGGGTTTCTCTGTGTCCTAGCTGTCCTGGTACTCAATTTGTAGACCAGGCTGGCCTCAGACTCATAGAGATTCACCTGCTTCTGCCTCCCAAATGTTGAGATTAAAGGAATTAAGATATGTGCCACCACCATCTGGCTTTTTTTTTTAGGATATATATATATATATATTTATCTTGCTTGCATTGGGGTTTTGCCTGCATGTATGTCTGTGTGAAGGTGTCAGATCTTGGAGTTACAGACAGCTGTGAGCTGCCATGTGGGTGCTGGGAATTGAACCGGGGTCCTCCGGAAGAGCAGCCAGTGCTCTTAACTGCCGAGCACTCAGGCCCCTCTCGTAAGCTTTTGAGAAAGAGAGTGGGGTCTCCTTCTCTTCCTGAAGCATAAGGGACAGCGGGGGCAGCCAAGGGGATTGCCTTCCGGAAACCCCCTTTGACACAGTAAACAGCGTGTCCTCTCTTCTTCATAGGCATCTGGATTTGCATCTCAGTGAGGATTTGGGGAAGGGACCAATGGCCTCACCCTCCATGGGGAAGCCATCGTCCTCCTTTACTCTGTGGGCAGTGAAGGAAGTGTGGCCCACTTTGGACAGCCGGGTCCAACACTCTCCTCTTGTCTAAAGGGGTTAAGGTTTGTTCCAAGGACCACTGCATTGCCCAGGTTAATTCATGCGTCTGAGCGTGGTACATCATCCCAGTTCATCCATGTGTGTCTGAGCGTGGTACATCACCCCAGTTCATCCATGTGTCTGAGCATGGTGCATCACCCCGGTTCATCCATGTGTCTGAGCATGGTACATCACCCCAGTTCATCCATGTGTCTGAGCATGGTACATCATCCCAGTTCATCCCCAATGTCATTCAGTTCTGCCAGGGAAATGGACATGTGGACATTAGTGACTCTGTTTTCTTCCAGCGTTTCCTTAAGAGAAACACCCCTCCCAGGGAAGACGAGGAGAGAGGCATGTCCTTCATTTCTCCTTAGAATTAGGGGGACAAGGATATTCAGAGTACTGGGATTCCAGACCTTCCAGAGGTTGGGGTACATTCGTGAATGGAATGGGGGTGTTATTTACTGATGGGATTTTCTCAGATCAGAATTTTTCCTCTACCCTTTGTCCATACCATTCCTTTCTGAATCGGAGCACACTATGGTCAAAGTTTTGAAAGTTTTGGTAAACTCTAGTGGTCTTATAGAGGGAAAAAGATTTGAACATGGGGTATTTCAGAGGATTGCCCTTTCTGCTACAATGTAAGTGTAACTGGAGGGTGGTGTTAAAATTGAGAGTTCCCTTCTTGGCCATTTGAGTCATCCTCCAGAGGGTGTGCAGGCCATGCATGAGTTGAGAAAAAGACCAGGGCTTTCTTTCTGGGCTTCTGGGGGGTTTAGTTTGCCCCAGATGCTTAGGAGCCAGGCTGGTGGGGAGCCTGAAGAATCTTGGAGGTCTCTATCCCTACCTGCAAGTTGAAAACAAGAAAGAGAGAGAGTGAGCGAGGATCACCTATTCCTCCTGTGATCTCTCAGCCCCAAGTCTGGAGCGGTGGCTCTGGCCTCCGATGGGGGCGATTGGGATGCCCTGATCAGATAGGTGTCCCGTGATTTGACCTTAGGTCCCATGAAGAGTTTTCTCTGACTTTTTTTCCCCCTCTCGAGTCACACCACGTGTAGGCCAGTAGGGGGAGCAAGTTAGTCACTGTTCACAAATTGGGTGGTGGACGGTGACTAGATTATCAAGTGGTTTCATTTATTTAAAGAACTCCTGGAGATTTTTAAGTGATTTGTTAATGGTCCCTTCCGTTTTGGTTTAGCGAGGTGAGCCAGGCATAAAGCGGGAAGATAAGATGTCGACAGAATCCTACCGCTGGTTAAAGAAGCCCACCAGGAACAGGATGAAGGAAAAAAATCCAGTCTCGTCAGGGGGTAAAGTTCACGAAACCTCCCAGGAGTCAGCTGTCAGTCATTAACTCCACGAGCTCCTTGATTTCAGCCCCTGGGGTGGGAGGGGATTGTGGGGCAGCAAGGTCTGGAAATATTATTCTGTTCTTTGAAACATAAGCGTGAGGACTGAAACCCTTTTCAAGGGGCCCTCCTCAGAGAAAAATAATCAGAATTACCAGCCTAAGGTTCACAGTGCTAAGCTTGTTGGGGTGGGGGGTCCCCATCTCAGGATGGAGGAGAAGCCCAGATAAATTCAGCTGCCGCTTTCTCCCCGCATGTCACCATGTTCTCCCCTCATTTCAGGGGTTAGTCTGGTTATATTGACCTTAATTAGTCAGTGATTCTTAGAAGAAATCTCGGATGATCACCCCAAAATGTCACCATCTACAGGTCTTGGGTTGGGGTAGTTTGCTCTGC
Organism: Peromyscus maniculatus bairdii; assembly: GCF_049852395.1. Lineage (NCBI taxonomy): Eukaryota > Metazoa > Chordata > Mammalia > Rodentia > Cricetidae > Peromyscus > Peromyscus maniculatus. Next base: position 17,309,308 of record NC_134873.1, on the reverse strand, counting down.
TGATTAAAGAATTCATGGTGGGGCACACCTTTAACCCCGGCACTCAGGGGGACGGGGACAGGTGGATCTCTGTGAGTTCAAGGCCAGCCTGGTCTACAGAGCGAGTGCCAGGACATCCAGGGCTACACAGAGAAAGAACCCTGTCTCTGAAAAAAGAAAACCGGACACAATGGCTCCCACCTTTAGTCTGAGCAGTCGGGAGGCAGAGGCCGGTAGATGTCTGGGAGTCTGAGACTAGCCAGGGCTACTGAGTGAGACTCTGTCTAAAAATTAAAAAAAAAAAAAAAAATCAAGCTCTAGTATTTATGAAGGTATGCAAAGTGGTGAAAACCTTTTTTCTTTTTTTTTTAAACAAAAAAGTAATTAACCACAAAGTCAGGAAGACATGGCTCTTCATTGGAGAGAGTAAACGTTTTTTAAAATGCCTCCCAGTTCTTGCTTGGTGAGGGCGTTCTAGAGGTTCACTTAAACGTGACAGCTACAGTTGTTTTTGGTTTTGCAGCAGTAGGGATTGGATTGACCCTTGGATGGAACACACAGGCTAGGCATGAACTCCACCACTGAGTCCTTTTACATCTTTTTTTGACTTTGAGGTAGGGTCTTGATAACTTTCTCAGCCTGATCTGACCCCTCAATTTCTTTCTTTCTTTTTAAACTTTTTTGAGGTTTTAAATTTTATTTTTATTTTATGCATATGGATGTTTTGCCTGCATGCTGTGTGTGCACTACCCATGGAGGCCAGGAGAGGGTGCTGGTTTCCTTGGGTTTGGAGTTATGGCCGGTTGTGAGCAGTCATGTAGGCGCTTGGGATTGAACAAGGTTCGTTGGAAGATGTTTGATCATGCTGTGAATCCCGAGATTTCGTTATTTACTGGGAAAACCTGTTTCTAGTTGTGTGGCTCAGCCCAGCACACACCTTTAGGCCAAGAGCTTTCAGCTTGAATATTGTGAGCAGGATTAAATAAAGTCAACCATAGGTCAAGAGGCGGAGTAAGCAGCCAGTTGACAGGAAGTGAATATAGGATTAGTAAGGAAAAAAACCATAGAGAGTAAGAGGGAGTCAGGAGGACGGATAGAGAGACGCACAGGAAGTAGAAGGGAGGGACTTGGAGTTTGAGGAGTTTTTGGTTTGAGACTGTGGGGGGAAAGGTCTTTTGGGGGATGACGGTGAAGAAGGAAGGTCAGCTGGTTGTTTTCTCTGCTTCTCTGAGCTAGCAGGCTTTCACCCCAGAATCTGGCTTCCAAGTCTTTATTGGTAAAAATCAATGATTGGGATTTTGATAAAAAAACGATGAAGGGTCACATGGAAGATGAGCCAGGGCTCTTGGCCACTGAGTCATCCCCATCCGCGCCCCCCCCCCCACCTCCCCGCTCAGTTTCTGGATTACAGGCCTTTGGTACCAGGCCCAGCTGAAGTACATTTTAGACGTTCTCAGCACGCTTCACCATACAATACTGTAAATCTACTAACATCATGATGACCATTTATATAGGCCTCATTTCCATAGTTTATTAAGAAAAAAAAAGCTGGGTCTGGTAGTTTAGACTTGTAATCCTATCTAGTTGAGAGGATCACAGATTCCAGGTCTGCCTGGGCATTAGTTAATTAATTAATGAGATCAAATCACAAAAATAAAATGAAAATATAAAAGCAAAAATATACACTGTGGTATATATCTGTAGTCCTGGCAGCTGAGAGGCAGGGGCAAGAAGTTCAAGGTTATCCTTGCTACATAGGGGGGTTAAGGCCAGCCTGGGCAACATATCTCTAATTCCAGTACTCTGGAAGCTGAGGCAGGAGAATTTAAAAAAATTAGAGGCCAGGCTGGGCTACATAGTAAGTACCAGGCCAGTCAGACTGCCTCAAAACAACAAAACAGGCTGGAGTGTAGTTCAGTTAGTATAGTGGTTACCTCACATGAGTGAAGGCCTGAATTTGATCCCCAGAACCACTGATGAAAATTAAAATGTAAAAAGGGCTCAGTGACCTAAAAGTTTCTTCTCTACTGGTTGGTTTTTTATAGTGCCGGAAGTACTGTGTAGACTACCAGGGGAGAAAAGCCATCAGTGATATTACCAAATGGTGAACGCTAAAAACTGACTTCCCAGGCAGGATGTGCCCACTGGTGTGATAGTGGCCTGACCGTTAGGGGGTAACCACCTGCTTCCTGCTTGGAGTTGAGGCTTCCTTCACAGGAGAGCACTCACTGTTGGTTTCGTAAATCTAGTCAAAAGCCTGCAGCTCCGGAGATCATAGGCCCTACGGGGAACCTAGTCCTACTCTTTTACTAAATGACATGGTGTCAGACAGCCTTCTTGATAAGTCTATACCCGTAGACTAGTGCGGCTCATTGGCCAGAGAAGCTTGTCTTTGCAGTGAGCAGCAGTTAATGCCTTGAGTTACAGTGGATAGCGGTGCTGAGAATCCATGGCCGTTGAGTGCTCAGCCCTAGATGGGACCTCTGAACTACCCAGGAAAACAATGCCTTCCCTCTAATGGAGCCGTGGTTTCTGTCAGTCATGTCCACACTGCTTTAGAAAGTCCCTGGATGGTGACACACTCCCAGAATCACAGTCATCAGCATTCCAGGACCCAGATGACTCCTTTGCCTAGATTCCAGCCGCTGCCCCCTGCAGACCTCTGACAGCCTTTTGCTCACTGCTTGCCATACTTCCGTCATTCCTAGCAAGGCCAGTCCAGGCCAAAAAGGAATTTTACTTTCATGATTCTGTGTGTGCCTAAGTGAGCTTATGTGAGTCATGTGTGTGCCGGTGCCGGAGGAGGCCGGAGGGCTGCAGACTCCCTGGAACTGACCTGGGTAGATGTGAGCTCCCTGGTGTGAGTGCTGGGAACTGAAACCATATCCTCTGAAGGAGCAGTAAACTCTCCTAGCTACTGATCCATCTTTTTTTTTTTTTTTTTTTTTTTTTTGAGATGATATTTATCTGTGTAGCCCTGGCTGTCCTGGAACTTGCTCTGTAGACCAGGCTGGCCTCGAACTCAGAGATCTGCCTGCCTCTGCCTCCTGAGTGCTGGGATTAAAGGTGTGCGCCACCACCACCCGGCTAAGCCAGCACTGTCTTAAGTCATTCTTTCCTTTGTCTGTTTCTTCTTCTCCTTGACCTTCTCGTTTTCTTAGGGCTAGCACCTGCTAAATATCCAGCTTGAACTAGAAACATTTAATTTTTGTAATACTGGACATGGTGGTGCATACCTGTGAAGTGGAGGCAGGAGGATCAAGGTCGAATTCATTCACCCCTTAACTATGTAGAAAGTTGGAGGCCAACCTAGTATACAGGAGACCTTGTTTAAAAAACAAACCCCCACCTCTCAGTAAGAGTGTTGAAATCATAGGTGCGTTCAAGCTTTATGTGACTTCTGGAATTTCAACTCAGGTTCTCACATTCTCACAGCAAGAGATTTGTTCACTGAACTGTCTCTCAAGACCTAAGTCCACATCTCAGAGATTTAACCATCGCTGTGGTCTAGGCTCAGTTCCAGTAGGTCCTCTAGGGGTTTATGTCCTTGAAGTTTCCCACACTACCTACCTCTTGGATGTAGCCACAAATGTGGATTTTATCTTACACACACACACACACACACACACACACACACAATTTATTTTTATTTTATGTGCATTGGTGTTTTGCCTGCATATATGTCTGTGTGAGGATGCCAGATCCCCTGGAACTGGAGTTGTAGACAGGTGTGAGCTGCCATGTGGGGGCCAGGAATTGAACCCGGGGCCTCTGGAAGAGCTGTGCCATCTCCCCAGCCCCACACAAATGTGTTTTATGCTTGCTTTACTTTATGGCTTTCTTTGCTCTGTAAAACTATGAAACTGCTTCCACATTGGAACACGGATTTGTGGTAACCTGAATTTGTGTTGACGGGCTCTGATCACTCCAGAATAAACTGCTTATCTGTTAAGATTTAAATTTTTTAAAATTAATTATTTAATTAATTAATTAATTTATTGGTTTTTCAAGACAGGGTTTCTCTGTGTAGCTTTGTGCCTTTCCTGGAATTCACTTGGTAGCCCAGGCTGGCCTCAAACTCACAAAGGTCCGCCTGGCTCTGCCTCCCAAGTGCTGGGATTAAAGGTGTGCGCCACCACCGCCCGGCTTTAATTTATTTTTTAATTACACTCATGATATTCCTTAATTACACTCATGATATTAATTACATTTGTGGTATTCATTGATTACATTTGCAGTATTCATTCAATAATTATATTTATGATATTCATTAATTACATTAAAAGCCTTGTTTTGGTTTTTTGAGACAAGGTTTCTCTGTGTAGCTTTGTACTTTTCAAGATTTTTTTTTTTAAAGATGTGGTTTTTCCATCAACAGGTGTGTACAACACATACAGCTTCTTTAGGACAAATTCTCAATTTTTTTTTTATTATTTTCAGATTTTTGTTTTGTTTTATTTTGGTTTTGGATGTGTGTATGTGTGTGTGTGTGTGTGTGTGTGTGTGAGAGAGAGAGAGAGAGAGAGAGAGAGAGAGAGAGAGAGAGAGAAAGAGAGAGAGAGAGAGGGAGAGAGACAGGGTTTCTCTGTGTAGCCTTGACTGTCCTAGAATTCTCTCTGTAAACCAGGGGCTTTCTCTGTATGAAAGGGGCTGGAGAGATGGCTGGATGGCTAAGAGTATTTGTTTTCAAATGTGGCTCCCAGCACCTAGGTTGTCTCACAACTGCCCCGAACTCCACTTCCAGGAGGTCCAATGTCCTCTTCTGGCCTCCTTGGGCACCTGTATACACACACACACGCACACACACACACACACACACACACACACACACACACCTTTTTAAAATCTTGTAAGGATTTGGTTAGGAGTGCATTAAGTTTATAAATCAATTTTACTGTCCTGAATAATGACAATTATTCAGGGTAGGACAGAAACTATGTACACACACACACACACACACACACAAGAAAGAACTAGAAACTGCTTTACCTGGGTGACCCAGGCGCTTTCCTTCTTGTCCCCTGTGTGAACTTTGCTGTTGAGTTCTCACTGGCTCTCTTAAGAGCCCTCGCTCTGCCTGAATTGTCCACCAGGGGTCCCCAGTACCAAAGCACGGATGGCACTTACCATGACATTCTTTGTACTGTAGCTAGGAACTTCCAAGAGGCAAGCAGGCTCAGGTTCCGAACATTTGTTTAACTTGCAATTATTATTATAAAATTTGCTTTTATTTCTCTGTACGTGCATGTCTGTGTGAGTGTACGGGTACCCACAGAGGCCAGAAGAGGGCGCTGGATCCCCGGGGGCTGGAGTTACAGGTGGTTGTGAGCTGCACCACGTGACGGCTGAACTCGGGTCCTCTGAAGGAGAAGCAGGCTGACTTGTCCCGCACTCTGGACTTTCCCCTTCCCTGTAGCTGCTCCTTGACCACCATCGCTGATCCTAACTCAAAAGGACCTGGCTTTCTCTCTTCCTTTTCTCCATCTCGCTTCTTCCAGCCCCCGCAGCGCAGAGCTCAAAGGGAAATACACAGAGTCCACCTGTGCTAGTCTTTTCTATTTTTTTTTTTTTCCAGAGCCAGGACCGAACCCAGGGCCTTACACTTGCTAGGCAAGCGCTCTGCCACTGAGCTAAATCCCCAACCTCTGTACTAGTCTTATCTACCAGAGGGGACTAAGGAAGGAGACACACACTCTCTTGATGGTTTCCTTCAAACCTTTTCTTTATTCTTCTTTTGCATTCTCTATTCCTTCCCTCATTCTTGATGTTTTCCTTCTAGCCCATTTTAACTCTCTCTAACTCTGTGGTCTTTTCCTTACAGCTTATATACCCCAGCAAAATCTTTCAGGCAATATAACAATTACAACGTGGTTACATTTTGTTTTTCAATTGAATGATTACAATGAATACATGTAGAAACCAGCATGTTCCCCATATCCCTTACATGATTAAACATTTTACATATTACAGGTGAGAAACAAATTACACCAAGAACCCACATACATTCATACCCCAGCATCATGTTATAAATTAGCTGTGTGGGCAAGCAAGCTATTCTTTTCAGTCAGGTCTTTTACTGGCAGGCTGCATTTTGCAGTTACAAAGAAAGGGCCAATTACTTTATTACTTATCTTGAAAAGTAATTTTATAAGGAATCTGAAAGGAATCACAAACCTAAACTTTTATATATGAAAAACAACCAGTCAGTTCTATTTTAAATCTTTTTCTTTTTTGTTTTGTTTTTTGTTTTTTGTTTTTCCAGACAGGGTTTCTCTGTGTAGCTTTGCACCTTTCCTGGATCTCGCTCTGTAGACCAGGCTGGCCTCAAACTCACAAAGATCCGCCTGCCTCTGCTTCCCGAGTGCTGGGATTAAAGGCGTATGCCACCACCACCCGGCCTATTTTAAATCTTTAAGGTGCATACCCATCCATCAATAGTTTCTTATATCAGGAGATGGAGGGCAGAAATAGGTACAAGGAATTAATCATCACCTTTGATCATCAACCAATCCCAGCAAGAAGGGCAGGTCAGCTAATGATAATTGGGCTGCTTTGGTCTTGCTCTCTGACCTTAATGAGTTCCTCACTCAACTCTGTGCCTTTCTAAAACTTTAGATTGTCTTCTTTGGCTATTTAACAAAACATCTCAGTCTAACTTTACATTATTTTCAAAGTTTTGTTCCAGCTGTGATGCACACCGAAACCTGTGAACACATCTCCCAACGTTAAGGTTAAAAGAATTTAAGCTAGCTGGGCTACTGGGACTCAATTATTTTTTCCCTCCCGAGACAGGGTTTCTTTGTGTAGCTTTGGAGCCTGTCCTGGAACTTGCTCTGTAGACCAGGCTAGCCTCGAACTCACAGAGATCCGCCTGAGTCTACCTCCCGAGTGCTGGTATTAAAGGCATGTGCCACCATTGTCCAGCTCAATTGTTTTTCTTTCTTTTTCTTTTTCTTTTCTTTTTTTGTTTTTTTGTTTTTCGATATAAGGTTTCTCTGCTTAGCTTTGCGCCTTTCCTGGAGCTCACTTGGTAGCCCAGGCTGGCCTCGAACTCACAGAGATTCTCCTGGCTCTGCCTTCCGAGTACTGGGATTAAAGGCGGCGGCCGCCGCCGCCGCCGCCGCCGCCGCCACCGCCCGGCTGTTTTTCTTAATCATTAACCTAAGCAACAGTCTATAACAGCTCCTCAATACAAACTCGTGTGTTCTAGCTGTGTGACACTTCCTTGTTTTATTTTCATTCATCAAAACTCTGTATAAACTAACATTATCATTTGGACAGTACAGCTTAGGGAGGAATCACGTTCATAATAATCCATAGGTAAAAAATGCCCAGTAGAAAGGGATGTTTCTATGAGATAAACACACTACATTACAGGCAGTGGGGATCTCCCCACACCCATTCACACCGTGTCAGATACCAGAGAAAGATGGCAGCCACAAACATGTGAAGGCACAGCAGAAGCAAAAGACATTCTGGGGTCTGGGGTCTTGGGGGCCTTGCCTGTCCGAGATTCACCCATCAGGGACTTTCCTCCTGATGGGCTGACACCCTGAAGTCAACTGCCACCTTCTGCTCCACTGATAAGGCCACGGGCACCCAGCAGCTATTTTGAACCTCCAGAATGGGTGCCGGGAACAGAACTCAGGTTCATTGTCCCTGAGCCATCTCTCCAGCCCCAGTGTCCTAGAATTTTATGACATAGATTTACACACAGAGGCACAGAGGTATATATGCAAGGATAGTCATTATTGGAAGCTTTTCCCCCTTATAAAAATAAATCAGGGGGAAAAGAAAATGCCTGTCTCAGACAGGGTTCTTAGTTGCGAGCAGCAGGTCGAGGAGTTAAAAACTGTTTATTGTTGAGATAATTGTTGGGAGGAGAGGAAAGCAGGCCCAGTACTAACTCTCATAAATCAAGCCATAAACCACGCTCAGAAATAGCCTGATGAATAAAACATCCAGAACATTGCCCTGGGCTCAAGAACTTCATGCCACCATAAGCATAGATACCGGGAACTTGGCGGCAACTCGTTACTTTTTTTTTTTTTTTTCCTTTCATTGAGACCTGCAGACTGAGCTGGCCTTGAATTCACGGAACCAGGGATAGCCTTGAACTGCTTTCTAATCCTTCTGCCTCCACTTTCTGAGTGCTAGGATTACAACTATGTGCCACCACACCTGGCTTGTGTGGTCCGGGGGCTCAAACCCAGGCCTTCCCGCATGCTAGGTGGAACACTCTACCCACTGAGCCGCATCCTGGCCCTTGGCTGCAACTCTTATTTAAAGGTGCAAGTCCTAGTCATGTCTCTTGTGTAGGAGGAACTCACTGTGGTCCTTACTCTTCCCCAAACAACAAGCCCTGCGGCACCTTCACCGGCAAAGCGGAAGCCTTGCACGGAGCCTCCTTCCCCTGGGTTCTACTTCTGATTCCTAGAAGGACTCTGGGTGCCACTGGTCCATGGACCCTCAGTGGGAGTGAGCAATCGATGTCCCACCAACATTTGAACTGTTCATAGCTAGGTGTGGTAACGCATGCCTCGGTACGCAGGAGGTAGAAGCAGGCAGGTATCTGTGCGTTCAAGGTCATCCTGGTCTGCATAGTGAGTTCCAGGACAGGCAGGGCTATGTAGAGACCCCATCTCAATGCACGCTTTGCTCTCTCCCTCCTCCACCCAGAAACCAAACACAACACAACAAAAACACTTGAAGTGTTCAAAATGAGCTGGCCAGTCTGAAAACATAGTTTATATTCCCTAGACTGTCAATAGGAGTTGGCTAATAGGCTTTTTTTTTTTTTTTTTTTTTTTTATTAGATAGAAGGATTTATTGTGGAGAATATTGCAGAGATAAACAGATAGAAAACATAGTTTATATTCCCTAGACTGTCAATAGGAGTTGGCTAATAGGCTTTTTTTTTTAAAAAAAAAAAAAAAGATTTTTTTTTAAAAATTTATTATTTATCATGTACACAGTGTTCTGCCTGCATGTATGCCTGCATAACAAAAGAGGGCGCCAGATCTCATTACAGATGATTGTGAGCCACCATGTAGTTGCTGGGAATTGAACTCAGGACCTCTGGAAGAGCAGCCAGTGCTCTTAACCTCTGAGCCATCTCTCCAGCCTCTAAGGAAAAAAAAAAACTTCTTTCTACTTATTTGTATGTGTGTTTATCTGTGTTAGTTATGTGCAGTACATGTATGCAGGAGCCCATGGAGGCTAGAAGAGGGCCCCAGTTCTCTTGGGACTAGAGTTCCAGGTGGTTGTGAGCCACCCAAGACAGGTGTTAAGAACCACACCGAAGTCCTTTAGAAGAACATCAAGAGCTCTTAGTCACTGAACCATCTCCCCAGCCCTGACCTACAGACTTTGACACATTCATTCAGTAATAGACTGTGTATCTCAGGCTGGGCAGACAGGAGACCTTTCAGCGGGAAAGGGCGATTGCCACGATGCTGGATAATCTGAGTTCACTTACTGGAACCTACTTGATGGAAGGGGAGAACCGACTTCCACAAGTTGCCCTCTGACCTCCACACATGCTCTGTGGCCTCTATACCCACCCTCATACACAGACACACTAAATAAATAAATAAATAAAAATTTAAAAGAAGGGGGCTGGAGAGATGGCTCAGAGGTTAAGAGCACCGACTGCTCTTCCAGAGGTCCTGAGTTCAATTCCCAGCACCCACATGGTGGCTCACAACCATCTGTGATGAGATCTGGCACCCTCTTCTGTATACATAATAAATAAATAAATAAATAAATAAATAAATAAATAAATAAATAATTCTTAAAAAAAATTTAAAAGAATACCATGTATCCCTTTCATATATCCATTTCCCCTCACTCATCCCAGGGGGAAAAAAAGGACTTATAGGGCTAGGAATATAATTATTCACTTGTCTAGTATGTATCAGGCCCTGGGCTTCATCTCCAGCACTTAGAACAGAATAAACAACACCATTTAAAAGGAGCGGTGCACATGTACCCACTTTTCCAAGGCCTACAAAACACCAGAGGCGTACACAGAAACTGATAACCTGTGGCTGCCTCAGAGAACCGATCCAAAGATGGAGTTACCTGCGCATGTCCCATGGCAAACACGGTAAAGTAGAAACACCAGACTTTGTGCGTCAAAATTGATTTACTGAACACCTGATCACATCTATCTACGTTTGGAATATTTGGGAGGAAAACCATCAAGCCGTGGGTACTGCCCACACTGTGACCAAAAGTGACGGCACACAGATGCCGCAGATGCTGAAGCTCGCTCAGGGCCCCCATCCCCGACGTCTAGGCTGAAGGTCCCGCTTTGTGTACCACAATTGTTAAAGAGCGTCATCCACTTGTCCCAACACATGGGCCTGCCTCTCTAGCACCTCCCGGCACAGTCAGTTCTGCACTCTAAAGCTGTCAGTGACCTTGGGGACCCAGAGAACTGTTAACAAAAATAGCTAACCCATCTGAGGAAGCGTCTCTCTCTCTCTCCCTCACAGTCTGGGGAGAGTTTCTGTCTTTCCTAAAGTGTGAGGAGTAGAAAAAGAACCACACAACAGCCACGGCCCGGTGGATCTCACAATGAAATAGCGTTGTGCACGTGGCTAGGGAAGGTTCCTTGGCAGGGTTCAGAGCCTCCTCACCACAGCCATTTAATGCCGGCGGACAGAGCCTCCATTTCCTGTCAGCTGGGTCACTTAGGAGGCCGCCAGCCAGCCAGCCAGCGTGTGAACAGAACACCCAACAGGATGTGATTCCCACAGTGGGGACACTCATTATGTCACAGAACGAACTGTCTGGGGAAGACTTTCAGAACTGCTGAGTCCAGTTCTACGACAGACAGACAGACAGACAGACAGACAGGCACCTGGCTTGCTCTCACTAACTTGATCAGGATTTTCTCCTTCTAGTGACAAGATGACCTCTGCTGTACCTGAGACCACATCTTCACACGAGGTCACTGAAGGTGGGAAGCCTCAGTGCTTCCCACAATGCACTTGTCCCCTTCCATTCTGACTAATCAGGAGAAAAATCTTTCCCAGAAGCCCCCGGTGGATGTCTCCTCAGCTCTCCGGCTAGCTAGATCTGTGTTACATGCCCACACCCCAGATCCATCCCTGACAAGAGGTGAGATGTGGTTGATATATTGTGCACCCCAATACAATTTATCTGAGGATCAGGGGAAAAAGCCAGCCACTAGAGTAAGCATAGAAGTCAGGCAATGGCAGCACACGCCTTTAATCCTATCACTCGGGAGGCAGGGATCTGTCTGGATCTCTGTGAGTCATCTACAGTGAGAGATCTCATGCTTGGCTTGTTCATAGTTCATTCTTAGTGTCTAAGGAATAGGGTCCCCTCCTCCCCCCTCCCCTCCCCTTCCCTTCTTCTCTCCCCTCCTCTTCTCTCCCTCTGACTGGTTTTGCTGTTTCGTAGGCTGATATTGAACCTTTGACGCTCCTGCCCCTGCCTCCTAAATGCTAGGATCACAGATGTGCATCATCACGCCCGGCTTGCCTATTTCTTTTTTGTCTGAGATTCAGTTTTAACTGGATATTCTGTAATTTTTTCCCCCTCTGCGCTGTATTGGGGATCAAATCCAAGGCCTTGTTCATGCTAGGCAAGCCCCCCACAACTGAGCTGTATTCCCACTCTTGTAGCCTATATTTTAATTGCTAAATCTGGCAACCCCACCAGGAGACAAGTCCAGGTGTTCTGAGCCCATACTTGACGATCAGAGTTCTGTTAGCAAGAAGGTTGTAATCCCAGATAGCAGTCGATATGGTCTGCCTCATTGCTTCACAAGACTTTCTAAATCATCAGTGAAAAAAAGCTCTGGTTGGGGATGGCCAGATGGTTTGGTAGGTAAAAGCACTGTCCGCCAAAACTGACCACCTGTGTTCGATCCCCAGGATTCACAGGTGGAAGTAGAGGACTGATTCCTGTGAGCTGACCTCTGACCTCCACACATGCGCTATGGCAAGTGCACGAATGCATACACACACACACACACACACACACACACACACACACATATGTACACATACACAGTGAACACATAAATGTAATTTTTAAAAGGGAAAGCTCTGGCCTACAGAGAGAGCCCAGAGTTTTCATGAGCATATTGGTGACTAGAACAGAGAGAGAGAGAGAGAGAGAGAGAGAGAGAGAGAGAGAGAGAGAGAGAAAGAGAGAGAGAGAGTTAGAGATTGCTAGGCATTGAGGAGAGATCCAAAATCACATTTTTTTTAATGGGAGGGTCTCACTCAGGAGCCCAGGCTAGCCTGGGATTCACTATGTAGACCAGGTTAGCTTCAGACTTTCAGTAGTCCCTTCCTACCCCAGTCTCCCAAGTGCTGGGATCCCACGCATGAGCTGTGACATTTAGCCAAGATCACAGTTTTATATCACAGGAGAAAGCCACATTCTCAGGGCCAGCTGGTGATGCTGCACAGTGGCAGAGTTTTAAAAAACCAGCCGAGGGCAGGGCACAGTGCATCGCAGCTTTCACTGTGCGATCTGAAGCTTTGAAAACCGTCACTCCGTGTCCTTCTGCTCTGCCACAGCTGCAGGGAGCGAGGCACACAGCCACCTCTGGAGACGCTGCGAACCTCTCTCTCTGTAACTGGGTATTCTGGTCTCTCCCAAGCCCACCCAGGATGGAAGATGCCAAAGAAACGGTGGGGAGGGAGCGGGGATGTTTTCTGCGGGAGCTGGGGCCGTTGCAACACCGTTTTTATGCTTTGTGTTTTTTTTTTTTTTTTTTTTTTTTAAATAAGGAGATAATTAGCACGCGGGCTCTGATTACAGACCGTGAATCCTGAATACCAGGGTGCCACGCACGGACAGATGCGAGCCACACTCCCTTGGTTGAGCGGTCATCTTTCCACTGTTAGTGAGCAGCCCATACAGCTGCAGCCCTGGGAGGGAGAAACAAACCACTTGTTTGTCAGACCCCATGAACTCTGGCTCACAGCCCACGTAACCCTGGGAATTCTGGTTGCCAGATGGGAAACCACGTGACAACTCTACTTGAAGCGTGTCTCCCTGGGGACAGAGAAAAAGTGAATGGTAAACATCTTTATTTTCTGAGACGGGCCCAAGGGCCTGGCTCCACAGGTAACCGTTTTCTATTTACCTGTGAGGAAATAGCCTCTGTTTCCTAAACTCTTCTCTGTGATGTGGGCTGAAGAAGAGCTTGTGTGAGAAAGTGAAGTGGTACATGCCTGCTGACTCAGTGTTCGGAGGACAGCGGCAGGAAGATCAGAAGTTCAAGGCCAGCCAGGGCTAAAACAAAACAAAAATTTTGGGGGCATCACAAATTGGACTCAATGTGTTAATTTTAAAAAAAAGACAGGAAGTTGAGAGGCGGTGAGGAGGTAAGGGATGGATCTAGAAGGAGTTCAATGGGATAAATATGATCAAAATGCTTTGTATTATGAAATTATGAAAAATTCATAACAAGATTATGCTTTTTAAAGTCAGAAATGACATGTGTTCTGGTAGCATAGTACACACATGTTGTGGGGTATCCACTCGAGAAGACTGTGAGGATGCGGGTCTAAGCCAACAGAAGGTCTTTATTCGCCAGCCAGCAACCACACTGGGTGCTCAGGACCCCAGTGTAGCCCCGAGCCTTCCTCAGGGTGAGAGTTTAAGCACAAAAACCACATTCTGGGTTGATGTACTTCAGTTAACAAGAACAGTTAGCCAGAACTGGAACTACAGAAGCCAAAAAACAAGGTTAGTACGTTTAGAGACTTTCTAAGAACCATGGACTTGGATGGATTAGGTCTTTGTTTTCATTTTGGCTGGTGGTGCTGTCTACATGCTGAGTTTTGTTGTTGTTGATGATGTTTATTTGTTTGTTTTTGTTTTTTAAGTCAGGATTCCTTTGTGTGTAGCCCTGGTTGCCCTGAAACTTGCTCTGTAGACCAGACTGGCCTCGAACCCACAAATCTGACTGCCTCTGCCTCTTGAGTGCGGGGATTAAAGGCGTGAGCCACCACCGCCCAAGCTTCAGTTTGCTTTCTTATACAGGCCACCCCACCCCCAAGAGGGCTGGACCCTTCCACATTAATCATCAATCAGGAAAATGCCCCATAGGCTTGCTTACAGGCCAGTCTGACGGGGGCATTTTCTCAGCTGCGGCTCCCTCTTCTCATGTGATTCCAGCTGTATCAAATTGAGAAAACAAAACAAAACCCCTAACCAACATATACCACTTCCCTGACGTCTGTCTGTCTGTATTCTTTCTTCATGTGCCTTTGGGTCATTTGTATTAGAACACTCCTCATCTTTTTCTTACGCGCTTACTAGAAGCTGTTGTGGATATCGCTCTATATAAATAAAACACTGATTGGCCAGTGACCAGGCAGGAAGTATAGGCAGGACAAGGAGAGAGGAGAATTGGGGAAACAGGAAGAAGGAGGGAGAGACACTGCCAGCCACTGCCAGGACAAGCAGCATGTAAAGATGCTGGTAAGCCACGAGCCATGTAGCAAGGTATAGATTAATAAAAATGGGTTAATTTAAGATATAAGAACAGTTAGCAAGAAGCCTGCCACGGTCATACAGTTTATAAGTATTATAAGCATCTGAGTGATTATTTTATACGTGGGTTGTGGGACTGCGGGGCTTGGTAGGAGCTGGAGAGAAGCCCTCCAGCAATAAGAAGCTTTTTAAATATTGGGGAATCATCCCTGTGTCCCCCCTGAAGACCTGCAGATACCGCGGCACGGTTATCAGCTGTCCACAGACTTTGGTTATAGCAGTTTTCACCTTGACCATTTGCTCCATTCTTCTTCCTTTTGTTTGTTTGTTTGAGACAGGCTCTCAGTCTCATTTGTGTCGCCCATATACTCATTGGAGCATGGTCAAACTCCCGCGGCCAGACTTTTAAAGAGAACTGAGTTGTCACATGGTCACCCCCACCCTCCCCCCTCCCAACCACCTCCCACCAGATGCCATCAACTGTGTAGAACATCTGCATCTTTATGACAATTTTAAAGGACTCTCCTCAGTAGCTTCCTGTCTGGACTGTTTCTTTTTGGGGTGGGGATCGGGGGAGGTTATCACAGCCGCTTTCAATGTCTCTCATTCTCAGTTAGGAGTCTGCAGTCACCCAGACCACTGCAAAAGACGCTTCCTCGCCCACAGCAGCCAGCGCTGCCGCCGTCATGGACTTCCGCAAGGTTTCCGGCGGCCGCACAGAATTGGGACCTCAGCATGGCCCCTGGTGACGACAGGGACCACAGAGGGCTTTCAGGAGGCTTCGTCCAGAAAATGAACCGTTCTTCACCTGGGATATCTTCTTGTTGCTCAGAGTCAGGGCGATCGTGCGCTTGGGCAGTGCGCTGTGGAGCAGGACTTGTGTGAGCTCCAGGCTGCTGTGCGCCACCAACCCCGCCCTCAGCATGGGCTGCCCGGCCAGTATCCCAGGCACGACCGACCATCCTGTTTGCAGTCCTTGGGTAGTGCTGTGTCCCCATGCTTTCCTCCCCCCAAATAGGACAACAGCAGTGGCTTCACTGCCTGGTTATTTATTTATTTATTGTTTATTTATTGGTTTTTCAAGACAAGGTTTCTCTGTGTAACAGCCTTGGCTGAGGCCAGGCGGTGGTGGCGCACGCCTTTAATCCCAGCACTCGGGAGGCAGAGCCAGGCGGATCTCCGTGAGTTCGAGGCCAGCCTGGGCTACCAAGTGAGCTCCAGGAAAGGCGCAAAGCTACGCAAAGAAACCCTGTCTCGAAAAACCAAAAAAAAAAAAAAAAAAAAAAAACAGCCTTGGCTGTCCTGGAACTCACTTTGCAGACCAGGCTGGCCTTGAACTCACAGAGATCATATTTATTTATTTTTATACTTAATGGGTTGTTGTTGTTTTTTTTTCTTCCATAGGTAGAGTCTCACTATGCAGCTCTGGATGGCCAGGAACCCAATATCAAACCAGACTGACCTTAAACTCAGAGAGATTTGCTTGCCTCGGCCTCCTGAGTCCTGGGAATAAAGACGTGTGTCAATATGCATGGCTCTATTGATTTTTTTGAGACAGGGTCTCATGTAAAGGCTGGCCTTAGACTCACTATATAGTTGAGGCTGGCTTTGAATTCTTGGTCCTCTTGTTTCTGCCTCCAGAGTGCTAGGACTAGAGGTATGTACCACCACACCCTGGCCATCCTCTGTTGTATACGTGTGTGGTTTATGTATTTTTGTTTGTTTGTTTTTTGTTTTTTGAGACAGGGTTTCTCTGTGTAGCTTTGGTGCCTGTCCTGGAACTCATTCTGTAGCCCAGCCTGGCCTGGAACTCACAGAGATCCACCTGCCTCTGCCTCCCGAGTGCTGGGATTAAAGGTGTGCGCCGCCGCCGCCGCCGCCGCCGCCGCCGCCGCCGCCGCCGCCGCCGCCGCCGCCGCCACCCGGCTATGGTTTATGTATTTCTTTTTTTTTTTTTTTTTTTTTTTTTTTTGGTTTTTTCGAGACAGGGTTTCTCTGTGTAGCTTTGCGCCTTTCCTGGAGCTCACTTGGTAGCCCAGGCTGGCCTCGAACTCACAAAGATCCGCCTGCCTCTGCCTCCCAAGTGCTGGGATTAAAGGCGTGCGCCACCACGCCCGGCTGGTTTATGTATTTCTTTTTGTGGATATGTACATACGTATTAGGGATGGGGCATCATACCTTGGCCATGTTCGTGTGTGTGTGTGTGTGTGTGTGTGTGTGTGTGTGTGTGTCTATGATGTGGTATATGTCTGTGTTTGTATGGGCTTGTGAATGCATGTACATGCAGGTTCTTGTGTATGGATATACATGTGCCAGCAGAGGCCAGAAATCAGCTTTGGGTGATTTTCCAGCAACTCCCTCCACCTTATATGTTTGAACGTAGGAAAAAAAAACACCAAATAACTATGAAAAGGTAGTAAGCCTTCCTTGAGATTTTTCAGATTGAGAATTTCATGGGAGTCAAATGAATACAGCTGAGTATTCAGGAAAGGTGTAGAGAAAGGATGTACATGTGAGGAGTCTGCAGAGAAACGGTGGGAGAGACATAAGGGATAAGCCGAAGGAGCAACCGCAATACCAAACGTGGACTCTGGGATGGATGCACCGCAGGAAATAATGGACAGCAAAGTGCTGGCCTAATCGAGAAGGGAGGCTGAGAGACAGAGGTCAGCATGACAAGTCACGATGCTAGAAACAGACATCTTGAAGATGGTGCAGCTATTGGCCATTATAAAGGAGAAGGGGCCGGGCGGTGGTGGCGCACGCCTTTAATCCCAGCACTCGGGAGGCAGAGCCAGGCGGATCGCTGTGAGTTCGAGGCCAGCCTGGGCTACCAAGTGAGCTCCAGGAAAGGCGCAAAACTACACAGAGAAACCCTGTCTCGAAAAAACCAAAAAAAAAAAAAAAAAAAAAAAAAAAAAAAAAAAAAAATAAATAAAAAAATAAAGGAGAAGGGTAGCTAAAAGGCAGCGGGGGTGGGGTGGGGTGGGGGGTGTGGACAGGAAATTTCATTTCACGGGGCCAGAAGCTGAGAATTAGGGCGTTGGATAAATCAACATTTAGATGTTAAAACAAACCAAATGGAGACAAAAATAAGGAGAGAAGGGGCAGGGGAAAGGGCTCAGTGGGGAAAGGCGATTGCTGCCAAGCCTGACAATCTGAGTTCGATCCCTGGCTCCCACAGGGTGGAAGAGGGGAACAGATTCCTGCAGGTTATCCTCTGACTGCCACATGTTCACTGTGGCTTTCGTGTGTACACACACACACACACACACACACACACACACAAAAGAATGTGGGGTGCTGGGTGGGAAGAGCTGAGTGGGAAAGTCTTCAACGAGAGACATGGAGTGGCTGCCGACTGCCGACATGGTGATCTCATAAACGCTCCCAGGCAGGGCCTGACCTGGTCAGCAGTGCCACACTCCTGTCATCGATTTCCCACCTCGCTGAAGTTGCTATTTACAAACTGACCAAGAAAGGCCAGCCCCCTCCTGAATCATCGGGATCCCAAGGGACTCGTCTGGCCCGGCACAAATCCGTTTTGGGACTGGTAATAAAATCTTGAGAATCCCTGAGTCCAAAGGCCTTGCCCTGGATCTCCCTGAGGATCGGTACCGTTTAAAGAAAGCAGTCACTGTCTACAGCGTCTTGAGAGGAACAGAAAAGAGAATGTTAAATTCCATCTGATTCTGATAGAGCCGACTCCTCCGATGGGCTTGTTATCATGAGACTAATCGTGTTGGGTCCTTCCACGCAGATGGAAATCTGAGTCATCCACAGCCTCTGCTCCAGAGGCTTTTGTCTGGTGTACTGAAGCAATAAATCACTTTAAATAAAAGGGGTGGGGATGATTCATGGACCAGACTAATATAAACCTCTAACACCAGAGGCTGCCGGAGGACAAATCAGAACAGTACATACTTTAAAACTCTCCAGAAAAAAGAAAAGTAGCAACATGGGGCAGAGGGCATCTGCTCACACCACACCCATCGAAGCCCAGGCTAGCCCCTTTCAAACCACAGAGACTCGGGGGCAAAAGGGTGATGATGCATTACTAGAAGTGAGTGTTGGCAAGGAAAGTCTTTTTAATGTATTAATTATCTGCGTGGTTTTCGTTTTGTTTTGTTTTGAGACAAGGTTGCTCAGTCCTCTGCCTCTACCTCCCAAGTACAATGGCACCACCATGCCTAGGGGAAGTTTTTTTTTGTTTTGTTTTGTTTTTGGAGACAGGGTTTCTCTGTGTAGCTTTGGAGCCTGTCCTGGAACTCACTCTGTAGCCCAGGCTGGCCTGGAACTCACAGAGATCCACCTGGCTCTGCCTCTCGAGTGCTGGGATTAAAGGCATGCACCACCACTGCCTGGCGGGAATTTTAATTATTGTAGAAATTCATTGTTTGCTCCTTTTGACTCTGTCTCTTCAGAAACCACTTCCATGAATTGTTCAGCTTATTTTTCCCCTTCAGAGTTAGGTTTTGTTGTTGTTTGTTTTTTTGAGACCGGGTCTCTCTATGTAGGCCTGGCTGTTCTGGAACTCACTCTGTATGTAAACCAGGTTGGTCTTGAACTCAGAAATCTGCCTGCCTCTGCCTCCAGGGTGCTGGGACTAAAAACGCTTGTGCCACCACCCCTGGTCTTGAGTCATTCAAAACAGGCTTCTGGGGTCCCTTAGGGGCCAAGAAAACACACCAGAAAAGAGAAGATAGTCGTATTTCACTGTAGATGGATGCTGAAAAGCACCCCAGGCTGGTTGGGAAAGGGCAGGGACGGAGGCCGCCCAGGGCAGGAGCACACAAGACTGAAGAGCCTGCCAGGGTAATTCCTCTCCACGATTTTTTTTTTGGTTTTTATTTTTGTTTGTTTGTTTGTTTTGGTTTCTGTTTTGTTTTGCTGGCCTGGCACTTACTGTGCAGGCCAAGCTGGTCTTGATTAAAGGCATGTACCACCATGCCTAGCTTCTCCATGGCTTTGGTGCTGTGAGGTAACACAGCATAACAATTCGGGGCTCCTGTCCCATCTTCAAGAGGATCCAAGGGGCTTGACCAAGCGCATCTTTCCTGAGTTTATACTCTTTGTCCAGGCTTCCAGGAAAGGTGGAGTTATCTCTGCCACAATCCTCGGCCACACCCAGGGCCACAAATAACAAAGTCCAACATCGTCTTAATTTGGAGGATCAGACTCCAGTGTGAATGGGGTTGCTGGGGGCCTTTAAGAAGTTTTGTGGCTTCCACAATTGACATTTATTTTTAATGGAATTTTGTTTGTTTTTCAGGAGAGGTTTTCCTTGTGTAGCCCTGGTTGTCCTGGAACTCACTGTGTAGACCAGGGTGGCTTCAAACTCACAGAGATCCACTTGATGCTGCCTCCTGAGTGCTGGGATTAAAGGTGTACACCGCCACTGCCCAGATAATTCAAAAATTTTTTATTTTTATTTATGTGGATGGATCTTTTGCCTGTATATCTTTCTGTGTGTCTGGTGCCCCAGGAGGCCAGAAGAAGCCGTCAGAGTTCCCTGGAACCAGAGTTACAGACAGTTGTGAGCTGCCATGTGAGTGCTGAGAATCGAACTGGGTTCCTCTGGAAAAGCAGCGGGTACTCTTAACCACTGAGCCCTCTTTCCAGAGCCCTACATTTTTAAAAGTCAAGACTGGCTCATGGAATACAACTGGACTAATAAAAAACATGCTATCTGAAGTGAGATGAAGAAACCTCTATCCATTTTTGCCCTGACTAGCAGAACCCAAAGGCTGGCACAGCCGAGGCTTTATTTATACCTTAGGCGAAGCTTGAGAAAACAGTTTGACTCTGAGGGTGGATAAAAATAGATTTTAAAATAAGCAGCTTGTCTTCTGCTTTATTTGGACACAGATTATAATGATGGCGACTTTGGAGAGATGTACTTAACTGGGTGAGGAAGATGATATGCCATCCAGTATGAAGGCAAGTCCATCCTCTCTCCCACCCTCTAAAACAACATTTCATGGTATATGATTTTCTTCCCTGAAAATTGCATAACTTTCTGGTAAGTTGGCTGGAACAATCTCCTCACACATGATCACATCCTGGTTAAAGAAGCAGCTCTTACAAGGATGTTTCTTTGTAGCCCTGGCTATCCTGGAACTCCCTGTGTAGCCCAGGCTGGCCTCAAGCTAAGAGATCCACTTGCGTCTGCCACCTGAGTGCTGAGGTTAAAGGCGTGCGCCCTCACACTCAGCCAGTTTTCCTATTTAAAAGGAAAGTGCTAACAAATTAAAAAGAGAAGGAGAAGAAAAGATGCTATTCGATATATTATTGGTTAGGAGGCAGGTCAGATGCCCATAGAATGTGACTTTGGCTGTCCTATCACTCAGGAGTCCAGTTGGGGGCATAAACATGTAACTACTTTTTAATCAATGTGTGTGTGTGTGTGTGTGTGTGTGTGTGTGTGTGTATGTGTGTGTGTGATGTGTACACGATGGCAGTGTACTCAAGCCATAGCAGACATGTGGAGGTCAGAGGACAACTTTGTGAGGTTGATTCTCTCATCCATCTTTACGGAAAAGGAGGGGCTCCTAGCTTTCCCTGCATGCGCCTTTATCTGCTAAGCCATCTCATTGACCTTATTTTTATTTATTTTTGAGGCGAGTTTTCACATAGACTACATGGCCTTGAACTCACCATAGAGCCAAAGAGGACCTTCTGATCCCCCTGCCTCTAGCTCCTGGGTACTGGTGTTGTAGATGTGCGCTGCTATACCTGGTGTATGTGGTGTTGGGGAACTGAACCCAGAGCTTTACATACAGCAGGCAAACGTTTACCAACTGAGCTACCACCCAAACCCTGTTCGTCTATTTATTTTGAGACAGGCAGACTCTGAATTCACCATGCTTCCACCTCAGGTTCCCAGGTATAATTACAGGGTGAACTATCACACTCAGGGTGCTAGCATCTTGAAGGGCTGCAATAGAAGTTGACTCTGAGAGTGAGAAAAAGCTGGAAACTTGAGTCCCGCCCAGCTGCTGGGGATAAACACCTGTCAACACCATCGCGGTTTGGCAGCGTGCCTTTCTCTTCTGGACCGTGGCTTCCTGTCGCGCCCTCTACTGGTGAAGCCTAACAAATTGCTGACTGTTAAATCTGATTTGCAGATTCCCACAACCCGAGGGACCTAGAAAACCAACAGTTTCCAGTTTGGGGCTTTTCTCAGTCTCTTTTCTGTGGTCATATAGAGTACTAATTCTAGAAAAAAGGATTAATCTAGCTTCCTGCACATGATTTTGGGCTTGAGTCTCTATCAATTTTTATATTGATATGTAATTAGGAATTAAGTTTGTGTACCCCAATGTACTTAACAAATTGTGGTCCTTTAACCTCTCTGAGATCTGCTGCATATGACATTTAAAATATTTAAGTTTTATGCAGTGAACCATGACCATTCCTGACAGTGACCTTTGAGGTCTCCAAAAGGATGATGGGGCCCCACAAGAACGATTCCACTTGGATTGTCGTAACACCACTCAGCTGACAAACACCGCCCAAAGATCGGCTTTGGACTACAAACTTCTCAGGACAATTTCAAGGCGGCTAGCTGAGATGGTCTAGCCTCAGGTACTACTCCAGCCAGGACTTCAGATAAGCCCCACACTTTCCCGTTACTCAGAGACTAGACAACAAAAGTTACGACTAACTCCCCCAGGACTCGGACCATTATTTCAATTTGATCAGGGTCCCCTAGCGATGACGTTGCCCCCAGACAGCAGGAAGCAATCTAGAGAACACCACACCCACATTCCTGAGAGGTGGGGTGGACAGTTTTTGGTCATTCAGTGGGATATGCTTAGGACGGATGTGGTAAAAAGAACAAGTCCAGAGCACTCTCCCGAGTTTAAGGCTGGCCTGTGCTATTTAGGGACGACCGGTCTCAACGACAGCAGGAAAGAGGCTGGTGGGCTGGCTCAGTGGGGGGGGGGGGGGGGAGTCTTGCCACCACGCTCACCCGAGTTCAACCCCTGGAGTTCATTTGGTGGGAAGAGAACCAACTCTTCATGAGTTGTCCTCTGACTCCATGTGTGTGCCATGGCATGCGCAAACACAAATGTGAAAATACAAAGAAAGGGAGAGAAGAGGACCGGAAGGCAGAGAGGAATGAGGCCTGTGGCATCTTGTGTTCTTTTTTTTTCTTTAATGCTAATTTATTTCTCCTTTAGTTTTCTTCTTTGGGGGTTTTATTTTATTTTATTTTATTTTATCTACTTATTTATTTTGGTTTTCCGAGACAGGGTTTCTCTGTGTAGTTTTGGTACCTGTCCTGGAACTCCCTCTGTAGACCAGGCTGGCCTCGAACTCACAGAGATCCACCTGGCTCTGCCTCCTGAGTACTGGGATTAAAGGCATGTGCCACCACCACCAGCTAGGGATGTTTATTTTAAAATTTTATTCATTTTTAAAAATTTTTATGCATATGCTGTCTTGCCTAGAGTATGTCTGTGTACCATGTACACGCAGTGCCCATAGAGACCAGAAAATGGTGTCTGACCCCCTGAAACTGCAATTACAGATGGTTGTGAGCCACCATGTAGGTGCTGGGATGAAATCTGAGTCCTCGGGAAGAACAGCCAGTGCATCTTGGATATTATGTAATATATGTATGTACATTATGAAAACAGTCTTGGTCATTTAGACCACCCAGGATTCCCAGATATGCTTGGAATACCCATGATGCTTTTGAATTATGAGCAGAGCAAGGCTGAGAAATGATCTATCTAGGGCTGGAGAGGTGGCTCAGCGGTTAAGAGCATCGGCTGATCTTCCCGAGGACCAGGGTTCAATGCCCAACACCCACATGGCAGCTCACAACTGTCTGTAACTCCTGTTCTAGGGGATCTGGCACCCTCACACAGACCTACATGTAGGCAAAACTCCAATGCACATAAAATAATAAAAAGTTATTTAAAAAGAAAGAAAAAAAAAGAAATGTTCTATCTAGTCTAGATAGCAAATGTTCTGGAATTTTCAGTGACTATCTCAGCTCTTTAACTTGGTATGAGAAAAGCAACCAAAATAATGTTAGAAAGTATACAGGGCTGTTCCAATAAAACTTTATTTAAACAAACATGTAGAAGCTGGGTTTGGCCCACTGGCTCTGGTTTGCCCAGCCCTGATCTAGACTAGAATATGCTCCCAGGGCTTGTACTAGGAAAGCGAGAAGCTGGTGTGATCTAACTCATCCTCGCCAGGCTCTTCCTAGAAGAAGGAAGAGGATTATTTCGTAGAAAACACCTAGACCTTACTCTCCACTAGTGTTTACGTTGCTGTGACCGAATTCCAGAGAGAGACAACGTAAAAATAGGAAAGGTTTATTTGGGTTCAAAGTTTCAGAGAGCTCAGTCCGTGACTTCTTGGCCTCGTGGGGTGAGGGCAGAAGATCATGGTATCAGGAGTGTGTGGAAGGGGAGGCTCTTTCTCTCACGGCAGACAGAGGCAGGAGTGTAGAAGGGACGGGGAGAGGCCAGGCACGACATCTATCCCCAAGCACACAGCCCCAGTGACCTACATCCTCCAGCCCGTCCACAATTCCGCCACCACCCAACAGTCTTAATTTTTGTTTTGTTTCTGTTTTTCAAGACAAGGTTTCTCCGTGTAGCCCTGGCCGTCCTGTAACTTGATCCGTAGACCAAGCTGGTCTTGAACTCAGAGATCCTCCTGCCTCTGCCTCCTGAGTGTTGGGATTAAAGACGTACATCACCACCGCCACTTGGCTCAATAGTCTAATTTTGTTTTTGAGACAGGGTCTCACTGGTTGGCCTGACTGGTCTCCATCTCACAGAGATCCTCAAGTCTCTGACTTCCGAGTGCTAGGATGAAAGGTGTATGCCACCATGCCGTCTATTTTGAATCCATCAATGGACTAAGCCATTCAGTAGGTAAAAGCCCTCACAAACAAACCCAGAGGCACACTTTACTGACCCCCAGTCATCTTTCAAGCCGATCAGGTTGGTAGTCAAGAATAGCCATCACTCATTCCCAGTTTGGTGAACTCCATGGCCACCATGACCATTAGCTGGGCCTGACAAGCTCTGCCTTCCCATGACTCCATCTGAGCCTCTGGCATGATCTCTGGCAGCACATGCAGCTGGGTGGAGGGAGGCAACAGCGAAGGCTTCCTTACCACTCTGTCTGCACCACGCCCTGAGCGGGACTGGAAGAAAACCGAATGGACTAGATTCACCAGGCGAAGCCATCCCACTGACGCCTGGACAAGGGCACGCTCACACCGCTTGTGCTCCTTACACACTCACACCGCTTGTGCTCCTTACACACTCACACCGCTTGTGCTCCTTACACACTCACACCGCTTGTGCTCCTTACACACTCACACCGCTTGTGCTCCTTACACACTCACACCGCTTGTGCTCCTTACACACTCACACCGCTTGTGCTCCTTACACACTCACACTGCTTGTGCTCCTTACACACACACTCACACCGCTTGTCACCTCTGCTCCTTAACTTGTGTGTGTTCCCCTGCACACGCTTGTGCCCAGGGAACAGCTCTTGCTGGAGACATTCCAGCCCCTTCTACACCCTCTGACTGCCCTTATCCGCCACGTCCCCAGCACTGGTGAGCGTAGGTCTCCCAGTCAGCCGGTGCTTTTCTTCCTCCGCTGTGGGAACAAAGGTTCATTCCTGCTTCCACTTGGCTTACAGACTCCAGTCCCCAGAGTGATGTTTCCCAAGGGCAGCATTGTGCTTGTTACGGAAGGTGAGGTCCCAGTCATGCCCTGGCTCTTCCCTAGGTTCCCCTCTCCACTGCCAGGGGTGACTGTGCCCGGTGACTGTCCTGGTCACCAAGAAAACCGTATTCCACAGGGCGGTGGTGGTGCATGCCTTTAATTCCAGCACTGGGGAGGGAGGCAGGCGGATTTCTGTGAGTTCGAGGCTAGCCTGGTCTACAGAGTGAGATCCAGGACAGGCTCCAAAGCTACACAGAGAAACCCTGTCTCAAAAAAAGAAGAAGAAGAAGAAGGAGGAGGAGGAGGAGGAGGAGGAGGAGGAGGAGGAGGAGGAGGAGGAGGAAAGAAAACCACATTCCTTGAAAGCAACCTTAGAAACATGTCCTAGTTGGGCAGGAAGATTCAGGCCTGTAAGTCCATTTTCCTTGCTGTGGCAGAAGGATTTCAAGTTCAAAGCCAGCCTGGGCTACACGGTGAACCATGTCAAAAAAAACAACAACAACAAAAACCAACTCCTCCTGATGGACTCTTCTTAACCCAATCCTCTACCAACTTCATCCTCTTTGTCTTCTCCACGAGGGTGGTGTTATGTGTTCAGCCCTGAGTGGTTTGTCAAAATGAGACAAAAGCTTGATTCTGGACAGGGTGAATCCTGCAAGCTCTAAATCAAACTCGACCCAATCATCGGGAGATGCTCTAGGCGGGGAGGGGACTCCCAGCACGTACACAGAGCCAGACCCCTGCCGGTCCAGAGACCGATCATATGCCACCGACTGGGAGGAAATCGTGCACGTGTCTTCTTACCACCCTCCACCTCAACCAGGGAGATGCTATCTGGTTTTAAAAATAGAACACCCAGGCTGGACTTTTATGGTCTTTGTGAAGAATACGGCTCTTGCTCTCCCACCCCTGGTCTCTGCCCCGGCCTGGTCCCGTCCAGCTGCCTGCATCAGCCCTGTCCAACTTCTCAGGGTCTCTCAGCAGAAATGTGGGACCAGGCAGATTTATGCATTTGGCCTTGGCTGAGCCTTCTGCCATGGCTCCCAGCCACAGCCCAGCTGCTCTCCCACAGCCCATCAGCTCAGGCTGGGACGTTCTGTGTCTTCTAGCTCCACCCCAGCTCACTGAGTCATCCCCTTCACCCCCTTTCCCCGGATGCCCCGGGCAGCCCTATGGAGGGGCAGACCCCGTCCCTTCTGAGCCTCCAGGCAACTCACGGTCCCCCCGCTGGGACTCTAATTGACAGGAAGGCTGATCTTCCACGTCCGGACCTCGGGGGCCAATCTGAAACTGTACCTGACGTGGAAGGCTCACTCATTGCCTGCTTTGTCCTCCAATGATTTCTTCGGGGCCAAGGGCAAGTGTCACTCAAGCCCTAGCAAATTCTTGGCACCCTGTACCGGGACTTGGGGTGAGCCTGGGATGTCAATGCCTGTGGGGAGAAGTCGGCCTTAGGGAGCTGAGTTCTAGAGCTGTATGGATTCTACCAAGCCCAATGAAGCCCCAGTCGATGGCGCCATAGAGAACACAGTACAGCTGACATTTCCGACACAACAGAAGTGAACGCTGTGGTTGTCACCCCACGAGAAAGATACGCACGTCTCGTTTTAGGCCCTTCAAGGAGACAGCTGAGTGTATGGAGGGCCTTTGTAGGCAGGGCTGGGGGTGGCTGCCTCATGGAGGGAAAGCAGAGATAGATGGCTTGGGGCTAAAACGATCTCCTCCTAGACAGCTGGGACTGGCTAAGTTCTCCTGGAATGCAGACAGAGCTCACGCTAGGAAAGCATGAAAGGGTGCAGAGCCCTGGGCGGGGGGGATGTGGTGATGGGGGGTGCTGCTGGAGAGACCGTAATCCAGGGACCCTGAACTTTTCTCTTCCTCTTTGATGTTGGATAAGCATCTTGTAGGGCAATTAAAATAAAAAAAATCACACCGGGCGGCCGTGGCGCATGCCTTTAATGCCAGCACTCGGGAGGCAGAGGCAGGCGGATCTCTGTGAGTTCGAGGCCAGCCTGGGCTACAGAGGGAGATCCAGGACAGGCTCCAAAGCTACACAGAGAAACCCTGTCTTGCGGGTGAAAAAAAAAAAAATCACATTCCATTCTTCAGTTTCCTCTCTGGCTTTGTGACCTGTGACCTAGATGTGTTCACACTTACTGCTACCAAAAGCCCTTGGTGTTCCCCGATATACCCATGAGCACCTGGGGCTGCCGCCATCTTAGCCTTTCCCAACTAAGCCAGCAGAGTTAACTTCTGTCTCCTTGCTGTGGGAAGAGGCCTAGGTGGGGCAGGGGAGGGTGATTCCCTAACTTGACTTTGAACCACGTCCAACACTTTGCTCTTTCTCTTCCTGTCAGGAATGTCCCCTCCTAGGAGTCAAAGGTGAAGAAGATCTTCGTCCTGGGTTCCCCTGGAACTCTCTACCATTGACGTCGCCATTGCTTCTGCCTGCCTGCCGGAAGCCGAGCCTGAACTTGAGAGTTGAGCCTGAGTCAGTTCCAAAGGCTGAGTCAGGGGGACAGACAGGTAGAGGTGGCAGAAAAACCCAGGTCCTTCAGTGAGCGTCACGGTCTAAGAGTGTGCTGGCCATCTGTCACCGGGAGCTGGAGACACTGGGTTGGCCAGAAGGAGAACATCTTCGGCTACAGAGACCTGGGACCCCACCTCTCCATCCTTGGGTCTTTGGCTGGCAGCGGTGGCTGTGGTGGAATCAAGGCCAGAGCATCCCAAGCCTCCTGCGTAAAGACGAGACCGCATGGGCCACTTCTGAAAAGACGTAAGAAGGGGAATGATTAACACAGCGACTGTGGTCCTGAAGCGCCCAGAACCATTAAGACCTTCGGTCTGGCATCTCCTGTTTGACGTGTCCCCCGAATACCACAGCTTTAGACGGTCTCCCCTACTGCCTGGCAGAAGCACAGGAGGAGCCCACGGAGGGCAGCGAGGACCTGAAGAGGAGTAAGACTTGGTTGGGGGAGCGGTAGGCAGGTGCGCCGGGCAGAGCAGTGTGAGAGGTAGGAGAGGGTGAGGATGGAGCTCTTCAGCTCACATCCTGCAAGGGTTTCAAAGTCTTTCCACCAGGAACAAGGGTGGTTTTAGAAAATGCAAGGATAGCTGGGTGGTGGTGGTGCACACCTTTAATCCCAGCACTCAGGAGACAGAGGCAGAGGAGTCTCTGTGAGTTCCAGGCCAGCCTCGAGGGACAGAGAAACCTTGACTTGACAAACAAACAAACAAACAAACAAACATGTAAGGATTACTCTGCTCACTCTGTTCTATCGTTCCTCCCTTGGGGGCTCAGTACCTCTGTACTTTAATCTGTCAGAGTTCTAGACGTAGGCTTTCTTCTCCTCTCCTCTGTTCGCTCTCCAACGCTCTCCAACATACTTATTTGTAGTAGTATTTGCTCTGCCCATGACCTTGGGCTATACGGCCCAAAGGAGGCAGAGCTTCCTGCCATTGTATGTGACCTCTTATAAGGGGTTGGAGGAGGGTCACATGCCCTGCTCCTGGCTCCTACTTGTGAGGTGGGAATGTATAGTGCAATATGCAATATGACAATAATCCTAAATATGTATCAATATGCCAGATATCCTAAACAGAGGTAGGACACACATACAGTATGACAAATATAATTTTACATTTGTATCAATGCACAAACATTTCAAATAAGAGTAGAAATAGCTGGGCAGTGGTGGCGCACACCTTTAATCCCAGCACTCGGAGGCAGAGACAGGTGGATCTCTGTGAGTTCGAGGCCAGCCTGGGCTACAGAGTGAGTTCCAGGCTAGGCTCCAAAGCTACACAGAGAAACCCTGTCTTCAAAAAAAAAAAAAAAAAAAAAAGAGTAGAAATATATGAACATTACAACAAATATAGTTCTGTATTTGTATCGATATACAGATTATCTTAAATAAGAATATAAAAATAGTCTACATTTATATCAATATACAAGAATCCATAACAGTGCAATATTTCTAAGGCTGATATTTTACTAAATTAGTTAACTAGTATATGTAATAATCTACCTTAATATCCTGTACCTATCCATATATTTGTCACACTGTATGTATGTTCTACCTCTGTTTAGGCTATCTGGCATATTGATACATATTTAGGATTATTGTCATATTGCATATTGCACTATACATTCCCACCTCACAAGCAGGAGCTGGGATCAGGGCATGTGACCCTTCTCCAA
Source organism: Peromyscus maniculatus bairdii (assembly GCF_049852395.1). Classification (NCBI taxonomy): domain Eukaryota; kingdom Metazoa; phylum Chordata; class Mammalia; order Rodentia; family Cricetidae; genus Peromyscus; species Peromyscus maniculatus. The sequence goes on along the minus strand of NC_134873.1, from coordinate 17,279,926 downwards.
CCCCTTATAAGAGGTCACGTACCCCGGCAAGAAGCACCACCTCCTTTGGGCCGTATAGCCCAAGGTCATGGGCGGAGCAAATACCACTCCACTTATTGTTCATCTATTACACATTATTATTATATTTATATTATATATATTTATATTTTACAGACAAGAGCCTTGCTCTGTTACCCTATGGCCCTGTCCAGTGCCACCTTAGCCTTTTAGACCGACCCCATCTAACCTCAGAAGTTTGCATTTCAGCTGTGTTCTCAAGAAATAGACAGACATCTAAGTGTCGAGACGACTCAGAAGAACAGTATGTACGAGAAAGAGACGATAGGAAGTAGCCATCATAGAAAGTAAAGCTAATCCTAATAATAATAATCCTAAATATGATAGAGATGATGGGGAGCAGCTGGTAGAGCGCTTGACCAGAAGGCTCCGAGTCCTGGGTTCAATCCCCAGCCAGTGTAAACCAAGCGTGGTGTGTGCGCAGGCCTGTAATCCGAGCACTCAGGAAGGTGGAGGCAGGAGAAAGAGAAGTTCAAGGCCATTGCTGGCTACATATCAAGTTTGAGGCCAGCTTGGAATACATGACATCTTGTCTTAAAAAAAAAAAAAAAAAAAAAAAAAAAAAAAAAAAAAAAAAAAAAAAGATTTCTTTAGAGGGCAAAGGTCACCCTTTATGATACTGCCAGCTCTTTTCTTGTTTGCTTTTTTTTTTTTTTTTTTTAATTCTAAGGCAGAGTCTTGCTACATTGCCAGACTGACCTGGAACTTGCAATCCTCCTGCCTCAGATTCCTGAGTACAGGGACTACGCGTGTGGCCCACCATACCTGGCTTACCGCATGCTCTCTACACAGGTCCCTGTGAAGCACCTTGGGGGTCTTCGGTGGTGGCCGAGAGGGAGAGGTCTGTGGCCAGATACCCGGGTTCAGTTCGAACCCTTGCCCTCCCTGCCCCGTGTCTCCCCATCTGTCAGTCTTCCTTTGGTTCTTGCAGGGTCAAGAGAGAAGAATGCACTAGAGCGCTCAGCGCGGCGTCCAGCTTCTCTTCAGCATCCCGTCCTAGCAGCTGGTACTGCTGTGTGGTTGTTGTGACCCATCCTTCCCATTCATAATTATCGCTAATTAGACTTTTCATTCACTTTGTACTCCAACAGAGATGGCCGGCTCGCTCCTGCCTTGCACACTCTCAAGCTGAGGTTCGGGAGACCTGGGTAACGCTTTGGCGCGGTGCACGCTGGAAGCCCTCCAAGCCACCCGGCTCGCCTTCCTATCTGGTCGCTTTCTCGAGCACTGTGGTTTGAGGATGTTTTTTCTCCCAGACAGCAGCTGTCTACAGCAACAGTAGTCAGAGAGGGAAAGGCAGACGCTGCTCGAGGGGGTGAAGCTCCATGGAGACCGTGACTCTCCTGGGTTCCGGGCCTTAGACCAGGCACCCGCTCCTCGCCTGCTCCCCCTACACTAAGAATCTCAGAGTGTTCCCCTCCTCCTGAAGCAATCACGCTCCCATGCAGACGCTCCCAGTCACCGCTCCACCCCGAGAGCCAGCCTCAGCCCTCCTGAGAGATCCGGGAGAGGATGACCCCCATTCCCACGGCCAGTGACCTACCTTGAGGGGGTGTAAGTACCGGAGTCCACGCAGGAAGGGCGGCCAGGCAGGGCCGGGTAACTCGTGGCCGAGGGTCCGGGTGAGGTGGGCTATGTAGCTGGTGGCCAGGACTAGCACATCCAGCTTGGAAAGCTTAGTGTCAGGTGGTACGGCCGGCAAGGCAGCCTGCAGGGCCAAGAAGGCCTGGCGCAGGGTCCTCACCCGGGTCCGCTCCCGTGCCGCGTTCTCGGGGCTGGCTTCGCTCTGCAGAAAGGGCCCCCCCGTGAGTGGGTCTGACCCAGATTCCCATCCAAGCCTGGCCTCTGGCTATTGCTGCTATTGTTGGGACAGAGTTTCATGTAGCCCAGGCTGGACCCGAACTCCCTGTGTAGCCCAGGATGACCGTGAGTTTGGGATCCCCCTGCTTCTACCTCCCAAGGGCTGGGATTATAGGGGTACACCACCATGCCTGGTTGACTCTGACTTCTAAGGGCCCGGTAATGCCATGTCATCTTCTGGAGCTGATGGGCCTCGCTGGTTTTAAGCTGTGCCCCATACATAATACACATGAAAGAAGGCCTGCCTGGGCTGGGATCAGATGACAGGAAGGTGGGAACACCTGACTCAGAACCCAAGAGTCCCATGTTCTTTCTACCGTTCCATTAACATCCATTCCACTCCCTAGTCTGGATCCTGCTCATCAGGGTACCCTGGGGGCCACAGGAAACATAGAATAGAGCCTTGCCCCTGCTTAGGTGACCTTTGACCCAACCAGGTACTGAGATGAAGAGGTTGCCATGGTAAAGAGGGAATGACCAAGGGTCAAAAGACACAGTCCCGGGCTGGGGATGTAGCTCAGCTGGTGGAAGGCTTGCCTAGCACGTATGAGGCCCAGGGTCCAATCCCTACCATGGCATAAACCGGGTGCGCTCGCACATACTCTGAGCACTTGGAATGTGGAGGCCAAAGGGTCAGGAATCCCAAGTTCTAGGCTGCAGAGGAAGTTTGAGGCTCAGCCTGGGCTCTAGGAGACTCTCACTCAAAAATAAAATGAAATAAAATAAATAATAAATAAATAACAAGAAACTCAGTCTAGGTCTCCTGCCCCTGGATGCTGCTTAGGGACGTTAGGCAATTCACACCGCTCCTCTAGGACTGAGTTTCTCAGTAGAAAATAGTTAGATCAATGCTCTGACCTGTCCTGCCCACCTCCAGCACGGCACCTTGGGTCTAAGGAGCCAGCCTCCTGCTCCTGGGCAGAACCATCAAATACGGGTTGAGTCTCTGTCCTCTGAGGTGGCATCTCACTGCCCTCCAAACCCTTCCTTCCCCAGCTCCCTCCTCTAGTCCAGAGTGTCCTTACCCTGCCATGAGCTGTTCCCTTAGCTCTGGTCCCTCGAGGGGCGGGGGTGGCTCTGTTCAATCTCTGATTGCTCCAGCTAGTGTCGTCCCATAGGTCCTGCCTCGTCCTGCCGAGGCGGCTCCTCTTCCTGCCGGTGCCTAGAAGCAACCGTGCTTTGGCCTTAGTCTGGCCGAGCCCTGCTCTTGGCATGGCTGGTACCCCTGTGGCCTCCTGTGACATGCCACTCTCTTGGGGTATGGGACTGTAGCCCCTAGGGCAGTAGCACAAGCCCGAAGGAGCCCTTGGGCTCAAGCTAGCCTGGACAGGCTGGCCATCCAGCCAGCAGTCTGTATCTGAAGAGGCCGGCACCAACTCAGTCCTTCTTCACTCCTCGCTCCGGGAAAACTGCCCACCCGGTACAGCCCCCGCAAAGAGCCTCCGCCTGCCTCCCATCCTAGCCGAGAGGTGGGGGTGCTGCATGCTGGGCGTGGCCAAGCCTTAGGACAAGGCCCATGCTAAGAAGGCCAGGAGGTGGGTAAGAAGAGAGTGCCCTTCCATGCCATGACTGACCCTAACAGAGAAGTCCACGGATGGACCTACCACTTCGTGTTTGGGGGTCACGTCCATAGTCTGGGGCTCTGGATCTGCAGCCCTTTCGTCAGAGACTGACGATATATATCTCACAATGGCCCTTCTTCCTCCCACCAAAAATGTGTGACGAGACGCTGCTCTCTACTCCTCAGACAGGCTTCCCAATTCCAACTTGGTGCTTTCTCCCCAAGATTCCAGGGGAATGATGCCATCTTTAGGGTGCTGCCCTTCACTTAGGAGGACTTTAACCCTGCCCCACCGCCAGCCCATATCCCTGTTTGATTGGCAGGACCACAACCTGGCTAGTATCCTAACAACGCTTTGATGTTCCTAGCTCAGGAGACGCCCTGAACTGCGCCTCTGCACTTTGTGTGGATATCTCATTTATTCTCCAGAGCAACCATAAGGCAAAGAGATCGTGTGTGTGTGTGTGTGTGTGTGCGCGTGTGCACGGTGTGTGTGGTGTGTATGTGTGGTATGTGTATGTGGTGTGTATGTGTGGTGTATGTATGTGGTGTGTGTGCGTGTGGTGTGTGTGTGTGGTGTGTGTACATGGTGTGTGTGGTGTGTGTACATGGTGTGTGTGGTGTGTGTACATGGTGTGTGTGGTGTGTGTACATGGTGTGTGTGATGTGTGTACATGGTGTGTGTGGTGTGTGTGTTTGTGTGTGTGTGTGTGTGTGGTGTGTGTGTATGTACCTGTGTGCACATGCATGTAAAATTATTTCATTAAAATATAATTACACCACTTGCCCACATGCATGTTCAGATAGTCTCTCGCTGGGACCCGGGCTTGCTGATTAGCCTGGCCCAGCTGGCCAGGGAACCTCCAGAAAGCCTTCTGGAAACCAGACTTGTTTCAGGTGGGGTGAACTGTGGTGTGGGGAGACGACATAACTTGAACGTTGTATTTGTTTCACTTTGTTTGTGATGATGGAACGCTGTGTAGTCGTGGATGGCCAGAAAATCGGTCCATAGCCCAGACTGGCTTTTGAACACACAGCAGTCCTCCTGCCTCAGTCTCCCAAGTGCTGCAATGTCAAATCTAGGCAGTAGTGAGGCTAGAGATGTCCAAGGGATGAAGGGAAAGTTCTTAGCTTTCAGTACAATCTTCTCTCTCAGAAAGGCCTTCTTCCAGAGGCCTCCATTCAGAGCCCTTTAGAAGGGCAGAGTTGAGACTAGATTTACAGAGAGGCCACAACAGCCCTGAGCACACAGAAATCCTTTCTCTCTGCGGGAATTCACCCATCAGGGAAGGAGAGAGGTCTCACCCCATCTTTGCCAATCCTGGTAGGATGCACTGACTTTAAGGACAAAAGTATTGAAGCTGTACTATAGTTGCATGGAAAGAGACTCTGTACCTAAGTATGTTCTCAAAGTCAAGTGGCCTGGATTCCTCCAAAAGGCTCCTCTTCTGTCAGTGCTCAGTCCTTGGGAGGTGCAAAATCACAGTCATGTGAACCTACAGCCTCGCAGACTTCTAACTCAGGGACACACCCTCAGTGGAGGAGCTAGTGTCATAGGCTGAGGAAACGTGCAATGTGACAGTGTTTGCTTAGAGTGCATGAGGCCTTGAGTATGATTCATAGTACACACACACACACACACACACACAGAGAGAGAGAGAGAGAGAGAGAGAGAGAGAGAGAGAGAGAGAGAGAGAGAGAGAGCAGGCAGACAGACAGAAAGAGAGACAGAGAGAGGTCACTTGAGAGGCTAAGACAGGATCACCTCAAGTTTGGGGCCAGGCTGGGCTATAGAGTGTAATGCTCTGTTTAAAGAAAGGAAAAAAGGAAGGAAGGAAGAAGAGGAGGGAGGGGGAAGAAAGGAAGGCAGGCAGACAGACAGAAAGAGCAAGCAGAAGATTGCCTCAATTTTGAGGCCAGCCTGGGCTACACAGTGTGTTTAAGGACAGCCTAGGAGTCTTCCCTACAAAGAAGGAGGAGGAGGAGAGGAAGAAGAAGGAGGAGGCGGCGGCGGCGGAGGAGGAGGAGGAGGAGGAGGAGGAAGAAGAAGAAGAGGAAAAGAGAAGAGGAGGAGGAAGAAGAAACAAAGAACAAGGAAGGACAGAGAGACAAAGCGAAGAATACAGCATCTTCAAAGACACAGTGAATCAGAGAGACCGATGGACAGTTGTTGGTTCCCACACCGGCAGGTGCAGGGGCCACCTCTAGCATCCCAATATCTCATACAAATGTTCCTGCGGGCAGCAGAGAAGGCACCAGGGCTCTGGGAGAGCTGGACTTGAAGGGCTTTGCATGCTGTCCATCCTCTGAGGGTGCAGCTCAGGTCATGCTGCGCTTGGTCCTCTCTGCTGGGCTGGCACTCTCTGGAGGTGCTCTTGGAGCATGTTCTCGGTGAGAACTTTGTCTCAGCCCCACTCTCCAGAAGATTCTGGAGCAGGGCAGATTCTGCCATATTGCTCCCAGGAGGCGTCATAGAGGACACAAGCGGCAGATGGGCAAGAACATGGGCACAACTCTCCACTCCTCAAACATGCTTCTTACTTCAGGTTGGTACTGGTCCAGCTCATAAGCATTTGGGCTTTATGGCTTCTGCCGTCACTTTTTGTTTTAGTTTTTGTTTGTTTGTTTTGTTTTTTGAGGCAGGGTTTCTCTGTGTAGCTTTGGAGCCTGTCCTGGAACTCACTCTGTAGACCAGGCTGGCCTCGAACTCACAGAGATCCACCTGGCTCTGCCTCCAGAGTGCTGGGATTAAAGGCGTGCGCCACCACTGCTCAGCTCTGCTGTCGCTTCTAGTGAATGACAGGTTTTCTTCTAGGTTCTGCCTCAGCCTTGCATGGCTAGCCCCCATGAGAGTAAACTGAACAATAAGAGGCTGTTGCACTGACCTCCTGAGAGTGTGAAGACAAAACGATGCCAGACATCTTGTCCTCTGTGCTGGTACAATAATCTCTTTGACAGTCCATTTTTCATCGATGGGTTGTGGTTTTTGCTGGGATGGCCAAGTGCACATTTCTAATCCTGAAATGTGAAAGTTCAGATGCCACCACCACTATGGGTTGAATTTGTCCCCCAAAATTTATGAACCTTCACCTCCAGCACAGTAGTATGGCATGGTAGGACTTGTGAGTGATGATCAGGTCCTGGGGTTCTGCCCTTGCACATGTATGAATGTCAAGGCTGGGGACACAGCCTAAAACACACGAAGCCCTGGGTTGATCTCCAGCACCTCATAAACAGGGAGCTGTGATGTATTTCTGTAACCTCTGATGTCAGGATGTGTCAGCTGGAAGATCGAAAGTTCAAGGCCATCGACAGCTACCTAAGGAGTTCAAGACCAGCATGGTCTGCATGAGACCCTGCTACCACCACCAACAAAGGCTTGAAGATGATTTCTCTTTGAGAAGTCCACACATGTTCTTGGCTGCGTCTTTCTCCTGAGTGGGTCTCTTTCTCTTAACCTTCATTCTTTTTTTTTTTTTTTTTTTTTTTTTTTTTTTTTTTGATATATATTTTTTATTTTACAATACCATTCAGTTCTACATATCAGCCATGGGTTCCCCTATTCTTCCCCCTCCCACGCCCTCCCCTTACCCCCAGCCCACCCTCCATTCCCACCTCCTCCAGGACAAGTCCTCCCCCGAGGACTGTGATCGACTTGGTAGGCTCAGTCCAGGGAGGTCCAGTCCCTTCCTCCCAGACTGAGCCAAGTGTCCCTGCATAAGTTCCTGTTAACCTTCATTCTTAAGGCCTAGGCCAAGAAGGTCTTCTAATAAACTTCAACTCTTTCACGAAAATTAAAAAACTAAATAAATGGATCGATGCCATTACCACTGGAGTTTTATTCATTTATGAAGGTTTATTTTATTTTAGTTATGTGTCTGTGTGTAAGTATATCCTGCAAGTGCAGGTACTGGTGAAGGTCAATGGTCCCCTGGTATTATATATAGCAGGTTGTTGAGTTGCCCAAAGTGGGTGCTAGGAACTGAACTCAGGTCCTCTGCAGGAGCAGTGTGCTGGCTAATTTGAAGTCAACTTGACAGGAGCCATAGTCATCCGGGAGGAGGGAACCTCAGTTGAAAAAATGCCTCCATGAGATCTGTCTGCAGACAAGCCTGTAGGACATTTTCTTAATTAGTGATTGATGGGGGAGGGCCCAGCCCACTGTGGGTGGGGCCATCCCTGGGCTGGTGGGCCTGGGTTCTATAAGAAAGCAGGCTGAGTGAGTCATGAGAACATTCCTCCATGGCCTCTGCATCCTGCTTCCAGGTTCCTGCCCTGATTTCTTTCAGTGATGAAAGTGGTGTGGAAATGTAAGGAAAATAAAGCCTCCCCGAGTTGCTTTTGGTCATGGTTTCTCCACAGCGATAGTGACCCTGACTAAGACAAGTGGCAAGTCCTCTTAATCACTGAGCCATCTCTCCAGAGCCCCACGTGAATGTTTTCATGAAAACCTTGTTTTGTGTGCACTCATGTGCTCTCCCCCCAATCCCCCACATGTACTCTGTGCCCCCCCCCACTTTTCACTATGAAATGGGACAATAAAAAAAGCGATGGCCAGGCATGGTGTCCCACGCCTTTAATCCCAGCACTCAGGAGGCAGAGGCAGGCGCATCTCTGTGAGTTCGAGGCCAGCCTGGTCTACAGAGTGAGTTTCCGGACAGCCAGGGCTACACAGAGAAACCCTGTCTTGAAAAACAAAGCAACACAAAACATTAAGATAGGCTATTCTTTCTTCTGCTACAGTGGGCTGCACACTTGAGTTGGTTTTTTTCAATGTGTCTTCTCAAAGCAGTTTCAGAATCAAGTGATTTCTGGCTAAGAAAGGAACGCAAAAGCCCATCAAAGAATTCTGATGGAAACTGGTAAGAAAATAAGGAATCTCTACGAGAGTTGACACTGGAGGACAGCCAGGCTGGGTCTGTAAGGGTTCACACTTCATGGGACCATGGTTTATTTAGATTCTCAGCCAACAAGCAATCCTCCCAGGTAGAGCTGAAAGTTTTCACCTCGGGAGATTTGGGCATGTCTGATGAAGAACCTGAGGTGGTGTTTATCTGCCCTACAAGAGTAAGTTGATTGGACTCAGTCACAAACACTTAGGGACTCTGTGAGGGGAAGAGGTGGAAAGTGATGACCAGCTCCTGAAAGCTGCCCTTTGACCCCACGCACGTGAGCGCCTCACTCTCCCCCTCACACACACGAAAACAAGATATAAATGGGAAGGAAAGGCGGCGGCCGGGTCAAACTCTCAGCCAACGACAATTAGCTTATTCATCCATCCTCTCAACAACTATCTGCGGGTTTCAGAGTAGAACGTTTAAAAGCAATAGAACATGACGTTCTTAAGCCTGGAGTCAGAGGAATTTGGGTGGGAAGAGTAAGTGCAGATAACATCTACGACAGGAAACGGCCAGCAAACTAAAACAACACATTGCAACCTGGATGCCAAATGCTTAGAGGACTTCCTTTCACTTGCTCAACATTTTTATTTTATTTTATTATTGTTTTTTTTTTTTTTTTTTTTTGAGACTGTTTCTCTGTGTCACCGCCCTGGCTGTCCTGGAACTCACTTTGTAAATCAGACTGGCCATGAACTCGCAGAGATCCACCGGCTGTCGCCTCCCAAGGGCTGGGATCGCCTGCCCTGCTCAACAATACTTTACAAACAGTTAACACAAAACAAGAGATGCGGGGTCGGCGGGAACCGGCGTTTCCCTAGTCATTCTTCACTCTCACGGTGAGAATTTCCGTTTCTTCTGACGTGTCTGAAACTAAGCGGGTGTCCAACAATTCAGTGAAATTCTAGCACCCTGCACCTGGATAGGTTCGCACTGGCTCCCATAGGTCAAAGGGACTGACCCCAAAGGATTGTCAGATTATAATGCTGAGTCCTGGGCCACCCGGACTTCTAAATAACTGGCTGTCAATGAGAAGTTCCCATGCTGCCCCGTCAGTCTAATAAATCAATAGAGCAGCTCACAGAACTCAGGCTTTCTTATTCTTAGACTTTCTCTTTTGTCATAAAGGATAGAATAGAACCCGGGAATAGCCAAAGAGAAGAGACGTGGAGGGCAAGGTAAGGTGGAGGGTGAAGGGTGAGGGATGTGAAGCTTCCTAGCTGCCCTCTCTGGGCACACCATCCATCTAGTATCTCCATGAGACCGCCAACCCAGAAGTTCAATGAACCCTATTGTTTAGTTTTTTTCTTTTTCTTTTTTAATGAAAAGTTATCATACAGGCACAGCGATTACACTATTGGCCATTGGTGACTTAATTCAGTTCCTCTCTCCTCCCTCAAGGTCAGTAAATAGGGCTAAAATTTGCATCCTTCTAACTACCTGGTTGGTTCTTCTGAATATAAGCTCCCATCGTTATGGTGACTATGGGTCCACCAACAGACATCACCGTAGCATAAATTCATGTACGGTTGACTGGGGCTCGTTATGAATATCGGAAGACAGCAAATATTGTAATACAAACAATCTTCAAATGATGGTCCTCATATCCCTAGAACATGAACGCTTTCCAAAAGACTCAAATAGTAGAGTAACCAAATTGCCCGGTTTATCTGGGATTTTGTGCTGAAAGTCAATGCTTGCCAGTCCTGGTGGCGAGGCCTCAGCCTCTATATTCCTTCCTTCCTAAAACACATCCTTTTATAAGTGCCCTTCTCCCATTGTGTACATGTGTGTCTGGGAGAGCAGCACAGAGGAGAGGGTGCATTTGCCCTTGTGCGCATGCGGAGGTCAGAGGTCAGTGTCAGGTGTTTGCATCTATTGTAGTCCAACCTATTTATGGCGTTTCATACTAAATCTGTAGTTCACCATTTCAGCAAGGGTGCCTGGCCAGCAAGCCTCCAGGATTCACTTGTCTTTGCTCCCCAGTGCTGAGGCCCTGGAGACGTGAGCCTCCATGACCAGCTTTTATGTGGGTGCTGGGGAATCCCAACTCAGGTCTTTCTGCTTGTACAACAAGCATTTTACCATCTCCCCAGCCTCCCCTTCCCCAACTTTCCATAAGCCATGCCTCTTACTCATTCTTAATTTTATTATGGTGCATTATTTAGGGGTGAAAATGCTTCAGGGCACCAAAAAGAAAAAAAGAGAGACAATAATAGATACTGGGGGCAGCAAGATGGCTCAGCAGGTAGACACATTTGCTGTGACGCTCGATGCCTCAGGTTTGATTCCCAGGACCTACATGGTGGAAGGAGGGAGTCAATTTGTCCTTCGACTTCCACGTGTGTGCTGTGTCGTGTGAGTGCCCATGCACAGGGCCTGGAGAGATGGCTCAGCAGTTAGGAACACCGGCTGTTCTTCCAGACGACCCGGGTTCAATTCCCAGTACCCACATAGAGGCTCACAACCATCTGTACATCCAGTCACAAGGGCTCCAATGCCTCTTCTAGCCTCTGAGGGCACCAGGCATGCAAACGGTGCACAGACATGCATGCAAGCAAAACACTCATACCCATAAAAATTTAAAAATAAAAACAGGGGCTGGAGAGATGTCTCAGCAGTTAAGAGCACTGGCTGCTCTTGCAGAGGTCCAACAACCACATGGTGGCTCATAAAAATAAAAATAAATTCAATAACAGAAACCAATTAAACAATGGGTCAAAGATTTGAATATAAACCACCTATAGGCACAGGAAAAGATTATGTAAAATTGGCTGGGGAGTTAGCTCAATTGATAACGTGTTTGCGTGTTTGCTTTGCAAGCATGGGACCCTGAGTTGGGTCCCCAGAACTCAGCAGGGGGGGGGGGGGGACACGACAGACAGGCAGATCACTCGAATTCATTGGTTGGTTGCCTAGATGAAGGAAATGAACTGACAAACCCCAGGCTCAGTGAGAGCTCCTGTCTAAAAAACTAAAGTGGAAAAGTAACTAGACAGACACCTGAGAGCAATCTCTAGCTTCCACATGCATACACACACATGTACATTAACTCACACACATGTATATACATACACATGAACACACACATACAGTGTTCAGAAAACAGCTAGGCTGGAGAGATGACTCTGTGGTTAAGAGCACTGGCTGCTCTTCCAGAGGACCTGGGTTCGACTCCCAGCACCCACATGGCAGCTCACAACTGTCTGTAACTCCAGTTCCAGGGGATTTGGCATCCTCACACAGACATATGTGCTGACAAAACCCCAATGCACATAAAACAAGTAAATAAATAAACAATTTAATAAAACAATAAGAAAAGAAAACAGCTAGGGGCCGAAATGATGCGCAGCAGTTAAGAGCACTGGCTGCTCTTGCGGAGGACCTGGATTGGAGTTCAGTTCCCAGCATCCATGTCAGGCAACTCACAACAGTCTTAAACTCTAGCTCTAGGGGATCCAACACCCTCTTCGGGCCTTCACAAGCACAAGAACACATATGACACACTTACACGGACAGAAACACATACATCTAAATAAACGAAATCCTTAAAAACAGCTATTAAAACATACAATGATATTCCAAGGATGGAAGAGTATGGAAGACAGCTTTCCTTAGAAAGCAAGTCAAGGAGGAAGCTGGAAGGCTCAGCAACCCCCCCCCTCCCCAGGAGTGATCATGAACATTAGAGGCGGAGCTAGGTTCATGGGTCTGCATCCAACAGTTCTGTCTACTTGATAATTGTACCAAAACAGCCGGGGGGGGGGGGGGGGGTGGTGGTGGTGGTGGTGGTGGCGCACGCCTTTAATCTCAGCTCTCGGGAGGCAGAGACAGGTGGATCTCTGTGAGTTGGAGGCCAGCCTGGTCTACAGACCTAGTTCTAGGACAGCCAGGGCTACAAAAAGAAACCCTGTCTCAAAAAACAAATGCAAGAGAGAGAGAGAGAGAGAGAGAGAGAGAGAGAGAGAGAGAGAGAGAAGGGGGAGAGGAGGGAGGGGGAGAGGGAGGGGGGAGATCCAGAGCATTGGGGGAGGGGGAGGACAGAATCTATGATGTCATTATCTGACCTCTGTGACATAGGCTTTTGATGCCAGAGAGCGCTGCTTCCAGGGAATGAGCCCCTCAGCTCCCACTGGGGGCGGCAACGCCGCCCCTTAGGCAAAGCTTCCGTCTCTTGGAGCCTTTTACCAGCTGGACCCCACTGTTGCTGCCCCTGGGTCTGATAATCACCTCAGCCAAGGCCAGGCTGAGCAAGAGGGACACCACTCTGAAGGGTGACAAGAGGCCAGGGGAGCCAGTATGCCAGGAAATCAGGATGCTTACAAAGTCTGTGTGTCGGGGTTAGAAGGACAAAACCCTGTTCCACAGAAGAGCTCTGGTTGAAAAAAAGGACGGAGGGTACCATTCAGACTGGAATTCTGGGTCAGAGTCTGTTTAAGGGGTCAGAGGCTGGAGGGGGGGGTGGGGTAGACGGACTGTTTTGTGACTCTGCTTTCTTTCTCTCCCAGGTCCCCTATTTGAAGAAGTGTCTTTGGAAACAGCGGAAGGAATCCACGTTGGTAAAAGTCACTGCCCAGTGTTCTCCATTCCTTTCCCGTCTTGATCCCTACGCCCTAAGCCGCCTCTTTTGACGCTATCCTATGCTCTATCCTTCCAATCTCCTCCACTTCTTTACCTTCTCTAGAACATCTTGCCCGACTTTCTGACCTCAAAGGTGACACACTGCTAGTGTCTTTGTTGTTATTTTGAGACAGACTCCCGTAACCCAGGCTGGCCTTGATCTCCTTGTGTCCCTGCTGGGATGAGAGGCTTGTGCTAGCATGCCACCTCTATGTGGTGTTGGGGATCAACCCCAGGACTTTATGCATGCTAGGCAAACACTCTACCAGCTGAACTACATCCAGAGATCTCACATCTAGGGTCTTGATGCGTTCACACTGGCACTGTGCACCTGAAGCCGAGTCCAGAAGTGGACCAACTCTTCCCCTGTCTTGACCTCTGTCTTCTTCTCTGCAGGTCCTACAGACGGTGTCTTCCTCCGGATTCTACCCACACAGTTGCAGCGGTCCCTTGGCTCCCAAGGGACAGCTCTCATTCCCCATTTCCCTGCGTCCCTAGCGAATGGCTAAGAAAAATTGAAGAGCCAAGCTTAGAGGCAGGCTCTGGACGGAGCCCGTCAAACGGAGCACTGTCAGAGTCAAGGGGAGCACTGTCAGAGTCAAGAGGAAGAGCTTCGCGCTCCCTTGGCCTGCTGCTGACGCCCCGCAGCAAAAGCCGCCGCCGCAGAAGGCAGTCTTGATCACCAGCCACAACTGGCCTCAGAGGTCCCCACACTGACTCCGTTTGGTCTCTAATCACTGGTCTTGTTGCCCCACCCACTTTTTTTTTTCCTGGATTCGAGGCAATGTTGCCTCAAAACAAGGACCACCAGGTGCTGTTACAGAACGCAGTGCCCCCAGGGTGTCCCCCCCAGGTCCTCTCCCAGTTTGTGGACTCCCGCCCATCCAACTTAGCGTCTCTCTCTCCCCATCTGACCCTCCCTCCTTCCCATCTACCTTTGCCCTCTCCCTCACAGGCCTACTTCCCCCTCTCGTTGCCCCAGTCCCGCTCTCCGGGGCCTCACTCGTACTCTTCCGACTCCAATTCTGACTTTGTCCCTCTTCCCTACGCTTCCTCTCTCCCAAGTCCCCCCACTTTCTTTGGCCAGAACTACCCTTGTCGCCCCTCTCCACACCCAGCCTCTCCCCACAACTACGGGCTGTGCCTCTCTCCTCCCCTTAGCAGTTCCTCCTCTCTTTCCCAGCTACAAAATTCCTCTCCTGGCTCTTGCCAGTCTCCCCCCCACCTCCAGGACCTTCACAATTCCACAGTCACCTCCCCCAGCCCCAGCTCACCATCTCGAGGAGGGGTTCCCAGTAACAAACAAACATGGCAGTGGCCTCAGTCCGGAAACACCAGGTCCCCTGGGGCGGCAGAGGGATGCATGGCAAGCAAGTTGGACCCTGCAGAATTCAAGGACCCAGAGGCCCTCGCCCGAGCGCTAGTGCTCCGTGTGGGGCACCGCAGAATTGCCCGAGACCTGCAGCTACTGTTTCTGCAGCGCCTCTGGCTAGGCACAACCGGCCAGGCTCCGGTCGTGGAGTACCCCATTTGTCTAGCGTGCCTCCAGCCCCGCACCCCGTCTTGCCCCACCCCCAAGCACAAGACTGGGCCGAGGCTGCTTGCCTTCCCTCAACTACTGCCCTGTGCCGAGGGCCAGGAATCGGGGCCTCTCCGCTTAGGCATTGGCTTCGGCCTCCGCTTGCCTCGGGGCCAGGCCAAGGCCTTGCATCTGCTACCAGAAAAAAAGCGGCAGGAAGCAAGGCGTCCAGGAGAGGTCCTCCGGAGCCAAACGCCTGCAACCCAGGCACCAGCAGCTCAAGTCACAGGCACCCTCTCCCGGGACGAGAGCCTCAGGTCTGCAGGCCTCCAGTCAACAAAATCCAACCAGTGTTTCAGGTCTCCACCTCAGGCACCAAGACGGGTCACTGTCTCCCCAAAGCCCTGGTCGGGTCCTGTCCCAAGGAGGTCTGTGTCTCCAGAATCTATTCTCCAAAAGCTGCCATCTTAATTCCAGAGCAACGGAGACCCTCTGGAACACCCCCTTCAAACCCCACCCTCTCTACCAGGACTTCTCAGACCTTGGGAAGTCACAGGAACACCTTGAAGGGCTGGCTGGCCGGAGGCCAGGTGTGTTCTCCGGCCTTGAACCCTGGGAACCCCTTGTGGAGCCTGCTCTCCCCTGGTTGAAGAGGACCAGAGGCACCCAATGCCCTCATTCAGCCTTCAGTGTAGCCAATAAAGCCTAAGCCTGAGAATCTTGTTTGTGCCCTACTGTGCTCACAGGATGGGATCACTGGCTAAAGGATAAGGCCGGTCCCCAGCAAGGCTGGACAAGGACACCAAGTGCCATATACCCCGGTTCCTGAGGTGCTTAGGGACCTCTGCAAGGCCCTTCTCCGGTTTAATTCAAGTCTGTGGACAGATCATTGGAATCAAAGATCAGGCCACTGGGCCCATTCCTCAGGGGATGATAGCCTGGGTTGACACGCAGCAGCCCACTTTTAAAGACATTGCTAGTAACTCATTCACAGGGAAACACAGGAATCCATGGACAGACCAGAAAGGCTCCCTCAGAAGGATGAGGTGCGGGGGTGGGGGTGGGGGTGAACTGGAGAGATGGGTGCAGGGGATAGGGTGTGTGTGGGGGAACTAGAGAGATGGCTGAGTGGTTAAGAACACTAGCTGCCCTTCCGGCGGATTCAGGTTCAATTCCCAGCACCCACATAGCAGCTCACAACTGTAACCCCAGTTCCAGGGGATCCAACGCCCTCTTCTGGCTTCAGTGGGCACCTGCAAGAAGCACGCGCGGGGGGGGGGGGGGGCGCACACACACACCACACCACACACGCATGCATGCACAAGAGAGACAGAGATAGAGTAAAATAAAACAACTTTAAGAAGGAGTGGGAGTGAGGTACCAGGCACAGAACACAGAAGACACCTGCCGAGGAGCAACCGCCACCCATAACTTCTCTGTTCCAGAAGCGGGTGTCAAGCCACGAGAAAGAGCCCTGCGGAGGGTGCTATCAAAGCGGGGTGGGGGGTGACTTCTTCATCTTAGGATATTAGGAAGCGGTGGATCTGATTTAAAGCCAGCTTTGTTTTGGAGTCCCTGCCCTCGCTGTGCCCTGGGAGAAACCACTTCCTCTCCGGAGTAACACATAAACGGTTCCGGCTTCCACGAGTCCGTGCCTCCCTCCCGCAGTGGGGACCGTCCCAATTCGAGAACCTTTTCGTTCAAGGTTTACCGATCTTCAGCTATCCCTTCCAGCCCCACGCCCCACACAAAGATGGCAGACCCGCCGTCACTCGGGGCTCGGAACCGGATCCGATGCCAGGGTTCCGTGGCAGCACGTCCCGCTCGCCCTAGTGCTGACGCGGATTGGCGTCCCGCGCCTGCGCGGAGAGGGGCCCCAGGAGCGCGGCGCCTGCGCACTGCGCGTCTGCGAGCCCCAGTCCAGACAGTTGTGCGAGCGCAGAGCGGAGAGACCTGCGGTGGTTTGAGTGGTGGCCAGAACGCCGCACTGAGCGGGGTCCATCAGCCTTCCCGCCGGCGGCGGCACCGGGCTCGGCAGCAGTGGAAGGCGGGGCGCGGCATGTCGCGGGTTCCGCGGGACCGGCAGTGAACGCGCGTGCGGGATGGGCCGGCGCCGGGGTGTGGAGCTCTACCGGGCCCCGTTCCCGTTGTACGCGCTCCGGGTGGACCCCAAGACCGGGCTGCTCATCGCTGCGGGCGGAGGAGGCGCCGCCAAGACCGGCATAAAGAATGGCGTGGTGAGAACGCAGGGTCCCCGGGGAACAGGTCATGCCGTGGCCGGGGGCGATTCCGGGGTGGCTGGGGGGTGGTGGGGTGAGGGATGCAGGGGTGGACTGTACCCCTGCTTTGGGCCCTGCCCATTTCTAGTGGGAAAACCCCGCGTAGACGCCTGGGTGCCGGTTTCAACCTGAGAAAGAGTGGGTGAGGCGTCCCAAAACAAACTGGAAGCTGTGCGGGTCTGTGAAGGCAGGGCTGCCTACCACGCAGGACCACGGAAGCTGGTCCAGGGCTCTTATTCTGCCCTTTTCCGGGAAGGCACATTGTCTTGTCTGCCTTCAAGCGGCTCGAGCCAGGACTCCTTTCTTTCTGTAAACTGGACCTAGTAATCTAAGCCCTGCTTGCTGTACGAATTGGGGAAGCTCCGCTAAGAACACAAAGCTCTCTAGACAACAATCCCCATGAGCTAGAGATGCGGGAAGCCAAGGAATACGACTAAGACCGGGACTCGATGTGACTTCCGGGCTCGCCTGAACTTTGCTCCTCTCGGTTTCCTTTCAGCACTTTCTGCAGCTAGAGCAAATCAATGGGTGCCTGAGCGCCTCCTTGCTGCACTCTCATGACACGGAGACACGGGCCACTATGAACCTGGCACTGGCCGGTGACATCCTTGCTGCTGGACAGGATGCCCGATGTCAGCTTCTGCGATTCCAGGTCCATCAACAGAAGAGCAATAAAGCCGAGAAGTCAAGTGAGGAGCTTTGGGGAAAAAAAATCACTCTGATCTTGGTCTCTAAAGAAGAGAGATTGGATGTGGGGTTGTGGTAGCACCCCCACGCTCTCTGTGCTCTCAGTAGAGGAGGACCGGTACTAGTTAATGCAGAAGCCTGGATTCAGCTAGGTTGTGGTGGTTCAGTCTCAGTGCTTAGGAGTGATATTTAGTAAAAGGATATTTAAGGCTAACCTAGGGTACATAGCAAATCCCTGTCCTAAAAACAAACAACCAACCCTGGGGGCAGGTCAGGTCAGAGCTGCGCCTTTAATCCCAGCACTGGGGAGGCAGAGGCAGGTGGATCTCTGTGAGTTTGAGGCCAGCCTGGTCTACAAAGCGAGTTCCAGGACAGCCAGGACTGTTACACAGAGAAACCCTGTCTCAAAAAACAAACAAACAAACAAAAAACCAAAGAAGCCTGGAAAATCCCGGCCAATGTTCACGTTGCAGGTTCCAAGGAGCAGGGACCTCGACAGAGGAAGGGGGCCGCTCCAGCGGAGAAGAAGCCAGCAGCAGAAGCTCACCGAGAGGGGGTTGAACTCAAAGTAAAGAATTTGGAGGCAGTCCAGACAGACTTCAGCACTGAGCCGCTGCAGAAAGTTGTACGCTTCAACCACGACAATACCCTGCTCGCCACGGGAGGGACTGATGGCCACGTCCGTGTCTGGAAGGTATGGTTTTAGGGGCTCAAGGGAGGTGAATGCCAGCTGCAGTCACAACACCAGAATTGTGAGACTTCGAATGTGCATTCTGGGAAGCTTGTGAGTGGCCATTTAGGATGAGAGAGATGGGGATCATAGTGTTCTTGCTATGTCCCGT
The DNA here is from genome assembly GCF_049852395.1 of Peromyscus maniculatus bairdii. Taxonomy (NCBI): domain Eukaryota; kingdom Metazoa; phylum Chordata; class Mammalia; order Rodentia; family Cricetidae; genus Peromyscus; species Peromyscus maniculatus. The sequence goes on along the minus strand of NC_134873.1, from coordinate 17,261,603 downwards.
CTGAACCGGCTGTGATACTGGCTTGGCTGCAGGTACCTAGCCTGGAGAAAGTTCTGGATTTCAAAGCGCATGAAGGGGAGATTGGAGATTTGGCGTTGGGTCCTGATGGCAAGGTAAGGAGGTGGGGGCGTGGGATGCGAGTGCAGAAAAGGGGGTGGGAGGGGCCTCTTACGCTGCTTGCCTAGGAAAGAAGATGTCCTAACTGTCCATCTTTGGAATCTTTACCCCTGCCCAGCTGGTCACTGTGGGCTGGGACCTGAAGGCCTCCGTGTGGCAGAAAGGCCAGTTAGTGACGCAGCTGCATTGGCAAGAGAATGGACCCACCTCTTCTTCCAGCACACCGTACCGCTACCAGGCCTGCAGGTGTGAAGACCACGGGGGAAGTGGGCGGAGACCGGAGCGGGCTGGGGATGGCTGTAGCCCCGTGGGAGGTGGTCTCAGGGGTGACCAGGGTACAAGAACTCACAGACCCTCGAGGGCTGGCAGGAACTGAAGAGCCTTCTCTGCCCGGCCTCCAGATTTGGGCAGGTTCCAGATCAGCCTGGCGGGCTGCGGCTCTTCACGGTGCAGATCCCCCACAAGCGCCTGCGCCAGCCCCCACCCTGCTACCTCACAGCCTGGGACAGCTCCTCGTACTTGCCGCTTCGGACCCGGTCCTGTGGCCATGAAGTCATCTCCTGCCTCAGTGTCAGGTGTGAGACGTTGCCGCTTAGCCGGGGAGGAGGGTGGGTGCTTGAGGGAGCTCGGGAGCTTGGGAGCGAGCCCCTGCCTTAGTCTCCTGAGGGACCCGCTGTCGGGTGAGGGGGTTTCTGCGCCAGCTTCCAGAACAATGAATACTTTGTTGTGTGTTACAGTGAATCGGGTACCTTCCTAGGCCTAGGCACGGTCACCGGCTCTGTCGCCATCTACATAGCTTTCTCTCTCCAGGTAATGGGTAGAGGTCGGCACCACCTCACTGGAGGGCTGCAGGCTTGCTCTACCCTGAGTGTACAGGAGGGAGTTTGGCCCAGTCCATAGGGGAGGCCTGCTGGGGCTGTGAAACATGTGTCCCCCATGGGAGCCTCCAACCGGGCTTCCCTCGCCTGTTCTCTCCTCCTCCAGCGCCTCTATTACGTGAAGGAGGCCCATGGCATTGTGGTGACCGATGTGGCCTTTCTGCCTGAGAAGGGCTGTGGTCCAGAGCTTCTTGGGCCCCATGAAACTGCTCTTTTCTCTGTGGCCGTGGATAGTCGTTGTCAGCTGCACCTGCTGCCCTCACGGCGTGAGTCACTGTTGGGCTGTGTGTGTGGGGGGGTACCGCTTCATCTTTAGTGTAGCAGAGATTAACCCCTGGAAGGCGGACTGTTTGTGGCCACCCGTCCGCCCCTGCTTGAATGGCAGGGGTTAAGGGCTCTGGTCTTTTTTTTTTTTTTTTTTTTTTTTTTTTGGTTTTTCGAGACAGGGTTTCTCTGTGTAGCTTTGCGCCTTTCCTGGGACTCACTTGGTAGCCCAGGCTGGCCTCGAACTCACAGAGATCTGCCTGCTTCTGCCTCCCGAGTGCTGGGATTAAAGGCGTGCGCCACCACCGCCCACCTGGCAAGGGCTCTGGTCTTAAGTGGCTCCGAGGCCGCTCTGCCGACTCACTTCTCCCCTTATCCCACCCTCAGGGAGCGTTCCTGTATGGCTCCTGCTCCTGATGTGTGTCGGCCTTATTATTGTGACCATCCTGCTGCTCCAGAGTGCCTTTCCAGGTTTCCTTTAGCCTCGATGAGCGGTGGGAATCAGGCTTGGACACTGCTGCCTCCCAGAGCAGAATCACCGAGGTCCGCAGCTGAGGCCACCTCGGACGAGACTGATGGGGACCTGCCTGTCCCTCAGCTAAAGCTTGCCCGTGGCCCCGCATCACTCTGCACTCGTCACCTGTGGATCCATTTAGGACAGTGCGGTCCGAAGCCCAGGGCACACTACCTGCCTCGTTCCCTCGTTCCCTCCCAGGGCTCCAGAGTCGAGCTCTTCCTTCTCTAGAAATATGTGAAGATGCCCAGGAGCCTGGAGGCGTTGCGATCCTTCTTACAGAAACCGTCTCTCCTCCTCCCCTTAAAGCCATTACACGAGGTCCTGGGCTTTGGCTGAGACAGTCTGGGCTGGCACTCGCTGTTAGGGCGGGAAGAGGCGAAGGAAGACTCAGGTAGCAGTGGTCTGTGGGCTCCGGTGGGTAGCACCAAGCCAGCCAGGCCACACCCACAGTAAGCTCCTGGATGCTCTCCTCCAGCCCGAGGAGAAGGGAAAGTGACCCTCAGCTCATTAGGCGGGAAGAGTTGATATTTAATAAACAAACAAAGATTGAACCGAGACCCCCCCCCCCAGCTCTCTTGTCAGCTCTTTCCCTCTTCGGGAGCGAGCCCCCCCTGACCAGGCAGCTCCACCAAGTGCTGGAAGACGGCTCGGGCATACTGGTGTAGAACACGGTTCATGTAGCCGTGTCGCCGGGGTAGCAGCCCTTCCAGGAAGCCAATGTGGCCGCCCCGAGCTGTGATGAGCAGGGCGACCCAGGGAGATTTCTGAGCGGCCTGCAGAGGGAGGGCTGGGGGAGGGGGGGGGTCAGAGAGGTCAGGAGGCTGCCCTGTAATGAGAACCCCGGGCTCATACCTCAGTTACAACCCACATCTGCGGTTCACCAGCCTTGGGGTCCTAGTGGAAGCCACTCACCACGGGCTGGGGAGAAGGGGTCGTCGGCTGCATTGAGGCAAAGGACGGGGGTGTGGATGGCGTCTACCTTGGTTCTTGGGCTTGAGGCTTGGTAATAGGCCGCGCAGTCTTTATACCCGAAAGCCACAGCTGTGTAGCGCTCATCCAGCTGGCGGATTGTGCGAGCCTGTGTAGGGGAGGCACGTGATAGTAGAAGACAGGAGACCGACCGACACTAGGAAAGGGGGACGGTTGAAAAATACCTTTATTGCAAAGTCTACATCCAACACCTTTTCAATCGTCTTTCTGTTCCTGGAAGAGAAAACATCGGGGTTTGGACTCCCTAACTCCGAGCTCACAGCGTCTGTCTTCGTACCTCATCAAGAAAGCCCCATGTGGATCTGACCCAAGCGCTGGCAGAGCCTGGCACGTCCGCTGTCCTACCTGGCCACGAGGCGGCAGAGGCCGGCAGTGAGGGGCTGGTTGAAGAGGAGTGAGTTGAGCGGTGTCTCCAACGAGTCAACGGTCTCAAAGGAATCCCAGCACGCAGACATGGTCAGCCCGGCCGCCAACCCTCCCGCCTTCCCGGTCCGTGCCAGGTAGTTCAGCACCAGTATCCTGGGAAAGTGGATGAAAAGGCCATGAGGAAGTGTTGGCATGAGTGAATCGGGGCAGAAGAGAAGGGAAGGAGAAGAGGAACAGCTGGGTCTTTGGAATAAACCCAGGCAACTATTACCCTCCAAACGAGATGCCCACAGCCAGCAGTGGGGCTTGGGAGTAGCGGCGCTTTATGTGCTTCACGACCATTTCTAGATCTTCAGTGTTGCTGGCACAGTACGCCCTGTGAGTCTGAGGGCAAACCGGGTCATTGGCCAGGGAGGGAGGCCCTTGAGAAGGGAATCAAGGAAGGGCTCAGGAGGGAGTGTGGAAGGGGAGGTAAGTGGGTAGAGCCCCAGGGGCGTGCTCCAGGGAGCAGGTGCAGGGCCACCACAGGAAGGAGGGTACTCACCAGCAGTTCTTCCCCTCGGCAGCCACGGTTATTAAACACAACAGCCCTGGGGCAACACAGGTACGTGAGCCAGACCCTCCCAGGAAGACCCTCCCCTTTGGTGGTCTCCAGAAAGGCCCCCGCCGCCGGAGAGGACTGTATCAGGGTCAGACCCACTTTTCCCTTCCCAAGTTCTGTACCCCATCCTTACCGATAACCGTCTTTCAAAGCTTGGTCAACTAGGTGTAAGATGTATGACTCCTGGCTACTGCCGCTGATGCCTGGAAGCAGCAATACTATGGGCTGGGTCGTGGGGTCCCGGGCGGGACTGGTCTTAGGCTGCGCAGCCCAGTCGAGAAGGAATTGGCCTCCATCTGGGGTCTGGAGGACTTCGCTGGGGTTTAAGAGAGATGAGTACTATCAGGAATTGGACTTCAAAGGTCTACCCTCCGGCTCACCCACAAGCTCTGCAGCTCGTCATGGGTATGCTTTGAAGGCATGCTTTATGGAAAACAGTAAGGCTGACCATAGAGAATGGATGCATAAACTACTAAGCTTGTGTAGGTGCCAAGTAGCGAGTCTTTCCATATGCCCAATCTCAACATGCTCAGATCAACACACTTTAGGGCAAAGATGGCCTTTGTTAAAAGAGGTGGATCAGTTTCCCCTAGAAACTGGCAGCCTCGTGTTCTGAGCGTCCTTACCTCTGGTAGTGGACATCAGGATGAGACTGCAGGAGGACTCGAAAGATCGTTTGTAGCCGTCCCTCAAAACACCACGGTGTGGGGTAGAAAGTCTCCGCAGTGACTGGACAGTGTTGCTCCAGGAAGGCCAGAAACTGGGGCCCAGCCACCAGACGAGGCCTCTGTAACCACACAACACAATTGGCCTCTTTTTCTCATCCCAGGCACTGGAGGGTGAGGGATCTCTTCCCCAGAGCCCATCCTTAAGGACACTGCTTTGCCACAGTGAAGGGTCCAGAATAACTCGGACTGGAATGGCCAGGGTCCCCTTAAATAATACATACAGTCATGTAGTGCCCCAGAGCACCCCAGTCCTAAAGTGTACCTCCAGAACTGACTCTGAAAAGGGAACTCCTGCAGCTGACTGGGTACTGACTCCCTCACTCAGCCTGTCCCCTCAAATCTGTGGGAGAACAGATAATATCAACTGCTCAGTTGACCCCCTACAGAAAGGACTGTGGTCCTCTGGGTGGTTAGTTGGAGTTTGGGTCTTTTTTTTTTTTTTTAATGATTTGATTTGATTTTAATTATGTGCCTCTGTTTGTGGGTGTGTGTACACAGATGCAGATCTTGCCTGGGGCTTCTAGAAGAGGGTGTCAGTTCCTCTGGAGCTGGAGTTACAGGCAGTTGAGAGTGCCACAGCATGGATGCTGGGAAACAAACTGTGATCGCAGGGGCAGTGCTCTTCAGGGCCGAGACATCTCCAGCCCAGGGTGGCCTTGAACTCACCCTGATCCTCCTGCCTCTGTGCTGGGCTTGTGTCACCAGGCTCTGCTGGTTGGGATTCTTGACCAGGCAAGGAAATGTCAGTACCATTCAATCTGTGACCCTCACATTGTAGTCGATCCAAATGCATCTCCCTGAGGCTTGCTCTGGTCAGTCTGGCTCTTCCTGTGCCCCACTGTTTTTTTAGCACCCCAATGTCTACATAGTTCTGCCCTAATGTGAGTGTGCTCAGTGCTGAAGGGCTGCTTTCCCAAGGGCACCTCATATTCTCTTGTGGATCCCCAGTTCTTAGGCTGTGCTGTGCAGGAGGAAGCGTCCTAATGTGAACAAGTATTTCCTTTCTTCGTGCCAACTAGGGGAAAGGGGACAGAGATGGGATAATAGGAATAAAGGAGGTCAGTGGGCATGAAGCCCTGACTCTCAGCCTCTGCCTGGTTCTGCATAAACACGGAGTAAATGAGAGGGCCTGGCCTCACAGACTTAAGAAGAGCATGCCGAACGAAATCAGAGGACTCTAACGTTAAAGACTGAAATTGAAGGGCTGGGGTATAGTTAGCTCAGTGGTGGGTGCTACATTCAATCTCCAGCATTGGGAGAGTACATTTTTTTAATCATAAATGGCATTTCTAAGTAATTTAATCAGATCTTGTCTTATCTACAGTCCTGCTACTCAAAAGGGGCTAGGCAAATGACACAGTAAAGAGGCCCAGTGCATCCTGTGACTTGGACCCTGGTCCTCAACCCTGGAATAACAATGAAATCACCGCTATAATGCAGACTAATCCCAACCTTATTCGATAAGACAGAAGTAAAGAAATGATAACTCTCATAGGTTAATTGGTCTGCCCGAAGATGGAGCAAACCAGGGCAAAGTGGAACTGATAGCTATGATAGCAACAAAATAATTTTGTAGGTAAAATGGTTGAATGCTAATTGCATTCCAGGTGTTGTGCTAATAAGTAAGCATTTTATGTGATTTTAAAACTTTTATTTTTTACTATTTATATTTTAGATTTATTGTTATTTACTATGTGTGAGTGTTTGCCTACGTGAATGTGTGTGTACCACCTATATGCCTGGTGCCCCTGGAACCCAGAGAGGGTTACAGACAGTTGGGAACTGGGAGTGCCATGTAGGTGCCAGGAACTGAGCCTGGGTGCCCTCAACCACTGAAATACCTCTTTACTCCCGATTTCCATTACTTTGATTTCCCAGTGTCCACAATGGTTCTCTGTGCTCTGAGACAGGTCCCATGACCCCTGTATGGGCACAGGACCTTGCTGTGTTGCCGGGTGCCCAGGATGGCTCAAAACTCTTGGGCTCAAGTGATCTTCTTGTCTCGGCCTTCCCATTAGCCAAGACTGAGCGTTTAACTCCCATAGATCTTTTTAAAGAAGCTGAATCAATAGGTTTCTTGTTAGACTCATTTACCTAAATAGATTTTAATGAGATTAAAAACGTTACCTTTCCTGGGATATGTAGATTATGTATCTTATCTACATTTCAGTTGAGAAAATATCCAAATTGGTCAAAAACAACCTGTTAAGACTTCCCCAGCACGGTATACACAAAGAGTCTAGCACTTCAAACAGGGCTGAGTGTGTAGGGGTAGAATTATCCATCTGTCCTAGGCTTGGCAGGAACCTCAGTCAGTCCTCAAGGAGGCCCCGCTAAATTGATGGACTGGTGCCATAACCACACAGGCATCCGTCCCATTATTCTGTGCAGCTAGCGAACGCAGCCTGCATATTTTAGCTAGGCCACCTAAAAAAGGAAAGCAGAAAGCGCAGATCTCTGACACTCGAGGGATACCCTCCACCCCACCTTTGTCCAAAGGTCAGGACGAGGGGCTCACCCTTCCTGTGCCTCAAAGACCCAGCTGGCAGGGGAAGATTCCGAGAATCTGAAGAGGCAGAACCGGCTCTCCAGTAGGTCATAATAGCAAAATTCACTTGGCGCGGAGAGAACCAACTACCCTCTCAGAAAGGGCTGGAGCCCAGGCCGAAGACTAACCCCCATACACTCCAGAACCCCAAGCACGCCGGCCAGAGCTCAGCCCTCACCCACCTGGGGCACACATGCCCAGTAGTAGCCCAAGTAGAGAGCAACGCCAAGAGCCAGGAGCAGAGAGAAGGTGTCTGACCAGGCGCCGTGCTGCGGGATCGGGGAGGAACTCAGCATCTTGGTTATGTGGGGGTATTCCATTTCCCGAGCTCCCGGCTGGCTCCAGCCCCTGAACTTTGACTCTTCCGCTTGCGGTTTGTCGTGGCCCCGCCTCTTGCACGCCATTGGCAGGCCTCTGCGGGTCCCGCCCACCCTCGGCCCCGCCCACCGCCAGTTCCCAGGCGCGGGGCAGCGTTTGGGAGTCAGGCGAACCTCACCAACCCGAGCGGCTCTGACCCCGTCGCCCACGCCCCTCCGCTCCTCCCGCTTCTCCTTGGAGGTGAAAAGCACTGCAGCCCCAGGGCGAGCAGCGCCCCCGCATCTGCCATCTTGGTGCGTGCTGTCCCTGGACGGCCAAGGCTGAGTCAGGCAGGCGGCCTGGGAAGGTTCCGCAGCCCCTCCCGTGAGAATATTCTGCCCAGTCACAGTGCAGCCGTTCACCGTGACCCTCACACACTGGGCACAGGCACTGCCCAATAAGTTGTTACACACTCAGGTTTCAGCCGCTCGGTGGCGATACTCTGCTCCCTCGGTTAAGTGTCTCTGCGTTGTCTCTTACAATCCCCGCCAACAGAAAGGGTGCAACAGATGATTTGCTCATCACCTCTGTTCCAGACACTGGATGTAAATGTCCCAGGGATCCTGACCCTGTTTTCACTGGGGTGTTTGAACAGGGACTGTGTTTCCACTCTGGACTGGAATCATCCACCAGCTGTACCACACTCCTGGTCTAGGGAACAGCCAAGGCATGGATGTATCAACGTATGTAATGCAAAAATCTCTCCATGAGATTTGAACGTTGAACTCTTAAGGACAGGAAATGGTACTAGAAAAAGGAAGTACTCCCTGCTGCTGTGTGGGAGCAGATGAGAATATGACGGCCCAAACGTCAATGGAGAAAGGCAGAAAAATGAGTAGGAGTTTGCCAGGCAAGAATGCTAGCTCGGGATAAGTGAAAATCTGGAGCCAGAAGGAATGTGTGGCTGAGCGTGTGGGTGATGAAGGACCAGGTGCTGAGCAGCTTCCTGAGGGCAGAGGGAACCCATCAAAGGGCTCAGGAAGAGAGCAGCCAGAGCGAGATGTTTTAGAAGAAACCCACGGGGTACTTAGAGTAAAGACAGAAGTAAAGGGGCCACTTGGGCGCTGTTAAGAGCACTCGGGCCCAGAAAACAGGGGCACAGCCAGGGAGACAACTGAGCTTCAGGATAGACGGCAGGGTCGGCAGGACTCTTCAGTGTGGGGTCAGCAGGACTCTTCAGTGCGGTGGAGACGAGGCCGAGGAGATCTGGGGATGACTCTCGGGTTCCCCGACTGCACAGATACAGGCAAGTCTATCCCCGGGGTGGGGAGGCCAGAGGAGGGAGAGGAGGCTAGAAGAGGAAGAGAGTGCATTCAGATTCAGACGTGTTGGGCTGGAATGCTGGTCCGTGTTCCGTTTTCTTAGACTCTGAACCTCTCTATCTGCACCCATTAGTCAGAAGCTGGCAGCTCAGGCTATGTACCTCTCCCCTGAAACCCAGAGCCCGTCTCTCGAGCAACTAAGGGCAGCCTCTGCGCCAGAGCCAGATGATTGAATCCCCAGTGATTGAATCTGGTTCATCCGAGCCCTGCCCCTGCCTGTCTTTTCCTCAGAAAAAGACCATGGATCATGCTTGCCCTTTGCTCCTGTCTGCCTTCCAAAGGACACTGGTGCTTCCCCCTTGGGACTGTGCATGGCTTGTCTGGCCTTTTGTCTCCAAGGTAACTGAACATCATTAAACTTTTCTTTTAAAAGCATTGACTCCTTCAGTGCCAGCACCCAACCACAAAACCCAGACGCAGACGCAGGCGCAGATCAGTAGGATGTTCAGTTCCTGAGCTCTGGGCCTTGTAGACTAGAGTTAGAGATCTTGGAGTCATTCCCATTTAGCTGGGTTGGGGTGGCTTTTTGTCTTTTTTATTTTGCTTTTGAGACAGGGTCCCACTGTGTATCCCTGACTGGCCCAGTAACTGATATGTAGACCAGGCTGGCCTTGAGCTTGAAGTGATTCTCCTGTCTCTGCCTAAGTGCTGGGGTTACAAGTGTAAACCACCGGCTCATCAGCATTTAGATGGTGAATTCATTGTTGAGTTGATTTTAAAAAATTACTGCAACCTGGATGTTCTGGACGAAAGAATCAAGATGTCATGAGGGTGGGTTCCTTGGGGGTCTGTGTGTGCGTCTCTCATCATTTCTGAGGGTTGGTTGGTAATCTTCAGTGTCCACAGGCACTCTGATCTCTGTGTCTATCGTCACATGGTGATCCCACAACAAAATACTGCAGACTGGACAGGTTTTAAAGATTTGTTTTTTTCTGTGTGTTTGTCCATGTGTGTTTGTGGGGGTGCGTGTGAGCACAGGTGCCTGAGGATGTGAAAGGAGGGTGTTAGATCCCCTGGAGCTGGAATCTCAGGGTGTTGTGAGCCACCAGACATGGGTGCTGGGAACCAAACGTGGGTCCTCTGTACGAGCACACTGTGCCCTCTCCACCACTCAGCCCAACTCTCTAGCCCTATGTTGGACAATTTATAAGCAATAAAGATTTGTTGCTCACAGTTTTGGAGTGTGAGAAGTCTGAGATCAGGTGCTAACAGCCCTTAGTGTCTGGTCATGACCTCTTCTTCATTTTTTTCTTTTGGTTTTTCAAGACAGGGTTTCTCTGTGTAGCTTTGCACTTTTCCTGGAACTCGCTTTGGAGACCAGGCTGGCTTCGAACTCACAGAGATCCACCTGCCTCTGCCTCCCGAGTGCTGGGATTAAAGGCGTGCGCCACCACCGCCCGGCGACCTGCTCTTCATAAATGATGCCATTCAAGCGTCCTGACATGGTGGAAAGAACAGGCGGGAAAGACAGCAAAAGGTACAAATGATCCTCAGCTTCTCCCATAAGGGCATTAATCCACGTGCAGGGGCAGAACCCTTGACTTAATCATGTCCCCAAAGTCCCTACCACTTAGCACCACAACAACGGTAAGTCTCAAGACATTAATTTTGGGGGACACTTCAGGCCATGGCAGTGTTATTCCTGTGAGTGTTCAAATTTTTCTCTCTAGCCATGGACACCAGTCACATGGGATTATGTACTCCAGCATGACTTCATCTAAACTAATCACATCTGCCATTACCCTATTTCCAAATGTGATGGAATTCAGAAGTTCTGGGGGTTACAGCTTCAACAGGTGAGCATTTGGAAAACACAACTGAACCCCTGACTGTTATGGAATAATCATTTTGTACACTGTGAAGATGTGTCTTTGCCAAGGCACCTTCCAATTGGTTTAATAAAAGAGCTGATTGGCTGGTAGCTAGGCAGGAGGTATAGGTGGGACAGCCAGACATGGAGGACCCCAGGAAGAAGAAGGGTTGAGTCTGGAAAGTCATGAGGAGGCTTGGAGAGAAGCAAGATGAACTTGCCGTACTGAAAAAACATACCGCCATGTGGCAGTGCATAAATTAGAAATATGGGTTAATTTAAAATGTAAGAGCTAGTTAGTAACAAGCCCGAGCTACTGACCAGGCATTTATAATCAATAATAAGTCTCAGTGTGGTTATTGGGGAGTGGCTCCTGGGACACAGAGACACTCCTCCTACACCTGACAGGTAATGATGGAAGTTACATGAACAGATGAACACATAAGCAAATGGAGAGGAAGGAGGGACTTCCAAGGAACACCAGTGCGCGCAGAGAACTGAGACCAACCAACCAGACAGGGAGGAACAGCATGGCAGAAACCAGTGGACACAGAGCCAAGCTAACCTTGCCCAACAGCGCCCCCCACAGGAAGGATAGTCTGGGTGGCTTATGGCTGTGATGACTGCTGACCAAAGGTTCTGATGGAACTGAAGGAGGCTGAAGATCCTGATGCATGAGATTTAAAAAAAAAAAAAACTAAGTCCATGGGCCAGTGCACCCAGAGCTTAGGTAGAAGCACTCACCACTGGGATAAAGGTAGGTGACACTCCATTTTGATCTTAAGCTGTGGCCATAGAACTGCCATATCTATGCTGGCAAACTGCCGTTCCTGTGGCATTGGTTTCTCCTGACACACGGCCCCGTCTGCCTCTCCTCTCCTCTCCTCCACGATGCGCATGTTCACAGTGACACACTGACCCCTCCCCTGGAATCTCAGCCTTAACAACTTGAGGAGAGCTTGTTCGGATGTCTTGATACATTTAACCTGTTAACGCCCATACTGTCACGCTCCTAGACGATTGGCCGAGGACTGGCCACACTGCTCTTTCCAGGGAAGGCCGCCATCACACATACTAACAGTAAGTCATAGTCTACTCAGTCACCAACGAGTTTCTCAGATAAAGCCGGTGGCACCCACCCATAATCCTAGTTAAAGGCGTTTTAAATAAACACAGCCTGGTGTCTGTCCAGTTGTGTCTATTTCTCTCTCACAACACCCTCTGCCTCACCATTGTATCTGTGTCTATCTTACACACATGCACATTAGTCTCACGACTCTGTGACTCTCACACACAAACCAGCCTCACCCCTCTGACTCCATCTCTTGAAAACATGTCTCATATATATCCTATGCCTCACCAGCCGCCCACACAAAACATCCTCACAAATCTTTTCTAGTCTGTCATGCACACATACTCCGCCTCGCCGGTCTGTCACACTCAAAAAAAAAAAAAAAACGCAAACCAATCTGCCTCCATCTGGATCCCAGTGACAGGCACCGAGGACCCCATCCATCGTCCTCCGCAAGACCCGCAGGGAACAAGGCCAGGTGGAGGCGCTGCAAGACAGGTCTGGGCAGGGCGGGGCGGTGACCCTCCCGTGGCTGTCGCTCGCCCCGGACTCTGCCCGGGCTTGGGCGGTGGCTGCAGCCGGGAGGGCGACGTGGAAAGGCCACGTGGAGCCGCCCGGGGGAGGGCCGGCTGCGGGCAGCCAGGCAAGGGCGCCACGGTGCCTATAGCGCGCACGAAGCCGGAGCCCCAGTCGCGCGCAGCGCCACCGCAGCAGGTGGGTCGGACTCGGGCAGGGGCAGGGGCCCAGCGGGCGGCCGGGGTACCGGGCTCCTTGGGGGTGAGGGCGGAGACCTTCTGCCTGCGGTCAGGATGCCGAGAGCGCCGTCCTCCGCATCCCTTGCGGCTTGGACTCGGCTGGGGGAGGTGGCCCTGGCCTCTAAGTACCATTGGGGAAGAGGTCATCCCCGAGAGCAGGTAGAGGAAGGGTGCAAAGCGCCCCCCAAAGCCCTCTGGGTTTAATGGCAAGTCCAACAGCCCTGGCGGTAGGGGTTCATCCTCATTCAGTAGATGGAGATGATTGAAAGGACGCTGGCCGTCGTCATCCAACTGTAGGTGGCTGGTCTCCGTGTAGTTCAGGTGGGAGCCCCTTGGGCTGCATAGCCGCAGTCATTCGGGGCTCCCCATCCTTAGACCCAGACACGAAGGGGCTAAATCAAGGAAGATGACTAGATTCACATAACTTGCTCAGAAATGACATGGATGCCCTTCATGGTGCCAGCTCCTGTCCTGGAAAGGTTCAAGAGAGGCATTATGGCTATTTGACAAGGATATTGTAAAAGAAATGCATCCATGAGATGGGAAACCGTACGAGCTAAGGCTCCAAAGACCCCCCAGCCACATGGAGGCGCATCTGCCGACCTTAGCTTAAAACTATACTATCTCATTGTATCCCCCTCTGAAGTCACTATGAAACTTTCTCATCTTAATCATGAAGACCCCAGAGCTAAGAGAGGTTAAGACGCCCGCCTGGACCACGCAACAGTGCAGAGGCAGGATCTGACCAAAGGTCCAACCTCAAGGCCAAAGTCTCCTCCTGTGAGCTGGGGCAAAGGCTTAAAGAAATTGGAGGCAGAAGGTTGTTGTGTGTGTGTGTGTGGCTGTGTGTGTGTGTGTGTGTGTGTGTGTGTGTGTGTGTGTGTGACTTGAATAGCTTCACTGAATTATATCACAACTTAACTAGCAGTTACGGTGGCTCTCGGGTGTTTATTAGGGTAGTTACGTTTATACATGCTATAATTATAGGAAATGGCCAGGATCATTTTTTTTTATTTTACAAGCAATTGTTCAATGATCACTCTATTTCTGTTACTTACAAGAGCTCTTACAAGGGCTTACAACTGTGTGAGTATGAGCAAGCCATACCACATCACCCTCATTACACCTCACATGAAATGTGGTCCTGATTCTCTTGAACAGTGGCTGGAAACATCAAGAGAACAGCAGACTCAAAGCCTGCCTGCAGCGCTCTTAACTCTTGGGGTAGACTGCAACAAAGTGGGAAAATTATCAGGAGGGTCCAGGTCGAAGGTGGAACAGGTTTGGATGACGAGAACACTAAAACGAGAAAATAAGAAAATCTAGTATGCCGTTGTTTGAAGCACTGCTCGCTCTAACAGAGCACTGGAGGGGAGGTAAAGAGGACATGATACCTGAACAGCCAAGTGAGGACTCTGGACTGTGAGATAAACAAGGAGCCATTGAAGGTCTTGGGGTTGGAATTGCCAGGTGTGGTGGTGCACACCAGTTATCCCAGTGCTTGGATCAGGAGTTCAGGGTTATCCTCAGCTACATGCTGAGTGGCAGGCCAGCCTGGGAAATGTGAGACCATGAGGGATTATTTAAATTAATTGATTATTTGAAATAGGGTCTCTCTGTAGCCCTAGATGTCCTGGAACACAGTCTGTAGACCAGGCTGGCCTGGAACTCACAGAGTTCCGCCTGCCTCTGCCTCTAAAGCAGTGTGATTAAGGGTGTGTGTCAACACCCCTGGCCTGTATTGTTTTTCTCTTACGTGTATGGGTGTTTGGCCTGCATGTATGTTTGTGTACCACTGTGTGCAGTGCCCTCAGGGGAGACAGGCGGACGGAAGAGGGCTCAGGCCCTCTGGAACTGGTTACAGATAGTTACTAGCTAACATATGGGTGCTGGGAACTGAACCAGCGCTCTTAACACCTGAGCCATCTTTCCAGCCCCCCCCCCCCCCCGCCCCTTTTTTAAAGTTTTGAATGGACCAGCAAAATGGATTGAAATGCTTGCTAGCAAGCCTGAGGACCTGAGTTCAAACCCCCTACTCCACAAGGTGGCAGGAGAGAGCCAATTCCCCAGAGCTGTCTTCTGACCGCCACAGGCGCACCCTGGCACACACAGGCCTACACTCATTCAGAGTAATAAAATAAACAATAAAAAATGTTTTTGGAGCAATGGCGGTCTAGTAAAGGGAGACTTATCTGATGTGGGTGTAAAGACGGTACCACAGGCTGGGACAACAGTAACAGTGTGTGAGAAGGAGTTCACTGTCCACTTGCCATTCTCGGCAATCCCATGAAAGTGGCTCTTGGTTCCGTCCTCTACACACACTAAGTAGTTCCATATGTAAGGGACTCACAGGACAGAGGAGAGGACAGGGACGCTGATGGACATGGGGAGGGCTCAGAATCAGCACGTGATTTACAGAGCCCGGTGCAAAAGTAGTTGAGACTTTCCGGACAGCTACAGCAGACAGACAGCTGTCTGTGTGGCCAAGTAGGTCCCACACCTAAGAAGCCAGCTCTTACAGGGCTGGGGTTTGGATTATCATGATTACTTAACAAGCCACTCCAAAACTTAAATGGTTTGGATTTGAAGACAGAGGAGAGCCCCCGAGTCCTTCAGAATCCCTCCAGGTCTTCAGAAGGGGCTCCATCCGTGGCAGGTGCTTGCAGATGGTCTCAAGCTTCCCAGCAGTAGGCATGCTGCTTGGACAGTTGGAGTCGAAAGCAGCTCCAGCACTTGGCTTGCTCCTAGGCAGACTCGATCATCACAACGATGCTTCAGGACCAGCTAGGCTATGGGAATCCTCTGCAGGTTAAAAAGCAGTCTACAACAGCCAGATATGGGGGCACGCTCGCTCCTGTAATCAGCACTTGGCAGGAGGCTACGTGGGGAGACTCTGTATCATAAAAACAGCTAGAGCTAGGTGTGGTGGTGCATGACTATAATCTCTGTTCTTGGGAAACTGAGACAGGAGGATTTCACTGAATTTAAGGCAAGTCTGAGCTATATGAGTTCAAAGCCCACCTGGATTGCATGTCGAGACCTTGCTTCATCAAACCAACCGACCAAAACAACTTAGTAGCTTCAGATGATAACTTTACTCGGCATGCCATCTAGGCGAGGCAGTGGAGACCAGCTTTCTTCTGTTCATGCTGTTGGCTAGGCCAGCTGGAAGGCTCACAATTGGATATGGAAGGTTCATTCTCTGACTTGTCTAGCCGAGAGGTAGCTGGGCCCCAAGAACTTTATTCCTATGTAGTCTTTTGGGGGTTCGCGGGGGAGACAGAGAGGGGCAGAGACACTGCCTGGACCTGACAGTCTTTTCAGTTTTCTTAGTCACTTGGAAGCCAGTCACTAAGTCCAAACGTATAAAAGAGGTGAACTCGACTCCAGGTTTAGGGGTAAGGGAAGTAAAAACAAATTTAATACATGGACCAGTAAGATGGATAGTAAGGGTGTTCTGATCCCCAGGACCTACACCATGGAAAAAGAGAAACAACTCCTGAAAGTTGTTCTCTGACCTCCACATGTACACTGGCACACATGTCCACAGACAGACAGACAGACAGACACACACACACACACACACACACACGAAGAAAAAAAAATAAGAAAGGTAATTTTTAAATTAAAAAGAAAAAAAACGTAGGCATGTTTTTGGGGTCCCTGCAGTCAGCCTAATGAATGAATGGATTAGTGGGTGGAGGGGGGTTCCTGCTGGGCCCAAACTGCCACCACTAGGGTTTGTCTTTGGAGTTCAAACATCCTCTTCTAAAAAGCAACCTTAGTGGGCGACAACAGATTCACTCCAGCTCTGAGGGGCTGAAATGACGTGAGTCTCTCCCGCAGCCCGGATGCTGCCAGGGAACGGATGGGGAGGAGAAAGTAAATTTGAAGGACTCAGGTGGGAAGCCAGGGGGGAAAGTGTGTGGGAAGGACTTCAGAGCAGCCAGGACAACTTGTGGAAGGAAGAGACCTCCTCTCATTAGCCTACATCGCAGATGGAGACCGGAGAGAGGGAGAGCACACAGCCGGCGCAAGGCAGAGCCTTCGGTTAGGACCCTTACGCTCCGTGTTCGAACACTGGGTTAGACCTCCTTCTCCTAGCAATTCCGTATGTCTGTGTCCCTCCCTCCCTCCCTCGCTGTCAGGATCTCATTACATTGCCTAGGCTGTCCTCGAACTCGTGACTGTTGTAACTCAGCCTCCCAGGCAGCTGTGACTGTAGCTATGTGTGGCACTCACTTCTGCTCATCTGTTCATTGTTTAAACATGTGTGTCTTTTCCTGATTATGTAATTTTGGAAGCCTTAAGGAGGAAAAGAAATAGTTTGGTCTTATACCTCCAACTTACTGATAAGAGAGTACCTCGTCTATAAGAAGGAACTTGAGAAACAGTAAAGAAACTGGCTGGGGAAATGACTCAATAGTTAAGAGCACCTGTTGTGGCCCTTGCAGAGGACCCAGGTTCGGTTCTCAGCATCTACATGATTGACTCACAACCTTCCGTAATTCCAGTTCTAAGGGATCTGATGCCCTCTTCTGATCTCTTTGGGCACCAGGCACTCACATGGTACACATGCATACATGCACACAAAACACTCATATTCATACATACATACATACACACATACATACATCTAATACATATTTTAAAACTAAATACTCTGACAGTGCACTTCAGCCTGAAGACTTGGACTTGACCTCCCAGCACTGAAAAAACGAAGAAATGCACAGCCAGACACCATGACACACATCTGTAATCCCATACTTGGGAGGCAGAGGCCGGGGAATGAAGGGCGGGCGACATGGGCTACTTAGGGAAAACGTGTGTTTGTGTTCTACACATTGCCCAGTTGCCTTCCTCGGATACTGGCCCGCCTGGTGTGACTGTGTGACTTGGCTTCCCATGTGGGTTAGCTTTCCACTGCCGTAATGAACATCTGAGACAGTCAACTTACAAAGCAAAAAGGCTTACTTTTATCTTAGTTTTGGAGGCTTGGGCTCAGGGTTGGTGGGCCTGGTTGCTCCTGTACCTGTGGTAAGGCAGCACATCGCGGCTGGGCTTGGGGACAGAGCTGGTCACCTTATGGCTAGGACAGGAAAGGGGAGGCAGACAAGGCTGGGGTCCTCTAATCCCCTTCTATGGCACCCCCGGAGAGATCTCCCATTAGATGATTTTTCCCCTTTTCTCCCCCTCTTTGTCTCTCTCTCTCTGTCTCTCTGTCTCTCTCTCCCTTCCCCTCCCCTGTGATGTATGCCTGTGTAGCCGATCATGTGGATATGTGCACATGTGAGTGTGGGTGTACACACATGTTTGCGTATGTGGGTGTGGAGGCCAGAGGTGGACACTGGGTATATTCCTCAATCACTCTCTCTTAATTTTTGAGACGGAGTCTTGCTTAACCTTGGCCTCACTAATCGGCTAAACTGGCTGAGCTCCAGAGACCCACCTGTCTCTACCCACCCCCCTTCAGCCTCTCCTTTACAAGTCGGCTGGAGAGGGGGTCTCCAGCCTTCATGCTGGCCTCGCAAGCACTTTGTGAACAGAGCCGTCTTCCTAGCCCAGGATCAATCTCTTAAAGGTTCTCCGCCTTCCCAGTGTGCCAAGCTGGGAATCACACCTTCACCTCTCATACAGGGGCCGTTAGAGGACAATGCAGAGCCAAGTCCCCTGCCGCACCATGGTGTCCTCTTTCTTATCCAGGCCAGGGGCCACACATCTTGGCATTCTCCTGCTGACGTCTCTGGCAGCTGGCTCTCTCAACCACTATGCACCCCTTCTTTTCACATTGGAGACTGGACCCCCGCTGGCCCATCTTTATTCCAGAGACTTTGCACACAAAGAGCCTTTAAGATTGCCTTCTAGTTCCTGAGTCATCCATCGCTACCTGCCACACAGGTCTCTGGGCCAGGGCCAAAGGAAACAAGGCACCAACCTGCAGAGCTTGGATTTCCACTTAGCACCTTAGGGTTTCTGTTGACATGTCTGCCTTCCACATCCGTGTGAGGCCTCCAGGCGGCCTCCAAACTAACTGCTGTCACTCAGTTCTTTGAACTTCTGTGACTGCAGAAATCTAGACCTTGGAAATTCTCAAATCTGCCCCCCCCCCTTTTTTTTTTTTTTTTTTTTTGGTTTGGTTTTTCGAGACAGCGTTTCTCTGTGTAGCTTTGCGCCTTTCCTGGAACTCACTTGGTAATTCAGGCTGGCCTCGAACTCACAGAGATCCACCTGGCTCTGCCTCCCAAGTGCTGGGATTAAAGGCGTGCGCCACCACCGCCCGGCTCATCCCCGCCCCCCTTTTTTTTTTATCTTAAATTTGATGTTTAGGGAGCTGGAAAGATGGCTCGGCAGTTAAGAACTCTGCTCTTCCGGAGGACCCAGGTTCAATTCGTAACACCCACGTGGTGGCTCACAACCATCCGTAACTCGGGTCACAGGGGATCTGATGCCATCTTCTGGCTTCTGCAGGCATGAGGCACACATGTGGTACACAGACATACATGCAGACAAGACATCTACATGCATAAAATACATAAATTCTAAATTTTAATTACAAATCGGCAAGTTTAGACCTTTATCTTTTATTGTTATTGCTTTTGTTGGTGGTGATGATTTTTATAGGACAGGGTCTCACTTTGTTAGCCCTGGCTGGCCTGGAACCATCAGAAGCCCTAAAGCTGGAGTTCCAGCCGGTTGTGGGCTGCTTGACATGGATGCTGGGAACCGAACTCAGGTCCTCTGGAAGAGCTGCTCTTCGCCACTGGGCCGTCTTCCCATCTCCTTTTGTTCACCTGTACTGAGTGTAGTTATTTGGAATCCCAGCTTGATGTATGGGGTCTCCCCTGAGTCTGTTCACAGTAGGCCAGCCCAAGCTTTATCTCTGGTCTCCTCTGCTGCACACAGCTCTCAGACGGATGGGCAGCTCTAGTTCACATGGGTTGGGTTTGACAGACACTCCTGATGAGGTGGATGTCAAACTCACCCCGCCCCCCCCATTACTGGTTTCACAGTGCTTTGGTATACTGAGAATTTCTTGCCACTCGATGCTCCCGGGGGAACACTTTCTACTTGTATCCAGCCTTGTAGCTACTGTCCTTGGGACATCTGCTAACACACTCTCAGGTGTGGAAGTCTAGCTCACACTGTCACAGAGCTGTGTCCCTTTGAGGGTTTAATATTAATATAGAGAGCTCAGTTCTAGGTGCCTACCTTAAATGACCACGAGACCCTGTCATCTCTCCCTGGTACAACTAGAACCCAAGGCTCCACAGTCACAGCTAATGCTATAAATACCTTTCAGGCAGTGGTGGCTTCGACATCCCTTTGGCCACTGGGGCTTATAGAGATCAGCAAGCTCTATGTACTCCCTGGAGCGGTCAGCAGCCATCATATGTGTAGACACATGAATACGGCATTGAGGGTGGGGTGGGGGGCGTGGGGTGGAGAGATTGGTCAAACACAGACATGAGCACCCGAGTTCAATCTTCAGCACCCACGTAAATAGCCAGGCTCAGAGATGGGAGGGGTTCACTCAGGTTCAGTGCCTGCTGAGGACCTGAGTTCAGAACCCCTAGAATTCCTGTGAAAACAGTAGTGTGTGCCTGTAACCCCAGTGCCGTCTGTCTGTCTGTCTCTGTGTGTGTGTGGGGGGGGGGGGGGTTAGAAACAGGCCAATCCTTGAGCTTCTTGGGCAGCCAGTTTAGCTGAAGTGATCAGCTTGAAGTTCAGTGAGAGACTCTGTCTCAAAAAAGGAAAGTGGTTTGGGCAGCTAAACGATATTTACTGTGCAAGCCTGGGAACCCGACTTTAATTCCTGGAATCTGTGAAAATTCGGACTTCATAAGGTTTTCCTCTGACTCCCACACCTACACCTCGGCACACAAGCCCACCTCCACATCACTCCCAACAATGGTGTATTTTTAAATTAATTCACGTTTCTTGTGATCAAGGATAGTGATCAAAGAAAGATATTTGACATTAACTTCTGACCCCCACATGCATGTACACAACTATATTAACAGGTCTATACATTGCGCGCACGCGTACACACACACACACACACACACACACACACACACACGCACGCACATGCACGCATGCATGCACATAAAGGAAAAATGAGCACAGGGCCTGTGCTGTGACGGCTCCATCTTTTCTGGGCTTCCATTCTTGGTCTTCTTACTCAAGGCAGCTCAAAATGGTAAATGTTATACTTGTCTCCCTGTGAGCCGGGTGCTTGCCAGCTCCACCTCTCAGCTCTTAGGGACTTAATGCCCATCCTGGACATGGTTCTAGACCTTGTTAGGATCATGGACCTCTTAGAGAACCTGCTGAAAGCTACAGAATGTCCTTTAGTAAAATCTAGTGCTTGCCTGAGTTTTAGGTTCTGTGGACGAGAGGTCCTGACCATCAAACATCTGATTATTTTTCTGCACAGAGATGGTTTTTCTGGGGGGATGTCTCAGCTTGGATGGGCGTCTGCCTCCTTGGAAACTCACATTATATGTACACATCCCTAGGATGAACCAGAAAGCTTTATGTTTTGTGTTTCCAATAGACTCATTTTATATTTGACCATTTCCATATAATCAAGTCTGTGTAATGTAGAGACAGCCAGGCTGACTTTGAACTCACAATCCTCCTGTCTAAGACTCCTGAGCACTTGTGTTTTTTGAGACAGGGTTTCTTTGTGTAGCCTTGGTTGTCCTAGAACTAGCTCTGTAGACCAAGCTGGCCTCAAACTCACAGAGATCCTCCTGCCTCTGTCTCCCAAGTGCTAGGATTAAAGGGGTGTGCTACTACCGCCCAGCGAGTGCTAGGATTATGAGCATTCACCACCACACCAAGTCTCAGTAGGTTTTTCGTAAGTACAGACTATCAGTCCATCTCCCTCTTTGTCTCTCTGTATAGTTTTGGTCTTTGGTGATCCCAGCATTCCTAATCTATCCTTTTCCCATCTGTAAATGAAGTGGCCCACTCCACAGCAGACACATTTAAGCAGCACTGTAAGCAGGGCCAATGGGACACAGGGAGGAGACCTCACACCCAGAGCTACCTCCCACAGCACATCTCTGCTTTTATGCACTTAAATACTGGAGTAGGATTTATATATTTTCCTATAATTGGGACTTAGGTTGAGCAAAGTTCGATGGGAGGTTGCTGATGTGCATGCATGGTCCTCTTTGGGCAGACGTCCCTTTTCCTACACCACGTGTTCCCACATGCAAGGAAAGAAGTCACTTCTTTCTGAGCCATCTGACCCCCAACACTGCAGCAGACACCCCTCTCCTGACTCTCTGATTCTGTTCCTAGCTCCAGTCTCCAGAAGGATGTTCCAGTGTCGGATGCAAGTGTTAATGCTGCCACTGTTGCTGCTACCTTTGGGTCACGCTGCTCCCAAGGATGGAGCTGCAAGGTGAGAGGATTAGGAGGATAAGTCCCTGGGCTGGGGCAGGGAGAATCTCTGGGAAGACGTCAGGACCCCTCTGAGGAGCGGGGAGCCTCCTTCATTGCTGGGTTGAGCACCCCAACTTCCTGCCTCGTGATAATCAGAATGTCACAAGTAGAGACGTAGTGTGCGTGCTTGGAGACCCCTTTGCAGCCAAGAGTTCAGCCGCAGTCCTGTGAAAAGCAGCAGGAGGAGGCTAGAAGCTGGGACAGGGGCTGTGATCTGTGAATCAAGACCTGACGCTGGGAATACCAAGGAAATGGGGATCATTAGCTAACGTTTCTGACTTTGCTAGAACTGCTTTCTTCAGTTTGTGCAGGAGGATCATGGGTATGAGGGGCCAGCGGTGCTGGAACAGCCTTGGAGGGCTGGCGACAGTGACCTAAGTGACTGCAGCAAGCTGTCAGGTCTGCTATTCCAGGCTGCTGTGGGCAAACAGTAGCCGCATGCAGAATACACTCTGAGACCCTGGGCAGACTTAAAGTCCAGGCTGACATCTATGCCCTCTGCTTCAAAAGGGAGAGGCAGTGATGTGTCCTGGGGCAGACTGGGTCTGTGGAAACCTGGGCATCGCTACTAGCCTTAGCTTGCGGTCTGCTCCTTGGATCCTGCTCCTTGGATCCTGGCATTGAAGAAACAAGACAACAATAAGCCACTGTGTCTTTGTTTGTTTGTTTGTTTTTCGAGACAGGGTTTCTCTGTGTAGCTTTGAGCCTTTCCTGGATCGCGCTCTGTAGACCAGGCTGGCCTCGAACTCACAGAGATCCGCCTGCCTCTGCCTCCCGAGTGCTGGCATTAAAGGCGAGCGCCACTGCCGCCCGGCTTCACTAGACCATCTTATTGGGCCTCCACTGTGTGTCTAGTATGGTGGCCTCAATCTCACCAGGAATTTTCTCCTCTCTTTTCAATTTTGTATTTATTTACATGTACGTGTCCGTGTGTGCAAGAGTGTGGAGGTGCTTGCAGAATCTAGAAGAAAGGGTTAGGTCCCCTGAAGTTGAAGTTCCAGGTAGCTGTGAGCCACCCAATATGGGTACTGGGTGAACTCAGGGCCTCTGGGAGAGCAGCAAATACTGTTACCCACCGAGCCATCTCGCCATTGGGTTTTCTAGAGTTAACTAAGGCACCCGAGCTGCAAAAACAGTCTTAGGAGGTAGGGTTCTTTTTCCAGTGACATCTGAAGAGCTTTGCCCCCACAGCCTTTTCTGGGCATTTGGGTCCGTTGGGTCTGTGGAAATCTAAGCTAGGCCTTGGGCTGAGACTTCTCTTCCCTGTTCTAGGCTGGACCCTGAGGTGCCACAGCAGCTCACGCCCAACCCGTTCCAGCCAGGCCCCGAGCAGCTCCAGTGAGTAAGCTGAAGGCTTTCAGTAGGTACTAACTGGTCAAGTCTTGGGGTCACAGACGGGACTCTCCTGACGGATCTGCCGCTTTCTCAACAGACGTCTGCAGAATTACCTCAAGGGGCTGAAGAAGATGGAAGAGGACCCAGAGCACATGGACCGGGAGCAAGGTGAGGCTCTGGGAGGCTCGTGGGGGACAGAGCCGGGGCTGAGTGCCCGCTGCCCTGTGGGTTCCCGCCTTCTCTAACCCAGCTTTTCTCCCCCAGTCCTGCTCTACCTCTTTGCTCTCCATGACTACGACCAGAATGGACAGCTGGATGGCCTGGAGCTGTTGTCCATGCTGACGGCGGCTCTGGCTCCCGGAGCCGCACACTTTCCCATCAACCCGGTAGGCACTGCCGGACGCTGTTAGACTAGCGCCTCGGAGCTCTGGTCCTTTGGTAGACTCCCTGAAAAAGGAAGCTCAGACCCCATGCAGCAGGGACGAGGCTGTCGGGGGAGGGGGCTGGGTTCCTGGCAATACCTAAGGTAACTAACTGTTCCCACAGGTGATCCTGACGGTAGACCAGGTGCTTGAGACCCAGGACCTGGATGGAGATGGACTCATTTCTCCCGCAGAGCTTGTCAACTTCCCAGGAGAGGCCCCCAAGCACCCGGAGTCCCTCCCCGCGGCGCTCCGGGAGCCACAACCTGCTGGAAGGCAGCTGCGTTTAGCTAACAATCCATTGCCACCAGACACCCAGGGATCCCCGGAGACTGGAGAAGAGTCTAGGGACCAGGCAGAGGCCAAAAGGGAGCCTTTGGAGCTTATACAGGAGGCTGGACATCAGGCAGGGTCTCAAGTAGATACCCTCAGTCCTGCAGGGGAGGCTGGGAGACAGGCAGAGGCTGAAGGAGATGTCCCCGGTCCCAGAGAGGATGCTGAGGGCCAGGTGGAGAGCAGGAACAGTGAAGGGGAAGCCAAAGAGCCGCAAGTGGAGACGCTAGATACCATAAACACTCCAAACGAGGTTGAGGCTCACAGCATTCAAATGGAGAACGATGAGATATAGGCCCGACGGCACGGGCTCGCATCCCTTCAAATCTCAGTGCGGAGCAGAAACATGAAGGGCCCAGAGCCACCTCTGACAGGGGTGTGGTGGCACAAGCCAGTAATCCTAGGACTTAGAAGACTATAGCAGAAGGATTGAGAGCTCCAGGCTAGCCCAGGCTATATAGCTAGTTTGAGGCCAGGCTGGGCTACTTAGTAAGACCCTGTCTTGATGAGGGAACAAAAAGCACTCCTATTTCCTTTCTGGCCTCAGGAGGAAGCAGGACTTCCTGAGCCGCTCAGGGAGACCCCAAGCTGAGAGGCAGCTTTCAGGCCCCCAACAACCAATAAAGAACAGAATGAATTCATCTCCACAGCTCCTTCCCCTCAGAACACAGGGGTTTGGGACTGGACAAGCTTCTTGGAGGGATGGAGAGTCAGCTTTTCCCGGGGTTTCTGGCCAGGGGTGCTGAGATCACTAGCCACAGCCAGCTGCAGACAAGCCCAGGAAGAAAGCTCCGTCTATCCTGGGAGCATGGACTCGCGCCGGAAGTCTCCTCTTGACTTGATAGTCAGACGTCTGTGACCCGTGTTGTGGCTCACGGCAGACAGATGGTCCCCACCCCTAGATGGCGTTAATAGCCACCCTCCCCTTCTCTTCCTCTTCCCCCTTCTCTTCCTCTTCCTCTCCTCTTCCTCCCCTTCTCTTCCTCTTCCCCCTTCTCTTCCTCCCCTTCTCTTTCTCTTCCTCCCCTCTCTTCCTCTTCCCTTCTCTTCCTCCCCTCTTCCTCTTCCTCTCCTTCTCTTCCTCTTCCTCCTCCTCCTCTTTTTCCAGGCTTTCAAGCTAGGTGACGCCCGCAGTGGTCAGGGAGCCTACTTTCTGGGTCCATGGGACTTCTCTGCCCAAAACTACCTTTTCCCATGGGCTTCCCAGGAACCCACAAGTCCTCAGAACTTACCTTGAGTCAGGTTGGCACTTCAACCACAAATGTAGCCTGACGCAGAACGTTGCTGTCCCTTGGGGAGCTTAGATGCAGCTGACATGTCAGGATTGGATTCTGAGGGTCCGGACAGTTGGACAAAAACATAGGCTTCCTTGTCAGACAGACGTGAATTCAAATGAGTCATTTAATTAGGTATGTGCCACCTTCGTGGGCATTGCTTAACCATCGTCTTCAGCTTCCCATCTGCCAAATGGAGTTGATTTTTGCCTGGTCATAGAATTATCGTCAGGATGAAAATCAGATAAAATGCTATATTAAAATGTCACCCTGGTGCCTGGTGTGTGCAAAGTTCTCAGAAGGAGGAGGAGGAGGAAGGAAGCCCGTGGGAAAAGGCAGTTTTGGACGGAGAGGCCCCACGGACCCAGAGAGCAGGCTCCCTGACCACTGCGCTGTCACCTAGCTTGAGGGCCTGAAGAACTTTCTTTTCTGCTGCTTTGTTCTAGAGAGGGATGGGCTGTCCTTCCTGGACTGGATGGCTCAAGGTCCCTATCTTCCCTGACACTCCTCGGGGGACAGCTGATGGGGGTGTGCCCACTGCCTTAGCCGACGTAGCCTCCCTCCCAGTCTATGTGGGCGGGGCTAATCTGAAGAATGAGGGAAAAAAAAAGATGGAGGATTGTGGTGTCAAAGCCTCAGGAATTTCAACCAGAGCAGTCTGAGTATCAGGAAGGACAAACGGGCTAGGCCTAGGATTCCAGCACAGACAGGCTGAGACAGAAGGACTTCAAGTTCATGACCAACCCTGGGCTGCATGACCAGACCCTATCTCATATGGCAAAACCCAAAACAAAACCAATAACAAAACCCACTCAAACAGACAAAGCTGGCTTAGGGGAAGGTTTATTTGCTCTGAGTATCTGCAGACTGGAAGTGGAGGAATACAGAAATATGAACACAGAGAGTTCTTTCCACAGCCTTCACCTGCCCAGGGGACAGGGCAGCTGGATGCCAGGCTGGGTGAAGCGGAGAAGGCAATGGCAGGCAATGGTGCCAGCCTCCGAGATGTTGAGCTGGAGCCTCTTCTCGCCCACCCCTCACACGATGCCATCAAAGCCCTGCAGGCCACACTTCCTGCCAGCCACCTGGCAGCCGAATCTCAGTGCCTCCTGCATGCTGTTCCCTGGAGGAGCGACAAGGGGCAGGGTCAGCCTGGTGTCCGGGACAGTGACAGGCCCAGCCCTGCCCTGATCCCACGCTGAGGGACTCACCCTTCGACAGGCTGAAGATGACAGAGGCGTTGAAGGTGTCTCCAGCCCCCAGAGTGTCTACGACTCGGGGCGGCGGGAAGGCATCTGAGTGTAGCAGCTGGCCATCGGGGCCCAGGGCGTCGGCGCCCTCCTCAGCCCAGGCACAGACCAGTGTAGCCCTGTAAGACCCACTCAGATGAGTGTCAGTCCACCTCATCCCCCAGGCCCCTCAGGCCCCTTCCTGGCACTCACCCTTTCTTCACGCGACCATACAAGCCTCTCAGGGCCTCGGCCGCTGACTGGAACCCCAGATGCTTGGCCACGTCTTTGCTTACAAACACCTGTGGGCAGGGAAAGAGAGGCTGGCAGCCACCTCTGACGGGTCCCTCACTACTAACGTTAGGCCAGTGTTGCCGACAGGTTATAGCACAGCCCTTCTAAGTTGGTCACGCAAATCCCTAGCATGGCATCGCGCTGTCCCACGGGAATGCATTTTACGCCTGCCTTAAGCTGTGCCAAAATACAGCCTTGTGAAGTGTGACATGGGGCCCCAATATTTTTATTATGAGTTGAGGGGATTCAAAACCCAGAAGGAGCCTGGAGCACCATCTTGGGGTGAAGCCAAACCAGGCTGCCTCTCAAGAGTGGGGTCTGTTTTGTCTGCTCCCCCACACAGCCCAACCCTTCAGAGTGAGTTTCTTCATCTGCAAAATAAGGCAGCCGGAGCTCTAGAGCTCTCTCCACAGTGGCTTCATATTAGAGTCCCTAGGGAGAGTTTGGGGGGAGGGGGGATCAGCCTGTCATAGTCCCCACCCCCCCAGAGCTGAGGACCGAACCCACCACTGAGCTAAATCCCCAACCCCAGCCTGTCATATGTTTTAACTGTGCACCAAGGCCAACAGTGTCTAGACAGTGTCCAACTAGCTTTAGCTACGACGCCGGGATTATTGCCTAAGTTCCCTTTACACACAGCCCTGTCTAAATCTTCCTTGAATCTGTCTCCTTCCCATCCTCTTCTCATAGCTACTGGTTCTCACCGCCTGCCACCTACGTGAGAAAAAACTCAGAGAACAGATCCATTCCCTTCTTCATTTTGCAGAGGGAAAGACTGAGGGGGATGAACAAGGAGATGCCCATGGCTATCAGGGTCCTGTCCATCCTTATTCCTATGTATTTACCTGAGCAGGAAAATTCTACTTCTGGGCTACCTCCACCTACCGTACCCCAGGAGCTGTGACCTACTAGGAGTTGCCAAGTTATCACTCAGAGCCTGGCAGACAGGACTAGGGTCCTCTCTAGTTCTCCTAAGAACCCCGTCAGCTAGAGATGGCCGAGACAGCTGTGGGACACTTACCACCTCACCATAGCCGAACAGCTGGAAGAGCTCTTCCCGGGGCTTCTCTATCTCCACCGACACCCGGACTCTCTGGGGCAGAGGCTGCTTGGCGTTGTACTGTTCTATCCGCTGCAACATCTTCACCTGCTCCGAAGCATTCCGGCCCTGGGGCAGGACAGGGCAGCTCAGAGCCCAGATGCTAAGAGTTCATTCTTCCCTCCCTGATGGAATTCTGGATGCAGAGGGAGAGGGCTTGGAGGAAGCTGGGCTGGAACCCCATTGGAGAAGGGTGATTCTAGGACTATCTTGGGCCTTGGAGGCCCGATCAGCCAGATTTTTTCATTTCGAAAATGAGACTAAAGAATGAAAGATGCTGGACATTGCATGCCTGTGACCACAGCACTTGGGGGACTGAAGCAGGAAAATTGTGAATTCCGGGCCAACCTGACCTACATAGGTAAGACCCTAGAAAGAAGCAAGAAAGCAAAGAGAAGCTGGGTGTGGTGGCACACGCCTCTAATCCCAGCACTTGGAGACTAAGTCAGTCCAATCCCTGCGAGTTCAAGGCCAGCCTGGTCTACATAGTCAGACCCTGTCTCAAAAAACAAACAAAATAAAACAAGAACTCCAAAGAGACAGAGGGGGATTGAGAGGAGAGAGAGAGAGAGAGAGAGAGAGAGAGAGAGAGAGAGAGAGAGAGAGAGAGAGAGAGAGAGAGAGAGAGAGAACAAAGAGAAAAGAGAGGGAAGAGGAAAGGGAAAGTGAGAGGAGATGGAGGCAGGAGGTAGAGACACACTGGAAGAATCTACTGGACAACCCTGGACTTAAGGTTTCTTCTTATCTGGATCCCCAGATTTCTCCCTTGGAAAGAAGGTTGTAATTCCCTTTGGGTCCTCTCCTTCCTCAGAAGTAAAAGAAGTCAACTCCTCCTAAACAGATACCAAGAGGGAGGCGGCCTTAACCCAAAAAGGGGGCCTTTTGCCGGGCGTCTGTGCCTGTATGCTGCTGTATCTCCCGATCTTTCTGCACCTCGCTTTCCTCGTCGGAAAACGTAAGAAAGGGTGGAGAGGAGTGGCAGAGGGCTATTCATTATCCCTGTCGTACTTTATGGTTCCAAGAAATCACGGAAGAGGCTGACCATGCGCGCAAGGGCCTGGCAGGCTAAGCCCCCAGAAAACACAGGTAGTGCAGGGCTTGCCTCAATGTGGATCCACTTGAACCGGGTCAGATCAACCTTCTCGAAGTCCTTAGCGGACACATCTGGCAGGTTCCTACATCACAAAACGGGGAGGAAAGAGAAGGAGCGTGGTAAGGGCAGCCAGGCCCCTGTTCTCCGACGGCTGGGGACCCCGTGCCTAGTAGCAATACCAGCAGCATGGCAGGAAACTGGGAAGCCAGCTCAGGGCTCTGAGGCCTCGGCCGAGCCCTGTCCCACTTTGCTAAGGTGCCCTTTTTGAGTTGAGGTTCTCTAAGGATAAACACCAACGCAGCCTGTGACAAGTCTCCCCCCTACCTCCCCACGCCCCTCCGTGTTCCTGGGAAACCACCGCCCCGAGAGTGCAGGAGACTACATTTCCCAGAAGGCCCCTCGCGGGAGCACACAGCTCCCTGCAGGCAATGGCCCCGCGAATTACAAAGCCCAAAGCCGCCTTGCCAGGAGCTTTCTTTAATGACTTGCTCTAGCTGGGAGTTGGCCAGTGACAGGACACCTTGTCCTGAGTTGGGCTCCTCACTTCATCCCTAAGGTCAAAGTTGACACTCCGAGGAAGAGTGCATGTGTGGCTGGTCTAGATGTGGAGACCCAGGAAAGCGGTCGGCCTCAACGCTGCTTGGCCACACGACCTATTCCCTCTCTGCAGTGCTGTGGATCCTTCCGTCCACTCCGCTAGTGGCCGGGGCCTTTCCCGGGCTGCTTTCCCATGGGTACACAGGACTGAAAGCCCTTAGCCTCCTGGGCCTGCTGCGATTGGCGCTATGCATGTGAATATGCCTGGACCCAGGCCAGAAGGCAATAAACATTTCTCTTCGGCTCCTCCTCGGCCTGTTTGACAGTACCCAAGTGTGTCCTTGATCAGAGTTGCTGCGGATCATCGCTTGCTTAACAGGTCGATGACAACGATTGCCTAATCTGAAAGTCACCTTTCATAGGTGAATGCCCACTCACTCTTGAGATCTACATACCCTACCTAGGTCCAGTGGTCATGCTAGGTAGTAAGTAAGGACAGTGTGAACCCTGAGGCCCCCAGCCTCGTCCCTTCTCCCAGCCCTTACCCAGTACCTGCCACATACTGTACTGGGTTCTCAGTAAACTGAATCTCTGAATCTGTTCAGGAGGCGCCTGGGAGAGATAAGGGTGGAGGTCCACCTTTGGGACCCGGAAGGGATGCTCCTCTGTGTATGTTAACCAGACAGCCCTGCCCCGCTGATCTGATGTTCCCTTTCCCCTTCCTTCCGTAGTGGCTGCCAAGGGTATGTGGTGTTTGGTTTCATCACCGGGGACCTTTGGAGGGGCCCAACCCTAGCTCCTGGATGCCATGCTGCAGGCTCAAAGCTCTGGGACTGACCCTAGACATCCCAGTGGGTCCCTTAGCCCTTCAAGGCTTTATATGGGTTGTCGCCCATCTCTGGACACCCAGCCCCAAGCTGCTGATTGACTAATTATGAAGCAATCATATCATCAATTACATGTTTTACAGGTCTGCCTGCCCGCCCACCCTTGTGCTGGTCAAGGGCAAATTACCAAGCAGGGCAGAGCCGACCCCCTTCCCACATCTCTTCTCCCCTAATTGAAAACAATTCAGAGATTACTGAACAGTTTTGGCATGGGGGCAATTTCTGGTACAGAGAAGCCATGGATGGAATTTTGCCCAGCAGTGAAAGAGGGCACTGATTGGTGGGTTGCGGGAGGGCAAGGCCAAGGGGCCCTTACGTGTCGTAGAGTATAATGGTACGGGAACCATTGGAGTTGTTGATGATGCAGGATGAGCAAGGGCTATCTCCCTGGCTCTGCCAGGCCACTTGAGACACATCCACGCCCCTCCGCCTGAAGTCAGCCACCAGGAAGCTTTGGGGGGAGGGACCCAAGCCAGGGAGAGGGCAAGGAAACACAGGTTAGAGCTCCACATAGCCTAGACCTCCCCCAGGGGTGGGAAGGGTGCGCTGGAGCACACGGGCCTCTGAAAGAAGGGTCCTGTCCTGAGAGTGTATCGGCGGCGGCGGCGGCGGCTGGCAAAGCGCAGACAGGTGTACAAACCTGTAGGCGTGCAGGATGGTGCGACTACCGCTGGCCTGGTTGATGATAACTGTGGAGGTGGGGATGGAGCCCTCGGTCTGAAGGACCGCGTAGCGTAGGTCCACAGAATGTCGGCGGAGGTCATCCAGAACAAAACTGCCGGGGTGGAGTGACCCGGAAGGGCAGTTTGGCGAGAGTTTAGGGGACTAGAAGGGAGGAGGGCCACCAGGGACCCTGAAAGGCAAGGGGATGAGCAGAGGAAGTAGGAGGGAACCGGCAATCTCAGTCTTTGCCAGAGGTGATGGCGGGGGGGGGGGGGGGGGGGGGGCCGCAGGAAAGGCAGGGTGCAGAGCCTGGACATCGGAGAGATAGGAACGAACATTTTAGGTCGGTCTCAGTCCAGTTTCACACTGGAAAGCTTTGCCCTCACCCTCAAAGCTAGACGGAGGTAGATTTGGGGCCTGGGGCCTGGAGCCTGTTTGAACTAACTGTGTGTGAGTCCTGTGGCCTGGTTTGTTCGTCCAAGACCCAGGCAGAATTAATGATTAATCGCCAAGGTGATACTTTGCAACCCTCCCAGCTGCCCTCTGCGGGTTCATCCTCATGGTGTGAAGCTTTCTGGGGTCCCCTGCTATGGCACCTCCTCTTACATTTCTTGCAGGCTGGTCATCATCCAGGAAGTGGTGCTGCCTTAGGGGACCTGGTCACTACTGTCTTCTCAAAGCTGGGCTGACCCCTATGGGCAATGGGTTGGTGCACGTGGGGGGTCTGTAAACATGCACCTGACCCAGGACGAGTTCACACAATGCCCCCCCAGTTAGAATGAGCTTAGAGACATCACTTCAAGATCAGCCTAGCAGGACAGCAAGGAGGCTGGTCCCACTCCTTCCAGAAAACCCCAGGGCAAGCAACTGTGCCCAGCGGCCCAGTCATCCTGTGTCTTCTCACTAGGAGCAGACCTCCCTTTCAGTAGCACCAAAGCTGGACAGAGTTGTAGGACCCACACGGTGCATCATCCCTTGACCAGACCACTCAAGGGTCCCTTAGTAGTTTCCCCCAACGCATTAGGAATAGGTTTTGCTTTTTTTTTTTTTTTTTTTTTTTTTTTTGGTTTTTTCAAGACAGGGTTTCTCTGTGTAGCTTTGCGCCTTTCCTGGAACTCACTTGGTAGACCAGGCTGGCCTCGAACTCACAGAGATCCGCCTGCCTCTGCCTCCCAGAGTGCTGGCATTAAAGGCGTGCGCCACCACCGCCCGGCAGGAATATGTTTTGCACCCACAGTGCCTGGCATATAGTAGGTGCTCATTAAATGTTTGCTGAATGCACAGAGAGAATTCTGAATGGCTCACCCCCCAAATATGATTGCTCCCTATAGGAGAGCCCACCATCCTAAGCAAGAACCGGTGTCCTGCTTCCACCTCGGAAGGAACTCCTGGCCCATCTCCAGGAGAGAGTCTCCCACTCTATTAGTTTTGTTCCCGTTCACCAAGACTGGGAATTTGGCTGTCAACATGCCCCTCAAACTAGGGATCAAAGGGCTGTGCTTTACAGGCCAGAAACCTGGCAGTCTGCCCCAGCGCCCGCAGCGGGCAAAGTGTGGGCCACACCTCCCGATAAGTGTGTGCTGAGCTGACAGAGTCCGGAGCCAAAGGCCTCTTGGGTCCTTGCAGCAGTCGACATGGAGAAGGCGCGTGGGTCACTTATGGACCGCAGCCTCCACAGCAAATGGGTTTGGGCCTCAGTGTTAACATGTGACCTCAGGATGTCCTGAGCCGTGGACTCTTGGTATTTACTTACAACGAGGACACGAGCAGCGCCCCTCATCCTCAACTGTGGGCCTTCATCCTGTGACCATGGATGCTGGGCGCCCCTGAGGCAGGGGAGGGTACAGCATGCCCCTAGCTGCCTTTTACATCAAACACAGCAAGGATAAGGGCCACGAGAAGGGCAAAGGCAGATGCTACAGGAAGCCAGGGAGGAGGTGGTGGGCAGCCTAAGCAAGCTGTGGAAACGGAACCCTTACAGGAGTGGGGGGGGGTTAGCACCCAAAGAGCAGACAGACCACCCCAGAAGGACCAAGGAATCTGGGACTCTCCCGTGGGTCACCACCCACCAACCATTCTTCTATCCTGCCCACCCCACGGTTCAGACAACTCTCCTCTCCCTGTGCCCCTGCAGGCAAGCATCCCCTCCAACAGCTACGCCCTCCCAAACTTACTCGGCGACATGGCCAGGGGCCAAGGAGCCCATGAAGGCGCAGCGGGCTCCGAGCAAGGAAAGGACAGTGCAGGAGTTGGACGCGTTGCCTCCACGTTGCCATCTCTGGGACAGGCACCTGTAAGGCACAAGCCGCATGCCCGCAGCCTCAGTGGACTGGTCCCCGGGGGAAGCAGGACCGACCTCAGGCCCCTGTGAAGGCGTCCACAGAATGCAGGAGCCAGGATGCATCTGTTTCAGGTCACTTGCGCTATAAATGGAGCTGCTGAGACTCAGTGGTGGCATGGGGCTGGGCTGCGGGTCTGTCCCCATATCTCGGGCTACATCCAAGCGTGTAGCTGCATCCGCCTGTTTCTAGCAAACCAGGAAACCTGCGGTGGGGGGGGGGGGCTCTCACTCGGAGGGCTCCCTTAGCTTCGGGTCATCTCTTCCTTAGTCACAGTGAGATGTCACAGTGACACCCTTCAAAGTCACACTGAAGCTTCAGGCTGTGCAGAAGTGCTCAGCATGAGGACTTTTTATTTTGGGGGGAGAGGGAGACTCTCCTCAGCATGCACTCTGGGAAACAGGAGACATATCTCAGGTCATCTCTGACCGTGAACCCCAAGCTTTGAGAGTCCCTGGGTCAGGTGGGGTGGGGATATCAGGAAGGATTGCTCTTCTAGAGTCCAGAAGCAGGGATGTGATGTAGCACCTCAGGTCTGCAGAGGAGGGTACACCCCGAGGGCAGGGACCCGGCAAACAAGGGAGGGGGCTCTTCCAGTAGTCTCCACCTTCCAAATGGAGCCTGTGCCATCAGCAGGGGAGAAAGGGTCCCCCTTCTCTTAGCCTCCAGGTAAAGAAGTTGAAGGGAACGCGGTTCGGTTCTAGCAGAATGTGGTACTGCATGTATTCTGGTTCAAAAACAATCTCTGGAGAACTGGGAACCTGAAATACGCACGCTCTCCTGGAGTAAGAAAAAGCCGAGGGCTGGGGAGATGGCCCAGTGGTCAAGAGCACGTGTTCTTGCAGAGGACCAGGGTTCAATTCCCAGCACCCACACGGCGGCTCACAACCATCCGGAACTCCAGTTCAGGGCACCCAAAGTCCTCTCCTCACCTCTGTAGGTGCCGGGTACGCAAGTGGTGCAAATACATACACGCACACACAGTACTCATACACATAAAGTAAATAAATCTGAAATGTGGGGCCAGAGAGATGGCTCAGTGGTTAGAGGGCTAGAGGACAGATTCAATGCCCAGCACCCACTTGTCAGCTCACAGCTGTCTGTAATTCCAGTCCAGGGGATCTGACACCCTCAACAGACATACGTGCAGGCCAAACACCAGTGCACATAAAATAAAAACAAGTCATTTAATAAAAGAGAGAGAGGAGGGCTGGGGAGCTGGCTCAGCAGTTAGGAGCACTTGTTGCTCTTGCAGAGGGTCCAGGTTCGACTCCCAGCACCCACACTGTGGCTCACAACCGTCTGTAACTCTAGTTCCAGGGGATTCAGTGCCCTCTTCTGACCTCTTCAGGCACCAGGATTGCATGGGGTGCAGACACACGTGGGCAGAACACTCACATACATACACATAATAAAATAAATCTTTTTTAAAAAGAGAGAGAGCAAGCCCGATTTCCCCCACTGAGCGCCACATTGTACGGGTGGCTCTACCTTGGTAAGTAGGTTGGGTCTACACAACTAAATACCCTGAACTCTTCGCCACTGTCCCCGTACCCCTGGCAAGGGCTCTCACTTCTGGCAAACAAAGCAGCCCAAAGCAAAGGCTAAACTCCACGACCTGAGCAGCAACAGAGACAGCACACTGAGCTTGGAGTCATGCGCTGTAATCACTGCTCTGCCTCGTGTTGTGTATGTGGCCTGATGGACACAGCTGGGCTCCTCCAAATCTTCAGCTTCTAAGGAAAGGATCTATCTGCATGGTGCTTTCCCAGTCCCCAGGGAGCCTGAGACAGCACAGGGGGCAGTACTCTGGGGACCCCCCACACCCAAAGAGCACCCAGCCTCCCCCACCTCTGCAAGTTCATCGCTGTCAGAGCTCTAGGGCTTGCCAGAGGTCAGCCTAGAACTTCCTTTCGTCCAGTTCTTTGCTGAGACAACAAAGAGCCG
Source organism: Peromyscus maniculatus bairdii (assembly GCF_049852395.1). Classification (NCBI taxonomy): domain Eukaryota; kingdom Metazoa; phylum Chordata; class Mammalia; order Rodentia; family Cricetidae; genus Peromyscus; species Peromyscus maniculatus. Next base: position 17,226,370 of record NC_134873.1, on the reverse strand, counting down.
AGAGGCCATCGGCGTGGCTCAGAGCACCAGACCTCACCAAGAGAAAGCCGATGTTCCACTGCACACGCACATGCCTTCACGGCATGGCAGCACGACGGGGTGGCCCTTATCAAGAGTCAAGATAACAACTGTCAAAGGACATTTCAGCTTTCCACCAGAGAACCGGTGGATGTTCTCAGAACGTCCACCAAGATGTTCACCCGTCTTGGTAAAAAGACTTCTGGTGGTAGACTCCTTTGGGCACTTAGCACCAGGAAAAAAAACTGAGCCAAGTTTCTCCCTAGCTAACCCAGAGAGGCTCCATCCAGGTTTGCTTACCCTGCCAGCCAGCCCTGAGCCAGGCAAGGCTCAAACGCCAGGTTTTTAAATGTTTGTGAGTGATTGAAGGGCACGTATCACTCACTCTTAGCTACCTCGTGTTTTATTTCAGCAGTAGGCGGCAAGTTAGAAATGCATAGGGCATGGGGTTGTGGGGAGAGGGAGCTGAAGAACGTTTGTCTGGCACCTTATCAGCTGTGTGCCCTTGGGAGGGAAGAATCATTTCAGCCCTGTCTCTAAACCCAGGATTCTGACGAGATCCCCACAATCCTAGGATTGAGACGGGAACCAGCTAACAACAGCCATGATTCAAGAGCAGTGTTGCACTCCAGTTAATTCCAGAGGCTGAAAGGAGGACTTTAGGACAGCTTGGGCTACTTAGCAAGACCCCGTCAAAACAAAACGACAAACCCCCTGAGTCTTATTTTTTTAATGGCCTCCAGTCTCCTGTCTTCACTCCCGCTGAGAGCCCCTAGGCTTCCCTGGCAAAGAACATCTGCACGCCAGGCTAGAATAGTGCCTCACTGCTTGGGGAGGGGGGGATATCCCCGGCTTAGCAGCCAATTAGCAGTGACAGGCACAAAGACTGGGCTACTGCCGCCCTGGGGTCTCCGAGGGGCCTGGGCGCCCCTACCTGCGATCCGTGTCCTCCTCTGGGTACTTGTCCACCACATTGATGATGTCCAGCACCACCAGCCCCACGCAAAGGATCTGCTTCTCTTCCATGAGGCTGCTCCCCAAGCTTCCTACCCGCAAGCGGAGGGAATTCCTACTGGGGCTCTGCCTCTTATCTGCTGAAGAAAGGTGTCCCGGCTTCTCAGGGGCTGCCCTGGCTCCTCCTCCGCGTGCGGAGCTCCTCGGGCCAATGGCAGAACCTCTCCCTTCTCCGCCTCGGGTGTCAGCCTGAGCCCGGCCAGACCGTCCCACGAATGCAAAGCGAAAACGCACTAAATATTGCACCACCTTTTCGGTCCCTCTGCACCTGCTGCAGACTGCAGACCCTGGACCACCGGGACGAGCGGCTCGGGCCACCGAAACCCCTCCTGCGCAGGAGGAGCACTGAAGCTCACGGCTCCTCCCCGCCGCTGTGGCCCACCGGTCCCCGTCGAAGCCCCGCCCCGGCCAGGCTAGCGGGCGTCACGTGACGGGGAACCGGGAAGGCTGCCCGCCCGAGAGGCGGCTCTGGCCCTGCGCCCCCTGGCGGCCGCTGGGGGGGAACCGCGGTCGTGACCCTGAGGCTGCGACCGCCGGTGCCCTTAGCGGAGCGCGCACCCCGGGACCACCGGCCAGGAGATCACCTCCGCAGGACTCCGTCTCCTCCCGTCCTGGCCCTTATCGACCCCTGAACATGTACCGGAGCAGAATGGCTGTGTTTTGTAGAAAAAAAAAAAACTAAGTGTCTTTATTCCTGAATAGTTTAGTACGGCGGTGCGGGCTTGGGAAAGCCCTTGGACCCCGAGGATTGCGGGTTCGAGGGACGGTTCCTCTTCCGCATCCCGGGTCCTGGAGAGGGCTCTGGTGGGGACGGCAGCGAGGCCAAAAGTCAAGAGGAGACGCCTAGGTCCCAGACACCACGAAGTCGCTGCGTGCAGAGTGGCCGCTCTGGATACCTGGAACCGCAGCGGGGCGTGGTCCCCGGACTTGCCCCACCCCGGCCTCGGTGGAGGGGGAGCCGCGATCCAGGTGGCTCTGCGGCCCGTGGAGATAAGTTTGGTGGTCGGGCCGACCCCGTCTACACCTGTTCAAGCTCTGTGTCCTCGTAGAGCAGGGCTCCACTGAAGATGGTGAGCGGCTCCTCCGAGTGGGCCAGCTGCCCCATGACCAGGTCGATGCAGACAGTGTCTCCCACCTGCAGCGGCAGGATGAGGCTGAAGACGCCCAGGGCGCCGGGGCTCGGTTGACTTTCGGCCACAGGCTTATTCTCCAGTCCCTCGGGCTCGTAGCCCCCCGAGTCTATGCGGGCCACGCCCAGGTTGGAGCGCGACAGCACCGCCTCCACTTTCTCGTGCCGGTGCCCCGTTAGGACAGCGCTCAGCAAGTAGCGTCCAGCCAGCGGCGCAGTGAACACACCTGGGGACAAGGGTGGCAGTCAGGAGGGGAGACGGTGTCTGGGACAAGGACGGTTTCTCGAGGAGGGAGTGGGTGGGTACAGCACTCCTGGACTGGGGGCGGGGGAACACCTTTCACTGCTATTCCACTGGACTGTACCCTGTAGGGGGCACCCGCCTTGCATCCCCAGCACTTTTTGCGGGACGTGTGCGGGAGCCCCGTCCCCACCATAAAAATCTGTGGTGTGAATGTCTCCTTCCCTCCCCGCCGTCGCCTTGCCCAACTGTGGTGGAAATGCATGGAGAGAATAAAGGTCTTTCTAATTGACAACACGGAAAGATGCCCTTGTCTACAGAGGCACGATCGAGGCATTAGCACTGGCCCAACCTCACCCATTCCCTCAACTGCTCCACCCAGCCCCCCGTAGGTTACCTGTCTCTGGGTCGTAGTAGCCTCCATCATTGAGCAGGACTCTGTCGAAGGGGACCGTGCCTGGTTCCGACCGGGGCAAACTCAGGGCAGCTGAAAATGCCACTCGAGGCACGGGGGCTGCTGGCGCTCCCTCCACTCCTGGAGAGGGGTAAAGTGAGTGTTAGAACGGACGGGACGCCCCCTTCCCGCTGCCCAGGCTGCCTGAGGACTGTCCTCCTCCAGCCCCTTCCAGAGTCTAATGAGAAGAACTCACCCTGTTCACCTTGAGGACCTGTGAAAAGAAAAAGAGATAACAGTGACTAGGGCATCTCTCACTGTGCTACCCATCCAACATCTGTCTTGCAGGGCTCTGAGTGTTCCCAAGCAGGAAATGAGATGCCAAGAAAGGCCTAAGTAGGGTTGAATCTGTGCAGCTGCTGAGGCCACAGCCTCAGCCCCGAGCTTTTCCCCCAAAATGGCTCTTGTAGGCTATAAGCATCAATCTGCAATACGGCAGAGAGACCCAAGACACCCAGTAGCCAAATGGCCACCTCATCCACTGGTCACTTTCTTCTCCGTTCACGGCTAGACACTGGGAACCTCCATTTCCTCTCTCCCCTTTCTCAGTCCGGCTCCGTGTGGAATGTTATGCCTGGGCTGCCAGCAGAGAGGCAACCCTGGCTGTAGCAAGGGTCTCCACCAACCTACCTGGTGGTCCGATGGGCCCCTTTGGTCCATCCAAGCCGGGAGGTCCTGGAGGTCCTGCAGGGCCTGGAGGTCCCTGTAGCCCAGGAGGCCCCGGAGGCCCAGCCTCTCCTGAAGGCCCTATGGTGAGAAAAACCTCGTTGAAGGACATTTGCAGAGGGAGCTTCCAACTCACAGGAAAGGTAGTGGTTCCGCAGGTAGAGAGAGAGATGGGTGAGAGAGATGGGCTTGGAGGACCGATGGGGACCTGGGGCCCCTTGTGCTGCAGGCGAGGCCCCTGAGTGACGGAGCCACATCCCAGCTCCACTCCCAGGCCCATCGAAACGGGGATGCCGGACCCTGGCAACTTCTCTGCAGACACACTTCAACCTCCCGGAGGAGCAATAAGGGCTGGGGGGAGGGGGGAGCAAAGAGGAGGTGGATGAGACCAGGCCTCTTTGCTGGTTGTTGTAGGGTGAAAGGGGACAAAGGAAGGGTCTGGGGAGTGGAGAGATGGCTCAGAGGTTAAGAGCACTGGCTATTCTTCCAGAGGTCCTGAGTTCAATTCCCAGCAACCACATGGTGGCTCACAACCACCTGTAATGAAATCTGGTGCCCTCTTCTGGCGGGCTGGAGTACATGCAAATAGAACACTGTATACATAATAAATAAATCTTTAAAAAGAAAGGGTTTGAAAGGGGAACCCCCTCATGCCTTCTGTTCTCACCAGTGAAGTCCTTCAGGCTGAACTGCTGCAGACGGTCTTCCAGGAGCAGCAGGGAACTGTTGAGGGCACCAAGCCGTCTGCCCAGGCCTGCCTGGCCCCCCAGCAGCTTCTCCAGCAGGGCGGCCTGTGTGTGGCTGGTACTGTTGTTTTCCCGGAGTGCAGCCCACAGCCCAGCCACGTGTCTAGAAAGGCCTTCACGCAGGCCTTGTAGTCCCCCTGCCACAGTATCCAGACGCTCACAGACCCCCTCAAGACGGCCCAATCGCCCTTCTAAGCTAGGGCACTGGCCGGCCTGTGCCTGGCGCTCCTCCAGGCCACGGAAGCGCTCCTCGCTCTCTGTAACGTGCTCCGTGGCCTCCTGCTGTAACCTGTTGATCTCAGAGATGATGCTGTCCTTGGTGGCCCCCAGGTCGGCCAGATCAGCACCCTGGCCCTCCACGGTGGTCTGGAGCTCATGCAGGGAGTCGTTGAGGGAGCTGAACGTGAGAATGACCTCAGAGAGTTCCCCTTGAAGGGCCTGGAGGGCTGAGCCTGAGCTGCCTCCGAACACACTGAAGCCGTCCAGAGGCCCGCGGCTTGGTCCCCCAACCCCTGGGCCGGCCCCAGGGCCCCGTGGAGGCAACAGTGGACAGGAGCAACGTTCCACACCGTCCCGGAGGCGGCCCAGCTCCTCCTGGACACCACCACAGGCCCCGCAGCCCTCTTCCCCGCGGGCTTGCAGCAGGCCCTCCAGCTGGCTGAGCTGGGCTGCTGTGAGATTGAGGCGCAGCGAGAGTTCCGCTACTGTCTCTTCCTGTGCATCCAGGCGCTCCTGCAGCCGGCCCAGGATCCCTTGCAGCCCCTCCAACATGGCCTGCTGGGCCTCCCCTGCTGCTCCAACCTTGTGCAAGTCTGAGCCCACCAGCCGTAGCTGGCCCTCGCTGTCCAGCACCCTGCGCTCCAAGGCACTGAGGATCTCACTGACCCGGGAATCCTGTTCCCCGGGGCCCCCGGAGCAGAGCTGTCTGCAGGCCTGCTCAGCCCCCGTCACCTGCTCCTCCAGCAGACCTAGGCGGCCACCTAGCTCCCTGCTCACATTGGCCATGAGCTCCTCCAGCTTTTCTAGCCGTCTGGGAGCATCAGGCAACCAGTGGCCCAGCTTCCTCGGTCCCCCGGGCCGGTGGTCCTTCTCTTGCTCCTCCGAGGGACCGAGGGTAGAGTTGAAGCGGTCCTCCAGGCGAGAAAGGCGGGAGGCCAAGCTGGTGTAGCCCGGGGGGTAGCCCCCCTGCCCGGCGGCTCCTCCCAGCTCAGAACCCCGCCGTCCACTGAGCACCGTCACTGAGCCGGCCACTACATCCAGCCTCCGCTCCAGCTCTGACAGTCGCCGGCCCAGCTCCGGGGGGCAGCACTCCTGCGGGGGTCTCCTGGCCATGGCGGCTCCCATGTGCTGCTGCTGACGTTCCTCCACGGAGGACAGTAGCTTCTCCAGTGTCCGCAGCCTCTCCCTATCCTCCTGCTGCTGCTGGCGGAAGCCATCCAGCCCCGCCAGGCACACTGAGCAGGATTCCTGAAGCTGCCTTTCCAGCTGCCTCAACACCTCCTCACTGAGGCCCGAAGGGACTGGGACAGGGGCCGGGGTCCTGCCGCCTCCGCCGGGGCCTCCATTGTGGTGGTTGTTAAGGTGGCCCAGCTCCTGGTCATGGGTGGAGACGCGGTTGTCCAGGAGCTGCAGCTGGTGCTGGATGGCACTGAGGGTTTCGTGCACCCCGGGACGGGCGGCTGCATCGGCCGGCTGCTGCCTCCCGTTAAAGGCTGTCTCCACAGCCTTCTGTACGTCGTCGGCCAGGCGCCCATTTATCCCCTGCAGGACACCTCGAAGGCCCTGTAACTCTTTGGTCAGGCTCTGTACCTGCTGCTCTAGCTGCTGTACTTTCTCTGACTCCCCAGGACCTGAAGAGAGAGAGAGGACAACAGATGACTGAGGGCCCAGGCCCTGCATACCCCAACTCCGGCAAGGGTCAGGGCCTCTCCTTTGGATGATGTGGGCAAGAGGGAAAAAAAAAAAAAAGAAAGAAAGAAAGGAAATACCATTTACTGACTGCCCTTACGCCAGATTTGAACCACAGCTCTTAAAATGTTTACTGAGCAGATACTCTTTGCCATTTGATAGCATGGGAAACCGAGGAGGACCAGAGAAATTAGGCAAATAGTCCCAGCAAGAGTCAGAGGCTCTCCTTTGGACGATTTGGGCAAGAGAAAAAAGGCTTAACAAGTAGCCCTGTCAAATTTCTAATCTAGATCATCCATCTGGCCACCAAACCCACCCACATCGTTTCCACTTGGCCTTAGGACCTCTTGACTTCTTGGAAACTGTTTCCTTATCTGGGAAATGAGAAAGACACCATGTGTCCTCCCTCTTTGGGCTGACTGTACCAAATGGGAATGGGAATGTGAAGTCCTGTAGCAATGACTGGGCATTTCCCCAGCGCACCACGGGTCAAACAAGAAACCCTTCAGCAAGCCCGCTGGGGTGCTGGCTGGCTAGCCAGGCAGCCAGAAGTTCCTGTTTCCATAATTATAGTTCGGTTATCTCTTTGGCAGGAAAAGAGCGCACATCCGGTGTGCCTGGCCTAGCACATACACACGGGAGGAAAGAAAATGCAACAGGGACTATTGCATTCTGGGATCTGCAGTCTCCAGGGGCCAGAAAGGGGCCTGGGACCTGTAGTCAGGTGCAATGCATGCTAGGATTTGTAGTCTTAACCGTCTTCAATGTGGACAGACGGGACTTCTCAAAGGAATTCCCCGCTTCTCCCACAGCCTTGCCCGACTAGGAAGGACCTTGGCCGCATGAGGGCGTATGTGAGCAAGTCCTCTCCATGCCTTCTTAACCCGGCGCTAGGTTTTCAGGTCTTTCAAATCAATCTATGCCCACTCTTCCCGCCCCCCCCCCCCCCCCCCCCCGACACACTCAAACCACGCAAGCATAAACACATGCAGAATCTCAGGGGCGTCATTACGTCCTTTCTGTCCGTCTCCCTCCAGTTTAGAGCACAGAGGTTTCCCTCCACATAGTGGAGCCCACGTTTACCACCCGGGATCTCCCCATCCCTAGGAAATTGCAGACTCACCCTCTCCCCCTAGCCCACTGAGGTGGCTGCCTGCACTGGAGCCAGATAGGTTGGGGCGCGCTGGCCTGGGCCGGGGGTGTGGTGTGGAGGGTGCAGGACCCAGAGCGGAAGCAGGGCCTTCTCCACAGTCATCGCCCCCGTAGCCCTGACAGCACCGCCACTCCATGTCTGTTACTGTCTTGTAGGCCACCCTGTAGCGAGGCCGAAGGAAGCTCCGGTACCTGGCCAGAGAGGAAAGGAAGGCTTTGTATTCCCTCGGTTCTGCCATCAGTCACCTGTTCTTCAGGCTGAGTCTCCCTCTGGGGCCAGTCTGTGTGTGGCCTTGCTCACTTGACAGTTATCAGCTTCTTAGCCAAGGGCTAAATCCTGCCTCTTCCTCCCCTTTCCCAGCGCTGGGACCCTGAGTTCTGGCCATGAGGCTGACCTGTCCAACAGGAGGCCTGAAGGTCGGAGACAAGCGAAGTATGCCTGCAGGAGCTCACCAGCTAAGCCAGGACCCTAAAACATCCCCTCAAAAAGTCTTGTCCTGCCCCCCTGCTCCCTGCTCCGCACAGAATCCCTGAGTGGCCACCAGCTGTCTGCCCCGGCCCAGCTCCCGCTAAGTACCCGATCCCTCAGTGTTGGGGGGCTCACATGATACTCCGGGGACACTGGGGCTGGCCCCAGCCGCAGGGTTGATAGTCTGGCTTGACAAAGGTCTCCACTCCATCCTCAAGGACGCAGCTCACCGTCCGAGTCACCACGTAGGCACACCAGTTCCTGTAGGCACAACCCTACCTGGGCCAAAGGACCAAAGACACAGCCCCAGTGGGCCCAGAGGCTGATGGGAGGGTCGAAAGATGAAGGGGGCCTTGGGAACCAATGAAAGTTAGGGGTTTCGCAAGGGCAGCGTCCACCCCACTTCTTCTATCACCGTAACAGATAAAGACTTTTCAACATATAATGAAAAGAACACACAAAGAGAAGTCAGTCCTCATGACTGTGGGGTCCCGGGCACCCTGGAATTCACAGTCCCTTGGGCCTGTCTCAGGGCCCAGCTGTGTCAACCAACCAACTTTGGATGCTGGGGGATAATCCCCTGCACATGGTGCTTCTTCTACCCACCCCTCAAGGAGGAGAGCAGGGGCAGGCAGATGTCCGGCCTGCGGTTAAGTAGAGAGAATAAAGCCACAGCCGGGCTCTGTCCCCCTGGGGCTTGAGGGGCTGCAGTCTTGGCCCCATTCACACTGGCTTCTAATGTGTGGGCTGCTGCGGAACCAGAGGGAGCAGGACGGGAGAAGTTTCTACATTAGTGGCTGGGGCTACGGAAGCCCTAGAAAAGGACAAAAGGTCTGCTTGATCCAGAACTGGCTGGCACACAGCGGGCAGCGAGGTCTGGTCCATGCCCCTCAGCGTAGTTCCCCTGGGCACCCAACTGCAGGCCTCCGTAGAGAAGAGGGGTGTGAGCTGATCCCCCTTAGGCCACCAAAGCTCTGGAAAAAGTCCCGCAGGAAGGTGCATACCGGAGGGGCCATTGATGGATGGGACTCCTCACTCTCCTCCTCATGGCATTGGGGGGTACAGCCTGTTGCCCATCTTCTGGGGACTTTCCCAACCACAGCCTCCAGCCCTGGCTGGGGGACACAGACTCTCTTACCTGTGGCGGCTGGCGGGCCGTGGTGAGTTCTGGGCCTGGGGTCCCCCAGGACTGAGGGCCGAACTGCCCCCTGTGTAGAGGCTGTAACCTCGGGGAGGGTAGCTGGCAGCCTCTGTGGCCACGGTCAGCAGATAGAGACAGCAGCAGCTCCAGAGGGTGCTGGGGGCCATGGTGCGGTGCTCCGGGCCGCCCTTAGAGACACATCCCGGCTTGACCGCTGGTGCCCACACCCGCGCCTCCCGGGGATGCCGCTGCCGCCGCCGCCGCCCCGCCGTGGCTCCAGGGGACAGCCCGCTAAGCCAGTTCAGTCCCCAGCTTCCTGCCTGCAGCCCCCAGCCACACGCCTCCTCCTTGGCTGCTGGGCCTGACCCCTCTCTCTCCCCCTCCTCTTTCCTCCTCGGGCTCCTGTCTGTCCCTCCCTCGGTTCCTTCCGCTCTCCTCTTCTGCACTTCTGAGGGGAGTCTGTTCTCTGGGCGCCCCTGGCCTCCTGTGCCTGGTCCCTGCCCCTCTCGGAGGCTGCTTCCTGAGCCTCCACCCCCCGGCTCCAGCTGGCCCTCTTCTGGTCTCCCTGTCCTGTTCCCTGATGACTGGATCCTCAGGATGACAGGGCTTTGCCCCGGTGGCCGTGGAGAGGCACAAGAGTGACTTGTGGGGCGGGCCAGCCTCTCCCTCCCTTCTCTCCCCTCCCTTCCCCCTGTCTGGCTGGCGGTCCAGCCTCCCCCTTCCTCCCCCACCTCTCCAACCATCGTTCGCCACATCTGCTTCTTGTTAACTCCGGGAAAGAGGGGGGCAAAAAAAAAAAAGGAAAAACAGAGAAATGTAGAGTTGCCGCCGGGCTTGAGGCCAGCCTCCCAGACAGGCCACATGGAGCCGGGGCCAAATCTGGATAGGAGGCCCAGGGCTGGTGGTTAGGACCAGGAACTCCTGCCAGAGTCCCAGCTCCCCTGGGTCCGTCAGAACAGGACCCTTGGGAGAAGATGAAGAGAGAGGGAGCCCTGAGGACAGCCAGCCAGAGGGAAGGCAGGACTGTACAGGGGATCCTGCATGTGCGGGTGAGGCGGGACCTCACCACCACTGGGTCCTTCTGCCTCCTTTTAGAGGCTCACATGGGAAAGTAATTCATTTGTCCAGGTGACACAGCACACGGATAACATGGCTGAGAGTGGACTCTAAATGACTCCAGTGACTCCGGAGAGGAGCGGGGGAGGGGATGCTCCATGGAGACAGATGGGAAACCTAAGAGAGAGAGAGAGAAGAGGAAGGAATCAGAAAACAAAGCACTTTTCTTAAACAATGGAGGAGACAAGAGGAGAAGGCATCTCCTTCCTGTCTGCCATTGGTGAAGGTCAGGCTATAACCAGGAAGGTTGAATATGGTGATAGCAGAGGTAAGACTTAGTCCTTCTCTGTTGCCTGCAGAGAGAGAATCCTCAGCTTGGCCCGAAAGCTCTTGGTGAGATGCCTGCTGCCTCTGGCCTTCTCTGTGGTATGTTCTGGACCTGCATCTCCCGGGGGGACGCTAGAGGGGAGAAGCTGGAGTACCAGACAGACAACGACTACCAGGGGTTGCCGTGTGCCAGGCGCTGGAGAAGGTGCCCGAGTTGCAAGTCTAAAACTCTGTCACTGTCGATTAAGGAACAACTCCGGTGGTTGGGCCCCCAAACAGAGAACCACAGAGGCAGGACGGACCTATTGCCAAGAGGCCAGGACAAAGGAATGATGTGTGCGCTGGCTAAGAGTTGGGGAGAGACATCTGGCTGCTGGGGGTAGGAGAAGAAGCTGCTGGAAAAGGCAGAGCTTGAACAGTGTGGGGCAGGAGAGGAGGAGGAGTAAAGGACAGAGACTAGGGAAGGGCAGAGATCTCAGGCTCAGGGAATGTGGTCTGCCTCAGTTTCTTCCTCAGACACAGGGATAATATAACTGCTTCCGTCTTAGGTTTATGAGGATTAATAAACATTTCAGAATAGCGCCCAGAATATGGTCAAGGCTTACTTAGTATGTGTTAGCTCTTTTTTGGTAGACTGGAACTTGTGGGAATCCTCCTGCCTCAGCTGCCTACACTCAGCAACTGTTAAGCTATTAATTGTCAGAAAGGAGCAAGGAGGAAGTGAAGAGAGGTAGGTTATGGGCCAATGAGAGAGGGGCTTCCATGACTGGCCAGGCTATTGACTTCAAGGTTTGGAGTAAGAGCGATGAACCCAGAATGAGGTTACAAGGACTTGAGTCTCAATTGCTGGAGCTTGTAACTTGGAATACTTTCCACACCACCCCTGGGGGTCTGTTTGCTCTCGAGGGCCTCTTCCAAATTCTACACTGTAAAGTGATGCAGAGGGGCTGTGCTGGTGAGCACGGCCATGAGGAGAAAGAAAGGTTATGCCTGCTCGGTGCGTGAAGATGGAGGGAAACACCACAGAAGGTTCCAGAGCTTGAGCTAAAACGAGGAGGTTGGAAAGAGTAGGCCTAGAGGGAAGAGAGGCTATTTCAGTCTGAACACACAGGGAAAAAAAATAACAAAACAAAACAAAAAAGGAGAGTAATACATTCTAGTAGAAATAACTGTCAAGAAGTCGTTAAAATGCAGACCTGCATTCTGGGAACCATTTATAGAGTGCTAACTGGAAGCCGTGAGAATGAATGTCACCGACTCCTCTCCTTGACTCCGAGTGACTTGAGAGCCACAGACCTAGACTATGACCTTGGTGGCCAGAAGAAGTACTGATGTTGCAAGGCAAGGTATTGGGGGAAAAAAAGTCAGGACCAATAGAAATCCAATAGAAGTAGCAATATGTTTGCTCCTCAGGGGCCTGCGGACCAGCACATGGGAGGACTTGAAGGAAACCTTCCCAAGAGGCCCTGATTTCAGGGGTCTGCCAGTGGGAGGTGGGAGCCTTGTCTCTGGGCCTTTGTATTACTTGTAGGCCGTGGCCCTGGCAGAAACCACCCCCCACCCCAGATTCCCCTGGCTACCACTATGTATTTTCTTTTTTTTTTTTTTTTTTTTTTTTTTGTTTTTTGAGACAGGGTTTCTCTGTGTAGCTTTGCGCCTTTCCTGGAACTCACTTGGTAGCCCAGGCTGGCCTCGAACTCACAGAGATCCGCCTGGCTCTGCCTCCCGAGTGCTGGGATTAAAGGCGTGCGCCACCACCGCCCGGCTTGTATTTTCTTTTATAATTTATTTCACTTTATTTTATGTGTATTGGTTTGAAGGTGTCAGGTCCCCCAGAACTGGAGTTACAGACAGTTGTAAGTTGCCATGTGGGCGCTGGGAATTGAACCCGGGTCCTCTGGACGAACAGTCAGTGCTCTTAAGCACTGAGCCATCTCTCCAGCCCCGAGTTTTGTATTTTCCTTCTCCTCCTCTCCCTTCAGGGGACCATTGGCAACTTTTAAAAACAAAACAAAACCAATAAGCCAGGCCAGGCAGTGGTGGCACACACCTTTAATTCCAGCACTTGGGAGGCAGACACAAGCAGATCTCTGTGAAGTTTGAGGCCAGCCTGGTCTACAGAGTGAGTTCCAGGACAGCCAGGGCTTTTACACAGAGAAACCCTGTTTTGAAAAAACCACACCAAACAAAAAAATCAGCCTAGCCTTCCTGTCACTGCCCAGTTCCCACACATTCCCCCTCCTGTGCTCCTGGGTCGGAAATTCTGTTGTACGGTTTAAATGTGTCGTGAATGCTGGCTTTGAAAAGAGCATTTCTCTTAGCCTTGTAATTAGAAGCCAAGGCCCAGGCTCTGACACGAAGGTTTGTGAAATCTCCTGCTCACCATTCACTGGCAGTGAAACTTCCCATTGCTGGCCTCAGGGTGAGCGAGCAAGCAGCAAAGGTGACCAGTGTTGGCAAGGACGCAGTAGTGGTAGTAATGGTGGCAGTGGCATTGCTGTGGTAGTATTGGCAGGCGGTCACAACTTTCCAAAGTCATTGGCCAGAATTGCTCACCAAAAAAAAGCTACGACCTTGTAGTAAGACAAAGTCTATTATTTTTGTTTTTGTTTTTGTTTTTTTGTTTTTCAAGACAGGGGTTCTCTGTGTAGCTTTGCACCTTTCCTGAAACTCGCTTTGTAGCCCAGGCTGGCCTCGAACTCACAGAGATCCACCTGGCTCTGCCTCCCGAGTGCTGGGATTAAAGGCGTGCGCCACCACTGCCTGGACAGACTCTACTTTATAACAACTGTAAAGGTGGGGGATTTTCGGTGACCTAGTGCCTATGGGACATCTTGGCCACAGGCAATTCATTCATTCAGCCATCACTGACTTAGCAAGGAACTGAAGTTCTCAGAGCCAGGATAGCAGGGGCTCCAGAAATAAGGAGTGTTTTACGTCTAAGGCCTTCTGTTAAAAAACTAAATAGTGGGTGGGAAGAAGGGGAATCATGTGAATTGGGTCTTGTGTCATGCCAACACAGTTGGGAATTCAAGCCAAATTTCATGCCTGTCCAAATGCAAGCGTGCGTGCGTGCGTGCGTGCGTGTGCGCGCGCGCCTTTCTCCAGGTATAATACTTTAGGAGCTGACCATCCTGGGACTCAGGGACCAGTCTTCCTCCTTTCCCAAATCTTATGTATTTCTCACTGCTAAACCTGACCCTGGTCCTCATGTCCTGTAATCCCAGCACTGGGGAGGCAAAGGCAGGAGAATCCTGAGTTCGAAGCCAGCCTGAGCTACATAGTGAAGCTCTATTTAAATTGCAACAACAATAAAACCATCATATTAATTAGAGAGTACGTTTCATAAGTGTTTCACTACCACCTTCCCCAAATCCTGCCAGGATGAGGTTTGGCCTGCTTCACTTTCCCACATACTTTTCCATCCAGGATTTTTTTTTTTTTTAAATCAAGCTTTGTCATTTCTTAGCCGAGTCTAGTTCAGTCCTGAGGTCAGTTTTTATTTCAGTTCCTTTAGGCACTAGGCCAAATGACCCAGTGAAGGCTGATAAAGACTCACTGACCTAGGCACGGGAAGGGAAAGGGAGGTGAAGGATGTTTCTGGGTAATTCTAAAATAAATCTTTTCCCCGTTTGTCCCTGACCTTTGGACAACCTCCTAAGTCTCTCTACTGTGTGTGTGTGTGGGGTGGGGGGACGGGGGCGGGTAGGTAGAACAGGTGTCCTCAGCCAGCTGTAGGACCTTGACTAGGTTACCTTCTGGGCCTATTTCCTTCTTTACCAATAAGCACATAAAATGACAATAACAGATCAATGAGGTGCCTTTCGGTTGTGGTTGTCTAGGATGCTCTGCACCTGAAATCTTGAAGCACTTCCCTGGGCCTTCTCTTAAGGTTCAGCTTCTTTTAAAACTATAGTCGAATTCTGATTCAATAGCATACCTAAATGGTTGAACTTGGATCTGCTCCCATTTTCCAGGAGACACGAAGCATACTAATGTGTAATCCTAAAATCTAGACATCATTCTTTCAGGGCGGAGCTGGGGATACACCAGCTCAGGGAGGGGTGCCTGGGGAAAACACGTCTGGGTTTTCACCCCTGTTATGTGGAGGGCACGTAGGCCTGGGATTTCTAAATATGAAACTTCTGGGAAACAGTGGGTGAGGGCTGGGGCAAGAAGTGGGAGGAGGCATGGAAAACTATAAACTAACTACTGAAGGCAAGTATTGAGTTTAGGAGCAAGCTGGACACAGACTGCTGATGGTCCGAGACCAGAGAAAGCAGCATTGGAATAGTGCAAATTCAGCTCACTGTGCACACAGGAGGCAATTTGGTCCCCTGTCCCAGCTGTTCCAGACCTATAGCAGCTCCCGTACAGTTTTCTTTGGCTCAGAGAAGCAGAGGCCTCCCCCGAGCCCTGGCCCCCCTCTACCGCAAAGCAACTGGCTTCCATTACCCCTGACAGCTCCAGAGCAACGAACGGTCCAGCCCCCGGCCCTGCCTGGCTCCACATCATTCCCTTTTATGGCGAAGGTAGAGCAAGAAAGGGGAAACCCGTTTCTAGCTGGAGAGAGGGTTGTAGAGATTCAGGGTGCTGCTACCCTCACCAGTGACCCTCGGATGTCTGTTTGTCTATTGCAGTCAACTCTCTTCTTCACCACAAACCCACGACCCCTCTGGCTTATCCCAGCCCTTCCTTTCCTACCCCCTCCTTCACATCCGGGGGGTGATTTCCCACTTGGCCGAGGTCCCACGTTTGGTTTTTGATTATGAGAGGGTCCGCCCTAATTTCGACGCCCACCTCCAGGAGTGGGATGGAGGCAGGGTGCCCGCCTGAGACGGGTACTGGCCAAGTAGTCAGTGATCCGCCCGTTTGGTAGGACGTGGTTTCAGAAAGACTAGCACCCGTGAGAGCACCGGCGTCCTCAGTCCTGTCCATTCGGCACCACCTTCCACTCCATCCCCACCGCCTGCGAGCCTGGGAGGGGACCGGGAGGGCAGGACCCAAAGGAAGCACCTGGCTGGGTCGGGCAGGGAAGCGAAGGGTGGCAGCGTGCAGGACAGTGAGTCGGAGCCTGCGGGTCAGGCCCGGCCTCCCGCCCGCAGCACCCTCGCCCTAGCCCACTCCTGGGCTCCGGGGAGGCTGCCAGCACAGCATCGCCAGCAAACCGCGGCTCTCCCCGCGCCAGCTGCCGCCAGCTGCGAGATCGCAGCCCCGCCCCGCCCCCCGCAGAAGGGCGGCCCCCAGGCTCCGCCCAAAGACCCGCCCACCGCAGCTGGGCGGCCCCGAGGCTCCGCCCAATACCCGCCCCTCGCAGCTGGGCGGCCCCGAGGCTCCGCCCAGGACCCGTTCTGTGTGTGTCTGCGCACGCGCACGCGCGCCGCCCGGAGCAGACGAGTCGGCGTGGTAGAGAAGCCGGAAGTGCCTCGTTGTTTCCCCGGCCGGCTCTACGGAGTTCCGGCTCAGGTCGCCTCCCTGGAGCTTGTGCCGCGGTAGCGTCGGAGCCGAGGCGAGCCGGTCAGGTGAGAGGCTCGCAGGCGCCGTGTCCCACGCGAGCCCGGCGGAGGCTGGACCGCGGTGGCGAGGACCGACCGGGCCCGGGGAGGGCCGGGAGAGCGCGGCCCGAGGCTCAGTCCCTCCCCTTGTCCGCAGGATGATCACGGACGTGCAGCTCGCCATCTTCGCCAACATGCTGGGCGTGTCGCTCTTCTTGCTGGTGGTGCTCTACCACTACGTGGCAGTCAACAATCCCAAGAAGCAGGAGTGAAAGTGGCGCTTCCTCCGCCCCAGGTAACGGTCCGGGCAGTGGCGCCCAGGCCCGGGAGAGCCGGGTGGTGAGGCCGCGCCAGGGCCTGCAGGCCTGGGGACGTCAAGTCAGCGAGTGCCGAGCCGAGCTTAGTCCAGAGCCGGGCCCCTGTGTTCGCACCCTGTACAGTGCCTTGCAATGCGGCTTCCTATCCAGTGTGGGTGGGCTTCCGGGTCCTCCTCTGGCTCCATTTTGAGGTTCCCGGTAGCTAGAGGCCCAGGTTACAGGGTCTGGTTACAGGGAGGCGTTGACGCCAGCACCAGCGCGGCGTGACTGTGCCCACCAAATATGGGGGATCGGGCCCCACTTTCCCAGAGGCCGAGGCGGTATTTAGGCAGGTTTGGGGGAAGGGCATGGTAGTGAACGATGTAGGCTTATTTCCATGTTCCGGAGCCAGCGACGTTGTTTTTTTTATGGATGAACCACAAACACCATCCAGAGAGGAAAGACGGGAGGGAGGGGGCAGAGTCTGGAACCCAAGTGTGCTTAAAAATGTGAGGGGAGACGACGGGCTAGGTGGGGGTTGGCTCCTGAAGGACTCCCCCCCCCCCCCAGGCGAGCTGCAGCATTTTCCTTACCTCGGGTCTTTCCCCTTTTTTCTAGGGTTCCAGGACATAGTCTGAGGCAAGATGGAGGGTGTGAGGGGCCTGCGCCCTTCACTTCATCTCTCCTACCCATCACAGCATACAAAGCAACTACACCTGGATTTTTCCAAACAACTTTTATTTCCTCAAAGTCTTCCTTAACCCTATGGAACAAGAAGCTGCCACTGAATAGGGCCCAGTATAGGGGCTGCTTTCTTTTCTACACCCTCCCCCCAATACAAAAATATAGATACGTATTTTTTGTGGTCCCAAAATCTTGTGCTGTGGAGGGAGGGAAGGGGTGGCAGGTCCCTGTTTTGTTCTGTCTCAAGGTGATGTTCTGCAAGGCCTCGGACAGTGTGGCCAGTATTCCAAGGAGCTATGGTTGTCACATGGTATCAGCAGCTGGAAGACGGGACTAACATAGCGTTTCACTGTGCTCCCTCACCTTAGGTCTACATCCTGGGCATGGAGGTAAAGGCATTGTCAGACCCTGGGGAAAATAGCGAGTGATGGAGATTTAGGGACCAAACAAACCTCACATTGGTTCAAGGGCCCCCTGCTGTAACAAATCCGGGTTGGGGAGTCAGAGAGAGTACAGGAAATAGGAGAAGAGGCAGGGGCAGAGCGGGGCCGTGGGGGGCCGGCCTGAGGCAGCCTGCAACAGAGAAGAGAGAGGAAATCAGGGTTGTGGAAACAGCCCCTTCTGTGGTCTGTTAGCCAAGGTGAGAAGGGAAATGAGAAGGTGGGTGGGGACAGGCAGATTGATTACTGCACAGATGTCTGATACTAGAACTAGCTAGCTAGTGCCTAGGCCTTAAGAACCTAGCTACAAGTTATCCTTTGAAGTGAAGACTGAGGCCATGGGAGAATAAAAATCAGGGACTAGATTATGAATGAAAGTGCATTTAGTCTTTGGATAAAAGAGAAAATGATCCTGAATGGTGGGAATGGGCGGAAGGAAAAGTAGAAATGAGGGGTAGAATGAAGGGCTGGACTCCGGTGCTCACCCTGGTGTAGCAGAGCGGGGTCCCGGCTCCTGCTCACTGCTCTCTCTGGTTTGGGGGATAGGGGATGTGGGGCTTGAAGAGCCTCTCATCCCTCTGCGAGTCGGCGGTGAGCTCCGGCCCAACCTGGGCCTAGCCTGTGTGGACAGGGGTAGTCTAAGAGGTTGGGTTCTTCCATGAGGCTTTTCTGCTTCTAGAGTTTCCATGCAGAAGAATCTAGCACAGAAATCAACAGAGGTGCTAGGACCTTGAACTCCTGGGCACTGTTCCTAGCTGAGAGGATGAGGAGGGTGGTGGCTCTAGAACGCCCAGATTCAGTTTATGACAACATGCCAGGCCTTACTTATCTAAGGGTGGCGAAAGGACCCAGCATTTCACCTCCATGGGTATCCCATGGCCAGGAGGTGGCTGAGGAGAGAAGCACCATGGAGGAAGAGGGACGAGAACTAGCAGGCCTCCCTCAGCTTTCTGAGCCTCCGCCCCTGCCAGAGCAGCTGACGCTTCGTCAGTCAGCTGCCTCTACCCAACTCTAGTCAAACTAGGAAGAAGAGCTTGTCTGAGCTGGAGCTGATGGTAGGGTTCCTAGGAGCAGTAACCAGATGTGTTACCTGGGGAATCCGGGACCCCTCCTGGCGGAAACTCTCCTCGGGCAGGTCTGGTCAGAAAGAGAGGAGAAGCTAAGGACGGGCAGGGAAAGGCAAAGCTAGCAGGCTGCGGTTGGGGTGCGTCTGGCAGGGACAGTGGAGTCTGAAACAAGCAAGATACCTGGCTGACTGGGACAGGGGAGGTTAACACACAGGTACCGTGGCAGCTCTGCTAGGCTGGTGACAGAAGGCGCTCAAACAGGACTCAACAGTTGCCCTCCCAGGGCTCAGGAGAAGAGTGCCTTCCTGGGTTCTCCTAATGCGAAGGACATGGAAAGACCCCCAAAATTTTACCTGCAAACGAGTCCTAATGCAGGGGATCCGAGCACCAGCCCCTAGCAGACTTTTCCCAATCACCATGACAGCCTCTGGCTTGTCCCCTGAAGACGAGAATGAGCAGCTGCTCCCTAGAGAACAGAGGAAACTGACATCAAGGCAGGACTAGGAGAGACAGGGACTTCGCTCACATCAGTCTCCTGACCTTGTTTTGTTTTCTTTATAGTGCTGGGAGTCCAATCTAGGATTACTTCACGATAAGCCGGGTCTCACTGCTGAGCTACATCAGCAGCCCTCACCCTCAGCACCAGTGATAGTTGGCAGTACAATCCCTTGTTGTTACAGTGTGTTTGTGCATAGTAGGATGTGTATCAGCATCCCCACCTTAAACTATGGGGTACTGTTTCCTCCTTAGGTCCTTGCCCACTGTAATAACCAGAACCTCTTTGGATGCTGTCATATTGTCCCTGGGTGGCAAAATTGCTTCTGAGGGGTTCTAGTCTGATCCAAGGAGTGAAGCTGCCACTTTGGGTTAAAATTCAACCCTCAAGTTTAATGACTCAATCTGTAGCCTTAGAGCCCGCTCCAGTCATATGTTTTGGTATTTAGGAATGAAGTCCAGCTGGGCATAGTGGACTTTTTCATCCTAGCATTCCAGAGGTAGAACTGGAAGGCCAACTGGTCTATATAATGAGTTCCAGGACAGGCAGGGCTACACAGACTTGTCTCCAAGGCCGAGTCGGGGAGTCCATTATGCACAACAACTGGACTGAGGACTAACTTGATTAAAAACTGTTAGGTTGGTACACTATATGCTGGACTCAATCATAGAAAACAATCCTGCTAGGCACGGTGGTGCCCGCCTTTAATCCCAGCACTCAGGAGGCAGAGGCAGGTGGGTCTCTATGGGTTTGGGGCCAGCCTGGTCTAGAGAGTTCCAGGACAGCCAGAACTACAAAGAGAAACCCTTTCTCAAAAGAAAAAAGAACAATCCCATTTAGTTCCTTATACCACTGGATCTCTAACTTAAAAGGAGTAGGTGCCTGTGAGTTTAGTTAGGGCAGAGGATCCATTTATAGTCAAAACAGGCGAAAAGCCTGTGTTTTCCAAATGTTCCAGTTTTATCCCTGCTCCTAGGTCTTGCAGTTAGGGAGCTGCACTTCGCAGGTAGGAAAAGTCCTCAGATTCTTTCACTACAAGTGAGGACTAGATAGTATAGAGCAGTTCCTGCACAGAGTGAAAGGTCAGTAAATGTTAACTGTTAACTTTATTTTAGAAATTCATCTCATTGCATTCCAACCTCCTATACAAAGGCACATGTGGTAGGAATATGAGGTACCAGAATAGCTTGCATCTGCTCTGAAGTGGCCTTGACATCAGGTCAAGAGGGGAAGTCCAGGTGAGGGAGGAGTACGGCTGAAGGGGTTTCTTCTTGAAGCTTAGTTGGTAGCCTGTCTAAGCCCTGGGTGGTAGGGAGGGTAAGAAGCTGGGCAACCTCGAGTTCAGGGGCTGTGGGTACAGACCTGATAAGTTGAGTGAATTGGGCAGTAGGCAGGAGCCCAGGTTTCGTGAGGAGGCTGGGCCAGAACTAGGAAGAGTTGGGGATGGGGCCAGGCTGCTTGTGGTAGGTCGATGGTTCAGTGGCTGCTGCCGCCGTCTCCTGTCGGGGCATCGGGGCTCTGAGCGGAAAGGACACAAACAGGTAGAAGATAAAATAAGTGAGACGCTGTATGATAGCCTTCACTGACCTGCTGGTCTCCCTTTGGTCTTAAGAACAGTGCTCCCAACCTTCATCTTCTCATAATCCTGAAATCTCTAAGGTCCTTTCCTCACCAAGTGCGTTCTCTCAGACATTTCTACCTGTTAAGTCCGAGTGCCAAACCAAATCTCATGGTCTTCTCCCCTGTCCTTTTTCCTGTCTGCTAGAAAGCTCACTCCACTTTCCTGTCCCCCCTTGCATTTACGTTTGTTGAGTCAGATCCTAAGGTTCGGTGCCTGTAGTAGAATCTTACTCAGGCCATCACCAGTGTCTAGATGCAGATCTTTCTTCGCTGTTCTTTCTCCTTTAGCTTGACTTTCGAGTGTGGCTCAATTCTGAAGGTCTTTTTAAAGATGACATCTACTCTAAACCTTTACATTCAGAGTCCTTCCTGTGTTGTGTCTCCCGGCTACCTATCATTAGGATGCTGGCTTGATCATTCATCCCTCAGCCGTTGTTGCTACTAGCTGTGGGGTTCCTTTGAAATTTCCCTTTCTCTTTTTAGGGAGTACCTTGGCTCCCTCCCATGTCCCATCTCAAATGTCAGCTCCCTGTAGTTACCTTGGCCATTTACAGGCAGAATTAGTTCTCAGCCTTTTTTCACATGGCTAGTAGTTGTTTATGGATCAGTCACCTCTCACAGTTTAAGGGCATACTTAACCTCTAGGGGCAGTACTCTGATACACTCCTTTGGCTAGAACTTGACAGCTACAGGTTCTGAAGGGTGGGGTCCCAGAGACACACAGGGTGGGTGGATGGGAAAGGGGACTTGCAGGTTCAGTAGCTTTTAGCAGGTGCCATGTGCTCCTGAATTACCGCAGAACCAAAGAAAACTGGTGTCAGTATTCCAGATGTCCTCTACAAGCTCTAGGTGTGTGGTGTGAAAAGTGTCCAACTCTGCAAGTCAGTGACAGTGACTTCATCTTGTCTACACTGAGTTGTAGCAGGCAGTGCCATATACATAGCAGTGCAAACCTGTAATCCCAGCATGCAGAAGGTTGTGGAGTGTGATCACAAGTTCTAGGCCAGTGTGTGCTTCATACTGAGGCCCCGTTTGAAGGCATGTTTCTGATCTATCTTAGAATGGAAGCCCTTCTGGCTATGTGACACTCTACTGGATGCCAATTAGAGTCTAAGGTGGACAGTGTAAGAGCCAGACCTTAGGGGCTAGTGAGTGGAAATGCTGATATGACGGCAGAAGTCACCCGAAACATTAGTCACCCTCAGTGACTTGTCATACTTACGTGTATAATAGACCTGGTGGTTTTGATTTAAAACGTGGGCACTAGACCAGGTGGTAGTGGTGCACACCTTTAATCCTAGTACTCAGAAGGCAGAGACAAGCAGATCTCTGAGTTCGAGGCCAGCCTGGTCTACAGAGTGAGTTCCAGGAAAGCCACGGCAATTACACAGAGAAATCCTGTCTGGGGGCAGGGGGATGTGGGTACTAAAATTGTCTCTTAGGGTTGAATGTGTACCTTTAAGGCAGATCTCTGAGTTTGAAGCCAGCTTGATTTACACAAGTTTTAGACAAGCCAGGGTTATATAGTGAGACCCTGTCACGAAAATGAAAGCATATTCCTCAGCACAGAAGGCAGAAATAATAGGGTGCAGATGATCAGAGATCATGTCTATATACAGGCAAGCTGAAATCATGTGATAGGGTGATCCTTCACCTTACCCTAAGGAAATAATGAAGAAGCAGGAAAGTGATTGGAGTATGGTAATGCACATCTATAATCCCAGCCTCTGGAGGTGGAGACAGGAAGAAGGAATTCAAGGCCAGTTGTCTACAAAGTGAGTTTGAGCCCAACTTGGGCTATATGAGATTCTGACACATTGAAAAAGAAAAAAAGATTAAAACCTTTGGGACATATGTAGGTTCTAGTAATAAATGGAGTGCTGAAGGTCACTCCAGAAATAATGAAGCAAACCAGATAAAAGATAAAGCTCAGGAATCTTATCCCTAATGAGTTTCTGAAGAAAAGGCAAGGTCTGGTTGGTCTGGAAGATACAAGGTATTAAAGACAGCATTTCAATCAATTTAAGACCGCCGTAACACCTGCCCAGGCCTTCCTGTAATTTGTCAGTGAGAACACATGGCTGGCTCACTTTTTTTTTGGTCGGGGGAGGGATGTTTTGAGATAGGGTTTCTCTGTAACAGCCCTAGCTGTCCTCGAACTCACAGAGATCCGCCTGCCTCTGCCTCCCAAGTACTGGAATTAAAAGTGCACCACCACCACCTGGCTCTAGCTCACTTTTGTGTTTTGACTTTTGACTCCTCTTAATCCAGGTCTTATTCTATTCCTGTTGAGAGGATAAAAGGAGCCCCGATTCTGGATTTAGTTTGAAGTACAGACAACAGCTTAGTGCTGATTACAGGGTAATGTGATTGGCTCTGCTTCCAAAGGTGGTGAAACGGTATTTTATGGTAACAAGCTGGGACTGGCAGGATAGGACTGGACCTTATCAGAGATTACACGGTCTGGTAAATTGAGCCAGGCTGCCCTCACCTGCAAAGAGTTAGGATGCATGCATGTTCTAAGCACTAGAATCCAAGGTGTCATAGTTGGAAATACTAGTCTCTCCATGTAGTGCCCTAGATATTATTGAGTCCTTGGAATGCTCACACAGCCGGTTCTTATAACTCTTTGAAAATTAGAAAGATTAGATAAGCATTTAATTTGACTCCCAACTAAACTTTTCACTCAACATACAATAAATGTTTGCTGAATACTGAAGTGTTAGGCATAGTGCTAGGTACTGGTGTTGGGGGAAATTCCCTGATGCTGGTTTGCAGTGGAAAAGGAAAAGTGGCAATGGTGAGGGACAGCGGGTCCTCTGACTCACTCCAGAGGAGCTGCCTTGAGGGCTGGACATTAGCTACTCTACCAGACGTTGCCGGTTAGCTGAGCCAAGGCATTGACTAGATCAGGAAAGAGTTCCAGGAAGATCAGGTTCAGGCGACAGCTGTGAGTCAGATGAGAGGTGCTGGTGATGGGGTGACAGTTAAAGGCTCGTCTTTATACTGCCTCATCTTTCACATCACTGTTTGGCTGCATGGGCTGAAGGGCCAAGACTAGAATCATGCAAGAGGGAACCTAGGATGTAAAACTGAAGGGGGCTAGTGCTTGATGGTGGAACTTTGTGTCTGGGTGCCTCACCTGCCGCTGCGTCACGGCGAGGAGACCTGCCTTGTCACTCTGCCGCTCTAGTTCACCTCTGCTTTGGCAGTGTCGCACAAGTCTCTGGCTTTACGTCCACACTGGAGTATTCTCCAGTGACCTCTTCCCTACAGCCACAGTAGCTACAGATCGCGTTGCTGGTGTTTCTGAGACAGGAGACTGGCATGTGCTACAGATCTGGACAGGTAGCCAGAGCATGGTTTGCAGGTGGGGGAGTCGGCTAGATTCTGGCCCTAAGGTCAGGGACTATTTGGCTTCCTACGGTAAGAGCTTTCCTCTTTGTCTGAAGTTGGTGATTTACTGGCTTTCTACAGCACCATCTCCAGCTTGAGATGGAGCCTTTCAGACCAGTTCCCTGCCTGCCTTAAGCTGCTGGCTGACCTGCCCAGATCTTTCCTGAGAAAACTCCCTGGAACTCCTAATCTCATATTTGTTCTAGTCAATAAAACCAATAAAATGTATAGCTAAATATGATATACACAGTAATTGAAATTTTTTATGGGGAGGGTGTGTAGAGCCTCAAACTCACTATATAGGCAAGGGATGACCATGTCTATATCTTCAAGTGCTGGGATTACAGGCATGTACCACTCACTACACCTGACATAGAAATTTTACAAATAAATTCACAAGCCAACACAACAAAATTATCAAACCACAGTCCAAATTTTGGGGTCATAAAGTATACCTCATTTATGGTTAAAATTTCTGAGATCTGGGGGTCATATTTTTTTCTTTTCTAGCTTTGAAAACAGGCCAGCCAAGATGGCTGAGTGAACAGACACCATGCCTGACAAGCTGAGTCCAGTTTCCAAGACCCACATGTAGAAGGGAGGACAATTCCCATCAGTTGTCCTCCCACCCCCACACGGGTCCCACGACATGCGCCCTGCCCACAGACACACAATAAATAAGTATAAATAAATAAACCCGATAGCCTGCTGTGCTAGAAGCCAGAGAGCCAGAGGTGTGGAAGCAAATGTCACGTGGTAGGACAGATCACCCTAGACAAGTAAGTTTTCTCAAGAGTTGACTGAAGATGCCATGTCCAGATGTTAGTCTGCACTGCAGCCCTATCTAAAATCAGAGCCAGTCTCCCTTCCTTGGGGTCTTAAAGAACAGTGCCAGCAAATGCCTGGCAGAACGCTTTTACGATTCCTAGGGCCTCACTTTTTAACTCCGTACAGTGTCATTTTGATAGTAACTTTCATCTTGACCCCTTGACTTCAAAGCCATAGTTTTCTGCTTTTACAAATACTTATTCAAGTCTTGGGGGCATCTCTTCTCTACCCAGCTCTTTCTGTTCCAAGCTCGTTCACCCAGGAACATGCCTTCTCACTTGACGTTACTGGCACTTCTATCTATGTGGTAACTTAGATCTCCAGTTCTCCACTTGCCTTTACTATAGTTCTGCATGTCTAAAGGCATCTCCATAGATAACCTAAGAAATCTAGGCATGTCTAAAGTAGCTTTTCACTGTTTTTCCCCAAAGTGTCTTCATGTCACCATAACTTCCCTGTGGGACATAGCTTTGAAGCCTCCTAGCTCATCTGCCTTCTACCATTACTGAATGCTGCTGCTTCTGTTCTGATGCTTAGACATCCCCCTGTTGCAGGCCTTGGTCCAGGCTCTAGTTGCTCATGTGTAAACAAATGACTGCACGCCTCCCCTCTCCCTGTCCAGACGCAGAGCCCAGTCTCTTTGTTCTCATTTTTCTTAGAAGCGTATAGTTGCTACCATATGCCTCATTTTAAAACATCCTTGTTTTCAAAACAGTTCCACTTCCCACGTTTCTTTACCAGATTTTGTGGGTGAAGGGTGTAGTCCTTTGTATGCCAGTTAAGTATACATGCTTTTGCTATCCACCCAGGCTGTGTTTCTGATCATGGCTGTCATTTCTCATTTCTGGAATGTTTTTGTCAAGCCACATACTATTTATTTTTCAAAGCTGTTTCTCAACCGAACATTCTTTGCTTAATTGCTCATGACCTACCACAGTAGCTCCCCAAATGCCCTGGATGTTTATAATGTGCATGTCCTTTTTATGTGTATTTACTCTCTTCTTTCCGCTGTTAAGCTTCAAGTCAGTCAACCAAGAATTACTTAGTATTCAGGCTGCATATTTTCTATTAGTCCTCTGGGGAAGTACCAGAGAAAGAATACAAGCTCTCACATCAAGGATTTCAGTGCAAAGTTCTGCATCAGGGAGTGGGGCTGGAGGATGTCACCAAAATACTGATTAAAAACTGCCTATGGCTGGGAATGATAGCCTGCAACCTATAATCCAACAGTTGGTAAGTTGAAGCAAGAGGATCCTAAGCCAATCTAGGCTACAGAACTCAACTCGGCCTCAAAAAGACAAAAGAACTGCCTTGAATCCTCACGTAATGATATAGAGAAGGACCTTCATGGTCAAGGACGGAAGATTTATAATGCTGATGAAGAAATTATGAGCTATGATCTAGGAAAGGCTGACAAAAGAAAGAAAAAAACAACAGAAAAACTTCATGCAGATTTAACATGGGAGACTGGATATACTGGAGCCTGAAAGCCAAGCTGGAAAAACTGCCACTTAAGGAATACACCACTCTACCACTTCACCCTGTGAGGAGAGTCTCATTAGGTAGCCCAGATTGGCCTTCACTTGTGATTCTCCTGCTTCAGCCTACCAAGCCAGGGTTACGGGTATGTGCCACCACACCCACTGGACGAGCTGTTCCTAAAGCAGTCTAAGTTTTCTTGTCAGAAAAATGGGAACATCATCTATCCCACAGGACCTGGTTGGATTAAGTGAAGCTATTTATGATATTGTCTCATTCATTATTAAACGCTATCTAGCTATGAAGCATCATGATTACGAATTTAATATGTTAAAGCACAGTGCATAGAAGTATTTATTCCCAGGTTAGACAGACTCTCAAAGGGGGTTGGAATGTAAACAGAACCAGGTTTCGTATCAGAAATAGGAACATCCTAATTAATTGAAGCTGGGCTTTCTCTGCAGCTTCTTTAAGTAGCAGTCAGATTTACAGACACCGACTAGGGCATATCAGGGCCAATACAAAAGCCAGGTTGCAAACTGAATAGTACAAAAATGCTCATAGTTCCAGCTTACAAGTCTCCATGTTTTGACAAGATTTCTATAGCCCAGAAAACGCCAACAGTACTGATTTGTGGTGTATATTTCTAGAACTAATACTACAAAGTTCTCTCCCCCAACACAACCCAGCTTCCTGCCAGCTTTTGTTCCCCCATCCCCACCCGATTCCAGTCCATGCGTTGGTCATAAACATCTGACCCAGAACCTCTTATCAGGTGAGACCTAAAACTTACTAATGTCTATTGTGCCATTGTGCACATTGATGAACAGGGATATACGCTGATTTATATGTCTGGAATAGAAGCTGTTTCAGTTCTGCTTCTCCTTGGAAGAACTGGGATCTTGAATTACTATCTGAATAGCCGTGAAGCCAGGAAGTATCAGCCCACAGAGGCCGTGGACAGTGCTCATCATTCTACAGTGCTAGTTTGAATTTCCTCCTCCTGCCAACAAGAAGACACTGCAACATTGTCCTCGATATGGAAGTTCCATGTCTGGGTTTGGCTCTGCTTTAGCTAGTGTTTTGTCCTTGGAAATGTCCCTGGCTCCTAGCATGTGCTGAAGCTACAACCCCCAGGCCTTCTTCCTGTGGCCGGCCATACACAGTACTGCTCTGAAGTCGTGCCGCAGGAACAACATTCGCAGGAGAGGCTGGAGGTTCTTCTGCTACAGACTAGTTTATTAAGTCACCCCTTGTGTGTCTTCAAGCTCTCTTCCCCCAGCAATGCCCCAAACAACCGAACATCTGCTGCAGGGTTGCCCAGACCGGCTTACCTCTGACAGGGCCCAGCACCCGATGGCTGACCTTCTGGGTGCTGGAGCTCAGGCCTGGCAGCCCTGCAGGCCGACTGCCATGAAAAGGGAAGCTGGGAGAGTTCTTCATCTGTGGAGAGTTTTGTTGGCTGCCGCCGCCACCGCCACCGCCACCACCACCGCCACCTGTGCCAGTGCTGAAACTTCGAGCTCGGCTCAAGGCATTTTCAGAGCAGGAGACGGGTACTCCACTGCAAAGAAGCAGACACCAGTTAAGGCCTGGGGAGAAGGGTCCTAAGGCTTCCTTAGGACACAGCAATTAAAATTCACTTCCCGCCTCAAAGGGCATAGGAACCCATTCCCAGGAAGGAAGGAAAGAGGGAATGCATGCCCATGGATGGAGAATCTAACTTGGGACAAAGCCCCTAATCTTGGAAGGGTCATCCTAAGTAGCTTTATTTCATAAAGGATTTCTCCCTTATTTTGTTGGTGCTGGCTCTAGAACCCTGGCCACAAAGACAGGGGTTTTCTGCACTGTTCTGGATCTAGGAATCCCCTGGACTGATTTTCAGCTCCCTCAGCTGTAGCTCTAGGTGAAAGGGGCGAGGCTCCTATTCTCAAAAACTGAAGTAATCTCACCAGTTTTCATTTACCCAGGACCCACCACGTGGCACCCCCTCCTCACCCACCCCTAGAGCTTGCCAACCGTCCAGCACCCTGCTGTGCCCTGCTGCTGGTCTTACTTGTTACTTTTGGGAGGAGTCCGCGAGCCTCTCTTCTTGTTCACGCCCACATTCACAGTGCTGGTCAGACCCCTGCTGTTGCGCACATGCTTCAGCATCCAGGCCCGCAGGTTCGTGAGGCTGTTGTGTTCTGACAGCACAATCCGGGGCCATGGGTTACATTCGGCCATGTCCAGAGCTGCGATGGCCATCGCTCTTCCCACCTGTGGGGAGGTCAGCGTGGGTCAGTGTCTTTGTCCTCTAGTCTAGCTGCTGTTTGGGGTGTGGTACACAGCACAACAGGAGAGAAGCAGCCAGATGTAACAGTGGGTACCCTGGAGTTTGTGCCCAGGTTCTTTAACTCAAGTCTATCCACAGCTCGCTGCTCTGAGCAGGGGCTGGGGTGCTTTTGGTTGACACTATGAGTGAATTTCCCAGGAGAAAGACTTTGTATCTGTTACAACCTGAAGTTCTCTTTCTTTTATTTGCCTAGAAAAAGACACATTAAGACTATAATAATGGGTGCTTTTGAATGTAGGGGTGAATCAATCCACGAGGAAGATCAGCTGAGCCCAGGTGATTTACTTCGATGTGCCAGGGTTGGGATCAGAAATCATGCCTGTGTTCCTGCCTGTTACCATGACAGTCACCTGAAGAAAATAAACAACCCTGCAGAGCACCTGAGATTTGGGCATGGATTCTTCCCAGGTTTTGGGGTTCCCACTTAGTCTATGGATTCCTACCTGCTCAAACAGCTCCACAGTGTATCTGGAGGGGAAGGCCGGCGGGGGAGGGGGGCTGGCACGCCCGTTGTCGTGGCAGGCGGCCGGGATGCTGTTGACCGAGCGTCCGGTGTTGTAGTTGCACTCAAGTGTGTAGCTAAGACACGGAGACCTGTGTCAGTGTCCTGTCTGAACAGGCTCCGACAGAGTGGCGAGGGACAGTGTGGATGGCCTAGAAGAGACCACTTGGAAACAAGACCAGGAGAAAGTGCTAATAATCCCAACTAACAACTGACTGTGTGCCCAGGAAGCCCTCCAAAAATAAGACTCCCAGATCAATGCCGACCGAGACTCTCTTAAGACTTGGTGCTTCCAGCCCTTACACACCCTGGAGTAGGTGGTTTTTCTTAAAGAAGTTGTTTTCTCAACTGTGCCAGTTTCCTCCCAACCTGTGTATTATCCCTGAGGCTTTGTAGATGGCAACGCGGCCGCTTCCCTCCTTGGACTGGCCATCCCTGCGGTCTCGGGCATACATGTTCTTCTCTGAGAAATTACAGCCCTGGAAGTCAAAGTGGGCTGAATTCAAGGAGATGAGCTTTGGATAGAGCATGTTTTCCACCTGTGTGGGGAAGAAAAGGCCACTCAGAAGACGGCACGGGAAGAAGGGACAAGGGACAAGCAAAGGAGGCAGCTGGTCATGTGACTGTAGCATAGACCATTGTGACCATCAGCAGTGATCAGTGCTTCTTCAAGTCGCACTGCTGAACATTATTTCTTTTAACATTTCCCCTCCAAATTTCCCTTCTGCTCTGGTTCTCAAGCTCTACAGAAGACTGGGGTGCTGGTAGCTTGCTCTTCCCTCAGGGGTCGTGATAGAATGGCTAAGCTGTAAGGGCCGCATGCCATCTCTTTGAAGCCTGTGCAGAGGCCGCATCTCCAGAAGGCCACCTTCCCACCTTGCCTGTACCCTCGCCCTCGTCTCCTAGCCTGCAACGCTGCCTGCCACACAGTACCTAGAGTCCTACCTGGGTGCTCTCATCACTAAAGCTGTTTCCGTACATGAAGCAGCCCCTTTTGGAAGCATGTCCATGCAAGTCCACATAGTAAGCAACACCACTCTCTTTTGGGGGGATGGTGTCAGGGGCTGGCTCCTCCAGTTCAGGAGGCTGCTGTGGCATAATCCACACAGTATTATCAGTCTTCTCTTCTGCTGGCTCTGTCTCGGTCCAGGTCTCGGCGTTGTCCCCATCAGGTGACTGCCCACGGTGGGCTTCATTGTGGAGGTTATTGGCTTTCTCGAGGTCAGAAAGAGGAGTCTCAAGAGGGAGATGGAGACTGGGCTGCTGGACGCTGGGACTCTTGGAGTTGAGGCGGGAGTGCACGTGATGGTAGAGAAGCACAGCTTTGGCGCCATAGATGGCGGGGTGCAGGACGGCGTCGGGCTTCAGGTACTGACGGTTCAGATTCACTCCCCGGGAGTCTGTGCTGTAGGAAGACAGGACCGAACAGGGTCTAGGTGTCTGGGCCAGCAAGAGACTAGTCTAGAGCAGGGACAGGAGACTGGAGACTTAGCTTACTGGAAAAGAGGAGGACATGGCCTTTCCGTGGCTCGTCCCCTACCACAGAAATCAAGGGCAGCTGAGCTCCCTCTACCGGAGGACGTCTTCACCGGTCCTCCTTCTGCCCCCACCCAGGAGTGTGCTTAGACGCAATCACACCCCTCACCTCACAGGAACATTAGAGGACCTTGTCCTTGTGCGGGTACAGAGGACTAGGCATACACACAAGTCAGAAGGCTGGCTGACTTTCACAGACAAGTGGGACCGAAGAGAACCGGGGAAACCCAAAGGACTGTTTAGGCTCCTTACCGGTAGTGACCCCGAACCACACCATCAGGGTTTAACATGGGAATCAGCTTAAAGACAAAGAGTCGACGTAGGGTTTGCGCCCGGGGGTCATCAGGTCGAAGGATGAAGTCCAAAAAGCCATTGAAGACAAAGCTAGATGGAGTCTCTCCAGGGTGTACCCTGCTGCTTAAGAAGAATATCTGAGGTGGAGAAGAAAGCAGAGAGAAGGTCAGTGGTGTCCCAGTTCACTCTGACATGGGGCAGAAAGAGCCCTGAGACTTCTAGCTGGCTGCCTGCCAGAGGTACAGGAATGCAGTCCTCTGCCCCAGGCTACAAGCTAAGCTGGGTCCAGAATGTGTAGAGGAGACGGCTTTACATTCGCCTCAGTGGCTGGGGCTGGAATAAGGCGGCCAGAGGACTGTGTTATTTCTTTATGCGTCTGTCTGTGGGCGCCTGTGGAGGCTGCAAGCCGTCCTATCCCCTGTAGATACAGGCAACCACACACACGTGGTGCTGGGAATCCTCTGGAAGGGTACCAAGTGCTTTTCAACACTGGGCCATCTCCTCTACCCAAGACACCGCTCTCTTCTCCCCACTCACCCTTTTGCCTGTGAAGCGGAACGGTCGGGGAGTGCTAAGGTCAGGAAATAGCTGCTCTAGACGAGGCTCCCGATCTTCTCGGAGCCCATGGCAAGAAGTGACTGTTAGTAGATCTACCCGAAGTCCATCCAGAGAATGGCAGAGCAGCTCCCGGTGGTAATAAATGCTATCCAGAGGACTGGGGGGATAAAATCATTAGTCGTAAGTCCCTAAAGTCTTAGCAAGAAGTGGGCAGCATCACCAGCTCAGGACTTGAGTTATCTGGTCCCTCACCAGAACCTTTGGGGCCTCTTAGTCTTTTGAACTGGTGAGCCTGGGGATGTTTGTGGGCCTGCACTGCCGGATGCAGAATACAGGACTGAAGCTGGGTATGTGCATTCGTGCATGCATGTGTGCATGCGCGTGCGTGCACGTGCATGACATGCCTGTGGAGGCCAGAGGACAACGTGCAGAAGTCGGTTCTCTCCTGGCCTGTCAGTTCTGGGGATGAATTCGCATCTCCAGGCTGCAGCACACACCTTCTCTACTCACTGCGGCATATTGCGCCACTGCTCCACCCCTTTATTCAGGGTGAACTTTTGTTCGATTTCCTAGTTTATGGGACGTCAGGATAGATTTGTGTAGACAGACAGCTGTCATCAGAGGGGCAGGTGAAGACGACATGCCACAGCACCGGCTAAATTCTAGGTAACTGATGAGCACCGGGCCTGTGGGGGATGCCGTGTAGGCGGTGGTATGGTTGCAAAGGAACACCTTTTTCAAAACGCTACGTTCTACGCAGGGAAAAGACGGGGGACGTTCTGGCCACGAGCTCTCAGGACAGATGCCAGAAGCAGCCGAGGTGCTGCAGGAGCTAAGACAGTGCGGCGGGGGAAGGGCGGGTGAGCACCTGTTGAGGGTAGAGTAAGTCTCTGGAAAGCGCTGGTCTAGCTGGCTTAGCAAATCCTGGCAGTCACTGTAGGAGAATGGGTAGCAGAAGGCGAAGAAGGTGGTGGCCCCCCGGCCCTCCACAAAACGGTGCACAAAGGACAGCACGAACTGTGTCTCTGTCATCTGGGGAGTGGAGAGGAAGAGGGAGGGGACAGTTATCTATATCGGGAGTGCGCTCCTCCTGTGGGGACGCCAGGAACTGACCTCTCGCTTCTCACCTTGACCAACTCCCTCCCTGATACTTTGCACATGAGAAAGAGCCAGCTTCTCCAGGCTTGCTGAAGGAGAGGCTCATCTTGGACCCCAGCTAGGGGTGGAAGAGAGAAGATACTAAAACTCAGGGGCTCCAGCTGCCTCGTGCTCCCTTTAGGAACGTTTCCTCCGCGAGCACTCAGGCTTTCCTCTAATGAAGAACTCACCTCAAAGGTGGGTCTGTCTCGAATGCGTTCCCAGCGTGGCCGGGAAGGCAAGGTGCGCACGAAGGGGGCCATGCCCTGAGAATACAGCTTGCTCTGCTTGTTCATGTTCATAATATTGATCTTGATAAGTCTGCCCGGAGTTCCTCCCCGGACACTGAAGTAGAACCATGATCTGAGAAGCAAGAGTGGCCGGCTGTCAGTCAGACGTGGGGTGGTCAGAGAGACGGTGTGTGGGGGAAGCTGGACCAAGTCAAACCGGCCAAGAGCTATTCAGTATGGGGGGGGGGGGGTGTAGTGTGCTGTTACGTGCAAAGTCAAAGGACTGGCCACACTCCGCACGGGCACCCGGACACCCGGACACCCCACCCACCCTCTCGGTCCCCGTACCTGTTCCCGTTCTCAAATTCTGTTTCCGCACAGTCTGGCCGGGTCCACACGTTGAACTCGTAGTCAGGGGAAGCAATGGCACCAGTGGGGGCCGAGGCCACCCCTCCTACCCCTTCCCCATCACTGGGCACAGGCTCCACCTTCTCCACATGGGCTAGGTTCCCTGAATCAAAGCGAGAACTGAACAGCAATCCCCCACAACGCAGCTCCATGGTGGGGCTGGGAAAGCATCCTCTTGCCCCACACTGGCCCTGAGAGCTGGGGGAAAAAATGAAAGGGTGTAGGGAGGAGGGGGGAGAAAAATGCAACAATGTTCTTGAGTATCTCGAGATAAGTAAGGATGCTTTTAGTACTCTATGAAGCAAAAGACTCCTTTTCTTAGAAAACATGGACGTAGCCTTCCAGCAAGACAGAGAGAAAGCAGAACTCTGTCCCTGGACACCAAAGGGTTAGGAGTGACCTAAAAGACCCCATTTTACTACATCGCAGCTGTTGCCAAATCAAATGCTCAATGGGAAACACTAGCCCCTCATGCTTCTCAGACACCTGAAGAGCAGGGACGAGAGGTCAGATGGCTGCCACCGACTCTACGAGGGGCCATTTTAAAATCTCCTAGACTGGCTTCGTACTGTGCAGCCCGGAGCAGGAAGAACCACATTTCTAAGTGTGAATGGTGGCTTCCTTTCTTTACCCCTTTGTCTCCACGCTCACCGACTAGAATCATGCTGCTGTTTCTACCAGACCTCGGAGGGCTGTTGCTGTTGTTACCACCCGCTTCCTAGACTACGCCTATTAGGAAATCTAGAAGAACATGGCCCGTGCCTGGCCAAAGCCACTTGCTCACCTGCCCTGAACCTCAGTTCCAATTAGGGTCTGTTTCCATCCTCCCGCCCTGGAGACACTGGAGCCCGTGCAAAAGCTACCCTCGAAGACGTGGGTAACGGGTGTCCTAAGCACCCCTAGGAAGGCTGGGCCGGTAGAATCCCGCCGGGCAGCAGCGAGCAGCTCCTTGATTCGCGAGGACCCTCGCACTGACTGCCTCGTCCAGGGCAGGGGTGTGGAGGCGTGGGAGGGGTCGAGACCGAGACACGGGAGGGCGGGGAGGCTGGTCCTAGGGGTCAGAGGTGAGGCCACAGGCTCGGAGGTGGTCAACCGGAGGCGGGGTCGGCCGGCCGCGCCAGGCCGGGGGGGCGGGGTGGCATTCGACGGGGGCTCGGGCGGAGCGGGCTCCGAGAAGGGGGCGGGGCCGGCCGGGGTGGGGGGGCGGCGGGGCCGCGGTCCACGCAGAGCCCCTCACCTCTCTCCGGGCCGCTGCTCCCGCTCCCTGTCCCGCTAGCGAGGCGGCACCTCGGGCCCCGGCACCCGGGCCCTCCACCCAGGACCCACACAAAACCAGAGAGCCGCGGTGCCGGGACCCCGCTCTGCCAGGAAACAAGAAGTCTCTCGCCTATTGGCCGCCGCGGCAGCTGGCTACCCGCCCAGTAAAGCGCGCTGCCATTGGTCGGCGCGCAGGGTTCCGTGCACGTTGGCAGGTACCTGCGAGGGGGCCGTTTGGGGGCTCCCCGCGGGCCAGCGCGGTGCGCACCGCTCGGGCGGCGCCTCCCCTGCAGGCGGTTAACGGCCCGCCTCGGGAGGCGGGCCAGACACAGCGCGGGGGCGGGAAACAGGAAGGGACTCACCTGCGAATACGAAAGACACCGTGTGAAGCGAGCGGATCCTTGCTCACCGTGGCCCTCGCTGCACTCTAGAGCAAAACGGCGCCTAACAGTTCCTGAGCCAGTGTCACCCAGTTAGCCGGTGGGGCGAGCAAAAGGGAAGTGGAGGATGCGGGCATCGATCCCGCTACCTCTCGCATGCTAAGCGAGCGCTCTACCATTTGAGCTAATCCCCCAGCTGTCAGCCTTGCCCTTCCTATTGCCTTTAGGAGTTTTGCCCAGAGGCCCACGGACGGGAAATTTCTAACAATTCAGAGTAATAGCGTACACTGGAACCCTCAGCCAGGTTTTGAAACGCAGCCGTGTAATAAAAAGCAATTAGGACTTCTCCTTGCAGTTTTATGTCTTTACACCCAATGCGCGAACCAGACGCAGAATACTCTACCTATCTTGCCTATGTGTCTCACCCAAGGTCAGCAGTCGTCAAGCAAACAAACCACCTCTTTCCAAATTGTCGTCGTCGCCCTCCCCCTCCCCAATAATCAAGATAGGAAGGAGCTAAAAATAGCGCACGAAGTCCTTCGAGCCGGAATCGAACCAGCGACCTAAGGATTGCCACGGTTACTCCACTACAGTCCTCCGCTCTACCAACTGAGCTATCGAAGGCCCCGCTGCTCCCGGGGGTTGCCATTTTCCCTCTAATGCTTACCGCGGGTTTTCCTAACTTCCCGGCTATTTGTTAGCAAAAGCCAAGGGAGCCGGGGCGGCGGGAAAGGCGAAGGAAACCGGTCCCGGGCTTGCGGCTCGCACCCTGGGGCGGGAGCGCGCTGTGAGCCGGCTCCCGGCCCGAGCTGGGGCGGCCTTCCTCCAAACTAGTTCCCGAGTTTGGAGACTGCGAATCGTGCTCGCTGCTTCAGCTCCAGGTTTCCTTTGATTTTCGACATGGTGCACATAAAAAGCATGCTCCCCTGTCGGTGCTGAAGACACTCTCTCCGTCAGCTCGGGTGCCGGGGTCCATTCACCCAGGCCCCCGCCGGAACGAAACGCCGAGCCGGGGGAGGCGAGCGATCCCGAGACGCTGGGGTGCGGCGGGGGACGCGGATTCCCGCTCCCGGGTGCCTGGAGCCGGCCTGGGTGCAGTCCCCCGATCTGCCCGGTCCTGCAGTGCCCGGCGCTTGCTAAACAAGTTTACTTACTTGTTTTTTAAATGTTCCAGGTCTGGGAAGGGTTCCCGCCGCACCCGAGCCCCTACCCCGGCACTTGGCAACCAAGTGTCTTCTCCTGGGTGATGGGTCGATCGTGTCTACGCCCACCGCTGCCCCTTATCTGGCTCATGTATTTGTTGCTCTTCCTTACAGGCCCGGGCCACTATTGGCTCAAGGAAAGCTACCAGATTGTTTTTTTTAATACAAAGGAACACAGTTAACCCCCGGGTCCTCGGTGCAGCCGGCTCTGTCTGGCGGAGTGGGTGTGTCCAGAGACCTGGCCTCCAGTTCCAGTTCTGAAACATGCAGCCGGGTGGAGTGCGAGTTTGAAATCTTGTCTGACTTCATTCTGCTGGGGAAAAAAAAATGCAGCCACCGTGCCTGAACCCCAGCTGTGGAGAGTTTTCAGGGCACACGTTTAGCATTTTAAAGTAATTCGTATTTCTCTTTCTCCTCCCCTACCTTCCCGTCCCCATTATTACCTCCCTCTCCCCTCCCCCCGTCTGTCCCTCCCGCCCCCTTCCCCCCTCCCTTGTGATATTTAATTGCAACGCCTTTAAAATTTATTTGGGGATTACAAAACATACTTATCTAATTGTTTCTCAAACCTAGAGCTCAAAGTATTCCCAAGTCTTCTACCTAAGTACTAACCAGGCCCAACATTACTTAGATCAGAGCGGTTCAGGGTGAGTGAGCGAGTCAGGGACATTTAGCGCAATCGCAATGCTGTACAAATGACATCTCTCTACTAGAGGGTTTTATTTTGTTTTGTTTAAATATTCGGGCTCAAGCCTGGGACCAATCTGGCCTCGAACTCGAAGAGCTTCGCTTGCCTCTGCATCCAGAATGCTGAGGTAAAAGCGTGCAGCTCTACATCTGACCAGAACTTTTTTTTTTTTTAAGTCACTAGGAAGAACATCCTTTACCCTCCAAGCAATCGCTCCTAGCATCACTTCCCTTCATTCCCTGGCAATTACTCACTAATTGGCCTCCAGTCTCTAACTTTCCTTTTAAGAAAAGTATTGGAAGCTGATCCTGA
Organism: Peromyscus maniculatus bairdii; assembly: GCF_049852395.1. Taxonomy (NCBI): domain Eukaryota; kingdom Metazoa; phylum Chordata; class Mammalia; order Rodentia; family Cricetidae; genus Peromyscus; species Peromyscus maniculatus. The sequence goes on along the minus strand of NC_134873.1, from coordinate 17,189,409 downwards.
CCCACGTGCTGGTGATCACAGACACGCACCACCACCCTTTACTCTGCATGTCTGTGTTTGTGACTGGATCTCACTTATATAGCCCTGGCTAGACCACAACTCGATATGTAAATCAGTCTGACCTTAAACTTTGGAGATGTTCTGCACTCTGCCCACTTCTGCTGGGGTTAAATGTGTGAGCCACACCATGCCTGGCATGCACATTCTTAGAAATCTTTGTCCATATTTCTTACTCATCTAGAAAATGATTAGGAGTGTACTTGTTTGGTCCAACAATATGAGACTTTTCTACCTTTTGATAAAAGTTACCGATTTACTTCCTAGAAATATACTAAATTCTATCGTAGCATGCATTGATTTAAGTATTCAAGAATCCTTCAAAGCCATTGAGGTGGCTTAGTGGTAAAGACATTTGCTGCCAAGCCTGGGGGACCTGAGTTTGATCCCCTGGACCCACATGGTGGAAGGAGAGAACCAACTCTTCCAAGTCCTCCTCTGACCCCCACATGAACACCAGGACATGCTCAAGAACACACATGCACACCCATATACACGTAACACCAAATAATAAATGAATGTAGAAAAGAGAGAAGCATTTTATTAATGTGCAAAATAAGTTGCATTTTATTTTATATTTTCACTTCATTGATGAAATGAATCTTTTTTGCAAGCCTGCTATTCATCTGCAGAATCACTTATGAATTTGCAGTCACTTACACACACACACAAATTTGTGTTCAGTGCTTTTTTTTATTTAGAGTAGATTTTTAACATCAGATATGTATTTATTGCATATTTCCAGCAAATATTTTTCTCTAGTTTTTTGTGGTACTTTATATATATATAAATTGTGTGTACAAACATTGATCATCCATTTCCTCTAGGACCTTTCTCTGTTGCTTTTAAATTTAGCATATCATTATACAAGGGATTATTAAATATTCACACATCTTCTTAACTTTTTCTTATTTTATTCTAATCTATCTGAAATATATTTAGGTACAGGATGGATATATATTTTAAAACAAAAGCACTTCAACTGTCAGGACGGCTCTGCAGGGCCATTGCTGCCAGGTCTGACAACCTGAGTTTGATCGCACATGGTGAGGGGAGAGAACCAGACTTTGCAGACTGTCCCTCATCTCTACATACACCACACACACACACACACACACACACACACACACACACACACATGCTGCAGCACACACACTCACACATACATACACAGACACACTTGTACTTTGTTTTTGGAGACAGGGTTTTTCTCTGTGTAACTTTGCACCTTTCCTGGATCGCGCTCTGGAGACCAGGCTGGCCTCGAACTCACAGAGATCTGCCTGCCTCTGCCTCCCGAGTGCTGAGACTAAAGGCGAGCGCCACCACCCGGCTTTCTTTGGGTACTTCCCCTTTAGATGCAGGCCCTCCCTGGGTGGGGTCATCTTATGGCTTTTCCTGAGTCCGGGTGTTGCCTGCCAGTAAGCCTGTCACAGCTGTGTCTGGGCCTCTAAGGCTGCCATGGCAGCTGTGTGGTCAAGCTGTTTTGGACCACCCCCCCCCCAAGGGCTAATATTTGAACAGCGCTGCCTGGACTCCTGCTGAGTCCCTAGCAGTTCACTTGTGCTTAAACCAGCTATGCCCATGTCAATCACAGAGACAAATGACGTCTTAGCATTATTATGAGCACAATCTTGAATTCTTAGAACCCCTAGAAGGTTCTAGAAGATTTCTGACCATACTTTCAGAACTGGTAGGCTAAGATGTTCACTCTTTTTGCTTTCTTGGTTTTTATTTATTTATTTATTTTATTTTTTTTGTGTGTGCTGGTTTTTTGTTGTTTTGTTTTGTTTTCTTTTGTTTTTTTTGAGACAGGGGTCTTTCTACATAGCCCCAGCTTTCCAGGACTCACTTTGTAGACCAGGCTGGCCTTGAACTCAGAAATTCATCTGCCTCTGCTTCTTCAGTGCTGGGATGATGATGATGATGATGATGATGATGATGATGATGATGATGATTTTTAAAGTGTCTCCTGTAGATCAGGTTGAAGATGACCTTGACATTTGAGCCTCTTGCCTCCACCCCTCAGAAGTGCTGGAATTAGAGGTGTGCCTCACACTTGGCTCTTCATGTTTAATAATGATAGTTGTTGTAGGCCCGTCTAAGTTTACAACTTGTTATAGTCCCAAATGCTTAGCTTCGGTGAGGTCAGTGAGCCGATGGTCCTGATGTGGCGTTAGATTCACTTGAATAAATGGTCTACTCAGGAGCTATGGAGAGAAATTTTAACTGCTTCCCCCTGACTTCAGATACTCCATACTACCATAACGCTGGGATTTTGTGTGCCCTTTCTCCCATCCTAAATTCTGTGGACCATGGCACTTCCTCCACCGACCCATGATGAAGCCAGCGATAGGGCATCTAACCATGTGAAGACCACACACCACTTTCTTCCGTAATGTCAACATTAATGCATCCACACTCAACAGCATCAAATATGACTGCTTCTGGGCTCTCACGACATTCCTAGAACGACATTTCTAGGTCATTTTTAACTCCTTGCTGTGACAGTCTTTTACAGCGGCATCCCGCCCCTGTAGCCTGCTCTATGATGTTGGCAGATGGTCCAGCAGTGTGCAGAACCGAACCACCAAGATGTGGCTATGACCCAGAAGATTTGGAATGCTGGGTTTAATAGGAACATGACGAATGGAACAGAAACCACTCATTGAGAGGACTCTGTCTAACTTCCCAGGTTGTTAGTTCTGCTGACTGATGCTTAAAGGTGAGGTCAGGGTCCTGCCTCCTTTGAACCGCCCTTGGCTCTCTTTTGGGAACAGAAATTTTCCTCTGTGGTGGGAGAGATTATAACTTAAAATATGTGCAGCAATCAATGCCATGGCAGTGTGGGAAAGGCAAAACTCTGAAGACTGTCAAGATCAGTAACCTCCAGTGGCCTGGGTAGCATAATGTGGAGTCAGGGCATCTCTAGGTCAGTGAGACGTACCTGTCTGTAGAGTGGTGGACACATGCCATCAGACACCTAAGACTTACTGTATTAAGTGTGAGTGTGTGTGTGTGTGTGTACATGAGTTCAGGTGCCTAAAGACACCAAAGGCATCAGGGACCCGAGCTGGAGTTAGAGGTGGTTGTGAACCATCCAGTCTGAGTGCTGGGAACTGAACCTTCTCCCCCGGGTCCACAATAGGGATTTTGTGTAACTACTAAGTGTGGAAGGAAGTGCTTGTCTAAGGTACAGATCTTGTCAGATTGTAACATGTGCATGTCCTATCCTGGTAAAAGTTATCCATGGTTGGGAAGGTGTGTGTGTGTGTGTGTGTGTGAGAATGTGGGTGTGGTAGGAAGGACGAGCCTCTATTTTTGCCCTTGACATAAATCTGAAATTGCTCTAAAATAACACATTTAAAAAGATGTACCAGTGTGCTAATGTCCTTACTGATATTACATTACAGTACATTAGTTATTAAGGGGCAAGACACATGGTATTAAATAAATATTCAGTCATACCCTGAAGGGTGGGAAACTATTGTAGAGTAAAAGAATGGGTCACGCCGGGCGGTGGTGGTGCATGCCTGTAATCCAAGCACTCGGGAGGCAGAGGCAGGTGGATCTCTGTGAGTTCGAGGCCAGCCTGGTCTACAGAGCTAGTCCAGGACAGGCTCCAAAGCTACCGAGGAACCCTGTCTCAAAAAACCAAACAACAACAACGAATGGGTCACTTTAAGCATCCACCCAAGTCCCACCTCTCAGATGACATTAAAACGCTCAGAAGTCACCCAACCATATAGACACCTCCGTGAAGGACAGCCGGGGTGATTTGGATTGGGCAGCATGCCCATCACTGTGGGAAGCAAGCCACACTGGGGTGGTGTTGAGAGCGGACTACAAATGTTGCAGGCGTGAGCCCAGAGACATGATCTGTCAGGCAGTGAGCATGTCGCCCTCATCTAAATCTAAAGCTGAGGACGTGGAAATACCAAAGGAAGGCAGAAACCCGAGACACAATAGAAAACTGTAATAGAAAAACTGCTTAGAAATGACTTGTGTCATTTCCACGTCCGAGCAGGAACCGGTAATGGGGAGACAGACAGACTCATTCAAACTGCCCTTCAGTGTTGCGGCACGGTACTTGAACTTCAGCTGCATTAGATCTGACAGAAATGAAACGTCTGGCCTACTGTAATGGACAGCAGGTAGTCCGTGGCTACAGACAGGAAAAGCACAGTACTACCCCCATCTTGGGGTGGGTGGGGCTTTTGAAAAAGAGCTGCTTTCCCCAATGGGCTTTTTTTTTTGTTTGTTTTGTCTTTTGAGACAGGGTTTCTCCGTGTAGTTTTGGAGCCTGTCCTGGAACTCGTTCTGTAGACCAGGCTGGCCTCGAACTTACGGAGGTCACCTGCCTCTGCTTCCCAAGTGCTGGGATTAAAGGCATGTGCAACCACTGTCCGGGCCCCAATATCCTTTTAAAGCCAAGGTTGGTGTCAGTGTCCTCATGAGAGGCTGTGACAATACCAACTGACTTAAGTTGAAGAAAAATGCTGCATTTAAGAATTTTTTTTTTCTTTTTGTCTTTTGAGACTGTTTCTCTGTGTAGCCCTGGCTGTTCTGGAACTCACTTTGTAGATCAGGCCTGCCTCTGCCTCCCAAGCGCTGGGATTAAAGGTGTGCGCCTGGCATATTTAAGAATTTTAATATCAGAAATTATGAACCCAAGTTAAGTCACCACAGAGTAGAAGCCAGCACAGAATCATGGCATGCCCAAGGATGTTGGATTGAAAAAACAATCGAACAAACCCCAGAAAACCAGGCTAGCATTCTCTAACTCTTCTTGAGACACCGTAGTATCCTGTCTTGTGCTGCGGCTGCCCAGGCTGTCAAAAGTCCTCTCCAATTCCTTAGGTAGGGCTGAACGGTTTGTGGCTGATTGACAAGAACAAACAGGACGTGCTGTGGGGCACTTGGACAAGCTGGCCTAGCAGACCACATTTGGTCCTTGGACAGAAAGGGCTTTCTCTCCCTGGGAACAATGGTCGTGGTTAACTGCCAGCCAGCCTGCAAGGAGTGGCCAGCTGTGCCTGTTTACTTCCTAAAATCAGTAATACTTTATTACTTATAAATAAATTGGGTCAAGATGCTTTTAAACTTGCTACTTTAAATTCACTTGGGGAAGGGACAGAGGAGCATCTCCAGGTACCACTGGAGAGGGATGGAAAGGAAGAGCTGCCACTCTCCCTGATCTGTGGTGCTTCTAGGGGAAACAAAGCCGCCCGAGAAACAACACGTACCAGACCGAAGGAGCCCAAGGGACAGACTAACACACTCGCAACGAGTCGTCTCAAAGCAGTGAACCCTGCTTGTCTCTTGGCGTTCTAAACCAGTCTCATAAAAATGAAGCAATTAATAAATGAAGGATTGGGAGACCACCCAACTCTGCCCGTTTTCCCCAATCATATGGAAGCAAATTTCTGGACAGGAATCACTGACAAGGACAACATCAGCAGAGCCAACCGGATCATGGGAACCTTGTTTTGAGTGACAGAGACGGACTTTCTCTGCCAGCTCAATTATCAGTGCAACACCCAGGGCAGAGGCCCAGGACTATTATTTTTCTGCCTCCAAACTCTGGAAATTCCCACATGAAGATTGGAAGAAAGGAAAGCTAGAAATCCAACCGCTGTCATTTATTCCACCCAGGAGCCATACGCCGAGAGGCTGATGGAAGGCGCTGCTCTCAGGTGGATGATGCTGTGGACAGATCTGACAGAGATGTTGAGAGAGGGGTGCTGGAACTGGGGGGACCGGTGCTGAGAAGCCAGGACGCTGACAGAGCAGGGCGCAAGTGTTCTCAGAAGGCTTGCTTGTTCTGGGTGTTCTGAGGTAACAGGCATTTCCGTGTGGCCGGCATGTCCACTGATGGTTACTCTGGCTGCTGGTGGAGGTGACGCTGCTGTCACCCACTGTGGTGCTGGCCCTTCTGAAGTCCTTCCCTTTTTCTGCTGTGGTTGAAGTTATGACCAGGAATGCGGACAGGCGGCTACCTCCCTCCTTTGGAGGTGGGCTGTCGGGGTTTACGTGGTGAGATGGAGGACGGCGGGGTGAGAGAAGTCGACAAAGGCTACCAGCCCAAGGGAGGCCGGAAGCTGTGCAACTGGGCCTGAGATACCCAGCAGACCCGTGAGCGGGAGGCTGAGTCCCGGCCCAGTCCCCTCAAGATGGGGAAGTGAGGCAGAGGCACGGGCCCTGGCCTAGGAGACAGATAGAACTCAGGCACCAAGTGAAGAGAGAGCCGCCTTCTCTACCCTCCACAGTCTCTGACAGCTTGCCCACCACAGAAACCAGTGGCCAGGCAGGCCGGGGCTATTGCTGGGATATCATGGCGAGTGCCCAGTCCAAGAAAGCTACTGTGACGTCCTGTAGAGAGAGCCAGGTCCATCGGGCGGCTTCACTGAACTGTGTCTTAACGCAATCCCACGTCACTTCTCCTCTGTGAGAAAAGCAGAACGTCTGAGGGGACTGGGGGTCATGTGTGGGGCTGTGTCACCTCACAGGGCTGCAGCTGAAACCCAGAACCTCATCCCAGAGTGGCTGTGACAGAACCGGCGGCGTCTGGAGTGAAGGTCTTACCTGCAGGCCTCGTGGCAGTACTCCTGAGCTCGGGCCAGGGCCACAAGCAGCAGGTGCCACGTGGGCAGCAGCACACTGTGGTGGAAGAGCAGCAGCAGCTCCTTCAAGGAGTGGGAGAGCTGGTGCAGGGCCTCAGGGAGCTGGACCTGCGGCAGGACCACGGAGAGGGGATGGACAAGATGCCCAGGGCCAGGGGTCTGCCCACGCAGGACTCTGCCCTCCCAAGAACTCTGTCTCTGGGAGGATGGGTCCCTTCCCGACTCCTCATCTCCAGCTTACCCTCTGCAAGAAGCCAGCAAGGCTGTCGCCGAAGCGGGCCGAAAGGAAGCTGACTGTGGCATTGGTGTGTGTCCAGGCCAGCTGCAAACTGGGCTGTACCACGGCAAGCAGGTGGGAGCCACAGGCTGGCAATGTCCCCTGCAGCCAGCTGTAGAGAAATTGGAGGACAGAGGCATACTCTGAGCTTCCCCAGGACGACTTGCTCACCAAAGAGGAGGCGACCAAGGGGAGGAGGATCTGCAGTACTTCCCGCTGTCCATGGCTGTCCCCCCTACACACACTGGCACCACCCCGCCCCCCAGGCAGCGGCAGCTCACTTGTAGCTTTGCAGGCTGTATGAGGAGAGCTTGGCACACACTTGCTGGCCAACAGGCAAGAAACCGGATGATCGGAGCAAGCGGCCAGTGACGGAGGCTGCAAAGGGAGCCTCTGGTGAGCTGGGAGAGCAGGGGCAAGGGCTTGGAGGACAGACATTCCGGGTCCCGGGGCAGGGACAGTGAAGAGCGGGGCAGTTTCGTGTGCTCTCGGGTCTAACTAGACAGGTCTGGAGGGAGAAGTACAGGCCGGAGGGGCCGAATACATTCTGCTGGGTCAGGAACAGGAAGAATGGGACAATGGGTGGAGTCTTGGACTTAAGAGGTCAGAAAACGTCAGGTCTGAGTATCTGCCCTTTTCCTAGCTGTGATCTTCTCTAAAGTCACATTTACTAATTTATTGAGTGCCTATGCCACTCTGGGGACGGAACTCAGATCGTCATACTTGGCAGCAAGCACGTCTGACCGCTTAGTTATCATTTTTCTGGTCCTACTAGCTATGATCTTAATCTGAGGCAAACCTTCTCCTCAGGAGTTAAGAGGAGAAAACACGTGTTCAGTTGCTGTAAATCTGTCACCACGTCTCTCCCGGGGACTCTCAGTCCGGCCTGCACACAACAGCGAGCTGAGAGTGTTTGTACTGACGCACTGAGAGCTCCCCCCTCAGGACAAGGTGGGGTTTGGAGAGGCCACAGATAGCTCTGTGCCCCACCACCACGTTCTCTTCCCAGACGACCAACACCACTTACCCTGGAAGGAGCTGTGGGACCGGAAGTCATGGCAGAGGAAGCCTACTGCAAAGACCAGAAGCAACAGGAGCAGCCGGGCCCAGGGTGGCCGAGGACCTCGTGCCTGTTGTAACAAGCCCTGACGGCGGAGGGGACAGTGGTCAGAGGCAGAAGGCCTGGTCTTTACTTCCTAGTGCAAGCCCTAAGCCAGGCCGACACGTAAGCTTGTTGGGGGGCTCCACAGACAGGTGGGACAGGGATGTGACCCCAGCCCAACCCAGGGTGTGTCAAGGCAGATGTAGGACTGTGCCTGGCTGGAGGGGTTGGGTGTCACACCTTGCAGGCTGTATCACAGGTGACAACATGCTCGTTGCTGCCAATGCCCTTCTTTAGGAGCTCCTGGTTGGCAAGCTTGAAGGACTGAATGGTTTCTTGCAAAGACTTCCGTGCCTACAGAATACCAAGAGATGAGTTGAGAAGGTGAGCCCTGGCCTGACAGAGGAGCCTGAGCCTCCATCTTGCTTCAGGCTCAGTGTCAACAAAAGGCACAGAAAAGGGAGGTTAGAGGTCAAGGGGCACAAACTGAGAACCCAGGCAAGCCCTCGCCTCCCACATCCTCTCAGCAACTCACCTTCTTGGGAATCCGCTCCCAGGACTTGAGCAAGTGCTCCAGCAGCAGGCTGGGGAGAAGAAGCACGCTCCTTTCAGTCAGCAGCCCCGGGGCGCTGCCCTCCACCCACCAAGATCCGGGTTCTAGTACGGGAAGGCCCCCACCCGCAGAGTGCGTTAACGGCCACTCCGGCTGGGTTCTCACGCCAAATGAGAGGGGAGAGCCTGGCACACAGTGACCAGTGTCTCCGGTACGACACGCCAGCCCCAGTCTGGGAAGCACACGCTAGGAGACTTCTCTGTGTACGTCAGGGCAGGTGACCCCACCCCCACCTGCCTGGACTGGGACAGGTGCTTGGGGTACAGCTGTCTCCAGACACTGGTGCTGAGCGGGTCCACAGTCAGGCACTGGGTCAGGCTGCCCAGGAGCTGCATGGGACGAAAGAGAGGGAACGCTGGGGCTTCGGGACGGTGAAAAGGGGGGTGCCGGGGCTTCTGGTAACACCCCGTCTACCATGAAGGGTGAGAAGTACTGTCAAGACCCCCGAGCCCGCTATCACGGGGTAGGTGTGGCTCCTGACCTGCAGCCTTAGCTTAAGGATCTCGTCTACGAGTGACGGGCCACCACTGAGCACCCTCCCACCTCTCAGGCCCATACTCCGTGGGAGAGCACGAGTGGGTGGGCAGGTGGCTGTGGGAGCGAGCGGCGGGACACCGGGGAGCATCACCAGAGGGGCTGACTTGCTCCAGGCAAGGGGAGACCGCTCACCTCTTTCTTCATTTCCGCAGGGCAGCTAGGCGTGGCTCGCGACAGGAATGAAGGGAAGTAGGTGTGCAGGGTGGACTCTGGCTTGGCCCCAAAGGCCAGCACCTTCAGCCGAGGGAAGAGCTGGCAGAGCTGTTCCTGTAGGCTGGGGGAGAGGGGGGCCAGGCTGTCAAGGGAACTGTGACTCCTGAGCTCAGCCCCGGCCTGAAGGGACAGTCACGAAGTGCCTTGGGATGGCTCTGAGTCTCTGTACACAGAAGCACCTTGCGAAGCTGGTCTCCCTAAAGACTGCCTGATGTTACACACACACACACACACACACACACACACACACACACACACACACACACGCAATTGTCACATTCAAAGGCATATACAATTTCTGGCCCCTTGAGATCCACTGTTGAACCTTGCAGGTGTGAATCTAGGGCTTTTGGGGGAAGGGGATGGAAATGCACTGCTGCGGCTTGACTTTGCACCAGGAACTCCCCCTGTGTGCATGCTCCAAAGCAGTCCTACCTGGGGGTTAGGGAGTTGTTGGGCATATAGGCAAAGTCTAGAAGTGGGAAGAAGTCCTTGGGGCCAATCACGCCAAAGCCTTTGGTGAGGTTGGGATGCATCCTAGAGAAAGAAGAAGCGGGCTTGTTGGGAACTACTCTGGCGCTCCAGTCATGAGCTCAGCTACGCCAGTGGACAGGGAGAAGGGCATGAACTCTACCCCATCCCCAGCCCTCAATGGCTCCCTCCCTTTCCTTCCTCACCATCACACTTGGAGGTGGGAGGAGCTGGTCCTGATTTTCCTCGCATCTATGGAGACCAGGATCATGGCATCCCATTTTGCCGAAACAGCCTCTTGTGGACACCCTGGGCCTTCCCCTCGCTGTCCCCCCATTACTCACAGGAGCAGCCGGTCCAGGTATGCGATGGCAAAGGGAGACAGAGACTTGATGCCCAGCACAGGCAGCATGATCCCCAGCCACACTGTAGAGTCAAAAGTCAGCAAGTCTCAGGCTCATGCACAGGGCTCCTCAGAGCAGAGACCGACCCACAGTTCTCTGTCTGGTCATACCTTTCAGTCCCTCGGTGAGGTTGGCAAAACCTGCCTGCCCGAGGGCCCACATCATGGTCAGGCATTTGGCTGGTCGGCTCTGGTGGGACCTCAGAAGCTCTAGGAACTGAGGAGATGGGTAGAAAGGGAGGGTTATAGGTCAGCACACCGGCACTACAGATCCCAGTGGAAGGAGGGGTATAGGGGCCAAGGGTGCCAGGAACAGTGTAACCCTACGGCAGTGTGGCTCAGTGGTTTCAGTGATGCTCCCCCCCCCCCCCCCCCGTTCTGGCTGACCAGTTCTAGCAAAGCCATGGGACCTGTCGATGGCCCAGCCACCCCACAACACAGTGAATGTGCGGGTCATCCTCATCCATCCAGCAAAGACACAACAAATGCTAACGGTATTACGTGCTATTCCGTCCCACGACCAAGCCTAACAATGGAGACTCTGTCTGGTTTCCCTAATCCTACCCTCGGGTGTCCCAGCACCACCTAGGGCTCACCTTGCCCAGGTTTGAGGTGACAATCTTGGGCTTGTCTTGCAGAATGGCCTGAATACAGATGCGGTACCCATGGAGCGACTCCCCTAGAGAGACATACGTTCTCAGATCTACTCGTATGACTTGACACTCCATGCTTTTTTTTTTCTCTCCCCCAGCTGTGAGCCCAAATCCTAATCTCTTCCCCCTCCCCTCCTCTCCCCCCAAAAACGTTTTGGAGATTAGCACAATTCTTGTTGGGAAGGGAACTGGTGACCACATTGGAAGCAAGAGAAAAGGAATGCGTTCTCAAGACGGTCATCCTTTATAGGGCGCTCTTACCTGGTGTCTTATCCAACTCTTGGAGCATGGTGAACAGACAGTGATCGAAAAAGAGCTCCACAGACCCTGCAGCTTTGGTCAGGAGCCCTCGGATGATCCCACGCAGCTCTCGGCTCACGAGGCTGTAGGGATAATCTGGGGCCATTGGCCTCTGTGAGTGCTAGGTCGAGATGCCCTTGCGCCGAGGCTAGCTCTCTTTTCCCCAAGGAGACCCAGCCACTTGCACAGCCACGTCTGAATCAGGAAAGTGGAGGTCCTGGGCTCTTAGGAACATCCACCCTCTCCGAATGTCCGTGGCCTTATCTAAGCCGAGGGCTGGGGGACTAACCATGTGGATACTGGCTCAGGGTGGGCTCGCTCCGTGGAGTCTGGAGCTTGTAGTTGAGATAGCTGGCCAGGTCCTTCAGCCATACAGAGGGGTTCCCAGTGAAGACGCTCTGGCTTTTGTCCAGTTCCTTCTGCAGAGCGGCTACATCCAGCTGCCAGGGAGAGACTTCTATGGTGAGTGGGAAGGGGCAGGGAAAGACAGGCATAGCAAAGTGGCTGAGGAGGTTTTTCTATGTGGAGGCTACAATTTTGCCACACCCAGGCCCCAAGAAAGAAGGACAGGGGCAGAACAGCTGAGAATGCTGATCTCAACGCCATACACTTGTAGGCCCATCACATGTTCAAGGGCAAGAAGAGAGGGCAAGATGGGAAGTAAAAGATCACTCCTGTGGGACAGAGAACCCAAACCAGCTTTTCTATTACCTCCATCTTGTTCTCGGGATTTCCATCACTCTCCTCACTACGTTTCTTATGAACATCCCACTTCCTTTCTATTCGAGGTGCAAACATTCTGTCCCTCGGCATTTGCATCTTTTCTGGAACCCCTCTCATCTGGGTGTCCTAAATCCCACATGTTCTCTGCACCCCAAGCCGAGGCACACTTACGGCTTTCAGCGCATCTTCCAGGCTTCGGAACGGGCCCTGCTTCTGGTTCTGGCTAGCGACAGCTGTCACCTTCTTTGGCTGCTTCTTGTTCGCTGGTTTCTTAGACTCCACCGTCGGGGGTGGAACCTGTTCTTTATTCTGCCGCTTCATGATTTTCTCAAAGCCACGCTCATAAAGAGTGCTTGTGGTCTGGATTGGAGCTGGACCGGAAACAGGTAGAAAACAGCAGGCCACCCTCAAGACCCCAGGACTCACAGCACAGCGGTCCCTTCTCTGCAGGGGCACCTAAGTCATTTACAGTGAGATGCTGTCCCGAGCTCCGGCTTCCTTGGGAGCTTTAGAAGCACACAGCACAGAGCCCTCCTGGTGGCTGATTTCAGTCACCACCAGCAGGTCCCTGGCTCTTCCAGTTCTTTATCAGACAAATCAAAGGATGTGGAGCTCAGTCAGGCTCATGTACAGAGGGTGGGCCTCACTGGGTCTGGCTGCTAGTCTGTTAAGGGCAGAATTTTTCCAGCACGGTTTCCACTCCCAATTCTTGTTGGTTCTGAAATGACAACTCTATACTCAACAAGTGGCAAGCTTTCTCCCCTCCTCTGGAGACTATGGAACAGGCGACACGGAGATTAACTCCTGGCTGGAAGGGTATGTCGGGTCATTCCTCCCAGCGCTGGCCTTCTCGTCCACCCCTCCCGGACCTGCTGGTTACTGTAGAAGGGGCCCCGTGCAGGATCCCGGGTGCCTCTGCCCAGTCGCTCAGACACCTGGCCAGCCGGGGTCGGGACAGCTGGGAGGGCTGCGTGCAAAGGCCCGCACAGATGGAGATCGGAATGCCAGTCTCTTTCCAGAGTCTGCCTCGCTGGGCCTCCGCTTCCCGACCCGTCCAGCGGGGACGATCACCTTCTCTCTGCGCTACCAGCCGGGGCGCCCGGGGTCCCGCGGATCCGCTCCCGGCTTCCGCAGCTGCTGCGCCGCGCCCCTGCCCCAGAGGCCCGGGTGGGCGGCGGCGGGTACTCACAGCTCAGGTCGTACTTCCACACCCCGTTCGCCTCCCCGAGCGCTCGGCGGTCAACGCCAGCGCCGCCGCCGCCGCCTCGTCCACCGCCGCTGGCTCCAGGTCGCCGGCCCTTCTTCACCACCTCCCAGCCCCCGCTGCCCGCTGCCTTGGCCGCCATGACTCGGGCTCCGCCACCTCCCGGCTTTCCAGTTCGCACGGCCTTCGCGCCGTGCCACGTCGGCGCTGCCGCCGCCGCCGCAAGGCAGCCTGGGACTCGTAGTCCATCCGCGCCACCGCAGGGCGGGGCCAGGGAGGGGCGGCGGCGGGCAGGCCCCGCCCCTGTGGCGCAAAAATTCCCTGCATCACATCTGCCGCGCGCGCTCGACCCTGGCCAGCTTGGAAAACGGGACTAGTCCCGTTTTTTTCTTGTCTTGCCCTCCCTCTTTCTCTTCCTCCTCCTTTGGGTTTTTCGAGACAGGGTTTCTCTGTGTAGCCCTGGCTGTCCTGGAACTCGCTCTGTAGCCCAGGTTGGCCTGGCACTCGCAGGGATCCACCTGCCTCTGCCTCCCGAGTGCTGGGATTAAAGGCGTGCGTATTCTTACAGGATGTGCAGTTCAGCTGTGGGACGAAGGAAGCCCTAGGAGGATGGGGGAAGGGTTCCTGAAACAAGTGGCAGTTGAGATGGCGCCTCGGAAGGGAGAATTCTCATTGGTTGGGGATCACGGCCAGTGGAGAGGCTACTTGACTTGTATGGCTTTGTTAATTTAGGCAAAGGTCTAGGGTGGTAAAACTAGTAGTAGTTGAACATGACAGGACTTGACAAGATTGGAAAAGGATCTCAGTTTGCCAAATCTGGACTTTATTCTCTAGACCTTAGAAATCAGTGGAAAGGTGACGTGACCCTTACTAAAGCAGGACGTGGGGCTGTGAGGGGTGGTCACAGAGGGAGAGAACGGGTGAGGGATGACCAACCCTTGCAGCCCCTTTGGGGTCCTCCATCCCTATAGGCCTGAGCATGGCTGTCTCAGGGAGCTCTGAGATGGAACGTCTTTGAGCTGATCATCAGTCTGTTAATTTCTCAAATCCCTGTTTCCCTTTACTCAGACACCAACCATCCTTGGTTTTTGTTGTTGTTGTTTTTTTGTTTTTGTTTTTATTCCTGCTGTCACATGTATGGTCGCAGAAGAGGCTCTATTTTGTGATGAGAAACAACTGGCTTTTCCACTCCAGGTAATCTGATGCCCTCTTCTGGCATCAGAACACACCCACAAGTATGGGCACATACCCACACATAGATACACACATATACATAAATAAAAATCATAGTAAATATTTAAAAGAGTCTGAATTCTAACCAAGATTTCTACCACCTTAAGCAAGGCTTGTTAGGCATGGTCTAGGTCAATGGTTCTCAACCTTCCCAATGCTGTGGCCCTTGCAAACAATTCCTCATGTTGTGATAAAATTATTTTTGTTGCCTACTTCATAACTGTAATTTTGCTGTTATGAATCATAATGTAAATATCTGTATTTTCTGATGGTCTTGGACGATCCCTGTGAAAGGGTCTTTTGGGGGTCAGGACCTACAGATTGATAACCACTGGCCTCAGCGACCCCTAAGAGGCTCCCTTTCACTCAGTATTCTTGTTCTTTGCTGGGCTTCCAGGGCCTTGGCTATCATGGCTCTTTGACCAACACGCTCCAGGAGTGTAGGGCTGTGTGGATGACGTGGAAGTGTTTCTGAGTCTTTCTTTCCATTACATCTTACTCTACAGAACAACCCGCTTGGGGACTGGGGTATAAGGTGAGTGCTTTGGGTAACTTGCTCTGGTTTTCACTCCCAGTGTACACACACACACACACACATACACACACACCACACAGACACACAGACACACACATACACACACACCACACACACACATACACACACACACCACACACACACACAGACACACACATACACACACACCACACACACACACATACACACACACCACACACACACACACCACACACACACACAGACACACACATACACACACACCACACACACACACATACACACACACCACACACACACATACACACACACACACACACACAAATAAAGAAAAAGAGGAACCATGTAGACACTGCTGTCCTCTGGGCTCCAGGCTTGTTTGTGACAAGGCTGCTGTGAGGTGTGAGCAGTCTGACAAGCAGTTCAGGGCTATCATGGAGTCCAGCCTATAGGAGAGTAGAACAAAACCTTCCTTGGCCAAGTATCCCCTCATCACCCCACAGCCACTTTCTGGGCTGCTCATCTTACAGCCACAGCTCCAGACTTCCTCCTCCCCCCTGAGGGTCCCCTGTTGTGGCGAGATCTTTCCAATTCCTCACTGGAGTTAACTGCCTTGTAGCCAGCTACCATTTGGGGGGGTCTATGTGCCAGACTGCAGCAAGACAAGCCATCCTTCATCCATTACTTCAACCGGATGGTGTTTGCTGGAACTGGCTCAGTTCCTGGCAAGGACAAGGATTGAGTACATGTAAACACAATTTTCTCATTGTCTAGTTTTGTCTGTGCCTTATGCTATCGAGTGTTAGTCACCTCTGGTGCTTCAACACTAAGTAGTGCTCTGAGCCCCCATCAGTTCTGCTCTAGACACAAGAACCGTATAAAACTACTTGGTGAGGTGCTGTGGAATAATATTTTTGTACACTGTGAAGATGTTTTGCTCTCATTGGTTTAATAAAGAGCCAACTGGCCAATAGCTAGGCAGAAAGAAGTTAGGTGGGAGACAGCCAGACTAAGAGAACACTGGGAAGGAGGAGGATAGAGGTGCCAGCAGATGCAGAGGAAACAAGAGATGAACATGCCATGCTGGAAAACGTACTGCCATATGGTAGAATGTAGATAAGACATATGGGTTAATTTAAGTTGAAAGAGCTAGTTAGTAATAAGCCTAAGCTATCAGCTGAGCATTTACAATTAATAAGTCTCTCTGTGGTTATTTTGGGGAGCCAGTGGTCCCAACAAAAAACTCTGCCTACAAATGGCACCCAACACCTGGCACCTACATCCACATAAGGCCTGAGAAATCTTTTTAAAAAAAGTTCAGAACACAAAGTCAAACGTGGCTTCCTGGTGACAGCCTACTCTCAGGTAGGCTTGGTGTGCTAGTGGCAAACAAAGGCATGGCTCTTTTAAGAGACCCTGCTCCTGAGCACTCGTATGAGGTTTATGAGCAGTGGGTGAGAAGCTATTTGATGGCATGAGACTAGGTTAAAATGTCTACCGCAGCAGCATAGAACCAAAAACTTCCCAGAGCTGGGGTGTTAAAAATGGCTCCTGCCAGCCATGAGGTGGGAGAAGCCAGCCACCAGCATGCCATGAGCTAAGCAAGGCAGTGATGTAAGGTTTTGCTCATGCAGACAGAAAAGGTTACAGACATGCAGTAAGTACAGATCCAGACAGAAAAAAAAAATCCTCTAAATGGGTTACAGTGTGTTTAAAAATGTACATAGGCTTGGGAGAAAAAAGAAAAAGAGTATAGAGAGTCATAGAAAAAATTAAAAAAAAGTGTTTAAAGAAAAAGTGATATAAAGGGGAAAAAAGCTATGGAAAGATGAAAATACGCAGGGAGTCTGGATCCTATATGTTATTGTGTTGTTTTGAAGTTTTTGATTGCTGATGAACAAACAACAGCTGAGAGACATTGGATTGTGAAGGCTGCTGGAGTAAACCAACCTAAGTATTTTTAAAATGTCTTGACTTCAAAATGGAAGTCAAAAGATGAAGCTTTGGGGAAGAGGTTATGCGTTTGTTCCCATAGAAAATGAAAGGCTCAAGAGGCAGAGCCAGGTGGATCTCTGTGAGTTCGAGGCCAGCTTGGGCTACAGAGTGAGTTCCAGGAAAGGTGCAAAGCTACACAGGAAACTCTGTCTCGAAAAACAAAAAACAAACAAACAAAATAAATAAATAAATAAACAAAAAAAAAAAAAAAAGAGAAGATCAAGTTTGATTGAAGAAGACCCCCTGAAAATCCTGGCTATAGACATAAAGAAATAAACCTAGAAAAACTACAAGACACATAATGTATATTTGCCTACTCAAACATAAAACAAAAAGTCATCTTTGGCTAACATATATATTGCACAGTCTATACATGTATTAATACAGATGATATATATATATATATATATTATATATATAACCTTTGAAAGTTTATGTATTTTCAGAGAAGGGGACTAGGCACCAATAAAAATGAATGACCCAGGTGATCCAGCATCTCAGAGTGCCTCTGTTGCAGTTTCTTCAGAGTTCTGCATCCAGAACAACTTTAAGGCTCCTGGCTAAGATGCTTCAGCCTCACAGACTACCTAGCCAAGACTTAATCATTATCCTGATTTTCTCAAGATTCCCCCAAAGATGCCAGTACCCCCCAAACAATAGGAAGCAGTCTAGCGAAAACAATGCCCACATTCCAAAATAAAAAAAAAATGGGTTATGGATGTCTGTCGTCATTTAAAGGGGGTTAGTTACGAGTTGTTATTGGTCATAGGATAAAAGCTAAACAAAGGAGTTAAATTCGAAGATCTCTCTCTTTTTTTAAAATAGATTTATTTAACCTAGGTGGTGGCAGCGCACACCTTTAATCCCAGCACACAGGAGGCAGAGGCAGGTGGATCTCTGTGAGTTTGAGGCCAGCCTGGGCTACAGAGTGAGTTCCAAGAAAAGTGCCAAAGCTACACAGAGAAACCCTGTCTCAAAAAAACCAAAAAAAAAAAAAAAAAAGGATTTATTTATTTATTTCATGTATATGAGAGCTCTATTGACTTTATGCCAGAAGAGGGCATCAGATCCCACTATAGATGGTTGTGAGCCACCATGTGGGTACTAGGAATTGAACTCAGGACCTCTGAAAGAGCAGCCAGTGCTCTTAACTGCTGAGCCATCTCTCCAGCCTTCAAACATCTCTTTCTAAAAAAAAGGGGGGGGGGAGGGGGATATGATACAGAAATGATGAGATAAAAGTGTAGATTAATGAATCTACTTTAATCCAAAATACAACTATCAATCTTAAATATATTACATTGGTATAGATTTTGGTTTATTGGTACAAATTTAAAGTCATTTTTGTTATACTGTATGTATGTTTCTACTCTTGTTTGGGGTATTGTAATTATGTAGCTCATTTAAAAATGCAATGTATAATTAAGAATTACAGATTAATAGTCATCTATAAAGATCAAACTTGTAGTCATATTAAGTATGTTTTCAAGGTTAAACAGATATATTTAGATAGACAGGTGATCTTTAAACACTTCAAAGACCTATAGAATATGGCATACAAAATGTTTTACTAACATAAGGCTTTTCTTGACAGTAAGACATATTTGCTCCTGGCAGCATCAATTTACTTCAGAGAAGATGATGATCACCAAAGAAACTCCATATGGACTTTACTTTCTTTGTGGCAAAAGCTAGCCACTGGGCAAAGAAACTGCCCTTGCCTCAACTGCTGCTGGTGTACTGTCCAAACTGGGCCAGCAGGATGCAAAAGAAAGCGACTGTCAAACTTTGCCAAGACAAGGCAGGACAGTCCTTCAAAATTCCCTGCTTCTCAGAAATGTCTGTCAGATATTCTGGGCCTGTGGGCCAAAGACGGCCTCAATGTTACAGAGGAACTTTGGGTGACTGTCCAGGCAGCCGTATGTCCCTGTATTAGCCTATTACATCCTTCTGAGGTCTTTGATGGAGTTAAAGACTAAATAGTTAGACTTATAGTATTTCTTAGTTATGATAAAAAATAAATTAGGTATAAAACTTTAGATTCACAAAGATAAGATAGCTAATAGAGTATATTTTTTCTAAATTTGCCAAATACAAGTGGACTGCATATTGTAACTAATTCTTATTTGATAACTGTTTTTGTTGTATATAACTTTACTGTGTTAAAGTTAAAGCCTTCCTTTTTAATTAGACAAAAGGGGGAAATGTTATAGAATAATTCTTTTGTATACTGTGAAGATGTTTTGCTCTCATTGGTTTAATAAAGAGCCAACTGGCCAATAGCTAGGCAGAAAGAAGGTAGGTGGGAGAGCCAGACTTAAGGAACGCTGGGAAGAAGGAGGGTAGAGATGCGAAGGAAACAGGAGATGATATGTTGTGCTAAAAAAAAATTACCACCATGTAGTAGAGCATAGATAATAAATATGGATTAAGTTGAAAGAGCTAGTCAGTAACAAGCCTAAGCTATTGGCCAAGCATTTATAATTAATAATAAGTCTCTGTGTGGTTATTTGAGCAGCCGGAGGTCCTGACAAAAAGCTCCACCTACAGTAGGGTTGTGTGTAGAGAGGTATTTTTTGTCATCCACTGGCCTGTAAGGAATCCCTAATAAACTCATGTTACTTATCAAGATAATATGATAATAATAATAATAATAATAATAATAATAATAATAATAATAATAAACATGAGTAACTCATGTTACTCATCAACTTGAACAAGTCATTTTTAGGCCTGCTGGTGCCATCCCATTTTGGGAGGCAATCTTATATCTCCCTGAAAAAGTCACATAAAACCTGCCTTAAGAGCAGTCACCATCCTTGGGAGTTGGGTCTAGGTCAGAGCCTAGTGCCAGTGGTGGCTTCTGATAATGTGAGGCTGCGCTGCATGGCTGTCCCCTCAGGAGAGGGAAGAGGACAGAAGGCGATGTGCTCTGATCCCTGGCTCTGGCTTAGTCGAGGGAAACATGGCAAGGACTTTTACCACACAAATTTATTTAAATAAAAGTGAACACATATGCAGGCTAGTGCCCAAGGGGCAAAGGTCGGGAGGCGGGAGAATGGGGGACAGACAGAAAACGGGGGCCGGGCAGAGTCTGTGTGGTATAACCAGGCTGCAGGAGGGAGGGGACAGGAAGCCTAGGGGCAGTGCTGGGCTTCGGTGCAGAGGCAGGGGCCTGGGGTGGGCGAGCCCAGTGCCAGGAAGTCAGTTCTATCCCTCACATGCTCCCTTCTCTCTCCCTGATCCCTGGACTCACAGCACTGCCTCTCCAGCCCCCCACCCCTTCCTCACATCAGCCTTCCCTCCAACTACTGCGAGAGAAGTCAAAAGACAAAATAAATAAGAACTGGTGAGTCCTGCCCCAGTCTCGGCTATAGGGAAGGGGAGCCAAGCCAGGGGACTGCCCCGAGCCCTGCTGTCAGACCTGGACAGGAGCAGGTAAAGTGCAAGGACATCATCCAGTAAGTAAAAATATACCGGTGACTTTGTCAAATACACAGCTGCGGGCTGTCAGGGGCGGGTGGCTGGCCTGTGGGTGACAGCAGCGCCCCGGAGAGTGTTGGCCAACACAGCACAGAGACAACGGAAATAAATAGGAGTGGGGAGTGGACAGGGGTCCCGGATGTCCCCTGGGCCAGTGCCACTTGAGGGACCCGACAGGGCCTTGTCCTCTCACCAGCCCCCACCTCCTGAACCCGCTTGCCCGGCTCCCCAGTGCTGTGGCACCGACACAAAGCACCCGGCTGGCTGGCTGGCTGGCAGGAAAGGACTTATAATGTGGGCTGGGTGGAGGGAAGGAGGTGGGGAAGCCACAGTCAGTCAGGGCTGGCGCTGTGCTGCCTTCAGTACTCGTCCTGGTCTTCCGGTTGGTGTTCTTCAATCTCGTCGTCCTCAGGGGGTGCAAATCCCTCCTGGAGGGGAGGAGAGAGAAATGAGCCAGGTGGCCAGGCTGAGGAGGGATCGGGCTCCACACACGGTCTAGAAAGAGGGCTGGGCCCAGTGGCCTCAGGTGTGGAGGGCTAGCCTGCTCTCCGGTCTTGGCAGAGCGGTGGGAGGGAGGTGAAGAGGGGCTCACCTCAGTGGCGTAGAGAATGCCAATGATGCCGGAGATGACGGGGCTGTTTTCACTTTCGTGCTCCTGGCAGATCAGCTCGATGTCACGCAGTTTGCTGAAATAGAAGTCTCGCTCTTTCTCCAGCCCATCCACCGTCAGCTTCAAGTCCAGCAGCTGCTTAGGCAGAAAGAAATGTTTATGCCAGATGTTCCTGCCTCTGACGCTTCTGCCCGCCTCCCTCTTGTCCCCAGGATCAACGACCCTTTCCCATCCCACTCACTTGCTGGTTGAGCTCGAGAATCTGGGCATCAGCCTCATGACCACCATTTCGGGCTGATGGGGGATTCTTCCGAAGGATGCAGGGTGGGGCCACGTTGCTGAGTCGGCCAGAGGTCTGCATGTTCTTGGGGCCTGTGGGGGACGTCCTCTGTGGAACTGTCCAGAGGACAAGAGTCAGAAGAGGCGACACAGCACAAGAGAGCCTGGAATGCAGACCATGCAACAGGCAGGCACTCTCCCTCACGAAGAGCATCTACATCTAGGCCTCAAGCCTCGGCCACATGTGACATTACAGCAACTGGACAGCCCTTGGGCAAGCCTGGGAGCGTCAGCGCCACGGGAAGCTAACGGAAAGGCCATCTCAGTCCCGGGACCTGAAGGAAGCTGGCCTGAGGGAGGGATGCAGGACACTGGTGGGGTGGTGAATTTGATGAAGTGGAGCTGGGAGGGTTCAGGGCCTTCTGTACTGACAGGACAGATGAGCCCCAGGAGAGCAGTTGATGCAGTCTGTCCTAGCAGAAGCCAAAGCCACCCTCAGTGAAACTCCGCCCCACCCCTCCAGCTCCCTCTCAGGCTGGGCTCTGTTTCCCCCTGCTGGGCTGGACTGGTATCTGCGCCGTGGTGGAGGACTCAGGCTCCTCCCCAGCACAGCCTGCATGCTGTGGCTACTTGCGCCTCCCTAGACAGCTTCTAGTGCAAAGCAAGCGGCTGGGTGGGGACGGGCCCAGGCAGACAGCAGCGCAAAGGGGAGGTGGCTCTGCTATGACGGGTCAGATGCGGAGGGAGGCAGCTGCTCCCCTCTCTGGCCACAGCCCTGCTGTCCCCACAGGCCTTATTGCTTCTCACTGCTCCCAGCAACCCAGCAAGGGATCCTTTCTAGAAACGCATCTCTGGGCGACGGGATTTTGGAAGAGATAAAAGGCAGGATCGAGCTTGGCAAACTCTTGCTTTTGAGTATCCAGTGGGCAGGGATCCATGAGGGGCTTGGATCCTGGCTCCAGGGGCTCAGCCTGGGTAGTGATCTGGATAGCTCAGCTCTGGATAGTGGACCCATCCAGCTTGAGGCAAACAAGCTAGTTCATGTTAAGACACAGCATCCTGGGTCTCAGTGAGCTGCTCCCATACCTGGTGCAGGTGGCTCCCCTCTTAGAACAACTTTGGGAGCCCTCTCACCCCAAAATAGGACTCCCCATCTAGGTAAGCAGCAGGTGATGCCATCTGAACTCCGTGATAACAGTCTCCTCCAGGCTGGCGGGGCTGGGCCGGTATCCCAGGGGCCACTCCTGGCTGGGTAGCCCTGCCGGCCCAGCCCCCCAAACTCCCTCCACCAGCTTGGGCATGTTACCTGCTGTGCCAATGAGTTTCTTGGATTTGTTGAAGATCTGATCACCTGGGTTAGGAGGTGGCGCTACGTCCTGGCCCTGCCGCGCCAGCAGAGGGTTGTAATCCTTTCCATCATAGTTTGCGTCAAAGAATTTCTTAAACCACTGAATAAACTCAAAATTATCTTGGAATTTTCCTTTTACTAATTTCTCTACAGGAATGATCTGAAATAGACCACAGAAGCAGATCGTTTTAACCACCTGCTGGGTAGGACTGCCTTCCGCTGTGAGTACAGGAAAGCCAGCCCCTAGACTACAACCACGTCTACCTTCTCCATCTGCACCCCCTCCCCTGGCACCAGAGTAGACAAGCAGGCTGGCAGGCCCCACCAGGGAGGAACTCGGGACATTCCTTTCCCACAGGCACAGGAGACATTGTGTGGGAGGCTCAGGATCCATACAGGCAGGACCGTCAGCTGATGTGTTGGGGGGCCTCTGGAGAGACGTGGCAGGGGTAATACACAGAGCCTTAACATCCAGAGTGGGGCGGGTCCACAGAGGAGAAAGGGAAGGAAGTGCTGACCCAGTGGGACCGTGGGGGTTAAGTGCATTCACTGTGCCTTGAGCTGGATGGACAGCATCCCCTTTGGGAGGTCAGGGGTGGAAAGACATGTGGTGGAATGAACCGAGTAGCCCTTGTCACCCTGGCTGGTGGGTCATCTTCTTCCCCAGGGATACACAGCTCCTCATGGACCCCGGGGGTCCAGACACCTACTTTATCGACACCCATCTTCTTGAACGCTGCTTGCAGCACCTTGAAGTTGTGGATGTACTCGTGTTCTAGCTTGGCCTGGAACTTGACCTTCCTCAAGTGCACACACCCAGGGAAGAGCATATCCATGAACTGGCAGTAGGCTGCCCCTGTGAGGAGGCATGGCTGACGCAGGGCATTCAGCTACCAGGGCCCCCGCTGCTCTGCCCCCCAAAGCCTGGTCCCTCTCCCTGTGTTCTACAGCGAGGGCCAGTGCAGTCCAACGGTCACGTTAGATATGGTTAGGTTCCCCTTGGCTTTATAAGAGTATCCATGATTACGATTTACGTATTTACCTGTTGGTGGTGCTAAGGATTGAACCCAGGGCCGTGCAAATTTGGAACAGGCACTGTACCACTGAGCTGCCTGCCCAGCCCCCAAAGGACCACGTATTGATCCAAACCATGTACCAGTGCCATTTCAAGCCCTTCAGTACGTAGGTTAGCCCTATGGCTACCTGACACAGACAGGTGATGCCTCTCTCTCTGTCTGGGTGGGAACACTGGTACCCAAAGGGCTGCAGCAACAGAGAACAAAGAGCTGAACCCAGAGTGGCTCCATGGGACCCCATGCTGTTAACTCGTGGCTCCACTGTCTGTCCTGGCTCTGGTCACCCAGGAATGCCCCACCTGCTCTCCACTTTTCTAGCCTCTGTTTCCCGGTTTCAACTCTAAGCACTGGAGTATCACATGCTCTTCCTGCCCTTCCTCTTCCTGTTGATCGCAAGCCACGTGAGTCTTTCCTGCCTTTCCAGCCTCTCCCTTGGGCTACCCTGTGGCAGCTGCCTACCTGAACAGAGCTGTTCTATCTTTGTATAGTTGAGGTGCAGGGAGTCATTGACCCACGCAAGCATATCATGGCGACTCAGGTTCTCACTGGTCACAGATGTGGAGTACACATTGACGGCCATACCCCAGCTGCCAAGAGAGAAAAGAGATGATGTCAGTATGAGGCCTTTGAGCTGTTCGCCAGCCTGGTTGGGTCCTGGGGACATAAGAAGCGTTCTCTTCAGACCAGTCTTGCAATTCCTGTAGAGAATAGGTCTATGTTCATTCCCCAGACACATTAACTAGTGTCTATATACCTAGGCAAGCTCTAGGAGCCGGTGAGTGATACAAAGTTAACTAAGTTTCTACCTTCAGGAGACAGGCAAATCTCAGCACAGTGAGATGAGCAGCTGATGAACACCGTGAAGTTCAAGGATGGCAAAACAATACGTGCGTGCGTGTGTGTGTGTGTGTGTGTGTGTGTGTGTGTGTGTGTGTGTGTGAGAGAGAGAGAGAGAGAGAGAGACAGAGACAGAGACAGAGACAGAGACAGAGACAGAGAGACAGAGACACAGACACACACAGAGACAGACGGAGGGAGAGAGAAAGAGGGGGGTATCTTTGCCTTGGCAGAGTTGTGAATGCTCAGAGCAGAGATGGGAAGAGTAGGGATTTTCTGGACATGGCAAGGAATGGGGTGAAGGGGCCCAGGAGCCCAAGACCTGGCCAGAACAAAGCCACGGCTCATTTCAAGAGCTCTGAGTTGCTAGGCAGGCCCGGGGCATAGGCTTCTGTGTTGAGGCATGATGCAATGAGATTAGCAGGGACAGATTTGGAAGGGTTTTGTTTACCCCCGGGGAAATTCTATTTAGTCAATGAGAAGTCACTAGGAGATTTTAAACAGACAGTAACCTGACCAGATTTATGTTCTAAAGCCAATTAACCATTGCTTTCCCTCTGCTTTTACAGGCCCTGTTCTTGTGGCCAGTGGTCTGCTGGATGACCCAGAGGCAACTGACTTCCATTTTTCCAGAACTGTCCCATAAAACATCTTTCGGTATTTATAGGTGCAGAGACTGTAAGCACCAGCCCTGAATCATTCTCATTATAAACCTGTGAGGTCTCCTAGCCTATCAACTCTCTCTTCGGCCATCTTCCAGTATGCCTCATTCCTCAGCTCCCTCTCCTCAGTGGTCCAGGCTCTTCCCTCCCTCTGACTGATCTCATCATTTCTGGCAGCCACAGCTACCAGGAACCTCCCACAACGCCTTCCGTCCTCCAGTCCTTCTCCCACGTCCATCCCGACACCCCTGAATTTATCTAACAGCAGGCCTGGACACCCACAGCCCAACGTCCAGCCAGCAGTGGTTAATAAGGTGTCCAAGGATGTATTTGCCTCGCAAACTTGAACGGTTCAGCAGTGGTAATGTTGGAAACATCTGTGAGTTAGCGCTCAGTATTTAAGGCCTAGGACGCTTTGCATACACCACTTAGGACTCCTCAAGTTTTTTGGGGGGTGGTCAGGGCACCCTGGGCCAAAATATTCCTCCACTCATGCAGATGGTGCTGAGCAGAGGCGTTCAGGGCCCTCTAGGGGGCAGGCGCGAGCACCCCGCTACCCACCGCCCCCGCCCCCCCCCCCCCACAAGTCAGGTATCAGCTGTGCTTTGTCGTTGCTAACAACAGAGGGGAGGATTTTTATCCCTTGGTCTTCAACAGAAATGGAGAAACAAGTGAGATAAACGCACTACATGTCCCAAGAACTGGAAAGTTCCTCTTTCTGGAATAAAGAGTATGTTTCCAGGCTTTTTTGTTAGTTTGTTTGTTTTTCGAGACAGGGTTTCTCTGTGTAGCCCTGGCTGTCCTGGAATCAGCTCTATTGACCAGGCTGGTCTCGAACTCACAGACATCCACCTGCCTCTGCCTCCCGAGTGTTGGGATTAAAGACGTATGCCGCCATCCCTGGCTGTTTTTCTAGGTTTAATGTGCAGTGTCTTTGTGAAGGAAGACAATGCCATCCCAATTCCTAGTTCCCTGTAGGCAGCCACCCCCCTCCCACAGCCACTTGATATGTACTGATGTGCAAGGACTAGCATTTCTAGTGGGATGGTGACCACACAGCCCAAGTGCTGTGGGGCCAGGGATGACATGTTGTGAACCACTGGAGAGTAAAGAACAGACTTTGGGATTGGGGACAGATTGCCAAAGACAGAGTGAGTAAAGAGCTGCCTCCGGCTCCTGGCTGGGTGAATTTAGAGGGAAGGTCAGAGAGACAGGGTCTGTTTAGAAGTAGCACAAGTGATAGAAAGGGGGTCCCACACAAACATCATTTCCAGAGCTAGAGATGGAGCTCAGTGGTAGAAAGGGGGTCCCACTCAAGCATCATTTCCAGAGCTAGAGATAGAGCTCAGTGGTAGAGTGTTTGTCTAGCACCCATGAAGCCCTGGGTTGGATCTGCATAAAAACCAGATGTGGTCCCACATGCCTGGGATCAGCTTCCTTCACAGTAAACCTGGAGAAATACTCTTCACTAGTGAGACCTAGCTAGACCTGCTGAATCAGAATCTGACTTTGGTGAGGCCACTCACTCCAGGCCAGGCAGATGTGACAGATGTAAAACAGGGCTCGGCTCAACTTTGTCTGGGCTGGCTCCCCTCACGCTTCCGTCCCCGACCCTACCCATCGCTATCTCACAGACCCTCATGGCGTGCATCTTTCATTTAAATGGACGTTTCTTTTGGCATAAAAACCACTAAAGAAAAATCCTGTTATTTGTTCCTAGCTCTTCCTCTTTTAAAATAAACCCTGTCCTTGATTGTCTGGGGCAAGGGAGCCCAAGTGGGACTCCGAAGCCAAGAAAAACAAAAATTATTATCTTGGGACTTTCTAAAGACTCAGGACCTGGCAATTTCAGAGGTTTCCCAGGATAATTCTGACTGGGTTTGAGCCCGCTGCCCTGTACCTGACCCCCAAACTCACCACTAGACATGTTTCTATGCCTGGCTTCCCTGCTGGAAGTGCCTGGAAACATGGTCTGCCGCTTAGGGAAGCTGCTGAAGGATGGACTGACACCTTCTCACACCCGTTCTCCGTGTCTTCCATCACTTTCTGGCATGGGTCCCCAGCTCCACTCCTCGGGGCTGGTGTCAGCATCCTCTACAGAGAACTTTCTTAGAAGCTCACTACGGGACCCCATGGGACCCTGGGCAAAGCTAACAATGGCGGCATCCTTGCGCCCACAGAATCATCAGTGGGCCTACCCCTTCTACTTGTCGGAGTGCCTCAGGGCCAGGCTGTGTGATCTACCTCTGGATTCCATGCTCGTTCTTGGTGAGCAGTAATGGCCTAACCACACTGGTAGAAGGGAATGGTGGAGGCTGGAGTCAGGAGTTTCTGAATCTCCAAGGGACTCCCCTGAAGTACCGGCAGGGGTGGTGGACAGGGTGGATAGATAGGTTTTTCAAGAGGCAGAATGAGAAAGAGTCAAGGATGACATTTTATTCCCATATGCTATGGACTGCGAGGGTTCAGGGAGATAAAGAGCAGAACCAAATGCCCTCATGTGTGGTAAAAACAGAAGCACTACAGGAAGTCAAGAAAGGCATGTAACTCAGAGAGGTGGACCAAATGGACCCACGTATGAGGATGGTCAGATTCTGGGTGTGGTCTGCCGGGCTGGGTGTAGTGGGCATAAGCCATTCTGGTGGCTGTCAAAATGAACCTTTCCTATATGGGGCTCATTTCTCTAGGAGGTCCCTGAGCTCATTAGCAAGGACGACTCTGGTCCACTGACACTCTGAGACACCCTGAAAGGGTCTGGGTTTGTGGGGTGGTTCTTGTTCTTAGTTTTGCCCTGGGAATTCTTCAGGCAAATCAGGAATTTTATTCTGTGTTACAGGTGAGACTTTCGAAAGCTGATCATTCACATAAGCAGAGGCAATAGTCCTATACTCCACTCCTCAGTCCATGACCTTCAAAGGGTTTCCTAGCCTGAAGGAGGCCTTTCTGGGCATCTATGGGACTTGCTGAAGGTTTAGGCCCATTCCATGCTTTCCAGAGGCTCCCTACTAGGAGAAGCCAAGCATGTGTGTACATGTGCCTATGTGTGTGTTTGTGTTATATACATACCATCTGTCTGTGTCTCTCCATCCATCCATCCATCATCTACATGTCTGTCCATCCATCCACCATCTATCTACCTGTCCATCCATCCATCCATCCATCCATGCATCCATCCATCCATCCATCCACCCATCATCCACCTGTCCATTCATCCATCCATCTATACACACACATTAAAAAAACAAAACAAACCCAGGTGATTCTGCTGTATAGCCGCCAGGTCTGAGAACCATGGCCCTCATCTTATCAATGGCATCGGCTGGGGCAGGGAGATTTATTTATTTTTGCTACCTCTCTTGAGGGAAAATGTTAGCCCCCTCTTCCCTGGCATCAAGAAAAATCTCTAGTTTTTCTAGAGTTTAGGATACAGTGGCTCTCAGGGGTCACCAAGAGCTACATGACTACTTGAAAAATGCCCAGGTCTCCTCAGCTTGGTCAGACACCTTCTGTACTGTCAGTGCCCAGTGATGGGGGAGCATTTCCCAGACTTCTCTGGAATGTGAATCTAGGGTCCTCGAGAGGTGGTACTTGTAAGGAAAGGTCTGAAAAACAACACCACACAGAGCAATACAACAACAACAAAAACCCAGCTCCTTTAAGGGCCAAGGAACCAATCACGCCATCTCCCCCACTGGCTTTTGTGGGAGAGCAAAGCAGAACCAGAGTGCTTCTTGCAAGTGGGGTGCTCTTTGCCCTGGCTGGGTCCATCTTGGTTCAGGAGACTCATCTGACAGGTTCTATGGGGATCTTCTATACAACTTCCATAGCACCATGAAGAAGTCAGCCTTTTTATCCCTTGTTAGGCTGGGGTGGGGGAACTGGTTCCCTTTTAGTTTTCCTGACCTGAGTCTGGCCCTGGGCATGGAAAGAGACATGCCAGCAGGTGGCACCCAGGTCCTTGAACTGCCTCTCCCAGCCAAGGCCCTCTCCCTAGTTCAGAGAGAGAGAGAGAGAGAGAGAGAGAGAGAGAGAGAGAGAGAGAGAGAGAGAGAGAGAGAGAGAGATCCTGTAACTTGGATCTGAGCTTCCCTTCCCCCTAAAGAAAGCCAATTTCCACCCAAATCTGGTAACAACATGGAAACAGATAGGATGGGACGCCTGTCCCCTCAGAGCCAGGTCAGCTGAAGTGGCCTAGCGTGGGCTACACTCGGAGATTCTGGGCTGAGTCCAGCTTTCCCTTCTCCTAAAGCCACATGTTAAACCCATCAACTGGTCCAGCTTGTGATAGCCTTTGAGCTGAGAAGCCAGCTGCTGGGGCAAAGGTGTATAAAGTACTGGCCCAAACATCTGGTTCCCACTGGGACAGCTGCCTGAATGATGGCAGAGTCACAGTCTGCGAAAACTTGTAAAGGTAACACACTTGTCACCGGGAGCTTTTTGACTCCTGGGAGAGGGTGGCAGGTAACCTCCCTGGAGCTACACCAGCAGGACCGTCTAATGGCCTCATCTGTCCCACCATCATTCTGGTCACCAAGTGACTGTCCAGAGAAACATCCTCTGATCGGGTTACAGCACCTTTCCTTCCAGGTTAGCTAGGGACTCTAGGGTCTGATCAGGATGTGGTCTTGGGACAAGCCTGCTTTCCAGGGCCTTGACTCTGGTTACTAGCTCTAGCATTAGAAAGGAAAGTGCCAGGAGGTATAATTCTGTGACTTTGTTAAGTCATTACCTGAGCCAGGGTCCTCAGGATCTGGGTGCTCACCGCTCTGGATAGGAGGGACCTGCTGCTTATTCTGCTGGCTGAGGCCTTGAAAAATGGCTACCAAGAGCAAATCTTGAAATCCTCTGGTCAGAAGGGTTTCTAGAGGGCTGGTGAGCGGTTCAGTGGTTAAAGGCCCTTGCTGCCACACATGATAACCTGAGTTTTATTGATCCCTGGGACCCACATGGTAGAAAAAAAATGAAGTTATCTCCCGACTTCCACACATGGACTGTAGTGCATGCACGCAAATAAATAATTCTTTTTTTTTTTTTTTTTTTTTTTTTGGTTTTTCGAGACAGGGTTTCTCTGTGTAGCTGTGCGCCTTTCCTGGAACTAACTCTGTAGACCAGGCTGGCCTCGAACTCATAGAGATCTGCCTGGCTCTACCTCCTGAGTGCTGGGATTAAAGGCGTGTGCCACCACCGCCTGGCAATTCTTTTAAAGGGTTTCTGTAGAAACCCCAGTTCCTTCTCAGATACCCTGGTCTCCCCTGCTGGTGCTCCCACCCCCAAATCGAAAAGACAGTATGTCTAAAGACCTCTCGGACCTCACATTCTAATGTTCAACTACCCCACCATCCTAACTCCATTTCATTGGCTTCAAATCTTTAGTCCACATCTACCTTCTACCTATGTCTCAAGGACAAGCCAGGGGCTCCAGTCTTCTCTAATCTCTAGGAATTCCTTTCTCTCAGCTTCAGCTTTGTTCTGGATGGTTCTGGAGAAGTCTCTGCAGGTCCCAGCCCATGACCTCTGCTCAGTGTAGCCATGAACTACACACAGCTTCTATCCCCACAGTTTGGGACTGACATCCCATCATGTCAGCTCCAAAAACTTTGTTGAAAGAGTCCTGGATCTCTAGTCAGACCACCTGGGTTCTAGTCCAGTCTCTTCCATGTCTTATTCTATTTTAGGCCTCACTTTTCCTTATTTATAAAACTGGTGGTTCCAAGCCGGGCGGTGGTGGCGCACGCCTTTAATCCCAGCACTGGGGAGGCAGAGGCAGGCGGATCTCTGTGAGTTCGAGGCTAGCCTGGTCTCCAAAGCAAGTTCCAGGAAAGGCGCAAAGCTACACAGAGAAACCCTGTCTCGAAAAACCAAAAAAAAAAAAAAAAAAAAAAAAAAAACAACAAAAAAAAAAAAAAAAAACAACCAAAAAAACCCAAAAACGGATGGTTCCACCAGATGGAGGTGTTGAGGGCTAAGTGAACTGTGTATATACCGGGCACATACAAATCTGGTGCCCAGTATTTGCTAAGCATCACCAATATCACTAGGAAGACAAGAGTCCAAGAGCATTCAGTTCAGAGCAGGCGCCTGGCACACAGCTACTGTTAGGTTTCAGAGATCCGAACAGTGGTCCAGAAGACACCTCAAAACCGCCCTGTTCTCTGCCCTTCCGCCTGGGATAGCTGTCAGGGCCTCTGACACATCCCTTCCCAACTCCAAGTTTCCTTTTGTTGCTGTTGTTGAGACAGGGTCTCACTATATAGTCCTGGCTGGCCTGGAACTCACTCTGTAGATCAGGCTGGCTTTGAACTCTCAAGAGATTCACCTGCCTCTGCCTCCCAAATGCTGGGATTAAAGGTGTGCGCCTCCAGGCCCAGTTCCATATGCCTGCTTTCAGATGGCATCCTACCTTGAAGGAAAGCTGGAACAGAGGCTGTGAGACCTGAGAAGAGAGAACTCTGTGGATCCTGCCAAAATCTCTCCGCTCCTGACATGGGGCTATGCCCATTGTCCCTGGGCTACCCCTTCCTGCCAGGCCCCGGGGGCTGAAGTTGCCTGTCTGGAAACACTGCAGAACTGCTGCTCCTTCCCCGTTTGGCTCACACACCCGTGCTATTCTGGGGGTACATGGAGGCAGTATGTGACAGCAGAGATGCCAGGCTCCCAGGGGCTGGCAGAGACAGAGGGTTCTGCCAGCGGGTCACAAAGCCCTCGCATGCCTAGCCAATCACCTTCCTCTCATGGCTGAGTGAAGACCTGACTCACACAGAGGCTCAGCGGCGAAAACCTGGTTTAGTCAAAGCAGAGATGGGAAGGTGAGTGGTTTAACGGTCTGCCAGGGGACACACATCGCCCACTCTGGCAGATCCAGCACAAGGTCTGGATGGTGGCAGAGGCCCACAGGGACCAGGACTTCTTCAGGGATCTGTCCTCACAACACTCCTAAACCCCAGAGCTCTTTCCCTGCCAGTGAGCCCTGCTGAGTTCTCAGAGCTGGGTAATGAGTCCGTCTTGCTGAACGGGATTTTAATTCTTACAGAGGTTTCCCTGGGCTGGCCACTGTCTAGAGAAAGGTGTCTTTGGGGGAGTCACAGTGAGTCTGCTCTGTTTGACCATAACTCACTGGGTTAAGGGAGAGCTAGGCATTCAGAAACAGCTCTCATTGTTAAAAGTAGCCCTTTAACAAAAGTAAGACCCATCTGGGCAGGGAGAAAGACAATCATTTCTTCTAAAGGCTTTTCTCTGGATAGTTTTTTTTTTTTTCTAAGACAGGGTTTCTCTGTGTAGCCCTTGGCTGTCCTGGAACTCAAGATCTGCCTGCCTCTGCCTCCCGAGTGCTGGGATTAAATGCAGTAGAGGTATGTATCACCACACCAGGCTACTTTTTTTATTTTTTTGAGACAAGATCTTTTTTTGTTTTTTGATTTTTGGTTTTTTTGAGACAGGGTTTCTCTGTGTAGCTTTGGAGCCTGTTCTGGATCTCACTCTGTAGACCACGCTGGTCTTGAACTCACAGAGATCTGTCTGGCTCTCCCTCCTGAGTGCTGGGATTAAAGGCGTATGCTACCACTGCCTGGCAAGACAAGATCTTTTAAATTTTACGTGGGTGGATGTTTTGCCTGAGTGTAAATTTGTGTACCATGCACATGCCTAGTGCTAGGGAGACCGGAAGATGGTGTCAGTTTCCTTGGAACTGGAGTTAGTCTGTTGTGAGTCACAATGTCAGTTCTGGGAACTGAACTGGGGTCCTTTGCGAGAGCAGCAAATGCTCTTAACCACTGAGCCATTTCTCCAGCCCCATTAACACTTGCTTTTTTAAGCGAATAAAACTCCATGGAACCATCATCAAACCAAGGAGGCTGTGGTGCAGTAAGGCTGTGGTGCAGAGAGGCTGTGTGCAGCGAGGATGTGTGCAGTGAGGATGTGGTGGGAGGATGTGTGCAGTGAGAATGTGTGCAGTGAGGATGTGGTGCAGTGAGGATGTGGTGGAAGGATGTGTGCAGTGAGAATGTGTGCAGTGAGGATGTGTGCAGTGAGGATGTGGTGCAGTGAGGACGTGGTGCAGTGAGGACGTGGTGCAGTGAGAATGTGTGCAGTGAGGATGTGTGCAGTGAGGATGTGTGCAGTGAGGATGTGTGCAGTGAGGATGTGGTGCAGTGAGGATGTGTGCAGTGAGAATGTGTGCAGTGAGGATGTGGTGCAGTGAGGATGTGTGCAGTGACACTGGTGCAGTGAGAAAGAATGTGAACATTGAGGATGTGGTACAGTCTGAATGTGGTGCAGTGAGAACGTGGCGCAGTGAGAACGTGGTGCAGTGAGACTGTGGTGCAGTGAGAACGTGGTACAGTGAGGACGTGGCGCAGTGAGAACGTGGTGCAGTGAGAATGTGTTCAGTGAGAACGTGGCACAGTGAGAACGTGGTGCAGTGAGAACGTGGCACAGTGAGAACGTGGTGCAGTGAGAATGTGTTCAGTGAGACTGTGGTACAGTGAGAACGTGGTGTAGTGAGAATGTGTTCAGTGAGACTGTGGTACAGTGAGAACGTGGTGCAGTGAGAATGTGTTCAGTGAGACTGTAGTGCAGTGAGACTGTGTTCAGTGAGAACGTGGTGCAGTGAGGACGTGTGCAGTGAGAACGTGGTGCAGTGAGAACATGGTGCAGTGAGAACATGGTGCAGTGAGGACGTGGTGCAGTGAGGACGTGGTGCAGTGAGGACGTGTGCAGAAGAAATGCATCTTCCTGCCTGGACAGCCCAGGCAAGAGGCTGGGTTTTCATGACTGAAGAACCAGACTCGTGACAATATCGGTGTGGGGTGTGGGGCTGGTTGGAGGGAAAGGGGGAGACACTGCTGTGAGGACCAAAGGCTGCATCACCTTGCAGGCTGAGCAACTCTGAGATCCTCAACCTATTCAACTCCTTTCCTTCCTTCCTGACTCAGGGTCTTCAGCAGGCAGAGGGCAGGGACGGGCTTGTCTTTCGGTTCTCTGCTGCCTGGTTGCCAAGGCTCTCGGCAGGAAGACAGAGGGTGTCTGGGAGCTGGGTACCCTTCTCTTCCTTCAGTTAGTGTGGGCTAAGGATCCTGGATACAACAGCTGCTAAGTGGTAAGAGAGGTGTCACCAGGATGCAGGGATCAGATGCAGAGGTGGAGCTGGGAAAGATAGTTTTCTGTGTTCACTGCTGACGACAGGGAGAGAGGAAACGTCAGCTTGGTGTCTGGCTACACATACAGTATGGAGCCTTGGGATTCTCAGCATAGACTTAAGTCTCTTCTCTAGCAGCAGACATCAGTTCTCTAGGTTACTCAGAAGGATTTCAGGATGGTTCCAGAGAAGGACCTGGCGGGCCACATTCCAGGAGCGTCTTTCCCCCTAGCATGTTCAGGGGAACAGAGAGCCGCCCACTGCAGATGGCCCAGGGACAGGGAATGGAGCTGCAGGAGCTGCTGGGACACGTTGGGAAGAGAACATTCCTGTTTCCAGAGCCCTATTGGGTCTGGCATCTCCTTTGTGGCTCTCCATGTTCCCAAAGCCTGTCTGTGTCTCTGGGGACACATACAAACCATGTTACTTTATGTTCCTTTAAAACTGCATTTGGACTTCCAATATGGCTCAGTTACTCAAGGTGCTTGCGGCAAAGCCTGATGGCCTGAGTTCAATCCCTAGGACCCATGTGGTGGAAGGAGAGAACGAACTCTTCCAAATTATCCTCTGATTTCTACACACACACACACACACACACACACACACACTAAAAACACACACACTAATGCAGAGCTGCCTCTCTTCTGAGCTGAAGTTTATTGTGGTCATCTGGGACAGTGGCTGGATTGACCAGTATGTTTCCTCTGGCCCTAGGCTCAGCCCCTGCTCTGTTTTCTTCCTTCCTTCCCTCCCTCCCTTCAGTGTCCCCTTTGGATCCTCCCAGTTTCGGCCCCTCGCCCTTCTGACAGAGCACAGACTGCTCATTTATCCTCCAGCCCTCCTGCCTGCCTGCCTGCCATAAAGCTGTCCAGAACAAACGTAGGATTCAGTGTTGTCGGATTCTCTGTCCAGCCGATCCACGCACCCAGCAACTCCACCCTCCCCGCCCACCTGACAGGGTTCGTCCCAAACGGAGACAGACCCCACCTTAAGAGTGCACACTGGTGAGGTCCCAGAAGGCCTGCCTACCTCTCTTCTGGCCCATCCCAGGCCCTGAAATGCCTCCTGGGAGCATCCCTCATGGAGATCAGAGCACTCCCCCCCCACCCCAAGGCTTTAATCACCAATTCAATTCTGCATCTGAGGAAGGCTCTGGTTTCAAGGGATTTGCCCACATTCATCATGAGCCACTGGCAAAGTCAGAGCTGAGCCCAGGCCTCCTGAACCCAGCTCAGCTCCTTCCAACACCATCACGCTGACTGGGAGAGACCGTTGATGTTTGCACTCTGCTTTCACCCTCTGAGTGAGAGAAGAGAAGGAATTCTAGAGGTTTCCTCTGTCTGTCTGTCTGTCTGTCTGTCTGCCTGTCTGTAACCCACTGTTTCAGTCAGCCTCACTTTCAACCACTGTCTCATGGGTTCACACAGTGAGGCACCTTGTAGCCCCAGCATCCTTTTACAGCCTGGTCTTGCCTTTAAGGAGTCTTTTGTTTGGCTGAAGACATAAAGTCATTCATAAAATGGTCAGGGACCTCATCACTAGAAGAGGACATCCGGCTTTCGGGCACCCCACTGGCCTGCAAAGGATGAGTTGGGGCTCAGTAGGCAGGCAGTTCTAGGGGAAGGTGGTCCCTGGTTTGGAACTGTGACGATGACGACAGGATGTCAGAGAGCAGCAAAAGAGGGAACTTGGGGGATGGGAAGTGTGCTCACTGTCACTTTTATTTGACAAAGTAAGCGTGAGACCTGTGACTAAGTCCTAGAGGAATGTTAGGGTGTGTCCTCCAAGGCAAGGAGGCCGGGCCAGGTGGGCAAGTCCCGGGAGCCAAGGGAGGGGCTGGTTCCAGAGGAGGGTGGCAGTCCAGTTAATGGAATGACCAGAACTTGATGGAGCGGCCATTAGAGTGCACAAGAAGGTATGAAGGAACCCTGAGTCATTCTGTCGGAGTGTGGGGACAGACGCTAGACTTGCAAGTGACTGGGGAGTCGCAGCCAGAAGAATGCTAAGGAAAGAATTCAGGAGTTGGTCACGAAGGCCACTTGTGTCTGAGGCAGACAAGGGATGGTAGCCTGTAGAGCAGTGAGCTCCGCTTCCTTTAGTTAAAACTTCAAGTGCAATATAGATTCAACACAGACTCTTTGGCTGATAGCCTCCACATTCCTTCACAACTCACGGCTCCCCGCCCAACTCAGTTCTAGATCTTATGTGCGCAAGGAGGCTCAGAACTGGGAGCACACCCGCCATGCTTAAAACACTGGATCAAGAAAGAAAGGAAGAGGAGGAAGGGTCACAAGTTCAAGGCCTGCTTGGGCAACTTAGTGAAACCCTGTCTCAAAATAAGAAAGACAAAAAGAGAAAGGAGGGAAGGAAGGAAGGATGGACAGGGCTGAGGATACAGCTAAGTTACAGGGCCAGCTTAGCTGGGTAAGGTCCCGGGTTTAGTTGCCAGTACCCCAAAAGAATGAGGGGAAATGTTAATAAAATCTACATGGAGTTGACTATTTAGAAAAGAATGTTTTGTTTAATGTTGATTTTTTTCTTTACGTGTATGTGTGTGTTGCGTATGCTGCCTGGGGAGGTCCGAAGAGGGTATCAGATGCCCTGGGGCTGCAGCAATAGGTGGCTATGAACCACCTGATGTGGGTGCTGGGCACCAAGCGAGGGTCCTCCAGTATTCTTAGTCACTGAACCATCTCTCCAGCCCAGAAAAGAATGTTTTGTGTATTAATTCAGTGTTCAGTGTGGGTGTGGTTCATCAGAAGCCCCTTGGACCTTTAGTTTTAAGGAAGATTAATGTAGGAAGACAAGGGGTAAACTCAGGGATTGCCAGAGACACTGAAGAGACTCTGCCATATTCCTCACTCACTCACCACTGCAACTGAAGTATGTGCTCCACACACAGTACTGCAGGCTGCATGCTCCACACACAGTACTGCATGCTGCATGCTCTACACACAGTACTGCAGGCTGCATGCTCCACACACAGTACTGCATGCTGCATGCTCCACACATAGTACTGCAGGCTGCATGCTCCACACACAGTACTGCAGGCTGCATGCTCCACACACATGTATGTTACTGCATGTTAGCCACTGTGCAAGGCATGTGGCCTACAGGAAGGCATGAGACCCAGCCTGGTGCCGGAGCAAACCAAGGTGAAGGGGCACTATGCAGTGAGAGAAGCGACCAGAGGTGACACTCAGCTGATGGAGCCGCTCTGCTTTTCCCACTAGGAGGCCTCGTAGGAAAAGCAGAGTTTGAGCTGAGAGTGAAGAGGAAGGAAAATGAACAGGGAAGAGAGGGAGGATGGCCAAGAGCCTACCCAGAATGCAAGGGTGGGCAAAAGACATGACTGAAAAGTGGCAAAAGCCGCATCACCAGCAGCTCTGGTGCCATGGTGTGTGTGTGTGTGTGTGTGTGTGTGTGTGTGTGTGTGTGTGTGTGTGTGTGTGTGTGTGATTCTCCAGAGTGTTTTTCTTGTGAATACACGATCTTCGCAGCACGACACAAGCACTGGTAAGAAGACTGTAGTTAAAACCGCAGTGCCGTTTCTGCACCGGAATCGACACGAGTCACAGCATTTAGAAATGTAATTCAATGCACAACTTCCAGGTCTTCCTTCTGTTACCTTTCCTATGAAACACTGACGAGAATTAATGCCAAGAGCTGCTGTGGAAGACAGAACTGCTCCAATGTTTGCAAGGTTTTCATTTTAAAGTGATCCGAGACTGGAAATTCCAATAAAAATGAAGAGTTCTCGGATGTCCATATCCAGATTCCCCCAGCTATCTGACAACAGCTACACACAGGAAATGGACATTTGTTGTGTTATCTAAGTTCGTGTGATAAAATACCTCGGAAAAAGCAACTTCAAGGAGAAGGGCTTATTTGGCTCACAGCTGCAGGCCCCGGGAACTGGAAGAGCTAGCTAGCGACATCCACAGTCAAGGGCAGAAACTGATGGGTAAGGATGCTGGTGCTCGGTCTGCTTTCCTTCACTCAGACAGTTCAAGATCCCAGGGAACGGTGCCACCCACTGTGGGTAATCAAGATAAACCCCTACAGACGTGCCCACAGGCCAGCTCCATCTAGATAATCCCTCACTGAGACACTCTGCCCAGGTAATTCTAGACTGTGTCAAGCTGACAATTAACCGATCATCACGTATATCATTAATTAAACCACAAGCTGGGACTGGTGACACACTCTTGTAATCACAGTACTTCCGAGACAGGCACAATGATTAGGAGCTCAATACATAGTGAGTTTATGGTTAGCCGGAGCTATGTGAGACCTTATCTCAAAACAACAAAACAACAACGAAACCCCCAGGAAACCTCCAAAACAAGCAAGCAAGCAAGCAAGCAAAACACATACATACACACACACACACACACACACACACACACACACACACACACACAAAAAAAAAAAAAAAAAAAAAAAAAAAAAAAAAAAAAAAAAAAACAACCCTAGAACTTTTTCTTTTGTTTGTATTTTGGTTCTAATGAGGAAGCAACTACTTAGAGTTCCCGGCTCCGAGCAAATCTGTAATCCCACCCATTGGCTTTCTTCCTAGGAGAGTCAGGGTCTTTCAAAGAGCACACAGTTCTTTCTCATCATGCTTTTGACTGTTTTGGTCCCCCTTTGTTCTGACTTAAGAGGGTATTGTACACGTTTGTGTAGAAATTGAGAGGCAGGTCATTCTGAACCTCCTCAGAGCCAGCCCTAAGAATTCGAGGAGTAACTGGATAGCTGCCACTTGGTCCTCCTAACTCTTCGAAGGTGTCTCCCAAAACATTTTCTTCATGTCTAAGAACCCTGAACTAAACAGTATAATAAATATTCTTGGTAAAATCATGCCCAGGCCCTATTGTTTTTAAATCTGTTGATTTAATAAAATTGATACTTTTTTGTCCTTTTAATTATTTTTTTTTGATGACTAGTAAAGGTGAACTTATTTTCTTGATTATTGCCCACACACATTTACTCTTCTGTGAACTGTTTCTGGCTGTAGCATTTGAGAGATGGTAATATCTAGGGACCATTTGGAAATCTGTGTGGTCATGCATGTCTAACATCTGGAAGTCCTGATGATGAATTTTCACAGCCATGCTTCCTGAGACAGACCTGTACTGCCTTCAGACATAGCCACAATATTTAATTTTGTTTTGTTTTTCAAGACAGGATTTCTCTGTGTAGCTTTGGAGCCTGTTCTGGAACTCACTCTGTAGCCCAGGCTGGCCTCGAACTCCCAGAAATCCATCTGCCTCTGCCTCCCGAGTGCTGGGACTAAAGGCATATGCCACCACCGCCTCACGACTTAATTTAATTTTTTAAAATAAAATACTCACTAGTTTATAAGTTTTATTTGAAGTACATGACACTAGAGGTATCCTTACTGAAGGTTTTGAAGATCCACAGAAGGCAATTATTTAAACAGGGAGAATGTTCCCGCTATACTGAAAAACGGGGAAATTTGGCACCAACAGGAAAACACAAATTACCAGAGGACCAAGCAAAAGCTGAGGCTCACTCAAGATACTCCCCTCTTAAATTTCTGTCTAGGAAAAAAAAGGTGCATGGGGAGGACTTGTTCAGAAAGAGAAAATGACGTAGTATTTCCCAAGGTGCTGCTGTGAGTAGGGAATGCAGAGCCCAGGGAACAAACTTTAACTGGAAACTAACCAAAACAGACAGCCTTGTGGTCTGGTGTATGTACCAAGGAATATTCCAGTACATTCGGCTATGTAGACAGGCAGTGTGGTGCATGGAAAGAAAAGCCATGAGAGGGTGTTGTGGAATATTAAGATGTGTTACATTTGTTTATGCTGTGGAACATTCGTTTAATGATGCACAGATGTGTTGCATCTTTTACATTGCATTTGTTTAACTCTGTGAAGCTGTGTTACTGTGCCTGTCTAAAACACCTGATTGGTTTAATAAAGAGCTGAACAGCCAATAGCGAGGCAGGAGAGAGGATAGGAGGGGCTGGCAGGCAGAGAGAATAAATAAGGAGAAAAATAAATAAGGAGAGAATAAACAAGGAGAAAAAGAGGGACCAGGAAGCAAGAGAAAAGGAGCAAGAACAAGGAGAAGAGGACGATAGGGGCCAGCCAGCCACAGAGTCAGAGTGAAAGTAAGATATACAGAAGTAAGAAAAGGAAAAAGCTCAGAGGCCAAAGATAGATGAGATAATCTAAGAAAAGCTGGATAGAAATAAGCCAAGCTAAGATCAGGCATTTATAAGTAAGAAAAAAACTCTGTGTGTGATTTATTTTGGGACCTGGGTGTTGGGCCCCCCAAAAGAGGAAGGAATAAAAACAAGAGGGGGCTGCAGAGATGGCTCAGCGGTTAAGAGGTCTGGCTGCTCTTCTAGAACCTGGGTTCAATTACCAGCACCCACATTGTTGCCCACAACTGTCTGTAATTCCAGCTTAAGGGGATCTGATGCCTCACATACATGTAGGCAAAACACCAGTGCACAGGAAATAAAAATAAATACATTTTAAAAAAGGAAAAGCTGGGTGGTGATGGCGCAAGCCTTTAATGCCAGCACTTGGGAGGCAAAGGTAGTGAGTTCGAGGCCAGCCTGGTCTACAGAGTGAGTTCCAGGACAGGCTCCAAAGCTACACAGAGAAACCCTGTCTTGAAAAAGCCAAAAAAGAAAAGAAAAAAAGAAAAAGAAAAAGAAAAGAAAATCTGTTAGAAAAAAATCCATGTACCCCTCCTGTTCTGCCTCTCAGGACAGTCAATGCCCTGGATGAAGGTGGTCTCTCCAGGGCGGAAAGTTCTTACTATAAAATACAGTGCCTTTCAGCCATCACTGGGGGGTGTGAAACAAGGCCACAGGTACAGACAATTCACGGAAGAGGGAATGTAAGTGGCTAATTTAGAATACAAACTCAACTTATATAACATAAGTCAAAGTCAACAGACTTTATGAAGGTCAAAGCTCAGGTAGTGTGGGAGCCACACAGGACTCGACTTTGGCTAGTGGGTTAGTAATGGTTACAGGTCAGAGGTTGTTAATGCAATTCTGACTGCAAGAGAATTTTAGGAAGCCTAACATGGGGCCAGGAATGGGCTACTTAGGTAGGGAGCAGGAGACTGGAGGCTGTGATGGCTAAAGTTGTGTGTGACCTGAAGCCACATTCAATGGTGGAGACAATGAGAGATTTGGGAAGAAGCCATGAGCTGGGAGTCAGGACATAGAGACAGGACATGGCACCGGGTCCATGAGCTGGGAGTCAGGACATAGAGACAGCACAAGGCACCGAGTCCATGAGCTGGGAGTCAGGACATAGAGACAGGACATGGCACTGAGTCCATGAGCTGGGAGTCAGGACATAGAGACAGGACATGCAACCGGGTCCATGAGCTGGGAGTCAGGACATAGAGACAGGACATGGCACCGAGTCCATGAGCTGGGAGTCAGGACATAGAGACAGGACATGGCACTGGGTCCATGAGCTGGGAGTCAGGACATAGAGACAGCACATGGCACCAGATCCTGCTTTAGATGCATTCACAGCAGACATTTCATGGATTTATTTTTCCTGTCTCTTCTCCAGGGGTGGTAATAATGAACAGAGAGTAAAAATCACACCCCAAGAAGGCATCTAGAGAGCCCACTTTCCTTAAGACAGTGCCTCTCACACTCTGGAGTCGCCCCTTAGGTCTGAAGGACCACTGAAATGGAATCTCTGTCACCCCCCTCCCTATATCAGGATTCTGGAGTGTTCTTCCTCTTGTTTCAGAGGGGTGCTGGGTGGGGTGCTGGTGTTTGACCTGGCTGCCTTCCTTGGCTCCCCACTCCTCCTTTGCTGACACGGGATGATGACGCCTGCAGGTGTGGACATCTTAGAGCAGCTGCATGCACAGAGACTCCACCATGGGCATTACAGCACAGGCCTTAGGGCATCGTGTGGCTGACTCCTCACTTGAGGACTACACAAAGCGGCTAAGTGCTCACTAGTTAATAAGTATTTTGAACAGCACGATGCCTGGAGTAACGTGCTCTTCTGACTACCTCCCAGGAAATTGCAGCATGTCACAGCACAGATGATTAAGACAGTCTTGGAATCTCCTGACACGATCTTCTCAGCCTTCCGTCTGGAGTCAGGCTACACTGTCTGTTCCCTTGCCCAGCCACCCCACTACATCCAGTTCTTGTCACACTGTCAGAAACCTGTCCGGTCACCTTCCTGAGGTGCTGTGACAGGAGCTGTGGGCAGCTGTTTCAAATTAGGCCAGATGCCAGGTCCAGACACATCTGGACAAGTCGGATGACCTTGAGTGGGGACGAAGGTGAGAAGGCACGGAAGACGTAAGGGTGGGGGTGTGTTAGCATCCAGCCTGTAATCCCAGCACTCGGGAGGCAGAGGCAAGAGGACTGCTGTGATTTGAGGCCAGCCTGGGCTACAGAGTGAGTTCGAGGCCAGCCAGGACTACGTAGAAGACCCAGT
Organism: Peromyscus maniculatus bairdii; assembly: GCF_049852395.1. NCBI lineage: Eukaryota > Metazoa > Chordata > Mammalia > Rodentia > Cricetidae > Peromyscus > Peromyscus maniculatus. The sequence continues at coordinate 17,146,595 of NC_134873.1, read as the reverse complement.
TCAAAAAAAGGAAAACAAAGGGATTTTCAAGACAGGGGCGGGTGGGTGAGTGCGGCAGGGCCTGTGAATGCACATGATACGCCTGCAGTCCCATCTCCAGACGGCAAGGGGCCAGAGGGAGGACTGGCCCAGGGCTTCCAAGGTCCCTGGCTCTGGGTTCTGAGAGACCAGTGGGCATTCAGAGTGTGGTCAGGGCTAAGGCACAATGAATCCATAGTTAAGTCACAGGACTTGATGACAACATTTAAACATCTAACTCGGTCTGAGGAAAGGGCTCTTAAACACACTGGTAAGGGAAATAGTACACCCTCGCCTCTAAAATTCATATTTATCTCTCTTGTCCGTGCATGTGTACAGGTGCGCGAGCATGGTGTGTGTATGACGTACAAAGGACACTCTGAGGAGTCAGTTCTGGATCCACCCATGTGCAGTGTCTCAGACTTGAACTCAGGCCATCGAGCTTGGCAGAAAGCCTCTACCAGCTGGGCCAGCTCACTGGGCCACTCTTGCCTTGCCTGGTGGGCAATTTGGTTAAAGAAAGAAAGAGAAGGAAGGAAGGAAAGAAAGGAAGAAAGAAAGAGGAAAAAATCAAATGTCTTTACATTTTCAGTACCTTGACCTTGATTCCATGTCTAGGAAATTTATAATAAGTCAATAACTATGGATACGTCCAAACTTTAGGCATTTATTTATTTACTTGTTTCAAAACATGATTTCATATAGTTCCTTCTGGCCTTCACTAAGTCGCCGAGGCTGGCTTTGAACTCCTCACCCTCTTGCTTCCACCTCTGGAGTGGTGAGTTCACACATATGCCCCACCATACCCGGCTTGAGGGATAAGCACATCTGTAATCATGGAAAGGTCACAACGGAAGTACTCAACACGAACTGCTGATCACATCTCAGTGTCTGTAAGCTACGCTCCGTAAGAGAACTGTTCCAGACGTTTGTGTGATACTTTAGCTCCAGGAGCTGCTGATCCAGCACCATTCTTTCTTTCCTGCCTGTCTCCACAGAGGTCAGGAATGGAGACCCTTGCCTCCCAGCCTCCCTTAGAGCTGAGTAACCCCGAGACCAAGAGGTAGCACAGCAGCCTAAGGGAGCTGGCAGGCCCTTAAGTCTTTACCGGCTGAACTTCCTGCTTCCAGATTCCACTATGTGAGCAAAACACCCCCCAACACACACACACACACACACACACACACACACACGCACACACACCCCACACACCACACATTACACCATATCACATCACACACACACACACACACACACCACACACACACACACACACACCCCACACACTACACATTACACCACACACACACACACACACACACCACACCACACACACACACTATACCACACACATCACATACATCACATCACACACATACACCACACACACACACCACACAATGCATCATACACATACACCCACACAAGACACACATACACCACACATACACACCATACCACACACACACATACACACACCCTTGTTTAATGCCTCTAACAGAGCTTGCTAGTCCTTGCATCAAAACTGGGGGCTGGAGAGGTGTCTTAGTGGTTAAGAGGGCTAGCTGCGTGTCCAGGTGACCAGACCAGGTCCCCAGCACACACAGCAGACAGTTCACAACTGCCTGTAACTCAGAGTCTAGGAAATCCAGCATCATCTTCTGGCCTCCTTGGGTACCTCCTTGGGTACACAGACTGACTGCATATTTAATACTCATTAATACAAGTAAAAAATAAATCTTAAAAAACTCCACAAAGCAATCCTGACAGGCTGAGGAGACTCGGTGGATAAAGGCACTTGCCTCCAGACCCTACAGCCTGCGTCTTGTTCTGCGGGACCCTCATGGTAGAAGGAGAGAATGACTTCTACCAGCTGTCCCCCGACCTCTCCACACTCATGCTGGGGCGTGTGTGTGTGTGTGTATGTGTGTGTGTGTGTGTGTGTGTGTGCGCGTGCGCGCGCCACCCAGTAAATACTCAAATGTTTTCTTAAAGTCCGGAAAGACAGGTGAAGACGCTTGTAACACATTTTAAGGGGGTGGATTACAGAACCAAACAACAATAGGCTCAGAAGAATAATACAAGGAGATATATATATATATATATATATATACACACACACACATATATGTATATATATATGGATATAGCCATAGATATAATTATATATAATAATATAAGGATATATATCCAATAGTTCTGTCTATGTTGAAGTTATAGGGGATTTTTACTTTATTCTTTAGATGTATCTGGATTTTAAAATTTTTCTATAATAGTGGGGTGGTGGTATCACACGCCTTTAACCCCATTCGGGAAGCAGAGGCAGATGGATCTCTGAGTTTGAGGCTAGCCTGGTTGGTAGAGCAAGTTCTAAGATAGCCAGTACTACACAGAGAAACCATGTCTTGAAAAACAAAAAAATAGGGCTGGAGAGATGGCTCAGAGGTTAAGAGCACTGCTTGTTCTACCAAAGGTCCTGAGTTCAATTCCCAGCAACCACATGGTGGCTCACAACCATCTGTAATGAGATCTGGCACCCTCTTCTGTGTAGGCAGAACACTGTATGCATAATAAATAAATAAATCTTTAAAAAAAAAAGAAATTTGAAAAAAAGAGAAGTACTATGTGTATGTGGTGTGTTTCTATGGTGTGTGTATATGGTGTGTGTGTGTGTGTGTGTGTGTGTGTGTGTGTGTGTGTGTGTGTGTGTGTGTAGGGGGTAGCCTCTGCTACTGAAGAAGACTCCTCCCCTTTGGTTCTCAGAGCTGTCCAAGAACTCCAGAGGCAGGAGCTCTGGCTTCGGCCCTCCAGGTTCAAGAGGATCAAACTCACTAACAGGAAGTCAGACAATGCAGAGGTGACAGGCAGGAAGAACAGGCCAGGAAGGCTTACTACGATGGCACCATTCCCATGGCATGTCCACTGTCCTCTGTCTTCTGTGATCTGGGGAGCAGTGGTCTCCAGAGGGCCTTATGAGACTCACCAGGGAAGCGTTTCTACTGCACACATACCCTCTAGCAAGAGGCTCAGTGTTTGAAAAGGTCTGATTCTGCCTTACCTCTAGTCTACTGGACAGTCACATGTTTCTTTCTGAGACAGGGTTTCTCTGTATAGCTTTGGTGCCTGTCCTGGAACTCACAGAGATCCACCTGCCTCTGCCTCCCAAGTGCTGAGATCAAAGGCGTGCGCCACCACCACCTGACTTGGATAGCCATTCTATTCCCCTAATCCCACAACCTAGAAAGAGCTTTGGCTTCCTATTTATTAAGACTGCTGTAACCGTGGAGACCGTTATTCTATCTGAGGGGGTCTAACACGTTGATATCATTTATGCTGATGCTCTAACTGTTCCAGTAAGACCCAGGGAAAACAGCTTATCCACGAGGAATCCAGCTGCTCGCTGGGTTTTCAGACCCATCTCACCATTCCTCAAGAAGGTGCTCAATTTCTTTCTTTTTCTGTTTTCTTTTAAAGATTTATTTTTGGCTGGGTGGTAGTGGCACCCACTTTGGATCCCAGCACTCAGGAGGCAGAGGCAGGCAGATCCCTGAGTTCGAGGCTAGCCTACAGAGTGAGTTCCAAGATAGCCAGACCTATATAGAGAAACCCTGTCTTGACACACCCCCCCACTCCAGAAAGATGTTGTCATGTGCATTGGTGTTTTGCCTGCATGTATATCTGTGTGAGGACACCATATCCCTGGAACTGGAGATACAGGCAAGTGTGAGCTACCACGTGGGTGCTGGGGATTGAACTCGGGTCCTCTGGAAGAGCACCAGTACTCTTAAATGCTGAGCCATCTCCCCAGTCCCTGGGGCCTCAATTTCTGACACAGTAAGATGTTCTAGGCCAACAGAGCCTCCCAGTCCCAGTCTTGAACATGCCATTTCCAGATTCCTGGACTTTTGAGAGGCAACTGGAATCCAGTTTAAAGGTGTAAGCCCATATTTAAGAGGCCTGTGGCAAAGCCAGGAAAGAGCCCCCTCTGTGACCGTGACTCACAAGCAGCTAGTGCTCTCTGCTTCTGTTCAGCAGTTCTAGGGGAACACAGACACACCCACTCATTTACCTGTTGTGAGCAGCGGTTATCATGTGGCAACAGCAGAGCAGAGTAGTTGTGACTGAAATCGTCTGGCCCGCCAAGGTACAATTTTCAGTAATTGGCCCTTAGAGCCAGTGCCTCTTAAGTCCCCACTAAGAAGTATTCACTCGTATGCACAGGGTCACCCATCAGGGGAAACAGTGCGGTGTGTACTGTAAATATGGCCGGCATTGTTCCCATGCGTCACCAGGCAGCAGCGACTTAACTCACTAATGCTTGGCAAACTGTCATACAGCCCGGTGTGGAATCTGAACACTAGGACAGTTTTGAACAGAAGTGGTAGTTATTATAGAATCTAGAAAAGGCAGCGGGAGAGAGAAACTATACCAGAGGAATTCTGACACTGTCTAGAGTGTAGCATCCTTTTTAGCTGGGATTGATATTCTGGTCACCATGGTGATGGCGGAGGGGCCTGGACTAACAACGGTGTGGACGACACACCATTTCTTAGCATCTCCCAAAACCAGGTGCTCTTGTCTCATGCTCGCAAAGCAAGCTCTGATTACTTTTCTGGTTTCCAAGGCACCACAGACTAGGAAGCAGCATGTCCCCGCCATATTAAATTGAATCCCTGGCACCTATGTGCCTGGGAAATAACTGCAGACAGCGACCTCAGGGCCCTTGACCTTCAGAACCGATCATGAAGTTGTTAGACCTAAAAACCAGTTTGCTACACGGCACACAGCAAACAATACATTTTAAAATTACATTTGTTTGTGTGTGCGTGCGCGCGTGTGCGCGCGCGCGCGCGCGCACACACACACACACACACACACACACACACACACACACCACAGTAGGCTTGTGGCAGTCAGAGGACAAACTTGATGGACTCGGTTCTTTCCTTCCATCACATGGGGCCTGGGATGGAATTCAGATAGGTTTGGTTGCTGTGCTGGCTAGTCTTATGTCAACTTGACACACAAACTAGTTACTTGAAACTAGTTATTTCTTAACTGAGAAAATGCCTCCAAAAGATCAGGCTGTAAGGCATTTTCTTAATTACTGATTGATGGGGGGGGGCCCCAGCCCATTGTGGGTGTTGCCATCCCTGGGCTGGTGGTCCTGGGTTCTATTAAGAAAGCAGGCTGTCTCTGAATAGGTGAGACAGTTGATTGGCTTGATCTGTTTGGGAGGCATCTAGGCAGTGGGACCAGGTCCTGGGCTCGCTGCATGAGATAGCTGTTTGAAACCTGGGACTTATACAGGGACGCTTGGCTCAATCTGGGAAGAGGGGACTGGACCTGCCTGGACTGAGTCTATCAGGTCGATCTCAGTCCTCTGAGGTGGCCTTGATCTGGAGGTGGTGGGAAAGGGGGGTGAGCTGGGGGGAAGGGAAGGGGGACAGGAAGGGGGAGAACAAGGAAATCTGTGGCTGTTATGTAGAACTGAATGGTATTGTAAAATAAAATAAATTTAAAAAAAAAGAAAGAAAGAAAGAAAGCAGGCTGAGCAAGCCATGAGGAGCAAGCCAGTAAGCAGCACCCCTCCATGGCCTCTGCATCAGCTCCTGCCTCCAGGTTCCTGTCCTGCTTGAGTTCCTGTCCTGACTTCTTTCAATGATGAACAGCGATATAGCAGTGTAAGCCAAACAAACCCTTTCCTCCCCACCTTGCTTTTTGATCCTGGAGTTTTTTTTGTCACAGCAACAGAAACAGTAACTACAACAGTCACAGATGCCTTTACCCATGGAGTCATCTTGCTGACCCCAACAGTCAAGATGGCCAGAGAGCAATCCATTTCCTTCCAGCAGGCAGATGCAAAAGCAGGCTGAAATGCTGGACAGCTCCCACCTGTCTGGGGCCAACCGCTGGGGTATTCTGGAGGCATTCCTTAAGTCAATGTTAGTCTGTCTTGCTCAGCAGAGGGCGGGTCACTAATCTTTGTTATGTGACCTTGGCTTTCCAGGCAAACACAAACTTTCAGATTCACCCTGTGGTCACTACCAAGCTGGCCCTATCGACAGCAGAAGGATCAAGGATCAGAACTAGTTCCTGAACCCAGCAAGCATCAGTGTCGGTAAGGCTGAGAATGGAGCAGAGGGTTCCTCAGCTGACTTTCAGCTGGCGGACCCACAATGCAGCAAGCCACATTCGTAACTCAGACCTGGTCGGCTCCCACAGTGGCTCCATACATCGGCAGTGTCTCCTATCCTGGTGAACGTTCAACTCTAACGCACACTCAGAGTGGATGCAGAATGTTTACTGATGAGCCTGTCTTCCATCCCCTCACACACACCACTCCTAACTCTCACAATGTGTCAGCAAGCTACATTAAGTCAGGCAGGCCCCCCACTTCCTCGTGATCACCCTAGCACTTTCCCATTAGCCAAAGATCTCCCGTCCCCGGGAACAACTTGTATCTTGGAGGGGGACTTAGGTTGTGACTAGAAAGACTGATGTAATCTGGTGGGATGCTCAGCCAACTTGACACTAGACAGCCTAAAGTGACTCACACTTAGGCTTAAAAGGGGCCCAGAGAGGAGCACAGTGAATCAGCTTCTAACACTCGACTTGGCCAGGTCTTCCATTGCAACATGCACGGTGTCTGCAGAGAAAATCAACTAGGAGCTGTGCAGTCCTTACAGCTGCTCTGAGGTTAGCCCCACTAAAGCAACCAGAACAGGGTAGGAAGGCCGTGAAGGTACAATGCGTGCAGGGGATAAAGCAGAAGCCTGGCATCCTTGGGCAGAAATGACATGGTATGCAGTAGACTCAACCTCCACACAGGGAAGTGGAGGGCTTCTAGCCATCTTCCCACTTCTGGCCCACGCAGTGAGTGTCTTAACGAGGCTGCCGATGAGTAATATCAATCAATTTCCATTCAGTTCCAGTTTTAGGACTTATGCAACATTTTCAAGATTATGGCAGAGTATATTAAAACCAAAGCATGGATTCAAGGACAGGAACGGGGTAGCATTGCCTAATATTTGTCTTTTCATTTTAATACACAGCCCAAGTGATTTGTAATGTTTACTGGGTGACTATCTTCCCTTCCGCTCACACATCATCCCAACTCTTACAATAAGTCAATATTAAAACAATACCTAAGAACAATTCTTAGTGAGACCAAGTGTTATGATTCCTCTACAATATTATTTTAAAATCATCACTTTTTAGCGGGATAGTGTGACTGTGCAGTGGGCAAGGATGTCTGCCACCAAGGTTGATGACCTGAGTTTGACCCCCAGAATCTAGGTGGAAGGAGAGAACAGACTCCCACAAATTGTCCTCTGATCTCTACACATGTGTCATGGCAGGGTGACCTCAATCCTAAAATAAATGCAAAAAAAATGCACTTAAAATTGTGTGTGTGTGTGTGTGTGTGTGTGTGTGCGCGCGCGTGTGCGTGTGTGTGCACGTGTGTGTGTATTTTTGGGGAAGTGTGTAAATGCATGCTGGTGAGGCAGAGATGCTCCTCAAACTTTGGGGTGCATCAGAATCATCTTAGGAAGGTGCTCTGCCTCCATCCCCCAGAATTCTCATTCAGAGCCCAGGCTTTGCTGTAGCCACACAAGCAAATGCTGCCTCTTGGTGACACTGTGTATCCTATCCTTCACTAGACAAGCATGGACAAATGTCCCCAGAGCCCCCATGGCAGCAGAGGACATCCTGACATCCTGCAGCTTGTACCCTCCTCTGCAGGCATCCAGCACCTGGTCCTGCAGCCAGCTCCTCACTTTGGAGTTTGACATCATCTTTCATCTGAAAAATTCAAAGTCTTCTCAATACCGCCTCACGATCAATGGGAACAGACAGAACCCTCATTTTCTATTTTCTAGAAGGATCTGTAGAGGCACGAGGAGCTGCCTCTCCCAGCACGGCATGCCAACAACACTGAAACTGAGAACACAGTCGAGCCTGTCTGTCATTCTGTTCATACTACTGTCCTTCCCCTGAGTTACACGATGAAGGACGACTTTCACCATTAATTAAGGTGTGTGCGCAGAGCTTTCTGCACGGTGCCCAGCTCAGCAAAGCACCCATTTCTCTCTTGGACCAAATCAAGGAGGAGCTTCCTGAGGCTCTGGAGAGGAGAGGATGTTGCCTGGTGTCCAACAAACTAGAAGTCTTCACAGCCCTTTCTTCTTAGGGGGTAAAGAAAAACTCAAGAACGCCCTCACACAATCCAAGAGGTGAAGACAGTGACATCCCAAGGCTTGGCTTCTTTATCTATTCTGAACACAAAAATGCTAGAATCGCAGGCTGCTTAGAGTCGAGTGGCAGCGAGTGATAAAGCCAGGGCTTCCCTGCAGATAATGCTGAGTCAGTGCAAAGCTCTCTCCCGGGTCAGAGAGACTCACACACGAAAACAGGATCCCTTTTCTGCTAAGGATTGGCAGGATTCCTTTTGGCTTTGGATGAACCTCTTCAGGCCAAGACTGACCTCAAGAAGGAAAGTTCCTTAGGGCAAAGTCCTCAGAACTTACAGTGTGGATGGATGGACTGGATTATGACTACCCTAGATCCGAAGGCCAGCACAGAGGAGGATACGTGTAGGCTAGGGCTCAGGGCGGTGTTTCCACAGGCTCGCCTGGTGACTCAGCAGCAGGGCTGTGTCCGAGTAGGTCAACTCCAGAGAACACACGCAAAGTCCCCAGCTCCTGGCCCTGTTCCTGTCACTGCTGGTCAGCCAGCAGCCTGAGAGTAAGCAGCTGAGTCACTACAAGACACCGTGTCTTACGCGGCTGTTCCCTCCATCTCCAGAAGCCTCGGTATTTTCTCTTGGGTTCCAGAATGTGGTGATGGGATAAATGCAATGTGAAGAACATTTTTTTTTTAAAGTGCTGCCTTCTTATATAAATGTTAACAAAAACAAAGATCCCATCCATGATCAGGGGTCACAGGTCATTGCTATTAGCTGATTGGTTTCTTCTGCCAACTATTCTGAAGCAAATAATGTATTCAGTGTTCTTTCTTGATGATCAGATATGTACATTTTAAAAATTAGGAGGATAAATAGTATCCTGCACTAGCACAGAATGCTGAGATGGGCAATGGCCTTGAATTTAAAAGCCGTCAAGTCAGGAAGCTGGCCCATGAGTGACACTGTGGCCACATGACTGCAGCACAGGCCAGTGGGTTCAGAGGTACACCCGGGGGCTGGGAATGTTGATGGGCAGAGGGCTTGTCTAGCGTGCACGGAGCCCCAGGCTTGATCAGTGCTGCATAAACATGGTGTGGTGGCACACGGCCGTGATCCCAGCATTAGGGAGGTGTAATCGGGAGGACCAGCTATTCTCGCTACACTGTAAGTTCTGGGCCAGCCTACGTGAGACGGTTGGGAGTGTCAGATGGCACTGGGGTCTGTGTAAAGGTGGCGTAGGATGAGTCCTTTCAGTGTCTTTTACCTTAAAACCATCGGTTCTCAACCTGTGGGAATCACAGATCAGATACCCTGCATATCAGATATTTACATTACGATTCATAACAGTAGCAAAATTACAGTTATGAAGTAGCAACAAAATAATTTTAGAGGGTCACCACAACATGAGGAACTGTATTAAAGGGCCACAGCATTAGGAAGGGTGAGAACCACTGCCTTAACTTGGTGTTCTATACCAGAGCAAGTATTCAAAAAGCTCTTCTTAAAAGGGAAATCCATCAACTAGAATTCCAAACATTTGTATCATGACAGAAGTAGACGCCTATGGGTCAGGCATGGTGGCACACACCTTTAATCCCAGCACTCAGAAGGCAGAGGCAGGTGGATCTCTATGAGTTCCAGGCCAGCCTGATCTACAGAGAGAGTTCCAGGATAGCCAGGGCTACATAGTGAGACCTTCCATAAGTGGGGCGGTGGCAGAGCAGAGATCCTGTGGGAACTGGCCAGAACCTCTCACCGTCCCCAGCATGCCTGATGTGGCTGCCTGGTGTCACCGCTGTCTCAGGCCTTGTCCTAGAAAGGAGTTTGGGTGCCTCGAACACTTCAGTCCTAATAAACTGTTCACTTCTATTGGTTGCCAAATCTCTTTTTGAAAGTCTCAACTTTATATTCAACCATGAGAAACCTTTTCAAAACAGGTGTGAGTGTTTTCTAGCAGATAATTTTAATGTCAAGAATGAATTCGCTTTCCCAGTCCCAATCTACGGCTTTGAAGTCAGTGTGCCTTTCATCTGTAAATGTGAAAATAAACATTAATAATGAATGCCTTCTCATCCTCTCCAAGTAGGAAGTTTTATTTACTTCTGAGGAAGAAATTATTTTCCAGAGCTGGAGAGACAGACAGGAACAGAATGGGGACTCTGCTTTTGATGGCGGATGTCTTTTCAAACGGCCTCACACACCACCTGCTTCAACAGCAATGTCACATGGCCATTTTGGTCCCAAGCTGTCTTCCCTCTAGGAGGAAGTGCTTCACAGGGCCGCTCCTCGGCCCGTCATTCTCCCTTCTGATCAACACCCCGTGGGCTAGCTCCATCTTTTGCCATGAGAGCCTCAGCACCTGCCACTGCGCTTGCCACCCTCAGTTTGAGAGCTTGTCCCTCACCTCTAGCCCTCACACCATGTGCTCTCCTTGTGACGGATCTCAGGTGGCCAATCTCTCCACACCAGCTTTATAACTGGTGGCTGCACAAAACGTCCTCACTGGGCTCCTCCAAAGATCCCTTCAGCTCAGTCTGCCTCGTGAGCACCTCGTGCTGGGGGACATCTCTCTGCTCCACTGTAACCTCCAAAACTTCAAGGGAGCACTAATCTAAGCCAGGTCACACCCACACCCTCATCTATTATTTTATTTTATTTTTTGGCTGTGTGTGCAGATGTTATGTGTACCATGGCACGCACGTAGAGGTCAGCAACACTCTTGGGATTGAACTCATGCCATCTGGCCAGTGGACAAGTGCCTCCTCTACCTAGTGAGCCACACAGCCAGCCCCAGCCCTTCACCTTTTTAATCACTACTCATCTAGACCTATGTTCTTCTGCACAAAGGACCCGGGGAGAGTAATGTGGTCCACACAACCCCAGTGCTCGCCTCCATCCCAAGGACTGGCTTCTCCTGAGAATGCCCTGATGTGGTGAACAGACCCAACTTTCCTCCCCTTCAGGATTATAATTGTGCTAAGACGCCCCGCCCCCCTCAAGAATCCACGCCCTCACGCCAGGGACCTTTGAATCTGTCACTTTAAGTGGCAAAGAGGACTTTCCGCTGTGGTAAGGCTGAGCACCCGGGAAGGGAAAGGCTCCTGGATTATCGAGGTGGACCCAGTGGGGTCCAGGAAAGCTGGAGGGTCAGGGGGAGTGGTGACCGGGCAGAGTGACTCAGGTCCACGAGCCAAGGAGGGCAAGGAGACACAACTTCACCTGCGGCCTCTGGAAGGAACGCCCTGTCAGCACCTGGACTTTGACCCACGGAGCGTCCCATGGCTACAACACCAGACTGTTGTAGCCACCAGACGCTGGGTGGCTAAAACAACAGACATTTATTCCTTCATTATCCTGGAGACCAGAAACCCACAACAAAATATTGGCCCGGCCGCTCCCAGCTTCTCGGGGCTTCAGGCATCCCTGGGCTTATAGACACGCCACTCCAGTCTCTGCCTCTGTGGCTCAGTCCCCTCTTCTTCCATAAAATCCCTCTGCCTCTCCAGACAAGGTGTGTGTGTGTGTGTGTGTGTGTGTGTGTGTGTGTGTGTGTGTGTGTGTGTGTACACGTGCGTGTGTGCATGTGTGTCTTACACAGCTGGGTAAGTGCGTGCTCTATCACTGAGCTCCTGGGCTACATCTCATCCCCAGGACTGAGACATGACTGCATTTAGTGCTCACCAAGATAACCCAGGCTCAAGATATTTACTTTTTTGTTGTTTGTTTTTGAGGCAGGGTCTCTCTACATAACCCTGGCTGTCCTGGAACTTACTATGCTGACAAAGTTGGCCTTGAACCTACAGAGATCTGTCTGCCTCTGCTTCTCTATGTGTGCATCACCAGATCTTTAATTTAGCTACACCTTTTGTCAGAGAAAGTAATTTTCATTCTTTTGTCATGTGAAGTAGTGGTCTCAAGTTCTGGGATTTAGGACATTTTGGGGGGCACCATTTAGCCCACTAAACCCACTGACAAAGATCTTAGACTTCCAGCTTCCAGAGCCCTAAGATGATGTGCTATTCTAAGCCAGTGTAAGTTGTTAGGGGTACAATTGAAAATCACCACAAATCATATCTCCGGTCACTTGGACCCACAAAGCCGGAGAGTCTCTCTGTTGTCTGCCTTGCAGACCTTGCTCCGGTTCTGATGGTTGTCCCACTGGCTGTGGCTGGCACCGGTCTGCTGTGGTGATCCCCAGAGCCTATGTCTGCCATGTTACCGCTAAAGGAATAGCTTCACCTGCTCAGCCGGACTCTCTCGGAAGTCCCTCTGGAAAGGTGTGTGCTCACGGAGAAATGATGCATGGAAGAGGACCTTGTAAAATACTGTGGGCAAGAGGACCATGCAGCAGCTCAGTGGCTTGGAGCCTGGCCAGGTGGTACCTGGCAGACTCTGGCAACAGCCTTCCACAAGAGGGGAGAAAGTCTTTGAGCAGCAATGTCTTTAACAGCCTTTCTTTCCAAAGCAGAGGCACATCTGAGCAGCATCTGGCATGAAGCAGCTGGTTTCCAGGCTCAAAGGACGAAGTCAGGACACAGGAAGTCCCTGCTGCTCCTGCGTATTCTGACACCAGCAGGTAAGTCCCACTAAGACAGAGCAAGCCACTGATTGCCTTCTGTGTTTAGCTCTTCATCGAACACAGCGGAAGCACCTCAGAGTGTGCTGCATAGTTTTACCTCAGCTTGACACAAGCAGAAGTCATCATCTAAGAGGAGGGACCTCAACTGAGAAAACGCTTCTTTCTACAGACTGGCCCGCAGGCAGGCCTGTAGTGCATTTTCTTAATTAGTGATGGATGGTGGAGGGCCCGGCCACTGTGTTTGGGACCATCCCTGGGCTGGCGGTCCTGGGTTCTATAAGAAAGCAGGCTGAGCAAGCCATGAGGAGCAAGTCAGTAAGCAGCACCCCTCCACGGCCTCTGCATCAACTCCTGCCTCCAGGTTCCTGTGCTGTGGATATTACTCTATGTAAATAAAACACTGATGGCCAGTGACCAGGCAGGAAGTATAGGCGGGACAAAGAGAGAGGAGAATTGGGGAAACAGGAAGAAGGAGAGAGAGACACTGCAGCCACTGCCAGGATAAGAAGATGTAAAGACGCCGGTAAGCCACCAGCCACGTGGCAAGGTATAGATTTATAAAAATGGGTTAATTTAAGATAAAAGAACAGTTAGCAAGAAGCCTGCCACGGCCATACAGTTTATAAGTGATACAAGCGTCTGAGTGATTATTTTATAAGTGGATTGTGGGACTGCGGGGCTTGGGGAACCTGGAGAGAAGCCCTCCAGCAACAAATGGCGCCCAACGGCTCGAGTTTCCACCTTAAACCTGAGAATATTTAACAACCAATTCTAAACAGAGCCAAAAACAGGTTCCTGCTTCTTGTCTCATACGGGCAGCTAGACGCTGCAAAACGCAGGTTTGAACACCGGCGGGTTCCTGGCGTGTGCGTTTGACCGGCAGTATGGCGGAAATGAGGCGTCTGCCAGCGGCACATTACGCTGTGTGGTAGATTTATTCTTTACTAGTATTAAAAAAAAAAAAAAAAAGGTTTCTGGGCTACACGCTACTTTGATAAAAGCGTAGACCCACTATTTCTGAGACTTGATGACTCCCAGAGCTGGCGGAAAACGTACCACTGCCATGTTGGGAAGCTGAACTGGGCGGAGCCAGCAGCCACAGCGCTGTTTCAGGCTCAGAAGGATGCAGTTTAAAGCAATAGGCTCGAGGTAATATAAAACATAAGCCACGTAAAGATGGCTACCACACAGAGAATCTGGATTATGTTCTCTTTGATATTCGTAACTGAAGAAAAACATTTGATTACAAAAGCTGTTGAGTTATGCCAAAATGTATATTTTAAAGGTACCTTCACTTCAAAATTTGGATTTAAGGATATGTTGCTTTGGAAAAGAGATTCTGCTTTTGTTTCCACAGAAAGCCAGAGGCTGTGGATTTGTTCCAGATTAAGATACATCAGGTTTCACCAGTCAAGACCCCCTGAAAGGTCTCTGATGACACCATGGCCCAGATGATCCAACATCCAGAGTGGTTTCAAGGCAACTGGTTCACACAATACAGCCTCACGGACTACCCCATAGGCCTAAAGTTTTCTTTGCGTCCCCATAAGATACAGCGCCCCCCTTCAGCAGGAAATAGTAAGAGATGCTACGCCCAAATTCCCAAATATACCAAGCTGGCTTTAGAGGTGGAATTGGCTCACTCCCCCTCTAAACCCAGACATATTGCTTTAAAAAAAATGGTTAAGAGATTCTTGTGTCCCAAATCAGAAGAGCCCTCTGGTGTGGGACAGAGAAAAACCAATATTTTTATTTAAAACAGGTTGATTATAAATGTGATCTCTTTCTGTTTTGTTTTGTTTTTGTTTTTTTTTTTTTTTTCGAGACAGGGTTTCTCTGTGTAGCTTTGTGCCTTTCCTGGAACTCACTTGGTAGCCCAGGCTGGCCTCGAACTCACAGAGATCTGCCTGGCTCTGCCTCCCGAGTGCTGGGATTAAAGGCGTGCGCCACCACCGCCCGATAAATGTGATCTCTTTCTAAAAAAAGAAAAGAGGATATGATATAGATATATAGGAGGATATAGAGATGATAAGATAAAAGGATAGATTAATCAACCTACTTTTAAAGAACAACTTGTTTAAAATGTTTTACATTGGTATAGATTTTAGTTTATGCTTAAAATGTTTTACATTGGTATAAATTTTAGTTTATTGATACAAGCTTGAGGTTAATTTTGTTGTACTGTATATATATATTTCTATTCTTGTTTGAGGTATTATGTTTATGTAACTCATTTAAAATTGTAATGGATAATTAAAAATAGGTTAATAATTAGTCATTTATGATAATCATATTTGTAACCATGTTAGTTAAGTCTTCTAGGTATACATAGATATATTTCAGATAGATAGGTAATCTTCAAACACTTCATAGACCTAGAGAATATGGCATTTAAATAACTTAGAATTCTGTTGACATGAGACACAATTGCTCCTGGCTGCACCAATTTGATCCCGAGAGAATGTTGGGCTTCTAAGACATTTCCATTTGGAAGTTTGTCTTCTTGGCACAAAATGGCCTACTGGGCAGAGAACTGCCCTTGCCTTGACGGCTGACAGTACGAATGCAATGCTGTCCTTCCTGGACAAGCGGGACACAAGGAAAGCGACCACTGTACTCTGCCAAGACAGGGTGAGATGGTCTTTCAGAATTCCTGCTTCTGAAGATGGTCTGTCAGATACTCTAGGCCTGTAGCCAATTTGAATGCACCAATAATGCTGAGAAACATTAGGTGACTGTCCAGGCTGCCAGCTGTCTTGGTCTACTCTTGCAAGATTCCCGAAAGTTGCTTGCATCCATCTACCATTTCTCAGGTACCATTATCTTCCTTCTCAGGTCTTTGATGTGGTTGAAGACTAGATAGTTATGATTTCCTCGGTTATGATAAAAGGTAAGTTAGATATAAAACCTTAAACTCACAAATATAAGATAGATAGGACATCTTCTTTAATATTGTAACTGTAATTCTTGCTTGATAATTGTTTTGTTATGTATGGTTTTGCTATGTTAGAGTTAAAACCTTCCTTTTTAAAAAAAGAAGAAAAGGGGAAGTGCTGTGGATATTACTCTATGTAAATAAAACACTGATGGCCAGTGACCAGGCAGGAAGTATAGGCGGGACAAAGAGAGAGGAGAATTGGGGAAACAGGAAGAAGGAGAGAGAGACACTGCAGCCACTGCCAGGATAAGAAGATGTAAAGACGCCGGTAAGCCACCAGCCACGTGGCAAGGTATAGATTTATAAAAATGGGTTAATTTAAGATAAAAGAACAGTTAGCAAGAAGCCTGCCACGGCCATACAGTTTATAAGTGATACAAGCGTCTGAGTGATTATTTTATAAGTGGATTGTGGGACTGCGGGGCTTGGGGAACCTGGAGAGAAGCCCTCCAGCAACATTCCTGTCCTGTTCGAGTTCTTTCCCTGACTTCCTTCAGTGATGAAGTGTGATGTGGAAGTGTAAGCCGAATAAACCCTGTCCTTTCCAGGTTGCTTTGGTCATGGTGTTTCATCACAGCAAGAGTGACCCTGACTAGGGCACAGTGAACTCAGAACAAAGTTCCTGATGTTTTATTCCTGCCTGTTTGAAATAATGCAAAACCCACAACCAGAGCTGGAGGAGCCACAGGCAGTGTTTCCCACAGGACTCTGCCCTGGGCCTGGAGCGTGACTGCTGGAACCCTAGGGACAGATGATCCTAATTTAGTTAGAGGACATGCAAGAAAATGCACCCCCTGTTTACCCAGGTAAACAGTTCAGTGGCAAGAAGTCTTCTGTCAGAGGGGCTTGTAGAGGGTTACCTGGAGGGCCTTGAAACTGTATGAGCAGAACATGTGAGTGCGTATGCATGTACACACACACACACACACACACACACACACACACACACACACACACACACCCCTGTATTATGTCTACTTAGGGCTGCTCGAAGAGACTGGGTAGTGCTGAAGTCTACTTAAGCCACCCCTTAGGATTACTTCTCAGTAGTATAGTAAAAAATGGTTTTATTTTCTTTCTAAATTTTTGACACATGACAATTTTTTACTACATGTGTGTGGCCCAGGCTGGCCTAGATCACAATCCTCCAGCCTCAGCTTCTTAAGTGTTGGGATTCCACCCAGCCTAAGTAGTTCTACTTCTCCCACTTACCCTTTTCTAACTCTCTCAATTTTTCTATAAATGAAAATTAGCAAGATCTCAATTTGTTTCTTTTTAATTTAAATATTTATTTTTATATTATGTGTTTAAGTGTGTGTGTGTGTGTGTGTGTGTGTGTGTGTGTGTGTGTGTATACCATACTCAATTCTAGTACCTGTGGAACCCAAAAAGGGCACAGATTCCTGGGAACTGGAGTTACAGGTAATCGGGAGCGGCCACGTGGGTTCTGGGACTGAGCCTGGGTCCACTGCAGAAGTAGCAGGTAGGCTCATCCTCTGAGCCTTCTCTCCGGCCCCTCAAGTTGTTGCTTTGTTTGTTTAAAAACATTAGAGCCAGGCATGGTGGCGCACACCTGTAATCCCAGCACTTGTGAGGCAGAGGCAGTCTGGTCTACAGAGTGAGTTCCAGGACAGCCAAAGCTACACAGTGAGACGCTGCCTTGGAAATAAATAAATAAATACATACATACATAAACAAACAAACAATCGTGTCAGTGTGTAGTAAAGGGGACTGTTCACCTAAATAGTGGCAATGATTCTTTGGGGACAAGGTGATGGAGAACTTTCCCTTCAAACATTTGTCACTCTTGAAGTTTCCCTCCAAACACGGGCAAGGTCACAGTGCTTTTGGGAACAGCCGTTTTTCTCTTCCCACTCCTGAAAAGGCAGACGCATGGACGCAAACGTTGCCAGGACGATGGGGAAGTACTGGTGCAGAGGTGAAGTTCTGGAGAGGAGAAGCCGCATGTGTGGCCGACGCCGATGCATACCCCGATGCATGCCTCAGTCCTCAAGACCCCAGCAGCGGGCAGGGTCCTGAAGGGAAGGGAGCTGGCGCTCTGGAAAACCTGGACCTGAGGTGCTCGGGGTGTCCCATCTCGCCTCCTCCTGCCACCATGCTGGGTGGCCTTTCTAGAGTCATTGCTGACCGAGGATGGGGAGGCGAAACAATGGCTCTTCCAGGTATTCCGTCCATCAGGTACGTAGTGAGGTTTTCTTTTCCTCATCGAAGTCATTAAGGATGACCACACAGCACACCCACCCCTGAAAGCCAGAAGGCACTGACCCGCTGGTCCCAAAGTATCACCAGGGGACAGGGGAGTCGTTGCTGTACAAGTCTAAGGACCTGAGTTTGAATCCCCAGAACCCCAACGCTGTGGCAGGCAGAGACAGGAGGCTGGCCGGGACTTGCCGGGGCCTGTCTGGCTCAGGTTCAGTGAGAGACTCTGTCTCAAGGGAAGACGGTGAAGAGCACAGAGGAGGAGACTGGCGTGCTCCCCAGGCCCTGCACATGTGTGTTCAGATGTGTACACACACCACCTACACGCAGACCATACATACACTCACACATACATATACACACATACACAAATAGGACATATCCAAATTATCACCAGTTCTTACGTGGATAAGTGAGTCAGTCTTGGTCCTTGCCTCAAGGAGCCTGTTAGTTATGTATCAATCATACTCATAGCTATAGGTAATTATAAGCTGCTGCTATGGCACATTAAATATTACGAAGGACAAATACTGGGAAAGAAGATTTTTAAAGTGGAGGCCTTTAATCTACTTATGAAAATACACTTTATAATTTAACATATATACAAACATACGGACAGAGATGTATGTAATAACAAATGATTCATTAAAGCACTCTCATCCATATCATAAGCAATCGCTGTCGGTGTTTTCTGATCTGTTCCTTCTTGGGGGAGGTGGGGGGACACGTCTCACATAGCCCAGGCTGGCCTCAGACAAGGATGACCTTAACCTTCTGATCCTCCTGCCTCTGCACCTCCTCAGTATTAGGATGATGGGCATGTACCACCATGCCCAGCTTACGTGGTGCTGGGGATGGAACACAGGACTTGAGCATTCTAAGTAAGCACTCTGTTAGCTGGGTTACATCTTCAGTTCCTGGCTTGTTCATTTTATAAACAATGGCTACAAAACCCAACTGACTGCTCTCTGCTTGTTAATCACTGTGGTCCACAAGCTGGAAAAGCCTGTGGTGGAAGCTACTATAGTTTGGATCTGGGTCTCCCCGAAAGTCCCATGGATTAAAGGCTTGGTTGTCAAACTAGGGTCCCATTGGGAGGTGGTGGAACCCTTAGGTGGTGGGGTCAATGAGGAGGAGGTTAGGTCACTAGGGTTACATTCTCTCTCCTTCCTTCCCCCTCTCTCTCCCTCTTTCTTTCTCTCTCCTCCTCCCTCTCTCCTTCTCTTCCTCCCTGGCCCTCCCCTCTCCCGCTCCTCCTCTCCCTTCTTCTGGCCACCATCAGGTGAGCAGCTCTCTCGGCTCTACCCCATAACCTCCCCACAGCAATCCTCTTCTTGCCACAGGCCCAGAGCAACAAAGACAGTTGACAACAGACCCAAACTTCTGGAACCCATGAGCCAAAATATATCTTTCCTCTTTCTAAGTTGATTTTCACAGGTAGTCTGTCACAGTAACAGAAAGGTGACACACACAGGAGCCCTAAACGACAGTGGAACAGGGCGGAAGTCACAGAATGCTTCGTTAGGCCAAGACAGAGGAGGTTAAACCGCCAGGGAAGGATGCTTCACGTAAAGGGAACAGCACACACAGATCGCCCTCGTGTTACAGCAGAGAAACTGAGATCAAACCTTCTCAAAGTCTCACAACTCCAAGCCCAACTCTGCTAACTCCAGTCCGAGGTTCTTGACTGAAGTCCTGCAGCTGGCTGCAGTCTCCCCTTGATTTTAGCCAATCATGAGCCGAGCACTGATGACTCTCGGCCAGGCAGGGCAGGAGAAAGGGGAAGGGATGGGCACAAGGCTGTTTACAAAGCGTCCATTTGACTCTCCACGTAAGACAATGCGCCTCCGCTCTACCCCACCTGGCCGGGGCCCTGCCTGTGCAGGGCTGCTTGTTCCTTCCTGTGGGGACTGGCTGGGGGCCAGGCTCCCGCTTGGGCCCTGGCTTTCGGGAAGGGGCATGGACACAGCATCCAGGCAAGGGTTAGGTTAGGTTTAGGGCCCAGGAATGGAGGCAGCCCTGCTTTTCCGGCTCCCCACACTCACACCTGACCTCCTCAGGTTTCCACCCCGTGTGTCCAGGGTCATAAGCCCTGGGACTGCTTTGGAGCAGTAGCTGGGCCAACGCCTTCCGCTCTCCAGCCTGAAAGTCATGAGTCTAGCAGGTGAAAGGCCACAAGCAAGGGTGTCAGTCAGGGTCAGGGTCAAAGCAGATGGTCTAGGAGGACATTAGGACAGAGGAGTCGGTGGAGGCAAAGGCCTTAGGGCAAGCTTGAAAACAGGTGAGAAAAAAGATTGTTACACACAATTTTACAGTTTACACACTGCACGGGGCACTTAGCTCAGGGGATGGGCAAGGAGGGGACCCACTCACAAAACTGTACTTGTAGCCAGGGGTGGCATCAGTCTTGAGGACACAGAGGTAGTCCTCTTTCCTGACAAAGGCCAGGAAGGACTGACTTGGAAGGGTATGTGGGCAGAGGTCGGGGAAACAGCCCGACCCACACAACCGCACGTCTAAGATCCAGCTCTGGAGCCTCCAGGAGGGTCAGTGCCTTAAGCTTAACCTCTACGTGCAGGCAGATAAGGGCTCCCGGCCAGGCGCCTCTGCAGTGGTGACAAGCTGGGACGGAAGAGCAACTAGCTGACAAGCACGGCTCCTCCCCGTTCCAGCAACTTCCAGAGCCAGACCTGCCTCCATGTCCCTCATCAGTGTCAAAGCACGTCAGCGGCACCATGAAGCCCCAGCTCTTCTCTTGAGATTTTAGCTATTCAAGATGTGGCTGGTTCGGTACGCCCACTTCAAACAACTCCAGGTACCACATGAAGGTAAACAAAGGTCAAGGTAGCTACAGCGGGAACTTCCAACTCCAGTGAAGACCTGCCCCTGTCTCTAACCTCCTCGTGGCTCAGTCCTCATTCCAAGCCTGTCTGTCTTCTGTTGTCACTGGGACCCCTCATTCTGGTAGGCAGCCAGCTTCGCTTAAATCTGGATCCCTCCTTTCACTTCTGACCTTAGGGCCGGCTGCATCATAGCTGTTCTAAACTCTGCCTCCTCAGAATCCCTGCCTAGAAAATGTCAGACAACCCCAGTCCTGGGGCCCCTTCCCCTTGCTGGGCCAGCACGGAGACCTGGCCCATTATGAATTCATACGCCCAAACAGGCCCTTGGCCCTGAACAATAAGACTTTTATTCATCTCCAAATGCCCAGGCTAAATCCTCGCTGTGGTTAATTCAGGTCTTCGAGACCTCAGTCTCCCACCACCGTCCTGTTCACGCCTCCTTAGCAGGCAGCCCCAGCTGTTTCAGAAGTGAGGGTCATTTCTCACCAGGAAGCCAGCCATCTTCCCGGCCACCAGTCTTAGAGGGAGAAGAGCCCTCACCTATCTCAAAGACAGTTCTTTCTGCCCCCTTTTCCTTTGCACTGAATGACTGTCTCCAAATACAACTGTCCCTTGGTACATAATCTCATAGGCGATTGGCTCCCGGATCTTCCAATGCTAAAGACTTTTTGTGCTCTGTTCTCCTGTAAGATATCTAGGACCCTGCATACAGCCGAGGCACAGCCTCCCTTATACTTCAAATCAGGGTCAGGGTCAAGCGGATGATCCAGGAGGGCACGAGAGGATTACCTGTAATACCTAATGCAATGGCTACATGTCACCTCACACGGATTCAGCACGGTACTCTCAGCATGTGCCAAATTCAAGTTTTGCTTTTTGGTTGGTTAAATCCATAGGTATGGGTGGGGTGGGGTGGGCTGACGATAGCTCTTCTTCCTTATGCCATTAAATATGTGAAGACCTCTTCAAAATCACTGAAATACTCAACTCTAACTGAAATCCAGCTGGATCACCATCAATACATGGCAATCATGTATACAAGTCAGAGCAAACACTTGGCAATACCTGCTGACTCTACTCACAACAAGGCCTCCTGAAGACAACACCCACATTCGTAAGAATAACCTATAAACCTGGAAACTCTACTTCCTGGGGAACACAAGTCCTATGGAGTTGTCTCAAAACACTGCAGCTTGCTATTTTGGGGCCAGCACATCACATCTCTGCACATAGCAGTGGTCCTGTCACTTAGGGGTGTTAATACGATGCCCCAAGTGTGAGCTTTCAGCTGCCAATCCCACATATCTAAAATCAGAACAAATTAGAGACAAAATCAGAGTCCTTGACAAATGGCAATAACCTACAAGGAAGGAGGTGAGGGCTGGCTAGTGGCCAAGAGTCTGGTGCCACAGGGAAATCTGGCTACAAGGTACATTTTACACCCTGGAGATGAGCCCTCAGCCCAACACTCCTCATATGGGAAGGAATATTGAATTTCATCTAGTGGCCCGAGACCTGCCTCTTCCACATGGCAACACACACACATCCACTCTAACTGTGATCTTGCTGACTCAAAAGCAGCTAAGATATCACTTCTTACCAGCCAGGAAACACCACTACAAGGTCACCAGGACATTATATTATAATCATATCACATTACAAGGTGACCAGGACAACAATGCCCTCAAGATAAGGTGACTGCTTGTTCAACAATCCCTTGGTAGTGGAGCCTTGCCAGCCAGACCTAACCGAAGACTTGTTCACTAATAACACCAGACAGCAGGCCTTGCATCTGCCCCATCTGGGATGAGTGTCTGGGTAGTCAGAACCACTTCGAAGCAGAGACAGACCCCGCTTAGCAAACATTTATTGCAGCACAGGCCAAGCTGTGTGCTGGGCCATATGTCCTTCAACTCCACGCGGGCCCTGAATCCTCAGGAGGAGGTTAGAAGTATCCCTTCCCTAGCATTTCAAGTAGAACAGACTCCGCTATTGGCAAAAGCCTAACCTAGACAACCACATCCACTTCTGGAAGAAAAGGATCTGTGAGCTGATGGGCGAACAAAGTGGGACCAAGGACAGAGAAAAGGAGGAGGCTATGAAGTCCTGAGCATGGACTGAAAACAATTAACAGGAATGTGCACCCAATGCAAGGTGGAGCCTACGGGAAGGCCCCGGAGCACTGGGGATCTGGCAATTCAGAGAATCTGGAAAGGCACGGGAGGAAGGCAGGCCACCCAAAACAGAGCCCTGGGCCATGGCAGCTGATAAATCTCAACAGCAAAATTAAGAGGCAAATAAGGATATTTTAAGACCCACTTAAAAAAAAGGTTTATTTTTATTTTCTGTGCATGAGTGCCTTGTCTGCATGCATGTATGAGTATGTTCCACATATGTGCAGTGCCCAAGAAGGCCAGGGACTTTGTGTACAGCCCAGGCTGGCCTTGCACTTGGATCTTCCTGCCTCAGGCTCTCGAGTGCTACGATTATAGACATGTGCCACTATTTTTGGCTTCAATAATATTACTAGACAAATGTTTTTAATGCCTATGCAGTATTTTATTTCTGTGAATCTGACAAGTCCTAGTGTCTAACACTTCTGGTTGTTTTACTTAAATTTAGGGGTGAGGGAGATTGAGACAAGGTCACATTATAGTACTGGCTAGTCTGGAACTATGTACAGACTAGTACATAGACCAGGCTGGCCTTGAACTCACAAAGATCTGCTTGGCTCTGCTTTACAAATGCTGGGATTAAAGGTGTGGGCCACCATGCCCAGTAGTTCCAGCCCAACTGTTCTGGCTATTTTAAGTATTTTATATTATTAATAATGTATTAATACAAATCCATGTATTTTTTAAATACACCTTTAACCAAAGGTCCTTTTAAGGCTATATGTATGTGCTATTGTGTACATATGTATATGTGTGTGTGTGTGTAGTCTGAACTACTAGACAGATTTGGTGTCATGCTTCTTGCTCAGCTATTTTAATCATATCATACAAGTGGTATGTATTTCCTATATATAGGAAATAGTTTCATGAAAAACATCATTTTGTGTGGAGTCAAAACATTCCAGGCAGGCTAAGTCCTTATTTACTTGAGGGAAATGAAGCATCCAGAGCTAGAACACTGATGTTATGATAAGAAGTTGGGAAACAAGATCTAGTCAGCTCAGCAAAGTTGGTAGGCCATGGTGCTACTGAAAACACCATCTAGCGTGTGGCAAGAACTGGCCAGCCAACTTCACGCTGGGGAAAATCCACCCTTGGCTGTAGGACGTCTCACCAACCCCGGCCAGCTACCACGCGGATTTGTACTCTTAGCCAAAGGAAAGGCTGGGTGACGGATTGTAAATTACCCAGCATAATCCACGTTACTTCTGGGTAAGTACCCGAAGCACATGGCCAACTGCTAAGTGTGTCATCCTTCTATAAACAACAGGACACCTGGCTAAGGGAGGCCACGGGCCAATCGATGACAAGATTAAAAATTCAACACCACTTACTGAATTCTCATCACACTGTATTTTTTTTTCTTTTTAGATTTACTTATTTTATGTGCTTGAGTGTTTTGCCTGCATGCATGTCTGTGCACCACATGAGTATCTACAGATGGTCATGAGCCAACATGTGGGTGCTAGGAACTGAGCCCAGGTCCTGTACAGGAACAGCAAGTGCTCTTAACCGCTGAGCCATCTCTCCAGCCCATTATTAGTCATTTCTAACAGAATCTGTCAACGTTGTGTAAAAGGAGCAGCCAGGCCTGATTGAGATTGCAGCAGCTACCATCACAGAGTGTACCCACACTTCAGGTAGGTCTCCTAAGCTTCAAGCTCTTTTCATGTAAGAAGCATAGGATTTAGTATGTTGTCATTATCTGACACTCAGATTCACTATGTAGCCCCAGTTGTCCAAGGGCTGGGATTCCACGTGTGGCACCACATCCACCTCACAGACTTCGTTGTAAAGGTCATGTGGGCAGATGCCACTTTTGTCACTAGCTGAAATTAAACTAGCCTCTGAGGAAGTAATTGCTTCAGATGGTCAAGAAGAGGGGACCAGCCTCAAAAAAGGGGAACGAAAGGACAAGAAAACGGATACGGTAGGTGTTTCATTAAGTATTTGGGCCGCCAGGGAAGCAGCCACTTCAGAGGCCCTTCCTTCCTCAAGAGCTGGGTCTGGACACTGGCTTGTGAGGAAGGAAGCAATGAGTGCTGTCTGCTCCATCACTGGACACTCCAACTGGGGCTTATATTAAAATGTGTTTACTGAGCCACATGCACTATCCATTGGTCTTCTCTAAGTTACACAACAGCGTGTCTTCCAACAGGTCAAATACTGAAGCAGAGGGAGTAAAAGCTCCCCCTTGAGGCCCCCTTTCCCCGTCTCTGCACCCAAATCCTGCTTCCCACGGGGAGGTATTTCCTGAGTTTACTTGCAATGCTGGGGATCAAACCAGAAGCTGCACGAGCTAGGGGACCTACTACAGAGCTCATCTCTAGAGGCCTGAGATGGACAGGAACTTGATCTAGGGACTTAGATCCATCTGTGTTCAGCCACCTGACTGACTTGCCCTGGCAAAGGTCTTGAGCCTTTCTGTGATTACTCCACCCAGAATGGCCTCCCCTTTCGTCTCCTCACTCAGGGTGGAGGTTTCCCTTCTGGGAGGAGGGGCTCCTGTCTCATGATCTCTGTATCCTACGAGTAGGGAAACTAATCTGAGCAAAGTCATGGTTCAAGGTGCACCTCTAAGAGTAGAGGAAGTGAACGAGGGCCATGGGGGTTACTAATAAGCCAGCACCCAGAAGCTTCTCTATTTCAAATTAAGATCATTCCTTGGACTAGCTCCCCAGCAGAGGGACTGAGCACCCCCACAACACTCCAAGCCTGTGCCCTGCTCCAGTCAACTGCTCATGCCTGGTCATTTTGTCAGACAAGCAAGTCAGCTGATTGCATGGAGACAAAGGAACATTTCATAGACACACTCTCTCGTTTGGCAGTTGGAAGAACACTGCAGGCCTCAGGTTTTCACGGGACAAGTCTTTGTTCCCACTGAAAACATTGGGAAGGCTCCTGAGGAATGGGGTCTTTGGATTAGTTCAGGATGGACTTGTCATGACAAACTTTGAGACATTATTTTCAAACTTACAGCACCAGTGAACACAAATAATGATTGCTACCTGCTACCAAGCAGCTACTCTACAAGGTTTGTTTACTTGCGTCCTCTAAAGGTCCTGTGGGACAGCCATCGTCCAGGCCTACAGACGAGAAAATTAACACTCAGCAGTTACATAACCTGCCCAATGTCACACAGCCGGGAAGTAGAAGGACAGGAGTTGTGCTCAGATATATCTGTTCTGAGAGGCCAGATCAACTCAGTTTCCAAAGGATGGGAATGAGAAACCCACGTGGTTCCCAAGACCTACGAAACGTTGTTGAGAGCTGGAAGGTAGCTGAAGCTGTCCCCATTTCTGCCCTCTCCTTGCTTTCCAGAATGCAGCACCCTCACAGATAAGCCGAGAAGACTTCAACACCCAACTTCACATCTGCTTTCTGTGAGGTGATGTGAGGTATTTTAAAAAAAGAAGACCTCCCGAAGTTGCAGTGTGTGAGGAAAAATTATTATTTTTTAGGGTGGCAAGAATAAATATTTAATTAGACACGTTGACATTAAATTCTGCCTGGCCTTGCAACATCTCAGACAATAAAAGAAGCCTTTGTCTACAGGGCTAATTAGAGACTACTAGATTATTTTTACTAAAGCCTTTTGTACTATTAAGTGTGACAAATGCAGCAATGTGGTTGTGTAGAACAGCACTAGTCTGGAAATGTGAGTTCTAATCCTGACTCAGACATGAAGAGCCACCAACAGTCATTTGCACATTGTACACAGTTGACAGTGTTTTCACATACTTTTTACATGAGTTCAATCACCTTGGGGCAAATCACTTAACGCTTAGTGTCTCATGTCAAAACCTGGAAATAACATTACAACATCTTATGTCCTGTCCAGTTCTAACACACTACAGGGAGAGGAACATGTGTCTGGGATCCTCACAAACGTGTCTATAAATGAACTAGAGCACACGGATTTTAGTCTGAACATTTACATTTTCTACTCAGCTTCTGACAAATGCTACTTGCCTGAATTCAGGGCTAGTCATAAGATGTTTGCTTCCAGCTGTTTGGTACATTTCTGGAAAGTACCATTACAGCCCTAAGTTGGACTGCCATATGGGAACTTTGTTTTCTTCAATAGTTACAAGCATGCCTAAGTCTGGTTAGTCATCTAAACCCACAAAGAGCATGGGCTTGGAGACGTCCACCTTGACAATGGATGTGCTCTTAGGTCAGGCAGTCCTGGTATCTTCACAGAAATGAAACACCATTCTAACTCTAAGACACACAAATATCTCCTTCAAGGCTTGCTAATTCCTGCTTCTGAAACGAGGATGTAGCTCAGAATACACACACAAAACACACACACAAACACACACACACACACACACACACACACACACACACACACACACACACACACTTTACCTAAAAGCTGTCGGTAAATTGCAGGTTTGTCTCAAGATCAAGGAAATACAGTCCTATAAAACTATATAACATCTATCACAGAGCTTTAGGTCTGACTTGGTCCAATCATGCCTCTCTTCCTGATCTTAACAATTACCTTCAATAGCAGCTGGATAGGCGCACGACAGGTCTCAGTCATGTTTCTTAAGAGGACCAGTTTATAAAGCATTCAATCATTATCCCATAAAACACTGCTGTGGATTTCAAAGGCAAATTAACCCATATAAACGCCACTCTGATGTTCTGAAAAGGTACTATCCCATGGCAGACTGCAAAGGGAACATCTGCACCTCACACTCCCCTGATCTCTCTTGACACATTTTCTTGCTTAATTCAGCCCGGTCCACCCCAGTAATAACACTGCTTCCCAAAATACACTCAGTCCAGGAAGAGCAGCTCTCCAGCCCAGCTGTCTCCTCCTGCCCTCTTCGGGTATTTGGGAGAGCTATGCGACACAGAGAGGGACCAGAAGAAGGAATGTAACTCTCAGGCCCCAGAGTTCCCACCGCACCACAGGCAGGTGCATCCCGCCGAACCCCAGACTGGCATCCGAAAGAGCACAAACTCCACTGCTGGATGGGGGCTGTCATGTCCCTGAACTCCATCTCTATGTTTAAAACTAGGGCGACAGCCGTGTTTGCTACTGTAAATGAATCTGATGGGCATGGGGGCAGGGAGTGGCCCGAGGAGGCTGCCAATAGGCCATGAGTGAGCAAAGCCTAGGGGCGGAAATCGCTGTTTGCAACTCCAGAAACTCCTGATGAGTTTTAGGAGTGGACCATGCCCTTTGTAGCCTGGCGTTTAAAAAAGAGAAGAAAGAAATCTTTTATTCTTATTCATTAGAACTGCCTTATATTTACACATATTTTCTAACACTGCATTGAAATCTGGGAGAGGAAAAAAAAAAAGGACTCAAAGGAAGCTGGCAATGAGCTACACACAGTAGTTAGGAGCCCTCGAGTTGAGGCATGTCTATGAAGAACTTTCTGGCTACGAGCACAGACGAACTTCAGCTGAGTTTCTTACTGGCAAAAAGAAAACGGCTTGGGTCTCTCTTTCAACACTAGGTACGGCAAGATGGGCAAGTGGGTGGGCAAAGGCAACCCTGGGAATCCTACCAGCAACAGCCCCCACCAACCAGGCAACAGCCCCCACCAAGACTCGGAGCTGCAGGAGGTAGGGATACAGGTCTCAGAGCCTCCTTGAGAACTCTCAACCGCCCGTCCTCCTCACTCTGCTCATACTGTCAAAATCCACTGTTGCCTGGTTGGCCACTTCACCAAATTTACAGGTATCGGAAAATCAAGCCCTGCCAAAAACCCCTCATACAGACAGTCAGCACTTGCTGTAGCGACTACAGGTCGGTCTTCAAACTTCACACATGCCAAGGATGCAATGTGACTCTTGAAAGACATTTCAAGAATCCTGCAGGATGCTTATTCACAAAAGCGCACCGGAAGCACACGAACTGAAGCTCCCAAATCAACCATGCCCCCCCCCCTCCACTCCCTTCGCTTCCCGGTGGCCGGGGCAGTGGCTCAGCACCCGAGAAGGCCACCATGCACGAGCCCTGTGCACCCAACAGTAGCTGATCACAAACGCAGCTTGACCCCTCTTGGCCAGAACCTATTCCGAAAGCCGCGCCGGCTCTCTGCAGCTACTTAGAACTATCCAGGCCTGCTTCCCTAAACCAACCCCGTCAGGAGCGGGTTAGGAGCGGGTCAGGAGAGGGTGGGTAAGTTGGTCCCTAGGGTCCCAAGGTTTGGACGGACACAATGCCCCCCCCCCTCCCCCAGGTCTCCACTGGCTGCCTCCTCTGTCACTCTTTTCCTCTGGCATATCACTTGGGGAAACTAGAGGCCCGGAGATGCCAGGCGCCGGAGTAAAAGAGAAGGGGCAAGGGCAGGCAGGAGGGAGTTTGGAGGAAAAATACCAGGCCACGGGCAGAGGTGCGACAGCGCCACATTTAGAGGGGGGGGAAGAACCCCAAGGTGGGTCCGGAGGGAGGGAGAGCGGGAGGAGGGCAGGGTAGGAGGAGTGGCTGGGGAGGCCTGGCCCCGGAGGCCACCGAGGGCCGGAGACCGGCGGAATGGGACACGGGTGGGGGTGGGGGGCCGCGGGGGGGCCCGGCGGAGATGGGGAGCCCGGTTCCCCTCCCCCAGCCCGGCCCGGGCCTCCCGCTGACTCAGCCCCACGGCGACCGCGGCCTCGGCCCCGACTCACAGTGCGCGAGGCGGCTCCGGCGGAGGCGGCAGGGGAGGGGGACGGGCGGCGGGGGCGCTGCGGCAGCGGCTGCGGCTCCGGCCGGAGGCTCCGGGGCGGAGGGTCCTAGCAGAGGCCGCCGCGGTCTCCGGCTTCAACGCACAGAGACTGCGGGGGGGCGGGGGGGGGGGGTGAACGAGAGCACTGCGCAGGCGCGATGCGGCCGCCGCTGTCAGCCCGAGCGGGGCGGGGCCAGGGCACCCGCCGTCTCCACGGCAACCGGGCGGCGAGAGGCGGACAACCCCTACCTCTACCTCGTCCTAGCAACGGCGGCGGGAGGTGCGGGAGACGAGAACAATCCCTCTAGATCGCCATGGCAACGAGGAGAAGAAACCGCCTGGTAAACGGACGGCGGTACCGAGGGAACGCTCTTACCTTGTCACCATGGCAACTGGGAACAGCCCCTTCCTTTTTCCTTAGCAACAGGGTAACAGTTCCTCCACCCTGACTCGTCCAAGAAGGAACAAGCCTTTACTTCCCGATCCCGTCGTAGCGGGATGATGGGGTCTTTCTTACCGGTTCAGCAAAGGCAAAAAGAAGAGACTACTTCTTCTCTTTGGCCGATATGGAAGGACTGAAGCCGGGTTTGATGGCCTCTCTTGCTTTATGGCTTCCAGTTGCAGTCTGTTACTCAAATCTTTACCTCAGTCAAGCATCCCTTTGAGCCTCCCGCGAGGAAGCCCGCACCTTTACCCCGAAGTCGAGCTAACAGAATGGGCATTGATACACATATTTGAGGGTTTTGTTTATTTGCCGCTGATGTTGATTGAGACAGGTCCTCCGAGCAGCCTGGTAAATTACAGGCTCACACCTATAATTCTAGAACTTGGGTGGTGGAATCAGGAGGGACTGCCAAAAGTTCAAGGTCATTCCTGGGCCACAGAGTGACATCCTCTCTCGGCAACAACAAAACAAAAACAAAAACAAAAGACAGGGACTCTTTTCTGTAGCCTGGTGGCCTTGAACTCACCATCTTTGATCTGCTATCCCTTGAGTATTGGCCAACCATATAGTCCCTTTCCCAGTGCATTTGCTGACAGCTCTTGTTCCTCCCCCTGGCCCACTAGCTGGTGTAGATTCTGTTCTTCACAGCCAGGTCCTTCTTTGACATACCCATTCACGTTCCCAAATTCCTTGTTCCAAGTCTGCTTTGAGGGAGCTCCTCAGTTTGGGATACATCATCTCCTTCCTCCCAACGCCTGCAGTCCTTGGCCCACACTGCTCTCTCCAGGGCCTTGTGCTTAACACCATTGAGATTTCATGGTTCTCTTTGTGCAGGGGTCTTCTGTCTCCCCATCACCCAGCCCTGACTCCCACGGATGGTCACCTCTGAACCCACCTCGTATCCACCTTCTTTGTTACACGCATCTTACAGCGCCATCCTTTGTTTACACTTCTGTCTCCCTAGCCAGACTATGCATCCTGGTGGGCAGGAATTCTGTCTTATTCATCAGCCTCCTCGGCATCTGGCATCACGCACGGAATGTGACACATAGAAGAATCCCACGAGCTGTGTATGTAATTGACTCAAGCAAGACAAAGGTTTCTCTTTTTCCTCACTTTCTCTGACCTAACTCCCTCAGACTCTCAGTCCACATCTTCCTCATTGTCTATGCACATATTTTGTTGACTACGGCTGCTTCTGTTTTAGCTGGCCCACACCCTTATCTTTTGATCTTCGTGCCAAGGCTCTAGTCATCCATTAAACCAAGACTCTTGCATTTTCTCTATCCTGATTCCTCCCTTCTTCAGTCACAAGTGTTTCCAGTGAGGTGTATGTTCCTACTGTCTGGAGACACCCTCCCTCCTCTCCTTGGTTTAGTCACCCTCTGTATGAACACAAGCATATTCTGATTACACCACTTTGGGGAACATCACTGGGTTCTTCTGGACATGATGATACGCCAGAGATGTTATATTCTCTTTGAGTGACTTAAAAGTTAGCCTTCGCCGGGTGGTGGTGGCGTGCACCTTTAATCCCAGCACTCAAGAGGCAGAGGCAGGCGGATCTCTGTGAGTGCGAGGCCAACCTGGTCTACAAAGTGAGTTCCAGGAAAGGCACCAAAGCTACACAGAAACCCTGTCTCGAAAAACAAAACAAAACAAAACAAAACAAAACAAAATTAGCCTTCAAGGTCTAATTTTCTCCTCCAACTCTCCCTGTCTTGCTCCCCTAAAACCCAGCCGGGACTACCCAAAGACTACTGCTACCAAAGCACCCCAAACAGGTCCATTTTCTCAGGGAAAAGAGGAGGCAGATTAGAGAGTAGGAAAAAAACAAAAACAAAAATGAAACCTAAAACCTGCCCAAAACATGCCAATGTAGTGAACCAATCCTCTCCCCCACATCTACAGCAATTTTCAGGAAAAAGTTCTGTTTGACAAATACTTCCCGAGAGAACTAGTTAGAAATGTAGGTACCAGTTTACATTTGCCCCTGGCCACAGAACCGGACACCCAAAGTGGTTCCTGTCCTGACTGTACCTTACGAGGTGTCTGGATGCTACGAAAACAAGGGTGAGATCAGATCTCAGGCTCAGTTTACTTTTCTGCCTTGTGAAGTTCTGGCTCAGCTCTGTCTTTGCAGGTGTAGACCTGAGTGGTGTAGACAACCCCTGAGTAATCCTGAGATGAAAGATTGTAACTTCATCCCACATGACCTGTAAAGCACGCTACTTACCTTGTCTCCCAGATTCTCTCTGTGCTAACATTTGAAGGTTTGCTTTTTTATCTGCTTTCTCACAGTGAATCACCATAACTTTTATGGTGTAAGCAATCATTTCATTATCTTAATTTCTGTGGGCTTGGAGTTTAGGGTGAGCTCGTTCGGATGGTTCTGGGGTCATTGTAGTCAAATGGTGGCTGGGGCTTGAACATCAGGAACTTTCTGGACCACCTGCTGCCTTCAGGGTGTCTCATAAGTAGCTTTTTTGGTTTTCCTACCACCTGGTACCTTCAGGGCAACTGGGCTGTTCACATGGTAGTTGAAGGTTCCAAAGGTAGATGTTCCAATGCACAGAAAAACGAAATCCCTTTTTATAACTTAGCTTCAGAATCCTGTTGGCTTAAAGACAAAACAAACAAACAAAAAACAAAAAACCCACTTGCCAGACAGGGAGCATAGATCCCATGTCTCAATGGGAGGAAGGTCAAAGTCATATAACAAAAATATGGAATATGTTTTTTGTATGTGTGTGTTCGTGTGAGTATATGCATGTGTGAGCATGTGCGTGTGTGTGTGTGTGTGTGTGTGTGTGTGTGTGTGTGTGTGTGTAAGCCTGAGGTCAGTATCAGTTGTCTTCTTTAATTGCCTCCTTTCTTTCTTTCTTTCTTTCTTTCTTTCTTTCTTTCTTTCTTTCTTTCTTTCTTTCTTTCTTTCTTTCCTTCCTTCCTTCCTTCCTTCCTTCCTTCCTTCCTTCTCTCCTATTTATTTGGGACAGGGTCTCACTATGTAGCCCTGACTAGCCTAGAACTTACTATGTAGATCAGGCTGACCTCAAATGTGTAGAAATCTACAATGCCTCTGCTCCCAAGTGCTGGGATTGAAGGTTTGGACCACCACATCCAGTCTCTACCTTATTTTTTGAGGCAGGATCTCTCTCTGGCCCCACTAGAGCTCACGGATTGGCTAAACTAATTGTCCAATGAGCTTTAGGGATCCATGTCTCCACCACCCCTGGCACTAAAATTACAGACGCATGCCACCATGCCCAGTGTTTACTTGGGTATTGGAGATCAAACCCAGATCCCCATGCTTGTGTGGCAGGCATTTTATCAACTGAAGCCCAATAAATATATATGACTAGGAGCTATGTTAAGACCAATAACTTGGACGATGTTATTTGCCACATCTTGACATCTGTTCACAAAATACATTCATCTCTTCCCTCAAGACCTTCAAGTCTGATTCCATCAGCCCAATGACAGATCTCATCTGAATCAGGTCCCAGTGTGTATATGGCTCTGGTCCTGTCTCCTGGGTACAAATCCAGGATACCAGTCCATCCATTAGTTGGAAAAGCTGTGAAGTCAAAAACCTCACCACCTGCCTCTTGCAAAGTCAACAGACAGTCATAGTCTAGACATGGGATTATTGATACAGACACCCTCATTTCAAAAAGAAAGGAAAGTGGAGGTGTACACTGTAGTTACTAGTTCATATCGACTGAAGTGTGTGTGTGTGTGTGTGTGTGTGTGTGTCTAGAAGACAACCTTGGGTGTTGTTCTCTAGGCATGGTTGACATTTTTTAATTTTTCAAAGACAGGGTGTTTCCCTGGCCTAGAACTTGACATGTAGGCTAGGCTGGCTGGCCACTGACCCACAGGGATCCACTTATCTTTGCCTCCTCAGCACTGGGGTTATACATGCGAACCACCACATGGTTTTGTTTTAATGTGGGTTCTGGGTATGGAATTCAGGTTCTTGTCTTACTAGGCAGGCACTTTCCTGATTGAGATCTCAGCCCAGATAATTTATCTTGATGCTCAACATATGACAGAGAGGTCCTTCTATTTGTCTATTTATTTATTTTGAAATAAGGTTTTAAGTAGCCAGATTAAACTCACTATGTAGTTGAAGCTGGCCTTGAACTCTTGATCCTCCTGCCTCTGCCTCCGAAGTGCTGGGTTACAGGTGTGTGCCACACCTG
The DNA here is from genome assembly GCF_049852395.1 of Peromyscus maniculatus bairdii. Taxonomy (NCBI): domain Eukaryota; kingdom Metazoa; phylum Chordata; class Mammalia; order Rodentia; family Cricetidae; genus Peromyscus; species Peromyscus maniculatus. The sequence continues at coordinate 17,112,311 of NC_134873.1, read as the reverse complement.
ACTTCTCTCCTTATAAAGACTGAATGATGTGGCATTGTGTGTTCATATCACACTTCACTCATCCATTTGCCCATCAGTGAACAGTTGACTTGTACCCACCTTTTGGATATTGTACTATATGCTACTGTAAACACAGGTACACAAACATCTCTTTGAAACTTTGTTTTAAATTATTTGGGGGTATATTCTCAGAAGTGGAATTATTGAAACACAGGGTAGTTCTGTTTTTACGTTTTTCAGGGGAAACATGTCTAGTTTCTGGTTTTTGGTAGCTGTCATAATGTCTGTGAGCTGCAATCTCAAAATATTTGATTTTGTCTTTAACTTTGAGACTCTTTCATATGCTATTGGCTACTTGTACACTTGGGGGGTGGAGGGGAATGTCTCTTAGAATTCTTTTTCCCATTTTTGAATTATGATTTTCCCCCCTGTTGTTCAGTATTCAGAGTGTTTTCTGGCAATTAGCTCTTATCAGATATATAAATTGCAAATAATTTCTCCCATTCTGTGGGTTCCTTTTCACTCTGTTGATGCTGTTTCTTTTATGCACCAGTTTTTTAAAAAAAATGTTCATGGAATGCAATGTGTTCATGTTTTCTTTCATTGCCTGTTTGTTTGATGCTCTATCATGACATTTTTGACATTTCTTTTTCCGTTCTACCTTGTCCCATAATGTCACCTCAAACGCTGGGTGGTCCCCCGGGTTCTCATCACCACCATTCACCTGAAGGACCCTATCATCTCATAAAACTGAAACTCTGCCCTCCTCCAACAATAATTCCCCTTGTTCCAGACTACCGTTCTGTCTGCTTTCTTCTCTTCCTACACATTCCCTGAATGGTCTCATCGTTTCCTGTGACCTCTGGACCTGTGCATCTCCATCCTACCCGTTCTCCCGAGTCTTAGACTCTCTAGGCAGCCCTGACATCAAAAGCTAGTATGCTCAAGCAGATTTCCCCTCCCACCCACTGATACCCATTCTATAGTCCTAATGTTGTCGGTGGTGTCGAAAAGCCTGGTCGTGATCCTAATCCACCCTTTCTCCCTAGCCCCCAGGATGATTTTGTGTTATAATCAATTCTACTTCTGAAATGTCACCCATCTCCTTTGTTTCCTCCTTTATCTCTCTCACCGCGACCATCTCTGTATTATCTCACACCTGTCCTCTCTGTCAGTCTCTCCATTTCTGATCCACCCTCAGCACCATCCATTGCCTCACGGCTCTTTCTACAGCTAAAGCCTTTCACATAACCCTAGGCTTACATCCCCATGGCTTTCCCTCACAAACTGGCTTATGGCCAGAAATTCATATAATTCCCGCAGATGGAAGAGCTATAGAAGAGATACCAGTTCTCCAGGGTTTTGTTTTGTCTAGAGAGTAAGGACAACAATGTCCTTTTGTTTGTTTGTTTTCGAGACAGGGTTTCTCTGTGTAAGTCTGGCTGTCCTGGAACTCGCTCTGTAGACCAGGCTGGCCTCGAACTCACAGAGATCCGCCTGCCTCTGCCTCCCGAGTGCTGAGATTAAAGGTGTGCGCCACCACCACCTGGCTAATAATATCTTTTGCATTGAAATGGCATATGGAGTAGAAAGCAAAACCATAAGATTTTTGAAGATCTGGGGTTCCAGCTAAGATGTTCTTCACACAACACTGCCCCTGTCTTTGGGGGTACTTTAATGATGGAGTTTGGGAAGCACTTGCTTAAAGAGAGAAGTTCAGGCTTCTTCATACAGTAGACACACGATTTGATCCCTGGCAACCATTTTTATTTACTCTCCACTCTTCAGGTCCTTCCCATGTCAATGCCGCTCCACACCTATGAAAATAACTACTTGGAGTTGCACGAGCTAGCAGCTGTTTCACGGCTGAGACTTAAGCTGTGGGGTGCTCTCTCCTCAGGTAAACACCCACCCACTGCTCAACACCAGTTTCAGGGTTGCCTCCTCTGGCTCTGCCATGGCAGCGTTCCCCGTCACTTCCCAATAGTGGTGATGCTCCCATTTTCACATCAAAGCCCTGGAGAAGTTAATCACTTGCCTAAGATCACAGGGCTAGTGGATGTCAGACGTAGGCTCTGAACCCACAGCTAGCACCAGAACCTACACTTTCCCCTCCATTCCATTCTTGCTCTACTTCTTCTGACTACAACCATTTGTCAATCCATCTTGTCCCCAACGCACTTCTAAACGTAGGAGCTGCCCTTGGTTTACTTTTGCACTATCTAATGAAGGCCCAGTAGACGATCCGTAGGCACTTATTAAACAGGAGGTGGAACATTCAGTAGGCCAGACATAAATTGCTAGGTGAATGTATGACACCTTAATTAAATGTGAATCTCTGATTTTTCGTTTCTTCTCCTTCTCCTTCTCCTCCTCCTCCTCCTCCTCCTCCTCCTCCTCCTCCTTCTTCTTCTACTTCTTCTTCTTCATAGTTTAGCATGTCACAAACACTATTTGTGACATACTTATTTTTATGTGAAATTCAAATTTTAGTGGCTGTCCTGTTTTATTCATTGGAGATTGGTTTTGGAAAAGACAAGTCTTTTCTTCTTCTTCTTCTTCTTCTTCTTCTTCTTCTTCTTCTTCTTCTTCTTCTTCTTCTTCTTCTTCTTCTTCTTCTTCTTCTTTTTGGATTTTCAAGACTGGGTTTCTCTGTGTAGTCCAGGCAGTCCTGGAACTCACTCTATAGATTATGCAGGCCTCGAAATCACAGCGATCCTCCAGCCTCTGCCTCCTGAGCGAGACAATTCTCTTAAAAGTTGTCCAGATGTGGGGAAAACTGCTATGGTCCCTCATTTATTTGCTGGCTGCACCACCTTAAGCCCCTCTGGGGGTCCAGGACCAAGCTTAGAAACTGGCTGTTTTTCCTTCAACCTTACCTGTTCACCTAATAGTCTGTTGCTTAAGCCAAAGTGGTCACTGATGAGTTTAAAGCGCCATCTGGAGGTCTTTCTGGGTAGTACTATGGCTGGAGTCCAGCCCACACAACCTGGAAAAGCCACGGTAGACAAGGAGGTCCAGCTAGGAGTGGAAGTGGATGGACAAGAGACGATTCACCTTTCTGCCAGCTGCTGCTCCAGCCCAGGCATGCCAATGGAGGTGAATACCACGGGATTTCCTCTCCCAGAATCCTCGGCTTCTCCTGTTGTTCTCTACACCTTTCCAAGTCACGAAGTAAGATTCTCTCTCTCTCTCTCTCTCTCTCTCTCTCTCTCTCTCTCTCTACCAGATCCGTACATATGACATGAAAAGCATACAAATATATATATATATATTTGTATATATATATTTGTATATATATATTTGTATATATATATTTGTATATATATATGTATATATTTATATATATAATTTCAGTGGAATCTAAAAAAATTACATGTCAAATGAGACTCTCTCTCTCTCTCTCTCTCTCTCTCTCTCTCTGTGTGTGTGTGTGTGTGTGTGTGTGTGTGTGTGTGTGTGTGTGTGTGAGCAATATCTTGATATTGCTACTGAAGTTGTTAAGGTCAGAACCTGGACCCTGGCAACTCTAACAAGCAAGGCTGGGCCATCCTCCTCAACAGACCAATCAACAAGTGAATAATAGTAACAAGTAGAAAAGTATTTATTCAATGTGTCCAGACTGTGAAGAACAAATAAGGACCAATTGTGCCGTGAATCCATCTTTGGAGTACTGATGTGAGGTTTAAATAGAGGGCAAGAGGTATGCATAACTGGGCATTTCCGGTCAGGATGTGGTCCATCACTGACTTCCACCGCTTGCTCTCAGTCTGTCCTGCATAGTGCGCAGTCTCCTTCCAGGAGACAGGTTCCCCTCTGGCTGATGTCAAGGTCTCAGGCTTTTCCTTCCCCAGAATGAGACTCCTGGGGGGAAATGTCAATTCCCTTGAGCTCACTGTCTCAATAGTCTGAGAGCTGAAGGGGACCGTGTGAGTGTTTAGGATATCTTCTCTCCTGCCACGTTGGTGTGTACTTGCTGCGGTTTGAGTGTATCTCCCAAAGGCTGGGGTGTTGGAAGCTTGGTCCTCAGTGTGACAGGGTGGGTGTGGAGGAATATTGAAGAGGGAAGGCTTCTGAAAGACGATTAGGTCACTGGGGACTCCCTGTTCATAAGTGGTTTAATGACGATTTCACCAGCTCCTTTTAGGATTTTCCTTAGTTTACTCTTCCAAGTCCTTTGCAGTTTCAAATGAATTTAAAAACCAGATATCCATTTTTATAGCTTGGATTTTGATGGGGATTAAACAGAATCTGAGGATCCATTTTCAGAATACGACCACCTTCATGATAAGAAGTCATCTGCTTCCTGACCACAAAATGACTTTTCATTTATTTGGCTCTTTAAAACATTTTCAATACTTTCATGGTTTTCAGAGTACAATTGTTGAATTTTTTGCTAAACGCTCTGTTCTTTTTAACTTTAAAAACATTACTTTATGTGTACATTTGTGTGCCTGAGTGTGTGGATGTGGATGTGTGTGCAGGAGCCCGAGGCAGTCAGAAGGGGGCGTCAGATTCCCTCAAACTGCAGCCACCGTTGGTTTCAAGCTGCCACGTGGGTGCTGGGAACTGAATCTGGGTCCTCTCCAAGAGAGGCAAGCACCACGGAGTCTTCTCTCCAGCCCTCCCTTGATTCTTTTTGGTGCTACTATAACTGGAATTGCTTTCTTAATTTCACTCTTGAATTACACAAGTCTCACCCTACACCAACAGGAAAGCACTCTGCATATATGCTTCACATGCATATATGCCTTCACCCTGGATGTAAGTTCCGGTGTGTGTACATGTTGCTGACAAAGTCGGCCCCTCCATCTTAGACAATCTTGCACATAATAGACAACAAGATGTGTCCTTTACATCTTAAAAACTTAATGTGGAGACATGGAGCCAGGACAAAGAGTCCTGGCTCCATGATTCCATTAATCTGCATGATTCCGTTAATCAGAGTTCAAAACTAGACAACACTCATTTGCCAGGATAGTTATCTGTGTGTGTGTGTGTGTGTGTGTGTGTGTGTGTGTGTGTGTGTGTGATGACACTGATTTGGCAGCAAAGATTCACAAGCAGATCCATGGGGGAAAGGGGCACTGATAGTACAGGAATGGTCACAAAGCAGATTTCTCAGGCCCTGGCAATGTTCTGTCTGCATCTACACATTCCTTTTATCTAGGTTTATCAAGCTGGACACTTAGATCTTGGAAGTTGTTTGTCTGTCTTACACTTAAACATTTGAGAAAAAGACGTCGAGGAAACAGGTCAGACTCTACTGGATACATGGTGTGTAGTGTGTCACCCTTCATGTATTCCTTTTTTTCCCTTTGGTTTTTCAAGACAGGGTTTCTGTGTAGCTTTGCACCTTTCCTGGAACTCACTCTGTAGCCCAGGCTGGCCTCGAACTCACAGAGATCCGCCTGCCTCTGCCTCCCGAGTGCTGGGATTAAAGGCATGCGCCACCACCGTCTGGCTCACGTACTCTTTGAATTTTGCTTTAGCCATGAAGCCCAATTCCCCCTCCCGAGCACCCTTCCTTGAGTTTCAGAAGGGTCCTTTCCCCTACGGACCACAAGATGCTTCCTGGAGAGGGCCTTAGTTTACACCCAGGTATAAAAGAAAGTCTGTAGAGGTCATGGTTGAGGAACTGAGATGTGACAACGATCAGGCTGCCATGTGCCAGGTCACCTCTCTCCGCATCTAGAACCTCACTCAGATCCGCATGTGCAGCCTTTTGTTTCCTGTAGCACAGTGGCCAAGCAGGACCTTGTACAACATGGTTCCTGATCTTGGTGGCAGAGGACTGACGGGTAAAGCCATGGGAAAGAACATGGTAGGACTCCCTGGGGTCCTACCTCTGACTGCAACTGGGATGCTGTGGTCCAGCTCTGTTCATGATGGTTTTTTTTTTTTTCCCAGAATGTCTTGCATACAGGGTTGTTCCATAAACTTAACTCTGCCTCCCTCCTCCTTCTTCTTCTTAAATTTCCTCGTACAGTTTTCTAAAGCAATGATCTCATTTCATCATTAAGCTAGACAGCCAAAGGACATCCAAATATTCCCTACACTTATCTCCTGGAGGACAAAACCGACCCTGGCTGGGAGCCACTGGGCTGGATGAGCAACTTCAGTCCGAGGGTATAGAAGGGAACCCCACTTTGCTCACGCCAAGTAATCCAGTATGATTCCCCAAAGCAATGGCTTTGCTTGATGAACAGAACTGGGATACCAGTTCTCAGGACCATGCCGCCAGATGAACGTGTTGTATCCGAAGAACAGAATTACAAATGGAAGGCAGCATTCCTTTATTGCCTCTGGTACCAATTCCTGGGAGTTTCACAGCCACAGTGCAGGTGTCAAGGAGGAATTACAAAGTGTTCCGAGGAAAGACATCACTAGGCCACGTCGCAGATGGTTTACTCATGGAGACCTGTTGTACATCTGAACAGCAGTCCCACATAGCAACTCTTAAGATACCCACAATGGGCCTGAAGTTCCTCTTCTGGGCCACCAGGAATTCTTTCAGATGACCCACTACCACAAGAGCAGGTATGTAAGGCCTTGCCTCTGAAAGATCTTGTCCTTGGGACTCAAAACATGCCTGGTCCTCTTGGGAGTTGTATCCAGTAGCTTCACTTCCCTCAGGGATGTGAAGGGTCAAAGCCTTTATTGAGAAGTCTGTTAGTGACATTAACCCCTCAGGCGCCTTGGAATGTGGCATGGCCGGTGCTGCTGGGTGCTAATTAAGAGAGGAACTCCAGGGTCATCAATCCCGCCAAACTCAAGCCAGTTTACAATGAAGAATTCCAGCAACTCAAGAGGGACTGGCCAGCCGATGTCACCAAAGCACGTAGAGTGGCATGCGGCAGTCAGTTTTCAGTTCGGTGACCTTGGATTTACAGGGAGTTTCCTCTCAGAGGGACTTGGAGGGCCTTAATTTCTATAACCATGTTGTCAGTCTGTCCATTGAGAAACGATGCACAGAAATCCCAGTCTCAAAAGGAGTTTCCTTCTAATAAAAAAAAAAGTGAAAATCTTGCATTTCAAGGATACAGTTTTCAAGGCATCCATGTGACTAGCCAGGAAACAGTGCTCATACAGGATGCGGATGCCACGCTAAAGGCAGACACTGAGAAGAGCAAGGTGTTTTTAAAGCAAACTTTAAACTTTTGAATGTGTTAAGTTCAATGTGTTGCTAGTTGGCAATGTTGTGTGAAAGCTTCTCATTGCCAGGTGTAGTGGTGCGTACCTTTAATCCCTGTGGGTTCAAAGCCAGCCTGGTCTACATGGTTCTAGGCCTGCCTGGGCTACATAGTGAGATGCTGTCTCAAAAAAAAAAAAAAAAAAGAAAGTCTTTTTTTTTTTGTTTTTAATCATTTAGTACAATAATGTCTACCCTTTCCGGTATCACAGTGTTTCTTCTTCCAACCCAGGGTTTCCATAAGCCCCTCCCATAGTTCTCAATGCCACTTGTGCCTGTATTCCCATAACCTGTAATTCCAAGTTAAGAGATCGCGGCTAATGGCTGCATCGCGCTTACTGGACGGAGTCTCTCCAGACTGTAGATCTTCCTGTCTGATCCCAATCTTCAAGTCCAAACCTGTGGTTCTTTTTCAACTGTACACATATTGCGGTATCCAGGGTCTTCCCAAGTGTGTGTCTGTACACTGCCTCATGCCATGCAAACGGCCTGTAACACGTGAGGGTGCCTTTTCTTTTTGCTTGTTGAAACAGGGTCTCGCTGTTGTTCTGCCTGCCTTTGCCTCCCGAGTGCTGGGACTAAAGGTTGCGTCTTTTCCCCAACCCTTATATTTGCTATAGTTTGGGGACAGATAGGTAGAACAGACCAAGCTCCCAGTGTGCATGCTCCTCCACTATCTAGAATTACTTCCTCATTAGGGAGTTAAGGAATCAGCACAAGGTACCCCACAGTACTAAAATGAATGTTACACTTACTCTTTGAGACAAGATCTGTTTTATGTGTGACCCAGGCTGGCCTCATACTCATGATCCACCTGCTGAAACCGTCCACATGCTGTGAGGATAGCTCATTATTCATTCATTTCAGTGTGAGCTTAATGGGATAATCCCTCCCAGCATCCAAGGGGTTTGGAGGGCCCAGTGGCCAGACAGACTCAAAGGTGGGGTTCTAGGAAGCTAGTGAGCAGGCAAAAGCCCTTCAAAGACACACTGGGGTCTGGGGATGACCCCGTTACATCTTTATGAGGATATAGTCCGTCAGCTTCTGCTGAATGGAAGGAAGGCCGTAGGCTTCCGAAATAATAGCCAGGAAAAGAAGTGCCAAAGGTTAGGTGGGGGGGTTCGAGATCCTCCTTTTCATTTCTAACGTCTCCTCAATTTTTTCCCCCTTCCTACTTCAGAAAACATGCCAACTGTCCCAGGAAATCTGGCTCACTTTTTGCTTTTCCACCATCAGAAATTCTGGGCTCTCGGGAGAGGGATGACCCTTCCATCAATTGCTTATTTTTAAACTTTTTATTTTTATACCTCCAGACCTTGCCCAGACCTCCCGGGCAAGGTCTGGGCTGCCACCGGATCAGAGTGATGGATCAAAGCTGTTTCTCCTAGCAACCGAAGCGCCACACAGCCGCTGTCTGTTGAGGAGGCTTTTCTGCCGGGCTCCTTCTTGAATAAACACAACAGAGGCCGAGTGAGAAGTAGCTACAGTTTAATACAAACCTGCACCAGAACACAACGTGTTGGGCTGTTTGGTTTTTCGCCTCAAACGGTGGCCAAAGCACAGGCCCACGTGTCATCTTGGGATGGACACGATCTTAGCACCATGACATTTACAGAGGAGGGAGGAAGTCCCTTGGGTGCTGGGGTGCCGCTGACAGCTCCGTTCTGACCCCAGGCTGCGCCTGCCACCTCAGCAGCTGGAGGGGGTTCGGCTTCGGGGTGGTCAATCTAAGAGATGCCCTCATCACGGCATTGGCTTGACAAGAGACCTTTACTGTGGACTCCTAGCACTACACACACGCACAGGCACACACACGCACGCACACACAGTAGCACAATTTTCTGGTGAGTTAACCCCACAAACCTAGAGAGCGGCTAAGGCAAGAACAAGAGTATTTATTCAGCAAGTACAAGACCAGTTTGAGCGCTGCATTCGGTGCCACCAGAGACCCTTTTCGCTCCAGCCAGCAGCCCCCCCGGATCGGTGATGGGGTTGGCTGGAGCTCCGCACGGGGCAGGGAGTGGACACTGGGGGGGGTGATGGTTTGTTCAGCTCCTAGAGCCTCCTGATTCGCACCCAGAAGCTCCTGGGTGAGCACACAGTCTATGGAAGGGTGGACTTGGGTCTGTAGTGGGGTGGGGGCGGATGAAGCGGAAGGGCCCACAGCAGCCCCTTGAATGCGTACTCTCCCACCACCCCAGGGCACGCACGCACGCACGCACGCACGCACGCACGCACGTACGTCTCGGGTGGAGGCACTCAGGTAAAGCTTTCCTGGCCCAACCAAGGTGCCCAGCCTCGCCGGCCCTACCACCCCACGGATCTTTGGCACCTGCCCAAGGCCCATGACCAAGCAAGGGCAGAAACAGACAAAGATGACGTGTAGCTAGGCGTGGCAGCCTGCGCCTGTAATTCCAGGACTTGGGAAACCAAGGCAGGATTGCTGTGGGTTCAAGGCCAGGCTACATAGGCAAGACTTTGTCTCAAAAAGAAGAGGAGGAGGGAGGCTAAGACTGTACCAGGGGATCAGTATTTCTGTTTTTGTTACCCATGAAGGCTTTTCCAGGGTCATTACCTACTGTTTCCCCGCAGCTACCTCAGTTCTCTGGGTTATCATTTCAGCTCCTAAGTGAGGTCCATCAGGATAAGGATGCAACTGAAAACCACACACCGGTTCCCAACACTTCTCTCGTCCAGGCTCAACCCAAGGGCATACATTAGTCTGCTCACAATAAAGATAAAATCGACTTGTGCAAAGCAAGGCAGAATGCATCCCCAGGGAGAAAGCATTCTCTCTGGTTAAACTCCTGGTGGGCCTGACCACTGTTTTCCACAGCTAGGTGAGACAGCCAAGGTCATAAGGGCAGTCGTGGACACTTCTGGGGCCAGCTGGCCTTAACTTTTGGGGCCTCTGGGCTTTTTTTTTTTTTTTTTTTTTTTTTTTTTGTCTGTACGCTGGGGGACAGTGGTAGGCATTCCACCGTCAGGAGGCGTGAGAGCTGATACACGAAGTGCTTTGATGCGCCCAAAGCACTACAAAAATGTGCAGGGATGGGTGCCAAGATCTCCGGGGCCTCTGGCAAGTTTGGGGAGCTCAAACAAAAGGGAGATCACTTCCCAAGTGGGGGGGGAGGGATGAGGCTTATCAAAGGCCAACAGCTGGTCGGCTTCTCCGACTGTGTGGCCGCCTGTGAGAGGCTCCGAGGAGCTTCTGAGACAGGGCGGCTCAAACCAGTAGTGGACAAGAGCGTGATGTTGCGTGCAGGATCCTGCAGGACCCTCCAGCACTTGAGCAGTGGGGTGGATTCTCCAGCTAGACCTCGTGTGCTGCGGCCCCTTCCCTGGTGGCTGGCCGGCCAATCCTCTCCTACTCCCCCTCCTCAGCAGGTACGGGGGGGGGGGGGCGCTTGCTAGTCACGCAGGAGGAGCAGCTAGGCCTTGACCAGCAGGGGGCAAGTTATGGGAAGCTGTGTAGGGGTGTGAGGGTTATGGGTGTGGGGTTAGTGCTGGGAGAGATCAGGAGCAGGGACGAGAGAAAGGGGTTCCCAGGGTCAGCGTCCAGGACCATCGGAATGGAGGAAAGTAGGAGGGGGTGTGGCGAGAGGCGGGGGTGTGGGTCAGGGGAGGCATGGTCCAGGGCTTCTGGTAGCAGGAAGGACCCTGGATTGGAGGGACGGGGCCAGGGGCACAGCCTGCCCCCACGCCTGCCCTGTACTGTCTGGTTGGTGGCGAGTGCAGCATCTCCTAAGAACCAAATCTATTCCCGATTCTATGCTAATGCTAGCGACAAGAAGCACCGTTATTTTCCACAGGGTGCACACACAAGTCAAACCAAACCACTGCGCAAACCGAACGTGCAAAACAAAACCATTTACACGCGCCTGGCACCAGCCCCATGCCCACCCAGCTACCCTGCTGGGGCCCGAGACTCCCAGAGGGTGCGGGTAGGGAGTGGAAAAGAGGCTAGCAGAGGGCACAGGGTGTCCCGACCACGGCCACATCCAGGGTGTCCCGACCGAACCCACACAGGGCTAGGGGGTGAGTCGGGAGACGTGGGACATCTTGGGCACGGCTGGGGGAGCTGACACACCTGTCTGGCTTGGGAAATGTCACCATGGGACCTAAGGGGTGAGTGGGGGGAAGGCCCTTACTTATAAAACACATCTGCTAAAGTGCTCTGGACCCCTGTCTGGGTGGGCAGCGGGGCAGGGCACTCAAGTCCGGGCCTTCCCAGAAGCCAGCGCTGGAGGCTGTGGTGAGAGGTGGGCGGGGCCGGGCGCTATGCATATGCATTGGGTGCTGTGCATAGTGTGGTCTCTGGGGCCCAGAGACACCCCGGGGGGTGGGCCGAGGAAGGAAGGAGCAGGGCAGGAGGGACAGACAGCTCAAAGTGCCTCGTTAGGGGCGGGTCAAAGCCCCGTGAATCATGTTCAGACAAGGGGAGGGCTCTCCGCTTCCTGGAGCCCCCACTGGTAGTGCGCTGCCCTGCCCAGCCTCTCCCACCCACGGCAGCCGTGGCCGGAAGGTGCGCAGGTGGGTGACGGTGGAACAGCCTCACTTGGGGGGGTGCTGGTCAGAGCCTTTACCAAATACCGCTCGACCGGCCTCCAGGGGGCGCGAGGATCCGGGCCGAGGCCCGCTTTGGAACATGGTCATCAATCTGAGAACCTGCAGGAAGGAAGCAGGAAAGGTCAACCATCGCAGATGCTGCCTGGGTTAACAGGGCCCCTGTCACCACCCAGGCTCAGACCTCTCCCACCCCTCCCCTCCCTTAAGAGAAGGCTGTCCACCTATTTTAAGACGGGCCTGGAGCTGTGCGTGTGCCCGAGGGGGTGCTGGGGTCTCCTGGCGCTGGAATTAGGGGCCGTGAGCTGCCGGGCAGCGGTCAGTGAGTGCTGGGGAACTGGGAACTGAAACCAAGTCCTCTGGATGAGCAGTACACGCTCTTAACTGCTGAGCCGGCCCATGCCTAACTTTTTCAACGTGGTTTCTCGGAATTGAACTCAGGTCCTTGTGTTTGCAAGAAAAACGCTTTACTGACTGAGCCGTTCCCCTGGTCCCAGGAATTGGGCCATTTAACCCTGAGGACTCTATTCCAGTGTCTGGATGAGAAAACCAGGGCTCAGGGCCATCATACAATCTCCACGTTTTTACAGTCTAAGGGATTTGAAGAGCCTGGGTTTGAACCCGGGTTTTCCTGACTCAGAGCCTACTTTCTGAGCATCCCCACTCTCACATGAACGGCATACTTGCGCTGTTAGACCACGGGATTAGCCAGTTACCACACAGACCTTCACACACAGGTCTCAGTGAGTAGGCCAGAGACTAAAACAGGAAGCTGGGAACTACTTTGGAAAATGAAATACCCACACTCCAAAGGTCCCACCCTCTGGAATTCTGAGGCTCAGAAGGAAGGGTCTAGTGTCCCAGAGATCACAGGGGGGCATTCTTCAGTGCTCCCCATTTCCAACAGATTAAGACTTGGGGCTGGACGAGAGATGGCAGACAACTTGAGGTCTATCTACTGTGTCAAGCTCTTGGACTGGGGCAGAAGAGGCCACTGGCTAGTCTGGATGTTTCTGGGTACCCTGTGTACAATGTCTTCGAGGTGTTTCAGGGGATGAAAAACAGCGCCAGGGAGAGCATCTGGTGGCCGTGGCCTCTCTAGCGGCTGGTAAGCTCTCCTGGTCCTCCCAGCTGTCAGCCTAGGTCTCTAACAGCACACGCGGCATGTCCTCCCGGCTCTACGAAGGACCTGCAGGCTGCAGCCCACCGCCCGGGCCTCCCACTCCTGCCTGCCAGCTCCCACCACACCCTCACCCTTACCAGAAAGGCTGAAGCTGGATTCATGAAGGTCCCGCATGCCCCCATGCCGGGTGACCGGCCGCGTGGGGGTGTCTGCCAGGGGCGTTCCCATCTCTTTTTTCCCAGGGTGGACAACAACGGCGACGTCCCCTAGGTAGGGGGTGCGGTCCACTCCCCTCACTTTTAAGGTCTAGCGAAGAGAAAAGACAGGGACGTCAGGGCCCCTGCACACAGCTGCAGCCTCCTCTACATGACACATGCTATGTATGACACCCAGGACCCAAGACACACAGGGACAGGCTTCTTGCTTCTGCAGCCCAAGTGCTGAAGAAGGCCGTCCTTGCTTCTGCATAAGACGGGCGTGTGCCTTGCACGTACAGGTGCACGTGTGCAGGAAGTGCCTCCGTCTCTGCCCTCCACGTGGGTGGACTCTTTCCAGGGGAGTCTGGCAGGGATACAGTTGAGGAACTCCTCCACAGTAAACATCCAGGCGCATGCAGAGGTGTCCCGACGAGGCCAGGCTCCCAACCGGCCAGACCTTTTACTGTGGTCTGACAGTGCAGTGAAAACTTAGGCTAGGTACAGTTGGTTAGGACAACAGGACACCGCCGGAAGCAGTACTAAACAAACGGTCAGGAGTCGCACTGCACAAACCAGACCACCAGGGTTCCAACCTCAGCTCTGTCACTTAGAGCTGTCCTGGCCCAGGTCAGTTATGGTGACTCACTCACTATATTAAAAGTGAGGGGGACAAAGTGTGTCGGAGTGTGTGCTGGTGGCCGAGGGAGCAGCAGCAGTAGCAGAGATGTGAGCACTGTGTCCTTTGGGATCGACCTCCAGTGCACAGTTGCAGCAATCTGGCCCCTCTCTGCTTTCCCATTTAAATTTCATCTAAGCCGGGTGGCGGTGGTGGCGCACGCCTTTAATCCCAGCACTCGGGAGGCAGAGGCAGGCGGATCTCTGTGAGTTTGAGGTCAGCCTGGTCTACAGAACGAGATCCAGGACAGGAACCAAAACTACACAGAGAAACCTTGTCTCGAAAGCCTATTTTATATATATATATATATATATATATATATATATATATATATATATATATATATATATATATATATAGAGAGAGAGAGAGAGAGAGATTGTAGCAATGGCTCAGAGGTTAAAGGTGCGCACAGCTCTTGCAGAGGCCGTGAGTTCAATTCCCAGTACCCACGTGAGGTGACTCACAATCACTAGTAACTCTAGCTCCGGGGACATCTGTACCCTCTGGCCTCCATGGGCACCCTGACTCACAGGTATGTACATACATGTGTACACAAACACATGCACACATTAACAACAACAATAATAATAACAATAGATCTATGCAAAACGGGAAGTGGAAACCGGCATTCTCCAACTGCCACATACGCTCCTGAATGGATGGTGTTCGATAGCATCCAGAGAAAACAGTGTGTTAGGGCTTGAGTCCGAAATCCCCCCCTGTCCCCAGGCTCACATTCTGAATGTTCATTCCCCAGCTGGAGGCCCTGGAACTTGGCTGGGACTTGGCTGGCAGAAGTCGGTCACTGGGGTGGGCGTTTGAAGGCTACTAGCTGGCCTCCAGTTCTGGCTTCCGGCTTCTTCCCTGCCTGCTGCATGTGAGCGATCACTCTACCAGTGGTTCTCAGCCTGCCTTGAATACAGCTCCTCATGTTACAGTGACCCCCCCCCCCACACACCATAAAATTACTTCCTTGCTACTTCATAACTATAATTTTGCAACTGTCATGAATCATAATGCAAATATCTGATTGCTGAGAACCACCGCTCCCGTTATCGTAAACTGCACCAGGTTACGTTAAAGCTTCTGAAATCAGTTAACCCTTTCCTCTCTCTCTCTCTCTCTTTGGTTTTTCGAGACAAGGTTTCTCTGTGTAGTTTTGGTGCCTGTCCTGGAACTCACTCTGTAGCCCAGGCTCGAACTCAGAGATCCGCCTGGCTCTGCCTCCCAAGTGCTGGGATTAAAGGCGTGAGCCGCCGCCACTCGGCTCCTTTCCTCTCTTAAGGTATTCTGGTCACATTGATTCAAAAATAACATACAACATGAGAGGTAATGGAGGGAAGCAAAGATGCCCCCCAACAGGGGCCTTGACCTCGTCCCCCACATCTTCCTTCCTTCCTTCCCTGCCTTACCTTCTCTCTCTGCACCAGCTTCTTATAGACAATGTCTGGGAAAGACCGCAGAGGACAGAACTTGCCAGTGCCCTCAGCACACATGAAGACGCCGTTCTCATACACCACACGCCCCCTGCTGATGGTGACCAGTGGTACGCCATGGCAGCGCATGTTCTCATACAGATTGAAGTCTCCACCCTGCACCTGGGTGCTGGCTGAGATGGTCCTGGTGGGAGAGGAGGTCGGGACAAGATCTGAGCACAGGGAAAGACGGTACAGCTTGATGCAAAGAGATGCTGCCCCGTGGGAAGGAATGATACCCAGAGCTGTCAGATAGGGGCTTAATTCCATCCCCTTACAATTCTTGTGTTGAAAATGCTACCCCCAGCATCTCAGAATGGGACCATATTTGGGCCCAGAGCCTTTAGAGAATTAATGCAAAAGGTTATATACTTTTGTATATTAAAAAATGTGTACTTTTCCCGTCCGCCTGGCGTCCTTAGAAGAGGGGACAGAGACATTGGACATGGGTATACAAAGGAATGGTTTATACATGAGCTTGGGAGGCAGACAATCACCAGCATGTCACTGCCACATTCCTCTACACTTGAAATGCTGCAAAGATTATTCGCCTTTCAGTTCTGTACTACAAGTTCTTAAAAATCCCAAGCCCTCCTAGTCCCAGGAGACTAGCGGCAAGCTTTACTTTGTGGCTTCCGGGTCCCACACCACCACATCGGCATCGGCTCCGGGGATGATGCGGCCTTTGCGAGGATACAGGTTGAGAATCTTGGCTGCGTTGGAGCTGGTGACGGCTACGAAACGGTTCTCATCCATCTTCCCTCCAACCTGGAACGAGGTAGAAGTGTCAGCTCAGCCCGGCTCTGGATCTGTGGCTCCCTTTCCCAGGCACTTGCTACCCAGCCTGTGGTCTTGTAGCTCAGAGGGCCACAGCTGTGGTCCTAAGGCAAACAGTGTGAGTGGCACTGTCCCACTATGAGTCAACTGGCAGGGCTTGAGAGGGCCTACTGGTCCCTTTATCCCTCACCCGGCCACCCTGGTGACTTGTGCCAAAGGCTGCCTGCCTGGGACCAACGCACCTCCTAAGACAAGCTCCACTTAGACGCCCACTTGGGATGACTAAGGGGCTTCCCTTCATGTGCAAAAGCTTACGTCCTGTCTTGCTTGCTGGTCTTCTTCCAAGGCCCACACAGAACGCCCGAAACTACAGGGAACTGAGCTCTATTCACACTAGGCTTAC
The DNA here is from genome assembly GCF_049852395.1 of Peromyscus maniculatus bairdii. NCBI lineage: Eukaryota > Metazoa > Chordata > Mammalia > Rodentia > Cricetidae > Peromyscus > Peromyscus maniculatus. The sequence goes on along the minus strand of NC_134873.1, from coordinate 17,095,899 downwards.
TTCACATACGTGCACACCTTACGACCAAGTTAACTCCAAAGTTAGGCACGGCAGGAAGCTGACAAGAACTATTAGAATAATGGAACAATACACTGTAACAGAAATTATTTAAATACTTACAGTATAGGCTGTGATAGCGCATGCCTGTGATTTTAGCTCTGGGAAAGCTGAGGTAGGACTCTTGTGAATTTAAGGCCAGCCTGGGTTACAGAATGAGTTCCAGGCCGGCCTGGGGTACAATGTGAAACCCTGTCTCAAACAAATGAACAACTCCCCCAAACTTACGAACTATTTTTAGAATTTCCCACTAAATGTTTTGTGGACTGTGGACCACCTGACACAGTAGAAAGCTGGGAGAGGTTACGGTATCTTCTGTGTTCTGAGAGAACTACCTGCTCTGCTGCTGTGGATTCTCCTCAAGGGACATGCCCTGAGCTAGGTCCCAGCCTCACCCTGAGCAGATAGCTTAGTGTTTATGACTTCAAATCTCTTTGAGCTCCTACTGAGCGTTGGGAGTTTTCCATGATAGACCAAGACCAAAAAATACTTAACTCTCCGTAGGCAGAACAGGTGGCATTCAAATGAAATTCCAGCCCCGATCTTTTTTGAAATTCAATTAGACAAAACATACCCAGAACTTCATATTCGTATCCCTTGACCCAAAAATCCCCTTCTAGAAATCTGTCCTAAGGAAGTAATTAGAAATGGTGACGTTCTCAAACAAGGACTCTCCTACAGCAGCATTTGAAGTGTGAAAACCGGAAATAGCCAAAAGTTTCAAAGGAAGAATTAAATATAGTATTCCCATTGGAGGGAGTATTACGTAGTAATTTTTAAAAAGACACTTTGAGCCTAGGGGCGTAGGGAGTGGTGGAGCTCCGGCCTAGTGTGTATGAAGAGCTAAGCTGGATCACAAGTAGCAAAAACCAGCTTTTTAAAAAGCCCACAACCGGGGCTGGAGAGATGGCTCAGAGGTTAAGAGCACCGACTGCTCTTCCAGAGGTCCTGAGTTCAATTCCCAGCAACCACATGATGGCTCACAACCATCTGTCATGAGATCTGGCGCCCTCTTCTGTATACATAATAAATAAATAAATCTTAAAAAAAAAAAAAAAAAAAAAAAAAGCCCACAACTTTGTGGAGTTCTAGGAAGACACTCACAATGACTTAAAATATGAAGAAAATCAAGATGAATCCAGTTACTAAAATAGTGTATGTAGCCAGGCACAGTGGCCTCCACCTAAAATCCTGGCACTTGGGAGGATGAAGCAGGAAGACCGCCGACCATTCAAGGCCAAACATGTCAACAGAGCGAGATCCTGCCTCCAAAACCAGAAGGAAAGATCCAGTACATGCGCTGAACTTCAGAAGCACACCAAAATGCTAACGTTCTAGGTATCAAATTGTATGGATTTTTTTTCCTTATGCTCTTCTGAACTTTTCACATGTCAATAACAGGTCCTATCACTTTCTTAATGAAATGGGGTGAGTCTCCCCCCCAACCCCATAAGTGTGCGGTGACACTATGCTAGCTATACATGACCTCTGCCACCTAGTGACACTACCAACCTCTTTGCCTTGCTGTTGGGTAACACAGGAGCGAGCTGTGACTGGGTCATCTCTCCTGCGAAGGCTAGCCTCGGTGGTCAACTTGACTGGAATTAACTAAAACCCAGGCAGTTAGGCACACCTGTGAGGGATTTCTCTTGAATGGATTATTTGAGGTTGGCAGGTCCACCCCGATGCTGGGCCATACTCTCTGGTATATATATATGGACATGGAAGAAGGAAGCTTTTTCTCTTTGCCTGCTTGTCCTCACTCTTGCTGGCAAGTTCATCTACACTGTTGCTGGGGCATTCCTTCGCTGATATTAGAGCCTACTTTGTTGGTATTCTAACATATACTAAAGACTGGTTGAGACATCCAGCCTCATGGGCTGAATGACTACTGGATTCTTGGACTTTCTGTTGGGAGACAGACATTGTTGGGCCAGCCTGTGAGGTACTCTTTAAGATCCTATATATACGTGTGTGTGTGTGTGTGTGTGTGTGTGTGTGTGTGTGTGTGTGTTCACTCTATCAGTTCTGTTCCTCTAGAGAACCCTGACTAACACACCCCGCTAAGAGTGGGCTTGGCTGGAATCTTCAGTGCGGGCAAGGCTGCAGACACCTACCACTCCCCTCTCCCAGATCACGCTCATTCGATCCTGCACGCCGCTCACACCGTGTGGGATCTTGGTGAAGTCTTCCTTGCCCATGGCTTTCTGCTTTGTGGTGAATGGCCGGTGATCTGATGCCACAATATTCAGAGTGTCACTGGGGAGAGAGAAGTGGCCAGTGAGGGGACAGGAGGCCAATGCCCCGGGCGGGGGAGGGGGGGGCAGGTTGAGGGGAAAGCCTGGGCTTGGGAACCTGGAGAATCCATTTCCAACCTGATCTTGCTGCTTCCTTGCTGGGTGAGCTCTGGTGGTTTGTTTCTTTCATTTAAGAAATTTATCCATCTACAGAATTGGCATATGCGCAGGGCATGTTCCAGGAGACTTCTGCAAATGCTTGGGCTGATGATTGTTAAGATAGTGGGCAGAGAACTTACCCACCATTTAGAGCTTGGCGGGGGTGAGATGGCAGAAGTGATCTTAATGTCCAAGGCTCACATGCCAGCTCGCTTGCCCCACACTGTCCCAGGAGGACACACTTAGTAGGTGCTTGACAAAGCGTTTCCAAATCAGTGCTAAACTTGCTAAGTGGCTGGGAGCCACAGCGCCCAAGAGAAAGCATCCCAAGACTTAACAAACCACTGTCTAGAAGCTGATGACCAGTTCACCAGTTCACCAGTACCATCCACGACAAAGTCTTCAGGCGGATACAGAACCAGGGAAGGGTGTTCAGAGAAGCATGCTGTGGCCAGCTCTCTGCCAAAGAGGGAGGCAGACAGACGGACGCCCCTCCCTTCAGAGATTTCTGGACTGGAAGACGCAGCGATGAGAATGCTTATGTCACCAGGGCAAAGGAACCCTCACAGGGACCTGGCTGCCGCAAGGAGAGGATGTGGAAGCGGGGACATTCCTGGGAGTGCTCTGTAGAGCCCCCGAGGGTCTCATGTCTTGGGGATAAGCACATGGGCTAAACGGGCAGCCCACTCTGAAGGGGCCCTGGGAGCAGAACAGGGTGTGATGTGGTCTGGGGCTCTGGGGGCAGATTTTGAGGCTCTTGGCAGTTACCGGTCAGGCTACACAGAGGGTTGTCTCTCCCCGGACCTGGCAGGCCCAACAGTTCAGGCTCTTGCCAGAGACTAATAATGCCCCTGGCAAGTCCACGGCAAGATGACTCAGCTCTTTGGGTGGTAGGGCTGACCTCAGCCTAGGCTACAGAGACAGGATGAGACGTCCGGAGAACAAGAGTGTTCTAGAACCCCTGAGGCTCCCCATACCCCGTGAACCTGCAGAGGCCACAAGAAATGATGAGATCTCAGGGTCTGCTCTCTTCTCAGAGATCCTCAGATATCCAGGTGAGGCTTAGACTAGGGGGGATTCCAACAGAATAATGGGTTACAGGTCAGGGACCCCGAAACTCAGGCTCAACTCCCACCCTTTAAATGAGCACCTAACTTCCTCAGAAGCAGGTACCACTCAGCAAGTGTGAATAAATGGTAGTAAATTTTTAATTTTTGTTATTTATTATTTTTTTAAAGATTTATTTATTATGTATACAGTGTTCTGTTTGTATGTATGTCTGCAGACCAGAAGAGGGCACCAGATCTCATTACAGATGGTTGTGAGCCACCATGTGGTTGCTGGGAATTGAACTCAGGACCTCTGGAAGAGCAGTCAGTGTTCTTAACTGCTAAGCCATCTCTCCAGCCCTTGTTATTTATTATTTATCTATTTATTTATCTATTTATTTATCTATTTATTTATCTATCTATCTATTTATTTATTTATTTATTTATTTATTTATTTATTTATTTGTGTGTGTGTGCGCGCGCGCACATGTGGGTATCATGGCATGAGCATGGAGATCAGAAGACATCTTTCCTTCTAACATGTGGGTTCTGGGGATTAAACTTAAGGTGTCAGGTTTGGTGGCCATTGTCTTTTACCTGCCCAGGAAACCAGACTTGAAACCAAAGGACAAATGTGGCTTGTACTTTTTATTCAGGCTTCACCTGAGAAAGGATGCCATAAAGGAAATGAAGGGTGAGCAACTCAGATTCTCTCTCTCTCTCTCTCTCTCTCTCTCTCTCTCTCTCTCTCTCTCTCTCTCTCTTATTCCTTTTTATTTTATGGGTATGGGTGTTTTGACTGAATGTATAGCTCTGCATCACATAGATGCAGTGCCTGAGCAGCCAGAAGAGACCCTCTGGTCCCCTGGAACTGGAGTTACAGACAATTGTGAGCTGCCATGTGGATGCTGGGACTTGAACTCAGGTCACCTGGAAGAGCAGCCAGTGCTCTTAACTGCTGAGTCCTCTCTCTGGCCCTCAGATTCTCCTGTAGGACAGGTAACTGATGTCTGGGTTTACCAGCCAGCATTCTTCATCACATAAATTATACCAACAACATGTTATAGGAGAAAATTATAGCAATCATAAATTCCTATAAATAGTTAGAATTGTGCCCTGAATCCTATAAAATAGCACACATTTACAATGTGCACTGATTAAAAAGGAACTAAGACTATTTCTCTACCATATGATATCATAATTCTTACATGAGAATGTATTTAAATAATTAAAATCAATTAATTATTCAATGAATAATGCTTCCTTTTCCTGTCTGAGTATGGGTAGACTGAACACTTACTGTATTCTTGTTCCTTTGGCAAATTTTTTTGTAGCAAGTGGAATATTTCAAAGGACACTCTGACTTTGAACCTAGTCTTTATTACAGTATTATTTTTTAATATGTAAAAATGGTTGTTGTGCGTGTTTGCATGTGTGTGGCTGCACATGTGTGCATGCATGCATGCAGAGGCCCAAAGTTGCCATCACATGTGTCTTCCACAGTGGCTCTCCACTTCATTTATTGGGTCACGTGGGCACCTCCATTTGGCTATCAGACTCTTGAAACAATGGACCCCAAGAAATTAAGAGTTTCCCCAGAAACCTTCATGTTGAGAGACTGAGAGTCTCTGTGGGCGCCATGGGCCCTGGCCCCCGACTGGGAGTGGCTGCGGCCTTGCTTGCTTGACCTTGATCAAAATTCCTCCCTATTTGGATTCCCTGCCGGTATCCACCCTTCTGAATGCTTAAGGGAAGTTCCTTGTTGTGTATCCTGTATTTTGGGCGTTAACTACTTAGATGCTAGATGGTCGAACATTGAGTCTGGAATGTAGACCATTGACAGCGAACTTCTGCCCTCCGGGGGTTCCTCCATTTGTGCTGTAAGCCTGTAAGTATTTAAGGTTTCTCCCCTCTTTCAATAAACGGCATTCGACATCCAATCGTACGAATGACTCGCTGTCTTTTGTCTCTATTTTTTAATCCGCAGCCCTTCGCTCAGACATGGTGAACGGTTAGCAGTAACGCGGGCGTTACCGCTACAAATGGAGGTTCCTACCGAGATCTGAGAAAGAAAGGACCAGCTGACGGACACTCTTGGAAGGCCGGCCGGCATTTTAAAGGTAAGAGTGGATTGAAATGTTGAAATGGGTGCAGGTAGCTCACAGTCAGTTAATTGGACTGTTGAAGCAGGAAGGCACCAAAGTTAAGTAAGGGCAAGACAGCTAAAGATTTTAAATGAAAAAGGAAATCTTCCCCATAGAGAAGAGGGAAATTTCCCGTTAGAAAAGGGAGAAAAATTTTAATCAAGAAAAAAGGATTTTCCCGGTAAAAAGCGGAAAAATTTTTGAAACTAGGCCTAAAGATTGGGGCCCTGTAGAGGAAGGATGAAGGAAAGAGAGAAGCCTCTTCCCAGTGGTAATGGAGGATGTAAAGACTTTTTCCAACTGTAGAGTTTTCAGGATAGCTGAAACTCTGAGTTCTCTCTGCCAGTGCAGAGCCGCAGCATCTGAATTACAAAGAATCGGCAGGTAGGCCTCATTGCTGCTGTCTGAACAGCAGGCGAACCCAGAGCTTAAAGTTTTGCTGTTTGTTTGCTTAATTTTGGTTCAAATGTTTTTTATTTTTTCCTTCAGAGTGGGAATAGTTCAATATTTAGGGTCCCTTCGTGGGAAATGTTTTTCTGTTTTTCCCTTATGGTGGAAATAACTCGTTATTAGGTAGTCCCTTCATGGGAGTAGGAAGTTTAAGGGTGAGTTTGTGTGTGCGGGCACACACCCAATGGCGTGGCGGACAAAGGCGTGCACGAGATAGCCCAAAGCAGCGGGCGGGTGGACAGGTACACGCCGGTGGGAGGCAGAGTCGTGATGGAGTGCGGCCCAGGCAGGCGCTGGCAATAGAGCCCGAGCAGTGGGCAGAGCAAAGCTAAGCTACAGCCTCAGCTCTCGCCAAGCGATCAGAGGCCGGGAAGGGACTAGCACTAAAAGTTTAAACGGGCCTAACTTCTGGTGAATAATGGTTTCGGTCAGGACATGCTGAGTCAATGCTGTTTGAATAAAGGATGTTCTGTTCTTTTGATTGTCTTGATAAATGTTTGGATAAATGTTTGATCCTCATGGTAGATAAACTAAAGGAACAAAATTCATAATTTTGAACTATATATTAGATGTGCTCTTGTCTGTTGATCATTACTGAAAATTTGGCTCTACAATTTAAGTTGCTTTCTAAAAATTCTTGGTTTAATTCTATAAAAATATAACACCTAAAATGAATTGGGTTGTTAGCTTATTAAATAATGTTGCTAAGATAAACCCATAAATAATAATCTCTTACTAATAAAGAGGTTACAAAATTATTTTTACAGTAAATAAAATACAGGTAAATTGTTTGGTCCACATTGTTAATAATTGGCTATTTATGTTAATGTGTTACTTAAAATTTATAAAAAATAATCCTCTTTTTAAGATTTTATAAAAATACAAGAGTATTACCTAAAGTTTACCTTTTCAAATCCTATAGAGATTGTATTTAATGCTTTTATAATTGACATATGTAAAAAGGACCATGAAAACAAAAGCTGATGATAAAATTGCTCAATTATTATTGCTTTCATATTTTAAATTAAAAATGGCACTGATATATAGAACTAGAGGCTTTGAAAATACAGGAAAAAAGGTGTTTTGACAAACAGTTATCAATGATAAACAGCCTAAATTAAAAATAAAATTATGTGGGATTGAGATTAAAAGATTATTGGATTCTGGTGCTGGATATATCTATAATTTCACAGGAATCCTGAGATCCCAATTGGCCCCTTAAAAATTCTACCTCTAACCTACAAGGTATTGGCACAGCTCAGACGCCATTACAGAGCAGGCTACTTTTAAATTAAAAGGATGAGGAAGGTCATACAGGAACTTTTCAACCATTTGTGCTACCTGACATTCCAGTGAACTTGTGGGGACAGGATGTGTTAAATAATATGAGAAAGGTGCTTACTACACAGCCTATACAACAGATGCTAAAGAGTCAGGGCTACTGCCCGGGCAAAGGCTTAGGGAAAATGTTACAAGGAGACCTGCTCCCTGCGGCAGACAGAAACTGTGTCACTAGGGGTCCTGGCAATACTAGAGGATTAGGGTGTTTTCCATAGAGGTCACTGCATAGCAGCCTTCAATAATACAACCAATAAAAATCACTTAAAAAAGTGATAACCCTGTGTAGATGGCCAATAGCCCTACTATATGTCAAATCTATGTGTCTTTGGCCCTAGCTCCAGTTTAAAAAGCTTTTCCAGGTGTTTATATAATTCACTACATGGATGATATATTAATGGCTGCTAAAGATAAAAAACTTGTTTTTGATGCCTTTTCTAATTTACAAGAGGTTCTTAGCCTGGCTAATTTACAGATAGCCCCAGAAAAGGTACAGGTATCTTTTCCCTATCATTATTTAGGTCATGAATTGTTACGCACGGGCATACGCCCACAAAAGATTACTCTGCGTATGGATCAGCTACGCACACTTAATGATTTCCAAACCTTTCTGGGAGATATTCAATGGCTTCGTCCCACTTTAAAAATTCCAACAGGTCAGCTTCGCCCCTTGTATGATGTCTTAAAGGGTGACCCTGACCCTTCATCTCCCCGTAAATTAACAGCTGAAGGACGTGTAGCCCTACAACGTGTGCAAGAGGCCCTGGAACAGGCTCACGTGCAGTATATAGATCTTAATTCTCCCTTATTGTATTTGTGTAAAGAATCATTGTCTTCATGCTTTTGCTTACATGGGAATGCCAAAATACATAAAAACTGATAATGGTCCCGCCTATAGTAGTACGGGATTTTCAAAATTCTGCCAAGATTTTTCTATTGTTAATAAGACTGGTATTCCTTATAATCCTCAAGGGCAGGCTATAGTAGAACGCTGCCATCGTACCTTAAAAACTTATATTGCTAAAGTAAAAAAGGGGGAGCTAGGGGCTCATCTCTCCTCTCCACATTCTATTCTTTCCCTTGTTTTATATATTTTAAATTTTTTATTGGTGGATTCTGCTGGAGTATCTGCTGCAGATAAGCACTGGAGGGCTCCTGTTGCAAATCATCCTCTGGTGCAATGGAAAGATCTTTCTACTGGCACTTGGAGGGGACCCGATCCGGTGTTGGTGTGGGCCCGGGGATCTGTTTGTGTCTTTCCACAGGACAATGAAATTCCTCTCTGGGTTTCTGAACGCTGTGTGTGCCCTGTGGCTGCTGCTGAATCCCAACATGGCAGAGACCTATTGGGCCTTCGTAAAAAATTCTCCCCTTCTGATGCCGATGGGGATTGAGAGCCCAATATGGCCAGCCTTGGCAAACATTATTGTAAGCCTAGGAACTGTAGCCATGTGGTTGGATTCTTCAGAAGGTAATGTATGGTAACTTTTTTCAAAAAACATTGAGAATGTATCACACCTTAGAGATTAAGGATAACTCTGAAGGTCAATGAACTTCATTTGTTAACAGTAGCATGCCAGCTAAGCCTTTCACATTTCTCAACCCCCCTCAAGCTGGTGTAGTACCTACTTTTCAGGAATGGCTCTGTGCAACATTTATTTGCCTCCTGAAATTCATCTAGCCTTTTTGAAGATACCTCAAAATTTGTGAGCCTGAATGTGGCCATTATTGAGGCCATTAGTTCTACTCCTTGTTTGCTGTTTTTGTTTTCTGTTTTCTTTGTTTCTCAGTTGTTCTCTTGCAGACCTGCCAGCCTAAGTAGTGCTGGGACCAAGAAAAATGGGCCTTGGTGGTTCGTGTTCCTGGAGCCGTGTCCATGCCAGTGGACCGTGGCAGCTAGACACAGATGATGCTCACACGCTCCAGAAGAGACTCTGACATCGCTGTTGCCGTTGTTGCTGTTTTAGCAGTGGTGGTCACTGCTGCTATTGTTTCTGGGATTGCTATTTCATAATTGGTTACTACAGCTAGCACAATGGAGACCCTGGCAGCAAAAGTAGCTACCACAGTTAGTTAATCTTTCTTCTTATTGGGCATGACAAATTTAATTCCACTTTTATACATTATAATTGGCTTTGTAAGTTGTAAAAAATTATTAAAACTCAAGTTCCATTTGCTTATGGGATACCACCTTACAAGGACTCCTATTTACAGTAAGGCTCGTTTAAGAAGGGAATGGTTCAATTGCCCTTAGCTTCCTGGCTATGGGTGAGTTCGGACTTCTGTTGGTCTTTTCTGTGTCACACAGATTGCAAGCCCAGTGCCACTTTGAGATCTTTGGCGGCAGTCACTCTACAGCTCACATGGTTGAGTCTGTATGATAATGAGTATTCAGAGACGGGTAATGCTTGGGCGGCTGCCACCAACCTAAGACAGAGCACTTGTGTGGCCTGGGCAAGTGTCTCTATGACGGGTAAGGTGGTCTGCTGGTCCCACGCAACCTAAGTCAGAAGCTCATTTAATAAAAAGGGGGGAACTGTGGGCGCCATGGGCCCTGGCCCCCGACTGGGAGTGGCTGCGGCCTTGCTTGCTTGACCTTGATCAAAATTCCTCCCTATTTGGATTCCCTGCCGGTATCCACCCTTCTGAATGCTTAAGGGAAGTTCCTTGTTGTGTATCCTGTATTTTGGGCGTTAACTACTTAGATGCTAGATGGTCGAACATTGAGTCTGGAATGTAGACCATTGACAGCGAACTTCTGCCCTCCGGGGGTTCCTCCATTTGTGCTGTAAGCCTGTAAGTATTTAAGGTTTCTCCCCTCTTTCAATAAACGGCATTCGACATCCAATCGTACGAATGACTCGCTGTCTTTTGTCTCTATTTTTTAATCCGCAGCCCTTCGCTCAGACATGGTGAACGGTTAGCAGTAACGCGGGCGTTACCGCAACAAGTCTCCTGGAAGCTTGGTGAGAAAGAGGAAAAACTTGTCTCTCTGCAAAGAGATCTCCCACGGATCTGACAACTTGCCTGACTATCTTTTAAGGAGAGATTGGAGCTGGACAGTGATGAGTCAATGTTGGGCAAGACCACACGTTGACCAGTATAGCTTAGTTATGTGTGCCTCTTGCCCTCTCCGGACACCCAAGCTTCATGTCAGGGCCAGAAGACAGACTTCTCTTCCAGGGGCTGAGAGGGGCTTTAGGACACTGTCCCTGCTAATTTAGCCTACATCCAAGCTCTGGGTGAGACACAGGTGGTCTAGCCTGCTCTCCCACCAAAGCGATAGTCAAGCCCCATGAGGTTCCTGCGGGCTGGGGCACTATAGAAAGTGTCCTGGAGCAAGTGGCCTCACCAGGGCCCTTGCTGGTACTGGAAGCTGACTGAGGAACATGCCTGGGCAGGGGGAAGATGTTCTCACCTTCATTCTTCCTCCACCTTCTCTGGCATGAGCAGAGAGAGCTGGGGGGGCGGGGTCAAGGAGCCAACTATAAACTAGACAGGACTTTAACAGCCAAAGGGAAGAGAAAGTAATGTCTCTTCCCAGAATGCCACTAGCAGAGGCTCAAGAAGCTGCAAGCTGTCCCTGAAACAAAACCAACCTTTCGTGACGGTGGCTTGCCAAATCCAGAATGTTCCTTGGACTGTTTTCTTCAGGCTGGGGTTGAGCATGAGGCAGAGAGGGGATTGGGAATGGAGGTCGGGAGAGGGTATCACAGGGATGGAGGAAGACGGGGAAGGGGACAGAAAGAAGGATGGAATGCGCAGCAGGAGGAAGGGACACACAAGGAGGGAGAAACTGAGGCAATAATAGGGAGAGGTGACGGTAAGCATGGCTAATCTCTATGCCAACTGGATTGAATTAAGAGCTGCAAGGGCAATCGTGAGGTGCGCCTTTGGGTGTGTCTGTGAGGGCTTTTCTAGAAAGGACTGAGGGAAGAAGAATACAAGCTGTACCATCCTGAGAGCTGAGGGTCTGGGGTGAACAAACAGGAAAGAAAACCGGGTAACTCTGCACTTCTCTGCTCTCTGTCTCTTGACCCACTGAGATGTGGGGTCCTAGCAGCCTGCTCCCAAAGCCTTCATGGAGGGTGGTATCTCTGGAAAGGAGCTAAAAGAAGCCCTTCTTCTCTTAAAAGTTGGCTCTCTCAGGTATTGCAGTAATAAACTAACTAATGCAGTCAGGAAGGGAGAGGACAGGTCCTATCCCCCAGCGCCCCACTGGGCTTCAGGGTGAGGTGTCAATGGCCTCTGAAATGCTGGTCAATGGTCTCCACTCCAAATCAGGTTGTCAGAGACGCTCAACAGGACAGCAAGGGACAATTGGGGACAGGTTCAAGAAAAACCACCCCGAGGGCCCAACAGAACCAAACCCAGGTCAGGTTTGGTTTCTAGAGCTGGAGGACATCACCTTAAAGACCGATAGCCCCCCTGCGTGGAGTGCTGTGCGACTCCAAGCCCTTACTTGGCCAGCAGGCTCATGAGGTAGGTGGACGTGTTGGTGTCCAGTCTCAGAGGAGGCACCGTGACGTAGGCGGCTGCATGGGACCAGTCCTGGTGGTAGTAGTGCAAGCCTGTGAGCGTGGCATGTGCGTTGGTGGTCTCGGCCAGCACCACTTTCCCTGGAAGGAGAGGCGAAAGCATAACCAGGAAGGCCCTGGTCTGTGAGGTGGTTGGGTTGCACATCTCGCTGCACAGATAGATAAAGGAGCCGAAAGCAAACCGGAAAAGGCTTGCCCCAGCATGAAAGGCCCAGAGACGTTCTTATTGGGCCGACCCTGGGCAGAGACAGGTGTAGATTTCCAGGCCAGGGAGCATAGGAGAGAATTTTGAGGAGCCTAGTGTGGCCTGGCTGTGTACAGACAGCAGTCGGGGAGTGAGGCAGGGTGATGGTCGGGCATGCACGGACTGCCAGGCCTAGTGGGCAGTCCAGGCTGTTCTCTGGGCAGGCAGGGGATGTGCCGGTTCTGGGAGCTGCTGGAGTGAAATCCAGAAGCAGATTCGGGAGTCAGAAAGTCAGGGGAAGGGTCCATCCAGCAAGCTGGGCCAACAGTCCAGCTGGGACCCCTCAAGGGTCTTCAGCTGAAGGAGAGGCAGGATGTGGGTCCCAGATGTCAAGAGGTTATGAAGGCTGTGGCACCCACACTTCTGACTTACACCCACAGGGTTCTACCCTGACTTTGTTTCTTCTGTTACCAGTACCCCTGATAAGTACCCCTTACCAGTACCCCAGGCTAACAAGTTTGAGTACCACCAGGGAGTCTGCACTGGGGGTGGGGTGGGGGTCACACAAATGCCCCTCGGGGGTCAGATGCAGGGTTCACAGTGGTGATAAAGGGAAGTTGGGGGCCCACACACTGTTATTTCACCCTGCTCCCCCAGCTCCCCCCCCCACATGCCCCCTGGAACCGGTTTAGCATTTTGTTAGTTGCCAAGGTAATTTTTACCCAAAGGACATCAATTAACGAGTCAATTTAGGACTGTAATTTTACTTGACCTGGTCAAGGTAATAGACATTTCTGGAAAGCTGCTATGTATACACACGTGAGGAGAAGGGCTGGTTTGGATCTACTGAGCCCAGGCTAGCCCAGGGCACTCTGAGGCAGACAACTGTGAAGACATGGGAAGGGCAGGCTACCCCTGGTCTCAGCAGCCCAGCCGGGCAGAACGGGAGCTAATGGACCCTTCTCCTCCTCTGGTCCCACAGCACGAGGTACCAGGACCCTTACCTTGCATCTTAGCAGCTGCGATCACATCCCCAGCCGAGATGCTGGACACATTGACCAGGTAGATGGGACAGTGAGTCTGAAGACAAGAGACAGGAGGAAGTCTCGGTACCTGCCCACTTCCCCCCCCTCCCCCCGAAAGCTGCCATGTACCCAAACTACCCCTCCATCAGCCCTGCACCAACATACATCCCTGCATGTCATGCGTCACTCATCCCTAGATGAGAGTTCACACTCGGGGGATGCAGGGCTGGCGGTCTGAGCACACAACAGGGTGCGAATTGTGTGGAGCGAGGCGGAAACAGATGGAAGCCAGCATCGGGGACCACCAATCTAAGTGACCTCAGGCTGCAGCTGGTGAGTTTAAACCTCAGATTTTCTCTGATCTCATGGGTTTTCTCCTGCTTCATTTTTTTTTTTTTTTCTGTTCATAAGCACGATGACCCAGGAACAGTCGTGTGTTACATCCTACACCTGACATTTTGATGCCTGTGGTCCAAAGGTCACTTTATCAACAGACAGAATGTACCCAGGAGAAAAAAACCAGGCTCAGAGGCTAGGCTGGACAAAGTTGATCTTGTAACATCTGGACTGTCATATGCATCAGCTGTTCTACAGATGTGTGCAAACATAGTCCATGGCCTAATGTCTTTGGGCACTTTTGCACTGAGATGCAAGGAGCTGATGGTTGGTCAGACCCTTCCTGATTGTGGGCTGGGTGTCCACTAGGAAGTAGCTGGTAAGAACTGTTGTCATGACAACAGAACAACGTCCAGACCTTGAAGGAGCTAACAGGAAACCTTCCGAGATGCCATTCTGTGCCAGTTAGGAGACAGGGGCTTTGAGGTGCCTAGCATGAGCTGATTAACCCTAGGATTGGTTGATAGGCAGCCTCCCTGTCCTCTACATTCCTAGAAACATATTTCTGTGTTTCCACCCTTCCGGGCAGCCCAGGCCATTCCAGAGGGGAAGGCCCCAAGCAGGAGCCCTCATTAGAATCACGGGGGTTGGGAGAAAACAGACATCCTCCCAATACAGAATGCTGGGCACTGTCCCAGTTTCTGATTTACTGGGTCTCTCTGGAACTCGAGAGCTTGTTTATCTGAATCTGTAATTCTGACATGGTGCTGATTTTGCCCTCCAGGAACCACGTTGCGGGAAATCTATCGTTCTAGAGCCGGTAGTTCCGATTATCTGAGCAAATCAGACCCTTCAGCGACATCCTGCAGGAAGGGATGGCCTTTCCATGGCACAAAGTACTCTCCCTGAGTCCCAGCAGCTGTACGGAGCGGAGTAAGTGATGCCGCCACTCTGATTTCAGATGATGAAGTAGCGGATCAGAGGGGGCATGATGTGCATGATGTGCAGGTGGCTGAAAGCATGTATTTATCAGATAAGAGCAAGGCTCTGATTTCTGGCATCATCTCTAGCTGGTTCCCGCCACGCTCCGCCAGTGCCTTGTTAAGGCCTTTTCCTGAATCAAACCCGGGACAGAAGCTGGAACACTGAGGCCCCAGCGGCACAGGGTTAAATTCTAACTGCCTAAGCTACTTATACTTGAGCAATGAATCTCCGCTTTAGCGCTCCAGCTTCATCAAGCTCAAAGGGGTGGGGCAGAGAGCTGGGGCGGGCAGGATGCACACCGGAACTCTGGGACTAACACGTCCCTTCAGCCGGCGTTCCACCCCCCTCTCCCCGGGAGCCACTTGGGGCACTGGCCTCCAGACAAGAATGAGTTCACACCACGGTCCCAGGGGGGAGGACGGGGGTGGGGTGGGGGTGGGGGTGTGTGGGGGTTGGGGACGGGGACGACTTACCCTGTTTGCAATGGTGATGACGCGGTGAGTGGCCTCGGCTTCCAGCTGTTGAAAACAAGGGGCAACCGTTAGAGAACCAACCGTCACCATCTCCTTCAAGCCAGCCACACCTGCCTGAGAGCTCTCTGTAGGGAGAGCACTGGAGCAGCATCCACAGCAGAGGCTGGCTGCATCCACAGGCACTGGCTGTGGATGGGGGCCAGGCACCGGGCCCCAACCGCTAGGACCTCCGTGGCAAGACAGTCCCAGGATTTAGGATACCTGCTGCATCTCGGTACCCTAACGGTGTTTGCCAGGCAAGCCAGGTGACATGAAATCGTTGCTTGGAAACGACAGAGCTGTCCTCTGATTGCCACAGGTGTCCTATGGTGCCCTCCCCCCATACACAAGGTAATTAATAAAAATCTTTAAAAATGTCTTCAGGCAATGAAAGGATATTAAGCAAACAACAACTTAGAGTCTCACCTCTCTTGTCTGCTAGTGCGTTCACTCAGTGGCTACCACAGAAATGCAGTACATACATAAAGATGGAGGTTAGCCCAGATCCCAGTTTCTGCACCCTAATATTACTGACCCTGGAGCCCACGCATTCTCTATGGTTGAGGCTGTTTGCACACCGCAGGATGTTCACAGCACCCCTCGACTTTATCCATCAGGGATCAGCATCACTCTACTCACCGGCCCTGCTGGGCCAACGAAAACCATTACTAGACACTGTCGGATGTTTTCCGGACAGTCAGTCTGCCCTGGCACAGACCCAAGTCCGTCCCTCTTAAGCAGCAGATGCTGACTGTAACAATCATTGCTGTTACCAAGCCTGGCTCTTCCTCTTGTTCCCTGGCACAGACCGCTCAAGCCTGAGTCCGAGTCGGCCCTGTGTCAACCTTGTCACGATCCACCCTGGGGAGCAAGTGCGCCAAGTCTCCAGGAACCTAGGCCGTCCTTACACTCACAACACAGCAGAGGGTGACCTCGAACCCCTCTCAAGAGCTGGAATTGTGGGTGCATACCCCACTTTCAGCCATATGTGGTGTTGGGTATAGATCCAGGACCTCATGCCTGCTGGGCAAACATCTACCAACTGAGCTACATTCCCAACCCTGGTGCATATTTCTCTACAGATTCTGAGGTGCCCAAGCAGGACCTACATTTAGACCAGTGACTAGCAGGAACAGGACCAAGGCGGGAAGAGGGAAGCCAAGTTGGCTCGTGGGTGATGGTAGGATCACACATCGGCTCTCCTGGAGCTCCAACTACTACCCCGCTATAATGGATTGATTGACCAGAGAGAGGCTCTTGCTAGGCAGCCCAGGCCCGCCTGGAACCTCAGCCTTGCTGGAGCTGGGAATACAGAGTCCACACTACCCTCCCATTATTCTGCGTTTTAGGCTTTGAAGAAAAGAGAGGTTTCTTTCTACTGCAAATGGTGACCATGTCTGAATAGGGGGCCAGCACAGGAAGGTATTCTTTATCTACTGTGGCTCTCAGCAGCAGACTACTGGATATCCATGTCAATGCTCTATGAAAGTGCACACAGGGATACAAGCAGAGGGCCACAGGGCCTTTCCTGCTCACCCTGGTGAGTAATATGAGTGAGAGAGCCAGGGACACCATGCTTTGTTTTTGGTGGGAAGAAGGGCTCAAGGTCTTCCTCAGTTAGAATCTCATCGCCAGAGCGCAGAGTCCTGGCTTCGGGCTTCATTTCCTTCTAACACATCGAGGCTCTGTCTGTCTCTTTTGTCTCTGCACTCAATTATGGACAAAGTGACCCTCGAAATGATCTCTCCAAAGCCTTGAGATTAGAACTAAATGGGACATGACAGGGTTTACCCTGTCCTTCCAAAGGACGGTCAAGGTAGCCTCAGCATAGGTTTTTCCCCAGGAAGCTTCTAGATGGGAATTTCACCCATGGAGGAAAATGATGCAACATATATTTCCCCTCTGAAAATGACATAATTCTATTTTTCTTTATTTATTTTCTGAGAGAGGGTCTCATGTAGCCCAGGCTGGCCTCAAGCTTGCTATGTAACATATTTTTGACATTTCTTCTAAAAGATTGCATGAGTGTTACGTTTTGAATACGTAATGTTTCACAGGGTCTCATGATACAAATTCTTGGTCCCTAGATAGTGGTGGTATTTCTAGAAACATGAGGCAAGGCTGAGCTGGAGGAAGGAGGTCATAGGGATGGGTCCTTCCTTGGTAGTTCCCTGGCTACTTCCTGTTTCACTCTCTGTTTCCTTCCTGGTTGATCATCAAGTCAATAGTTCTCCTCTGCCACACATTCCTGTCACCATGACCTTCTGCCCAAGTGGAAACATCCACTGAATTCTTTGAAACAATGAGCATGCATAAAATAATGATAATGATAATAATAATAATTTTTCTCTCAGGTTTATTTTCAGTGACAGAAAGCTAATGAATTCAGGAAGTCTATATGAAAAAAATTGACCGTAGACACAGGAATTTTCTCCTACCTCCTCTGGACGGCTGATCTCGATTCCTTCTGGGCCTGTGATGCCCAAATCTAGAGCCTCCTTAGCACCCTGAATAATAGCGAGAGAAAGACAATCGAATTACAGAGATACAAGAAACTACCAAACCCAAGGGGCAGTAAAGTATGCCAGGCATGTCTTCCTTCTGTAACACACACTTTCCAAAGACTAACCCCGGGATCTCATGCTGTAAACGTCTCCTAATTCTCTCCTCACTTCTGACATCATAACATTCATACAAAATGATTACCTAAGACTTAAGAAACCTCTTGGATTATAAAACATAAGGAGAGATTTTAATATATATTTTAACACACACACACACACACACACACACACACACACACACACACACACACATTTAAAGTTTGGATTTCAGACCAAGATTTGGCATCCAGATGTTCACATCTCACACCATCTAACTACTTGAATTACACGAACCATGAAGGACAGTGACAAGTGGCCAGGGTGTCCCTGTGCGCTGTGTCCATCGGCTCCACCCCCACCCAACAACCTCTCCTGATGACTTGCCTCAGCCACGAGCTCCCCATTTTCAGCGTGGACTCGGGGGATCGCCCCAATGTCCCTGCAGGCATGAAACACTTGGTACAGCTCACTGTCTCGAAGCATGTACAAGTCCTTGTAGGTCATGAACATCTGGAAGGAGTTGACCCCCTTCTCCCTCACTAGTGTCTCCATTTCTGCTTTCACCTGGGGAGCAAATCGCAGAGTCAGTGCCAGGGAGGGTTGGCAGGTGCTGGCCCGGTGAGGAGACAGACCAGGGAGTGCTAAGAAGGGCAATGGTTAACTCTGTCTCAGCGCTGTAAACTCCAGCACACACAGGCCCTCTGTGCCTGAGCCAACTGCTCAGTGGTCCTCCCCATCAGCTGTTCATGGTACCTCGCGTACACATCGGGACATCCTGAGCCCTGGCAGTCAGGGCAAGGAGCCAACGCTCCTGAGTCTGGCCCATGGCCTTGGACTCTGCTGCAATGTGATGCTCACTGTGAATGCTGCAAAATAGGCTGTGGGAATCCACAACGATTTCCTGGTGAGACCTGAGCTTGCTTTCCACAGCAGGGCTGCATCAGGGGATGGCCTGATCGTGTGCATGGTCACCAGGTGTCTGGGATGGTCTGCACTTGGCTGTGCTGGGGGGAGGTCTTTTGCTCCACCCCTTGGCATTCCTTTAAAAGACCTTTAGTAGAGACAGAAGGGGCAGGTGGGTTTTGACCCAGGTCCTTCTAAGGCTATCCTGTGTTTTCTGTTTGTCTCTCTCCCTCTATATTTCTACCTAGATAATCCTCATTTCTCCCTGCTCAAGGTACCCTGCGGGGGGAAAAAGAGGGAGCAGGTATCCCTTAATGGGTCCTTTAAGATAGGCAGGAAAGTCCCCTTCCCCACCACCTTTATGGACTCCTAAATGTTCTGTTTGGCACATAGGGAAGCCAGAGTGGTGGTGGTGGAGGGTTTGTACACACAGAAGAGCATCAGGGCCCAGCCAGTTCAGTTACACACCCCTTTGTGCACCAGACCACTGGGGTCTTCTTTGGGGGTTCCATCAGCAGCGTTACCTTGGGTGCCCACCAGGTGATCCCCACATGGAGGGCATAATCACAGCAGACCTTGGGGTCAGCCAGAGCCCTGCACTTCTCGTAGGCTTCCACGAGGGAGGTCTCCTTGTCAGGCAGGACATGGCCCATGATCATCGTGGTGCCTCCAACGAGTGCCGCCTGAAGGAACAAGAGGAAAGGTCACACTCTGTCGCACTCATGTCACTGTCAAGGTGGGACACGCTGCTCAGGGTGCACTTGGGACAACCACGGAGATTCTGAGGATCCAACACGGCAAGGCTTGGGAAACCGGAAGGGGTGGTTCAGAGGTGCGAGGGATGATTTTCTTCAGAGCAAACAAACCCGCTCCTTCCTCGTGGAGAGTTCCAGCCTGGTCCTTTGGAAAAAGCACTTAGCATGTGGGATCCCACCTTCCCAGTAGGATCTCCCTCCAAGTGACTTTCGGCTAACTTCAATATAGAGACAACATGATCAAAGGCCCGAGTATATGTATATATCTGTCAATGACCAAGGGTTCATGTATAAAACTTGGTGATCTAGTCACACACATTAAACCATAGTGTGTAATAAGGTAGCATGAAGATATTGTTTTATTCCGTCACTTACTCTGAGGCAGTTTTACTTAAAATTCATATACATCTTCAACTTCAGACTTTTGGTCCTCTTTTCCCTTCTGCTAGCATATTAGCTTTATTTCCTTCCTTCCTTCTTCCTCCCTCCTCCTCCTCCTCTCTCTCTCCTTCTTTCTTTCTTTTCAAGACAGTTTCTCTGTGTAGCCCTGGCTGTCTCGAAACTGACTCCGTAGACCAGGCTAGCCTCAAACTCACAGAGATGTGCCTGTTAGCTTCACTTCTATCTGTCTTGTCTGGGCTAGAGTGCTTTTAGATGCATGTCTAATTTACTAGTGAAAAAATGACTCAATTCACAGGCTCCACACGCTACTATTTCTAAAAGATCCTCCCCTCATTTCTCATGTGTGTTTGTGCATGCCTCTTTGCATGTATGTGGGCACAAGTGTGTGGGGGAGGTGTGCATGCACGTGGGTGTACATGTGTGTGGAGACTCTATGTGGACGTTGAGAGTCATTCTTGATTGCTCTTCCATCTTGGCCACTAAGCAAGGTGTCTCAATCAAACCCAGAGCTTGCTGGTATAGACAGTCTGGCCAACAGGTGCTCTGGGGTCTCCTGACTCCACCTTTCAAGGCTGGGTCCTGGGAATCCGAATTCTAGTCCTCGCACTTGTGAGGTAAACACTCTGATCATGGAGCCCTCTCCTCGGCCCCTAAAAAGAAAATTTTAAGAAGCTTCACTCACAATCACAAGGCAAACCCCCAGGAAAAAATGATTACACCCATACTAAATTCCTCTACGACTCAAAAAGGAAAACTTGCTTGAACATGTGACTTTTGTGAACTTCTGAAACTGACATTTCCCAAAGGATGCTTCAGGTAAACGTGCTGTCCCCAAACCCTGTTGTCATGATTAAAATATCCAAGAGAGGGCTCTTCACACACGGAGCTAGCTTCCTGGCTAGACAATTGGAAGGGAGAGTCAAATCTCACTTTATGGAGTGGTAAGGGGCCATCTTGACGGGTGTGTTTAATCATCCTAATTACATTCCTTTCCAGAGGGGTGAAAAAGCCCGATGAAGCTGACGTCTCTATAAAGTCAAATTCCCTGATCCCAAATCAGAGAAACTGCTGGGGACTAAGGCACCAGAAAAAAAAAAGAAAAGGAAAGGAAAGGAAAGGAAAGGAAAGGAAAGGAAAGGAAAGGAAAGGAAAGGAAAGGAAAGGAAAGGAAAGGAAAGGAAAGGAAAGGAAAGGAAAGGAAAGGAAAGGAAAGGAAAGGAAAGGAAAGGAAAGGAAAGAAAAAAAAGTTCCGCAGCCGAACAATTAAGAATGAAAAAAAAAAAAAAATCTCAGCTTCTCGGTGGTTTGAATTCTTTCATTGCTTAGAGCAGCCAACAGAGGGCGCTAGCTCTGTGTAATACGCGAAGGATGGGGTGGGAGCGGAGGGGGTGGGGTACAGACTGTAGTTTACGATCTGGCTTCAGTTCCTGGTTCTGCTGGATCCCGCCGGGCTGATTCATCCTCACAGCAGGTGCATGTACTCTGTTTTGGCCTGCCGTGCCTTTCTCGCCTGTCCACGTGCACGCGGGGGCGTCTGGTGTACTAGTATGGTACTCCCTACGTTGTTTTGTTCTTTGGGTCTCTGGTGCTGTCTTTTGTGCCCCTTCCGCACCGCACAGCGGCAGCCGTGGATGGGGAAAAAAGGGACCCACGGAGAGCACCGTGGTAAAGGAGTTAGGATCCCCGAGGCAACGGTAGAAAAGGCAATCATTTGCAAATCTTCACATGCATGACCGTTCACATCAGGCTGATAAACCGTTATCCTCCTACCACGACAAATATTTCCTTCCAAGGGCCTCTGAAACTGAGCTACAGTGCAGAGACGTTGACTCTCCCTGAATTCCACCCTGTCTCACCACTTCCATCCTGGATACAGGCTGAGCACACAGGTCCCAAAACTGTTATGGCTGTAAAATGCTACCCTCGGACCTAGTGTGCACATCACATATTTGTGTTCTGATCCCCAAGAAGAGAGTGTAGGCTTGTGTGGATCCTAGAAGGGCTCTTGGCCTTTAGTCAGGGAATTCCAGGGACCAGCAATGGTGTAGATATGGGTTACCGGGGTTCTAGGCAGACACAACCTCTGAATCCTGTGGGAAAGGAGTACAAGTCGCCAGAGACCCCAAGCAGCATCCTCTGGAGTTGAACTATGGGAACTGAAGAGTTCTTGAAAACATGCCGAGTTGTGGTATTGACTTCCCTGCCTACTGGGTGTCATCTGGAGCAGCCACGGGTCCCCTCTGCGCCTCACACATGTGCATGCACACCTGCAGGGCAGCAGCTGTGGCAGACTTGGCACACACACACACACACACACACACACACACACACACACACACGGAGCCCACCTTTCAAACAGGCACAGTTCTGATGCCCAGGATGAATGCCTTGGGCTCCGTGTTCACAAGAACAGGACGACATCAGAGACGTGACAGACCTTTTCATCGTCACCCCACTTAGAGGCCTTGCAGAGATCATCACTGATCAAGGCCCTGTGTCCTGTCCCCATGCTTTCGGAAGGACGTGTTTAAGGATACTTGGCTGTGGGCCTGTCACATGTCATGACTATTTACACAAAAGCTGTTGCTTAGGTGAGCTGTGGATGATGCTTAGCGACAGGCAGTTAAGATGATGATCATGGATGCTGTCTTAGGGGTTCTATTGCTGTGATGAAACACCACCCACAAAAGTACCCTGGGGGAGGAAAGTTCCACATCGCAGTCCATCCTCAAAGGACGCCTGGGCAGCAACTCAAGGCAGAGCTGATGCAGAGGCCACGGCTTGCTCAACTTGCTTCTAATACACCCCAAGACCACCAGCCCAGAGGTGGCGCCACCCACAGTGGGATGACCTCCCACATCCATCAGCAATCAAAAAAATGCCCCGAGGCCAATCTGGTGGGGGCATTTTCTCAATGGGATCCCTCTTCTCAAGTAAACAAAACGCTAGCCAGCAGAGAAGCTAAGTAATAACATAAAAGGGCAATGCTGCAGGGAGCGGAGAAGCAGATTCGTTTGGTGCTACGCTAAGTCACACACAGGAAACATAGGAGGAAGCATGCCAAATACATTAATGACGGCTGTTTGGGGGTAATTGGTCCTGATAGTTTGTTTTTCCTTCTTTTCTAAAATCTATTCAACGGGATATGTTAATTTTACAACACACACGGAAAGCGACGTCATCTTTATAATGCGCACTATACAAATCAGCTTGGAACACGCCAAAACTAAATGTAGTTAGCCATGTCTCCATGTGTAAAAGATGTTGCAGTTATGAGATATTTCAGATGCAGAGTAATGTCACAGAGGACTGAAAACCTGCCCGTGTAACCTACCACATACATTTATCAGATACTAATAATTTTATAATTTTTGCTTCAGATATTAAAATTTAAACTTTTAATTTTTATTAAAAATATCATGGGGGGGGCAGTGGGAGAGGTCGAATCCAGGGTCTCATATGTGAAAACCTTGCTTTACCAGTAAGATACACCCCAGATGAGATTTTTTTTCCTTTGTGTATGTATGTGTCCGTGGTGTGCATGCATGTGTGGCTTCATGCTCATATGTGTGCATCTTCGGGTTCAGATGTGCATTTACATGTGTGTGTGCACATGTGCTCATTTGTGCATTCTCATGTGTGCACCTGTGTGTTCAAACATACATTTGCATATGTGTGGCTGCATGTGAGGGCCAATACCTGACATCACTTAGGCATCTTAATTGCTCTCCACTGTGTTTACTGAGGCGGAGTCTCTCCCTGAGCAAGGCTCGCACATTTGACGAGTCTAGCCAGCTTGCCCCAGGGTTCCTGTCACTGAACTTCCCAAATGCTGGCATTATAGGAGAGCTCACACACCCACCTCACGCTATGGCAAGTGGCTTATTAGCTGAGTGTCTCTCCAGCCTCAGGTACTTTCTAAATGAAATATCAATTCTGATATACCCCATGGTCTCCACTATTACCTGCTCTGAGGCTGACGTACTTCTCTGTGTTTATCAACGTGGACATGAACTGCTTCACCTCATGCTTGAACATTCTCACGCACGTGTGAGCAGAGCCCACACTCAGATGCACACTGGCAGGAAGTGGAAGTGCAACTTCATGGAGCCTGCAGACCTTCAACAACCCAGGCCTGACAGGGAAGAGCTGAACCCATCAAGGACTCCTTTTGCATGTGCATGTACACACACACACACACACACACACACACACACACACACACACACACTTCTGTCTAACCAGGCCTTCCATGGACACAACTTTCCCCTTATTGTAGGACTTCACATCTCTATCAATTAATGTGGACATGAAGACCATTTATCTAACCAGTAGTCACAATACACCGCGGTGCACATTTGGCAGGGCGTGAAACATCATTTTACTACTTCCCAAAGGCTACTGATATTTTGTTCTTGACATGTACGGCATACTCCTGGGTAAATCTGGATTTATTTGATGCCACTTTTATTCGTTCTTGGAAACCGCTAATCATACTTAATGATAATCCACTTTATGACACGGTTTCCATGCATAGACTTAGCCAAGACTAGGAACCAGTATTCAAATTCAATCTTTTATGCATGCCATCTTCATACGTCAGAAGGCCATTCCATCAGAGCACCCTATGGGGGAAAGGCAGGGGTCTGCATGCTCACCAGACACCCACCCTCAAACTGCACAGATACTACAGTCATTTAGCTGTTTATTTTCGGACACAGGATGGAACAATGAATTGGTCCTCAGCATTCTCAGGGCAAAGTGCTTTGAAGGGACATTCTCTTAAAATCTTTCACATTGCTACAGATCTTACTGTTTCCTCCAGTTTCCTATAGTGATGCCCCCTGACCCTCTCCCACAATGCTTCCCTATCCAATGTGGCTGTCTTGCTCCAGGGCCAAGAATGAACAGGTCAAGGCAAAAACCAACCAACCAACCAATCAACCAACCAACCAACCAACCAACCAACCAACCAACCAACCAACCATTGTCCTCTGCTGTTGAGAAGGCACTTGGGCCAAGGCCAATCCACCGGTTTTCCCTAGTGCACACACTCCCAGGATCACAAGGGTGGGTATGTAAGAGAAGCATTGGGATACTTGCTTTACAGATGTATGGCCCGAGGAAAACTCACTTTACAGGGAGTTATACTGAGATTCAAATGACGAGTTATCTGATGTTGCTATGGTGCGGATATAATTTGAATGCCACTTCCCAGTGGTTTTTGTGTGTCAAAATTTAATCCCCACTGAGAGATACCGGAAGGGTAGAAACAATCCCATTACCATGTTTTAGAGGTGGGGGGATTTAGGAGGCGATTAAAACAAGGTCATGGAGTGTGGCCTCATGACTTAAAACTGATGGTCTTACAGGGAGAAAGACCAGAGAACAGATAACCACATGCTTGTCTTCTCTGTCTCCTTGACACTCTCTTAGGACGCTGCTGGCAAAAAGGCCACCACCAGACGCAGCCCCTTGGCCTTAGACCTCCAGAATGACAAGCCAAACTAAGCCTTTTCCAGCACAAACCATGCAGCCGGAAGTATTTCATTGCAGCAGCAGTAATCAGGCCCATGCAGCTCTGCCTTGTAAATGCATCTTCATGCAGTTGCTGAAGCTAGCATCTGTTTATGTGAATCTGCTTCTCAAGAATGGCCAAATTCTTTCACTTTTAAAAGCATTCACATCCTCTATAAGGACTGAAAAAGATCACTGGCTCAGTGGTTTCTATACTTGGGGAAACATCCTTCACTATTAGTCGTCTGGTGCTTGTTGGCCTTCTTGGAAACTAGCTCTTGGATGGCATTGCATTTTGTTGTTGTTGTTGTTGTTTGTTTGTTTTTGAGACACAGTCTCCTGGTGTAGTAGCTCTGGCTGACTATGGACACTAGGTCGTCATGACCTTTTTTTAGTGCGCACATCCGCAGCATTCCTGTATGGAAAACTCACACCTTATCACTTTCTTCAGAGGAAACCGGCAGCGTTCCATTCACAACACACCTTAGGGTAAACACATTCCTCTCTGTGTGCCTGACACTTCAGGGACTCAAATGCTAAACCCAGAGGCAAAATTACCCCGGCATGAGTCAAACTTGGGGCGGAAGGGCAGATGGAGGCTTAAATCCTATTCCGGAGGCGGATGTAGTGGTGTACACCGCAACCTGAGCACCTGGGAGGCGGAGTCAGGAGGATGCGGAAGAGTTTGCGGGCAGCCTCAGCTACATAGTACATTTGAGACGGGCCTGCACTATGTGAAAATCTGACTTCATTTTTCCTTCCAAATTCTTTCTTAAACTACACTTTATAAATTTTCATCCCTTTTCGCTTTTGTTAACCCTGACTTTTCAGTAAAGCCCCCCAGTTCTGCAGCTTAGTAGCTGTTACACCCTTGAGCAATTTTTAATCACTCTGAACTCCATATGCTCATTTTACACACGGAGGTGGGAATACAGCCCTCATGGGGGTGACTATGAGAATTAAGAGGAGTGGCTGGAGAGATGGCTGGGGGTGGGGTGGGGTTTGGATGCTTGCTGCCAAATCTGACCACATATAACACACTAATGCAGGGAGGAGAAAAAAAAAAAAAAGAATTCAGTGGCATCATGCATGTCAAGTACCCAGCCCTGTGCCTGCACAGGGGAGCTCAATAAACTGTGACTGTTGGCAGCGGTGACTTGAAAGTGGCGTCATTTGTCCTCTGTGGAGCTGGGGCTTCATTAGCAAGAATATAAATACCTTTTGGAGCAGAGTCCAACTGGGAAACAGAATGAGGGGGAAACGCTCATTCCCAGTAGAAACAACTTCAGGACACTACGGGGGACACAAGGCAGAACAAGACAAAGTCCTCAAGGATGATGGAGACCGTCACCTTTCAAGAGGACTCGAGGAAGGGAGGGTCACACTGGGCAAGGGAGGTGGGTATGGCAACCAGAGCAGGAAGTGGTGTGGCAAAGTTAGGGCACAGGAAGAGGATGGAGAATGGACCTGTTTGGTTTGGGCTGAGGGAATTCTGATGAGGACCGAGTGCGTGAACCTTGATGAACCCGGAATGCATGCAACTAGCAATGCCGTCAACCTGTATTTACCGAGGTGGTAGCAATGATGGGGATCAGGGATGTGGGCCTAGGAACTCCTTTAGAGAGAACTCTGGCCTCACTCCCATCCATGGACAGGTCTATGGCCCAGGAAGAGGCTGTTTGGAGAGCTGGGATGTGTTTCTCCTTGATTTGTTTCTCTTGTTTTCTTTCGAGACAGGGTTTCTCTGTGTAGCTTTGCGCCTGTCCTGGAACTCACTCTGTAGACCAGGCTGGCCTCGAACTCACAGAGATCCGCCTGCCTCTGCCTCCCCAGTGCTGGGATTAAAGGCGTGCGCCACCGCCGCCGCCCGGCTCTCCTTGATTTCTGCCATAAGCTAGCTGCAGCCACAGCCAGCCTCAGATGACAACCATGACAATCAGACAAGAGTGTTACTCTGGCTGTGTGAGTGAGAGTTCAGTGTCAGCGTGGGGATGACCAGTCTGAATTTTGGGACTGGGATGGGAAGGGTGAAACACACTTCCTGAAGAAGCAAGTTTTGACAACGGAGGAAGAAAATAAGTAGCAGGCGAGGCTGAGTATTAGGAGAGGGGGTCAAATGTGCAGGGGGAGGGAGTTTTTAATAAAATGGGACAGAGCTGATTAAGGGACATTCAAGCGGAGACGAAACTTGCTGTTACTAACATAATTGAGCACTTACTGTATACATATTTTTGATGACAGCCTGTGAAAAAGATACACTATCCTCACTGGTCAGATGAGGAAGCTAAGTTGCTATTCACACCTGTTAGGCTGAGCTACTTCTTGCCATCCATTTGGGAAGGGGGTGTGGATACAGAAGGTGACCCCCCCCCAGGGACCACGATGGCGAGGGCTGAGGCAGCACATTCTCGGTCCCAGACTTCCTAGCAGAACAGGAAGTGAGGCCAAATGCCCTGAAAGCTGGCGTGAGCCAGGATGAGGGTCAAGAAAAGCACGTACAAATTCACTTTGGGGGCGTCACCGGGCTCACCCAAGGCCAGGAGCTGGGGCAAGAGAAAGCAGGCTGAGGTAGCTGAGCAGGGACAGCCAAGAATGATTGACAAAGGGGCCGAGGAGCCAGGCAGAAATCCAGCTCAGACACAAAATGTAGAGGGCTCCTGGGGCAGGTTAAATTTTGTTTGGGCTAAAGGTGTCATTTGTACCCCGCCCCCCCAGCCACTACGGCCCAGGCTGGCCTCAAACATGCCCAAATAGTTGAAGGCGACCATGACCTTTTGAACTGTCTGCCCCTACCTCTCCGGCGCTGGTATGACAGACACATACCACCACACATGGTTAAAGCAGTGGTGTGGATTGAACCCAGGGCCTCACGCCTGCTAGGTGGACACACTTCCTCTGGGTCATGATCCTAGACCTCTCTGTGCTCTTCACTTTTCTAGAAATGCAGTGCGATGATGACGCATGGGACCTGGGGGCAATGAGGCACAGGGTGGAACTTTGGGCTGGCAGGCCCGAACGAGACTCTCAGTTGTAGCAGTGAAGTGTCCTCGGACCCTGGGTGTGCTGGTTTGAATGAAAATAGCCCCCATATGGGCTGGAGAGAGGGCTTATGAGCACTGACTGCTCTTCCAGAGGACCTGGGTTCAACTCCCGGTACCCACACGGCAGCTCACAACTGTCTAACTCCAGTTCCAGGGGACCCGAGACCCATGACAAAACACTAATGCATATAAAGAAAAGAAAAGAAAAATAGCCCCCATAGACTCACAGGGAGCGGCATTATTGGAGATTGGAGTAGGTGTGGCCTTGTTTAGGAGGAAGTGCATCACAGGGGCTGGCTTTGAGGTTTCAGAAGCTCAAGCCAGGTCCAGTGGCTCACTGTCTCTTCCTGCTGCCTGCCCATCGGCATGTAGCAATCTCAGCTCCTCCTCCAGCACCACCAGTCTGCCTGCAGGCCACTGCGCTTCCCACCATGATGATAATGGACTAAACCTCTGAACTGTAAGCCAGCCCCAACTAAATGCTTTCCTTTATAAGAGTTGCCTTGGTCATGGTGTCTCTTCACAGCAACAGGACACTAAGACACTGGGTAAGGAAGCTCCAGCCTGGGTGGCTGTGGCACCATTCTCTAATGGAGGCATCCCTGGTAGAGGAATGGCTGTTGCTAGAAGTGAGGACCTCGGTTTGTTTTGAGGGCGTCTGAGTTGGTACCCAGAGCTGTCGGGCTTTGGTTAAACAGAGGAGTCATGGGGTACAGATTTCCTGTGAAAAGATTAGGGCTCAGAGGGAAAAAGAGTCCCGGTTTAGACCCACGAGGCAGCCAAACAGTGTTGGGTCACAGGCACAGACAAGACCTGGAAGACTAGCAAGGGATTCCTGAGGAGTCCCAGCTCTAGAAGCCAAGGCGTTGATACTCCCGGACTCCCTGGCTTCCAGGAGCATTTAGACGGTCAAAAGCGGGGCCCTGTGTCACTCGGACACAGTGAGCTTCTTATCCGCTGGTTCCAGCTCAGCAGGTGCACACCCACAGCCTGCAGCAAATCGCTATGAAATCCAAGCTTTCTTTTTCCTTTCATCTTTTAATAAAGAGTGCTGTTGGGGGCATGCGGGCCTTGCACTGGTCAGAAGGAGGCTGGCCACGGGCCCCTGTTCTCCTCCCCTTCCGACACAAATTCCACGACACAAAGGGAACTGCTCCAGCTGGGGGCTGTTGTGTGCAGCGGGGTTGGCCGGCAGTAGGACCATTGGCAGGAGCCTGGTAAGGCTCACTGCAGATCCCACAGTGAAAGACGCTTCCAAGATGATTCTCACGCTTGGACGGCTCCAGGGCAGCAAGAGAGTGCTTCCTACAGAAGACTTGGTGAAATTAGACCCCACGCCGTTCCAAGGCCCCGTCCTTCATGGCTCCACGCATGGATGGATCCAGGAGCAGGTCTCTCTAATCTTCACAGCTGCATGTGGCAGACGTGGCCATCATCCCAGATTTTCAGAGACCGGCCAGGCTGCAATCTAGGCATTTGTACTACCAAGCCCACGCTCTCCAGTGCTAACAGGTGTGAGGTGCCTCGGGCCGTCCCACCCCAGCTTCAGGGTTTCCCGGAGGGTGTGCTTAAAATAGACTGTGAGCCGGGCGGTGGTGGCGCACGCCTTTAATCCCAGCACTTGGGAGGCAGAGGCAGGCGGATCTCTGTGAGTTCGAGGCCAGCCTGGGCTACCAAGTGAGCTCCAGGAAAGGCGCAAAGCTACGCAGAGAAACCCTGTCTCGAAAAACCAAAAAAAAAAAAAAAAAAAAAGACTGTGAACAAGGAAGTGAACGCAGAGGGCTTAACTGTTTTTTTTTTTTTTCTTTTCCTCTTCCATTTTGGAAGTTAGGAATACATGAATATCACTTGGTGGGAGGACTATAAAAGCATGCGTGAATTTTCTGTGAGGTATGACACACGTACCCATGATTAAGACATTCCCTGTAAGTCCCAGAATGAAGGAATTTCCGCCAGGCTGGCCAGGGAGACAGACACAGCCTGTCACTAGCAGAGCAAGACATCGTCACCCTCACTGAAGTCATCGGTCTACTGTGACAGTAATTCCTAGGTTTAACTTCAGGAAAAAAAAAATACCGATAGCCGACTGTGTGCAGCGTTCTTTATGTTTACGATTGCTTTTGATCCTCAGAACGGCTCCATACGCATAGCTGGCCAAAGGACTGGAAATCAGTGACTGTTGAATGCTCAGCCCTCAGTGGGACATCTGTATCGACCTCCTCAAGGCTCAGGGAACACCGTGGAAGAGAGGATGGAAAGAGAGAAAAAGGTGGAAGATGGGTGGGGGAGGGGGCTGCTGGAAAACACACCTGTCTGGTCACGACGTGGCTGTGGTATGCATCAGCTCCCTGCAGCTGTGGTTTCCCACACATGCTCACGCCATCAAACTCAGCCAGCAGGCAGCACCGGCTGGATTCAACGGTTGTTAAAAAAAATTAAGTCATGCCAGGCAGTGGTGGCGCACACCTTTAATTCCAGCACTCGGGAGGCAGAGGCAGGCGGATCTCTGTGAGTTCAAGGCCAGCCTGGTCTACAGAGTGAGTTCCAGGAAAGGTGCAAAGCTACACAGAGAAACCCCGTCTTGAAAAACCAAAAAAAAAAAAAAAAAAAAAAAAATTTAGTCATGAGGGTGGGAAGGGGCTGTGTTGGGAGGTATAGAAGGAATAGGAAGGAGGAGTTGGGGGCAAGTATGATCAAGATACATTGTATACATGTAGGAAGCTGCAGAAGAATAAATAAAAGATACGCTTTCTTTTTTAAAAGGTTCTGTAAGTTGGGAACAGTAGTGTAGACCTTGCCACAGACGTGGGTCCCTGTGAGTTGGGGGCCAGCCTGGTCTACATAGCTGTTGTGTGACAGTCTCCTGTGAGATTGTAACATTGGGGGCCAGCCTGGTCTACATAGCTGTTGTGTGACAGTCTCCTATGAGACTGTAACATTCATCCTGCAGGGAGGCTCTTTAACCTAGAAGGTTAAAAACAACAACAACAACAACTTAAAATAGCTCCAGGAAGTCCCTGAAACTGACCAGATTCACGAGGTCCCGCCCTGCCAGAGTAAGTAAGCCATAAAAGCTGCCAAGAAGACGCTCAGACAAGCCAAGCTGCCAAGAAGATTCCCAGACCAGACCAGCTGAGCTGCCTGGAAGAGGCTGAGGGCAACGAAGCACTAGAAAGCTCACTCTGACCTGCTGAGCTGCCTTCAGGCTGTGCAGTGCGCTCCAGGTCCCCCCGCCCTGTGAGCTGTCACTCATGCTGGGGTGAGCTTTAGGGATGCAGCTGTCTGAGTCACGTCTGCTCCTGTAAGTAAACTTTCACCCCCACTCCTGTACATAACCCCAATAAAACTCATTGGTTACCGAGCCGGACGTCGGTGGTATCCATACTGTCTCTCCTGGGATCCCTGTCTGGGGTGAGTAAACACAGGTGTTTCATCTCCCCAGGGAAAGTTTTATCACTCAATAATAGTGCATTCTAGGCTAGCCAGGGCTGCATAGTGAGATTTTTGTCTCAACAACAATGGAAAAATGCCCTGTAATTACAAGTGGGGACTTGAACAGATGTGTACACCCACGTCTATAGCACTCACAATAGCTAAAAAAAAAAAAAAAAAAAAATGGGGGTAACCCAAGACTCCATCCATAGTCACAGATGAGTGGATAAGAACATGTGGTCAGCCGGGTGGTGGTGGCACACGCCTTTAATCCCAGCACTCGGGAGGCAGAGCCAGGCGGATCTCTGTGAGTTCGAGGCCAGCCTGGGCTACCAAGTGAGCTCCAGGAAAGGTGCAAAGCTACGCAGAGAAACCCTGTCTCCAAAAACCAAAAAAAAAAAAAAAAAAAAAAAAAAAGAACATGTGGTCTATGCATACAATGGAGTACTCCGACATGCTACAACCCGGATGAACCTGGAAGGCATTGCGCTAAGGGAAAGAAGTAGCCGCGATGGACAAGCACTGTCCCATGCCACTCAAACGCAGAACTTGAGTAGGCGTGCTCTCAGGGACAGAACACAGTATGGTGGTGTTACAAGGAGGAAAGAGGGACGGGGGTTAACCCTTAGTGGTGTGGAGCTGCAATTAAGATCAAAGCTCTGGACACATTGGTGGCCAAGTGTCCAAATGAACGTGCCTGAATCCCACAGAATGATATACCCAGACACGGTTAAAGTGGGAAGATTTATGTTATGTGTATTTACCAGGGCAATTTTTAAAAATTCTTGTAGACTAAGGGTTATAGTGGGGCTTCAAGGCCACCACACAGGCAAACTGAATGAGAGCCCATCTGACCACAGCTCCAGACTCCTTCCAGTTCAGTTACCCCTCAGCTCGGGCCAGCTCTGCATGACCGAGGGGCTCCCCATTTCCAAAATTCCAAGAATGGCAAAGAGTGAGAAGGAAATGAGACCTAGCTGTAGCTGTCATAGAGGAGAGGGTGTGGCTGGGGCTTGAATTACAGGGCTGACAGCAAGAATTGTACCAACATTTAAAATTATGAAATGAGGTGCCTGGGGCCTCGCTCTGATCCAGAATGATTATCTTCACAGCCGAGCACCCGATTTAAATTCATTGTGTCTAATACAAAGCCCCAGCACGGCACAGACTGTCTCCCGACATGCAGTTGCCATGGAGACCGGAGATGATCCTCAAAGGGAGCTGTGTGGCAGAAGGAACGTGGCTGCCAGCGCTCCAGAAGCCAAGGGGCCCGTGGAAATGGCTCTAAAGTGGAGCGGCACAGAGGGACCCTTTGTCACCCCGCTCTTCGGCAGGGCCCCTCCTGATCTCAAAGTGGGAAAGCTGACAGACCAGCAGGCCACACGGATGCCTAGTAAAAGCCCAGGCTGTCCACAGATGCCCGAGAGGAGCTGACCAGCAGCAGCCCAGAATGAAGTGCATGTGACCCCGCTTGCTCTCTCTGCATCGTCTGTTTCAAGGGGACCTTCATTTAGTCCCACGGCTAAGTGGTAACAACGCCACGAAGCTGTTAAGGAAGGATGCCAGGCCTGCCCTGCATTTATCCACCTGGCAAGTGATGTGACCTCTGAGGCCCAGCCTCCCACCCAGGAAGGACAGATCGCAAGGTCTGCCTGAGCTGGCTTCTGAAGGCCAAATCAGGTGCCTGCTGGACAGACAGAAGGGAGCTTTGAACAACAAGTCACGGCCCGACGGCTCAGACATGGGGTCAGGAGCCCCGCTATCAAAACAAGAGGATGCACGTGGAAAGCTTCAGGTCCTGGGGGAGCTACATGCTTCCAGGTGCTAGCAGAGGTCTGAGATCCCGGCCTATTGGGCGCTGAATACGCCCCATTTTGAACTCTGCGTTTTTCACATGGCAGGGAAAACAGACCACCTCAGGGCCACTGAGTCTGGGGCCTAGAGACGACAGACGGAAGTCCAAGTGTGTGTCACGTCTGGCAAAGGGAGAGTCAAGCAAGTGAGCATGAAGAGAGAAGCTTGCCCAGGCCTGATGGGAAATGGATCACACTGGGAACCCAACAGTGCTTAGACTTTCAGTCTGGGAAGTTACCCTTGTCTAGTTGGTTCGGGAGCCTCTAGCTGACCCACGGACCCTGAATGTAGGGCACAGGGAGCGCAGAATGAACTGTCTCCCAGGTTGCTGTCACATTTTCACAGGTTATACAAAGGCCATACATCCATTTACATCGCTATCTATAATCATACCATTATTTATTATTATTATTATTATTATTATTATTATTATTATTATTTCTCTTGGAGTAACGTCAGGAGCTTAAAAGGTCTGGGAATGTCACGGTTGGTGGAGAGCCCCCCTGGCATACCACAAAGCCCTGGGTTCAGCACCATGAGAAACAAGCATGGTGGCCTGAATCCTCGCACCTGCGAGGTGCAGCAGAAGGCTCAGAAGATCGAGGTCACCCTCGGGTACATAGTGAGTTCAAGGCTAGCCTGGGCTACAAGAGACCTTGTCTCCAAAAGAATAAAAATGATTAATTCTTGTCTACCTAGGGGAGGAACTGTTTTAGGGACCAAGAATGTTTGCCAGGTGCCTGGCTTATACCCTCAGTTCACAGTTCTTAAAGGTTCAGACCCTGCACTAAAAATGGCGGCTTCTGTGTATGTGGATGGGCAAAGGCAGCTTTGAAAATGAGGGTCAGAGTTAGATGGGTCAGTGCTACGTACTCTGAAGAACGTCCTTAAAGCTGCAATAACCAAGTGGGTGGTTCTGGTGTAGAGACAGACAAATTGGTGAAGGATCTCTCTCTCTCTCTCTCTCTCTCTCTCTCTCTCTCTCTCTCTCTCTCTCTCTATTTCTCTCTCTCTCTCTCTCTCTCTCTCTCTCTCTCTCTCTCTCTCTCTCTCTCACACACACACACACACACACACACACACAGGCCCCCATATCTGTGATCGGCTGACTTTTAACAGGGGGTAGATAATCTTTTATATAAATGGTGCTGGGGCACCTTGAGAGTCATGTATAAGAAACCTAAACACCAACCCTTACCGTGTGCCGTGCAGAAAAAACTAACTTCAAATGGCCACAGGCCTACTTACCTGAGGCTAAAATGACAGAAGAAAACCCTAATGACTTGAATGTGTCTCTCCAAAGACACATGCTGGTCAGATGTAGTGGTGCATGCCTATAATCCCAGGAGTTGGAAGGCAGAGGCAGGAAGATTGAGAGTTCAAAGCCAGCCTGAGCTGTAGAACCAAGACCCTGTCTTACAGGACAAGCAAGAAAAGTTCACATTACAAGTGTAATCTCTAAATTCCTAGGTTGATGGTTTTGGAGGTGGAGCCTCTGGGAAATACATTAGGACCTCAATGGAGTCATGAAGATTGGGCCCCCACATTAACAGCAGTGGCTTTTTAAAGAGTGAGAGTGACCAGTCCGGCACAACTGCCCTCTCTTGCCAAGTGATGGCTTTTGCCATGTTATGATGTAGCAAGCAGTTCCTCAACAGATTCAGTGCCATGCTCTTGGGATTCCTAACCTCCAGAACCATGCGCCAATCCGCCTCTATTCTTTACAAAGTTTGTGGCATTTAGTTCAAGCAGCAAAAAATAGACTAAAAGAAAATATAGGGGAGTGGGAGAGACAGCTCGACTGTTGAGCACTGGCTGCTCTTCCAGTGGACCTGGGGTTCAGTTCCCAGCGCCCACGTGGTGGCTCACACCCATCGGTAACTCCAGTCTCAGGGGATCCAGCATGCCGCCATGCTCCCCACCGTGATGATAATGGACTGAATCTCTGAAACTGTAAGCGAGACAGCCCAAGGAGATGTTTTCTTTGTAAGAGTTGCTGTGGTCATGGTGTCTCTTCACAGCAATGAGAACCCTAACTAATACATAGGGGAAAAACCTATACTCATAAAATAAAAATAATACCTTAAAAAATTACAGGAGAAAATCTTAGCGTGGATTTTATAAAAACGTCCAGATTCTACAACAAATAAATGAATTCAAAAAAAAAAAAAAAGAAGAAGTCAACACATAGAACTTCAAAATAAAAAAAAAACACTTTTGCCCTTTAAAAGTCATTGCTGAGGGGCCTGGAAGATGGCTCAGTGAGAAAAGTGCTTGCTGTCTAAGCATGAGGACCTGAGTTCGAATCCCCAGAACCCGCATAAGAGTCAGATACATCTGTAATCCTAAAGCTTGTACAGGGAAAATGGGAGACAGAGAGGGGAGGTTCCCCCGAAGTCCAGGGCCAGCCAGCTCAGTGGATGCAGCAGAAACAAAAGAAACTTGTGTCATCCAGCTGTGGTGGCGAACACCTTAATTACCAGCATCTGGGAGGCTGAGGCAGGTGTATCTCTTGTGAGTTCGAGGCCAGCCTGGTCTACAGAGTGAGTTCCAGGAAAGGTGCCAAAGCTACACAGAGAAACCCTGTCTCAAAAAACCAAAAAAAAAAAAAAAAAAAAAAAAAGAAAAAAAAGAAAAAGAAAAAGAAAAAAGAAAAAAAAGAAAAAGAAAAGAAAACTTGCAAAGACATCAGACACTTCACTTCACCAAAGATACACACAGGCAGATGAGCGTGGAAAAATATTCA
Source organism: Peromyscus maniculatus bairdii (assembly GCF_049852395.1). NCBI lineage: Eukaryota > Metazoa > Chordata > Mammalia > Rodentia > Cricetidae > Peromyscus > Peromyscus maniculatus. Next base: position 17,059,633 of record NC_134873.1, on the reverse strand, counting down.
GACACAGTCATTAGGGAAATGCCAATTAATAGTGCAAGGAGTTGCAGCACACACGAGCACAGCTAAAATTCAGCAAGCGGACCGTGAATGACTGCGAAGAGGCAGAGCATCTGCTGGGAGGAACATAAACTGTTGCAATCAGCGTGGGAACCAGTTTGACGATTTCCTAAAAAGCCAAACATACACCCACAGCATGACTGAGACATTCACTGCTAGGTACTTTCCAAAGGGAAATGTGAGCTCATGTCCATACGAACACACAGACACAGAAGCTCATAGTAGCATCTGTGACTGATAACTAATAGCTCAATAGTACAAGCTTAATGGTGAAAGCCAGAAAGCAGATTTTTAAAAAGGGGGGAGGGTAAGGATACGTGTTTCATCATCCCATATATACAGAAATGCTGGGGAATACAGACTGACCCATATCGACAGGGAAAAAGGTCAGTGGTTACCTGGGGCCTGGGAGGCCAGTAGTTGGAGAGATTACAAGGATATTAAGAAGCTCTGGGAGGGGAAGGCAGATGTTTCTCATATTAACTGGGATGCCATGCCAGTATATACATATATCAAAAGGTACTACACTGTATGTGCAGCTTTGGTGCTAGAGAGATGGCTCAGAGGTTAAGAACACTGGTTGCTCTTCCAGAGGTCCTGAGTTCAATTCCCAGCACCCATCTGTAATGGTGGCTCACAACCATCTGTAATGAGATCTGGTGCCTCTTCTGGCCTGCAGGCAGAACACTGTGTATATAATAAATATATTTTTAAAATGTGTAGCTTCTATTTGGTTATCCTATACTAAACAGTCAGCTCTAAAACTATATACATACAAGTAACACTATAGGGATTGAACAGGTTGTATTTTATATATTTAAGAATATACACACACACAGAGCAAAAATTACAGAAAAGGAGTCTGTAAATTTGAGATAGAGTAAGGGGGAGGGTATATGGGAAGAGCTGGAAGAAAGGGAAGGGAGAAAATGATATATTTTAATTTTAAAAAATGTAGCTTATTGTATACTGATAAATATATAATATTTATTAATAAACTTGTTCTCTTTTTTTCCCTCAAGATGGGGTTTCTCTGTGTAGCCAAGGCTGTCCTTCAACTCGCTCTGTAGACCAGGCTGGCCTCGAACTCACAGAGATCCGCCTGCCTCTGCCTCCCAAGTGCTGGGATTAAAGGCGTGCACCAGCTCTGCCCGGTGTGTTTCCTTTTCTTAAAGACGTATTTATTTTTATTTTATGTGTATGTTACTTTGCTGTTGGGTATGTCTGTGCCTCAAGTGCACGCAGCACTGGCAGAGGCCGGAAGAGGGCATCAGTTTCCCTGGCACAGGAGTTAAAGTGGTTATGAGTAGCCATGTGGGTGCTGGGAACTGAACCAGGTCCTCTGCAAGAGTCATGAATGCTCTTGACTGCTGAACCATTTCTCCAGCCCAAGTTATTTATTTATTTTTTGAAAGATTTATTATGTATATAGTATTCTGCCTGCATGTACGCCTCAATGCCAGAAGAGGGCGCCAGATCACATTACAGATGGTTGTGAGTCCCCATGTGGTTGCTGGGAATTGAACTCAGGACCTCTGGAAGACCAGCCAGTGCTCCTGTGCCATCTCTTCATTGGTGGGGGAAAAAAAAAAAGGAGTGGGGAGCCCCGAGTACCCAATCATAACTGTTACTTTCTATACAGGCTCTCCCCAAGGATAGCGCTCGCCAATAAGATAGCAAGCTTCATTGAATTCTTAAATATTAATTGAAAATATTATGGTACTTAAATCTAAACAGGACAAGCAATTTGTGGCTAGCGGTCGAATTAATTCACTCCCAATGTCATCTTCCAGCTCTGTCACTGTGTGTGTAAATGTGTGACCACAAGGATGCCTAGGGGTGTGAGAGCAGAGCTTGCACCAGACCTAAGTATCAGTCAGTGAGAAAGCTGTTCCTGTAGTCAGGTCACAGCCTTATCTTTCATAGTCACTAGGTAAGCATCCTCCAGCTTTGAAGACTTTTCTTGTCTTGTTTGTTGGTGGGGCAGAGTCTCATGAAGCCCAGCTGGCTTCAAACCAGCTACACAGCTGAGGCTGACCTTGAACTCCTGGATCCTTCTGCCTCTACCTCCCAGGTGCTTGGATTGCAGGCATTGCCCACCACGGCCAGTTTATGTGGTCCTAAAGATTGAACCCAAGGGCCTCGTGCATGCTAGATAAGCACTGTACCAACTGAGCTACATTATTCCTAGCCTTTAAATAAAAGGGTTCTAAAGGAGAGGATAACACTGCTGGTCGTAGGAACAGAAAAGCAAGGCTGGAACCCCCCTCGGGGGGATAGAGTCAGTGTCTACATGTATGGCCATCCTAAGACACGCACTGCATGTTCAATACAGGAATATGGCGACTCCAGAGGGGACCTCAGCAAGGCTTGGGAGGGCAGAGACTTGCAAATGAGTGCTTCTGAAATTTTGTGCAAGACCACATTAAAACGTTTTTGGGGAAGTGGGGAGGTGGGTTCGTGTATAGAGTGCCTGTCATGCAAACATGTGGATCTGAATTCAAACCCCTAGTACCTATATAAAAACCAGGCATGGCTGCATGTGCCTATCACCCCAGGGGTGGGAAGTGGAGACAGGTGGATCCCGGGACCTTGCTGTCCAGCCAGCCTGGTCAAAAGTGAGCTCAGGGGCAGTGACAGGACCCTGTCTCAAGGGATAAGGTGGAGAGCAATAGAGGAGAACCCTTGGCATCCTCCTCTGGCCTCCAAACGCACACGGATGGGTGTGTGCACATGCATACACATGAACACACACATCCACATATGTGCATGCACACATATACCACACACACAACACACACCCCATAAAATCTCGAAATATCAAAGAAAATATATTAATTGTCTTCTTTTTAAATTAAAAGATTGTATTTATTTGTGTGTGTGTGTGTGTGTGTGTGCGTGCAGTGCCATGGCACATGCCTGGAGGTGAGAGGACAATGTTTGGGAGTCAGTTCTCTCTCTCTCCTGCCGTGTGGGTCTCAGGGACTGAACTCCGGCGGCAAGCAAGCACTTTTATAGGTTGAACCATCCCATCAGCTCTTCTTTCTACAATGTCTGAGGCCAAGTGGAAAACACAGAGCTTTTTGTATTGGGTCTAGAAGTCTTTTAAGACGCACATGGGCCTGTTAAGCTCTATTCTGGTCTCCAGATTTCAAAATGCAGGGATCACTCTGTATTGATAAATTCTTTGCAAACGCCCTTTATTCTGGGAAGCAGGACGGAGGTCAGCAAAGGGAGTCCTTTCCAATCATAGATGTAAAAGCTGAAATAAGAAATGACAGATCTCCCTTACACTTGTTCTACGAAGGACTGATCTAGCCTTCTTCCATTTTGGGCTGCCAATCAATGTGCAGGCAGACTGAAAATTGCCAGCAAGGTTTTGTTAAGCAAGGTACCTTAACAGTAGAAATGGAATCCAATTTTTCAGTTCCTAACTGATGCCCACGGCTTTAATGCATGAGAGACCACCACAGTAGGCTTTCTTTTTCTTTCTTTCTTCTTTCTTTCTTTCTTTCTTTCTTTCTTTCTTTCTTTCTTTCTCTCTCTCTCTCTCTCTCTCTCTCTCTCTCTCTCTCTTCCTTCCTTCCTTCCTTCCTTCCTTCCTCTTTCTTTTTCTTTCTTCTCTCGTCTCTCTTTTCTCTCTTCTCTCTTCTCTCTCTCTCTCTCTCTCTCTCTCTCTCTCTCTCTCTCTCTCTCTCTCTCTTCTTTCTTTTTTGAGACAGGGTTTCTCTGTGTAGCCCTGCCTGTCCTGGAACTCACTCTGTAGACCAGGCTGGCTTCAAACTCAGAGATCCTCCTGCCTCTGCCTCCTGAGTGCTGGGATGAAAGACATGCACCATCACTGCCCAGCCACAAACAGATTTTCAAGGCTCTGCCTTTAGTCAACCCAATCAATATATGCATTTAACAAATGCTTATTTAATGCTTCATAAGCATCAAGTGCTGTTTTACGTTCTTCATAGCAACTCAATAAATGTAAACGAAGGGCCATTAATAATCTGTTTTCCAGATAAGGACATCGAGCGACCAGGAGACATTAACTTGTGTAAGCCACAGTCTGCGAAGGTGGAGCTGACCATCAGGCTTGGGGAGCGTGCCTCGGCTCCACTCCTAACTGCTACACTGAGCTGACAGTCAGTTGTGAGGTGGGGGCTGTGTGAGCCTTCAGGCAGTCACAGACCACACATAAACAAACCACGGTCTCTGGCCCTCAGAGACTTCCACCTGGCTGAGCCCAGGACGATGACGAGGCTGGGCCTGAAGTCACTGTAGGCAGTGTGACACTGGGGTACTGGGGAAGGGTACCACAGGTGGACTAAGGTGGCAACTGTAGTTCCAGGGGACCCAATGACCGACCTCCTCAGGCACCAGCCACACACATGGCGCCCAAATAAACATACAGGCAAAACCCTCACACATAAAAACATGAATAAATCTGCACCCGATCTTAGCCAAAAGGCCGAGAAGCGATGAATGGATAAAACTAATTTAAACGTTTTGAAATGTATTTGTACAACCTTCTTGATCTATTTATGTCTGTGTGTTGCATGCATGTGTACATGAGTGTGTGCACCAGTGCGCTCATCTGGGTGGAGGCCAGAGGTTGATGCTGAGTGTCTGTCTTCATTGCTCTTTACCTCCTTTTTTTGAGACAGGGTCCCTCACTGAACCTGGAGGAACCTGGAGCTTGCGGTTTGGATGGACTGGCTGGCCATCAACCTCTCAGGGTCCATGTGACCAACCCCAGCAGTGAGCTTACAAGTTTGTGCTGCTGTGCCTGGGTTTCATGTGGGCGTTGAGGATCAAAGTCAGGTCCTCATACTTCATCCACCGTACCATCATCTCCCCAGCCCAGGGGCAGAATCTTTAAAAAGCTTAAGTAGTTAACGAAACTGGTGAGTGGAAGGCAGAATGATGGTAGAATGGCTGTGATTGTGTACGTAATGCCTTGTACAAGGCAGGGAAAATTATAAGTGAACTCACAGTGACACACACCTTGCCGCACACACCCTTCCGTGGAGAAGGAAGGGACCCAGTGAAGAAGACAGCACGCTGTCTTCCAGAAAGGAAGCCAACTCTCTCTCTCCCCTCTCTCCCTCTCTCCTCTCTCTCTCTCTCTCTCTCTCTCTCTCTCTCTCTCTCTCTCTCTCTCATTTATTTATTTATTTATTTATTTTATTTTTTTGAGACAGGGTTTCTCTGTGTAGCTTTGGAGCCTTTCCTGGATCTCACTCTGTAGACCAAGCTGGCCTCGAACTCACAGAGATCCGCCTGCCTCTGCCTCCCAAGTTAAAGGTGTGCACCACCACCACCCGGCGGGAGCAAACTCTTTAAGTGGACCTCAGTTAACTAGGTGAATCTATCCTGCCGGGGGTCAAGGCTTATCCTGATGGGAGAGATTCTGGCTGGGGATTTGATGGCAGAGGGGGATTTGGGACAAGAGTGGCTTCGAAGATGAGTGCGGTGTGAGGCGGGTGTGAGGCAAGGCATGGCGGGCAGCCACTAAGGAGCTGAGATCAGCCCTCGGCTAAGAGCCAACAAGGACAGGGACCTCAGCCGCCTCCAACTGAAAGAAATGGCACCCTACCACTAGCGTAAGAGCGCCCTAAACTCCAGCGACACCTTGATGACAGCTTGTGAGACTGTGGGTGGCAGAAGACCTGCGTCCAAATCTCCCACCTACTAAACAGCTAATGAATGGCTATTGTAAATTACGACGAATACAGTAATTCGTTCCACAGAAAATTAACATATTCTTTGTAAGTGGTTAGGCACCATCGGGGAGGGGTACGGAGTTTCTTCCAGGTGTCTAGGAAGGGAGAGTCAGACCATGAAGCACTCACGGAACTCTCCTGGTTCGACCCCAGGTGACCTAGACCGCAAGGCAGAAAGAAGGGCGGAGCTATGCTGGTCCCGACCAGCGCAGCCAGGTGAGCGAGGGGGGCGGGCAGCCAGGAGGGCAGCGTGGCACAGCAGTCACTGCTGAGAGATGAGGGATGACGCCCCAAGAAGGCCAGTGAAGGCGCCACGGTGGGTGGCAGAGCCAGAGACACAGGCAGCGAGGGTATTCAGGAGGGCGGAAGAGGGGTCGGAGAGACGGACGGCTTGGCAGTTAACAGCGCCTGCTCACTAGCAGAGGATTGCATGCTGTCCCCAGCACCCACATCCAGTAGCTGACGACTACCTCTAACTCCAGTTCAGGGGATCCTGTGTCCTCTTCTGGCCTCGGCGAGCATCACACACATGTGCACATATATGCACACACACATATACAAATAATAAAAATAAAAATCTCTAAAGAAAAAAATCATAGAATGCTTCCATGGTAAAGCCAAAGTGAATGGATCTTTCCTCAGGGAACCAAAGCCACTGGAAGATGGCCTAGGGTTGAAGTAGTAAACCCTATCTGGGACATCACAAATGCTGGGTGACCACCTCGTTAACATTTAGAATGGTATGACCTATCCTGTCCCAAAGTGCTGACATCCACATGATCGTCAACATGGGGATAATCAGGCTGCCATCTTGGGTGGGTGGAGGGCTCAACAGTTCTGTCTCGTGGGCCAGTTCTGCGACATCCTTCTCTGGTCCAGACAACTTAAAATGCATGGAGTGCCAAGAAAACTATTTGTGTGTGGTCCACTAAGGGGTCATAAGGTTGTACAAGAGGTCATCAGGTTGTACACTGTTTAACGCAGTGGTTTTCAGCCTTCCTAATGCTGTGGCCTAATACACTTTCTCATATTGTGGTGACCCACAACCCTAAAATTATTTTGCAGCCGGGTGGTGGTGGCGCACGCCTTTAATCCCAGCACTTGGGAGGCAGAGCCAGGCGGATCTTTGTAAGTTTGAGGCTAGCCTGGGCTACCAAGTGAGCTCCAGGAAAGGCGCAAAGCTACATAGAGAAACCCTGTCTCGAAAAACCAAAAAAAAAAAAAAAAAAAAAAAAAAAAAATATTTTGCTACTACTTCATTACTGTAATTTTGCTCCTGTTATGGACAGTAATGTAAATATGTGATATGCCCGATATCTGACATATAACCCCTGTGGAAGTGGACTGCAAAGGGGTCACAACCCACAGGTTGAGAACCACTAACGATTTAAGGAATTCCTAAGAGAGTTTTTGAAAAAAAAAAAAAAAAGACCCAGTTCCACCAGGTGTGGTAGTGCACACCTTTAATCCCAGCACTCGGGAGGCAGAGGCAAGTAGAACTCTGTGAGTTCAAGGCCAGCCTTGTTTACATAATGAGTTCCAGGACAGTCAGGGTTACATAGTGAGACCCTGTCTCAAAACAAACAACAAAACAAAACAAAAACAAACAAGACCTAATTCTGAGAAACCTATGTTCTGATTCAGTTAGCTTTGGGACTGGGCAGGTGTGGGGGTGGGGTGGGGGGGTGATGCCTTCCTCCTCTCTCTGTCTCCGTAACAACAGGGAATAGAATTACAAGACTTCAAAGGTCTCGCCCAGCTTTGTTCAGGGATGAGGAAACACCTGAACTTAGGAACATCAGTTAATGAAGAAGACCATATGAGTCCGGATTCCCACATGCAGGAAGCATTACTGCAGTACTTAGAGACTAGAAACATGATTTCAGCCAGAATCAGCCAGAAACTGGGGTCATGCAAAAAGAAAGGCAATAAGCAGCCATTTGAAAGGTTTAATTTCAAGAGAGAAAACTTCAGAGGCAAAAACCAGCCTGCCCGATGGACCAACGGGTTCCTTGGGAATGATGTTGAGAAGGCTGAACATCCCAGGGAGTTCATTTATGAACTAGAGCCTGGCATATCTCAGGACCCTACGAGATAGGCTCCGCAGTGGGAGATGGAAAGGGTGGGGACATGACGGTCCTAAAATGTCTTATGCCACTTAAGAGCCCCCAGGCCTGTCCCACACCCGACAAGCACTCCTCCCCCGGGGGGGGGGGGGGGGCTGACTGTAAAAATCCCTCGATGCCGACGTTTTCACGGAAGGTGGTCTCTGTGACGCGGCAGCCCTCGGCACAGGGAGGAGGTTGTCTCTGGGACCTCCGGGAAGTGGGCCAGTCTCAGCCACTATCCTGTTGGATAACTGCTCTCACCAGCGGCCCACTTCTCTATGGTGATTTCTGCAGGGCACATATAGGAAGGCAGACTATGGTGCCAGGGGCGCTCAGAAAGTGTAGGGGCAGCAGGCTTGGGCTGGGATTTGGGAGCCCGTGTGTAGGAGCCTGGAATGTGAGTGGAAAAACAGATGCAAATAGGATTGGCAGGCAGGCTATGCCATCAAATGGAATTCAGCTGTCAGCCTTGGCACGTAAGCTGAGGACCAGTCAGATGGGCATCATAGTGCAGCCAGGGCACAGCGCCATTCCCAACAGCCAAGAAAGTTCCCCAACAGTCTTCCTGCCCGTGGTTAGAGTCACCAGGGTACCTTGAAAAATAAAACACGGATGAGGGCGGGAGCAGACCTGATTTAATTGGTCTGGGCTAGGGTCTGATACCGGCAATACAATACTGTTAAAAACTCCCCAAGTGCTTCTCATAATGAAGGTTGCTTCCAAGGACGGACAGCCATCAGCCTGCCTAGGCTGTGGTCCCTTATAATAGTTTTTGGACGAAGCATGGGAGGCACACAGGGTGCGTCTGACGGTGGTGGTACATGTCTGCCCATCTATCAGCATGTTCGTGAAGAGGCTGGTGCCTATTAAAAAATGGATTTTGGACCAGGGAGTTAAGAGCACTGGCTGCTCTTCCAAAGGACCGGGGTTCAATTTCCAGGACCCACATGGCGGTTCACAACCATCTTTAACTCCAGTTCCAGGGGATCCGCAGACATACATGGAGGCAAAACACACAGACAGACAGACAGACAGACAGACACACACGTTTTTTTAAAAAATAAAATAACTGATACTGATTATTTCACCTGGCCATGAGAACCACTGAGTGGTGGCACCAGTCCAACACCCCTGTGACTGTTCTTGGTGGCACCACATGAGGTGCACACAAAGAGGATGATCCCACCCCCTCAGCCAACACAGCGGGGCCACTGGATGTTTCCTTCTCGACATCTGCCTCCCCACAGTGGGAAACAGCCTTCCGGAATGGGATCTGGATTATCCCAAGTAGCTGGTCCCGCTGGAGGGGAAGCCTGTAGGTTGGAGTGGTGAGGGGGAGGTGGTGTGGGGGAGGTGGTGTGGGGCAGGCAGGAGAATAGGAGCAGTGAGTGGGAGCGCAAGGCAGAGCCTGCCGCTGGCTTGCTACAGTGCGGCAGAGAGAATTCTCCTCAGACCCAGCACAATGGAGACCCAGATGCTCCTGGCAAAGCCAGGCTTTCAACTACTTTTTCTTCCCCCTAAGCCTGATGGCTGGTCTCCAAACATCAAGCATGCCAACTTTGAGGGGGGGCATGAGGTGCAGGGTTCAAGACCCAAGTGGCTCTGCCAGGAACCCACACACAAGAAGAGATGCAATTCAACCCCTCTCTGCTCTGCTGGCCAATCACACAGGAGCTTTTCCTCCGGCCTGTGATTCTATTGTAAACTCAGACCCTTAGAGTCAATGAGTCTTTCCCAGTGCGAGCTAAGCAGATCGGTGGCCATTTCTCCGGAGTGTACAGCCTTTGCATGAAGGCCAAGTTGGCATAATTAAACCCACAGGTCCCTGTCAGTCAGTGTCTGCAGGGAAGCAGCTGTCTACTAGGGACTCGTTGAGACAGGGAATCGGAACGTTTGCTGTAGAAGCAGCAACTGGAGGAGAGATGTGAGGGTCAGTGAGGGAGAGGCCAGGGAAGTGGTCTCTTCTTGGGAGACTTGAGGCAGAACTTCTGAGGAGGTCAGGGCCTTTGTTACCTAAATGGTGGGCAATAGGAAGGCTGGGGCATAGAGGCTTGCTTAGGAGAGGGATGGAAAAAATAGAGGCCAGCGAGTGGGTCAGCAGGGGAAGGTATATGCTATACCATCCTGGGCACGTAATTTCCAATGCCAGAACCCATGTAATGGAGAGAACCCAAGTCATCCTCTTTACCTCTACATGCACACCACACATGGACACATAGACAGACACACACATGCGCGCGCACGCGCACGAGCACACACACACACACACACACACACACACACACACACACGTCCATTTATAGGTGTCGCTGTCACCAGGAGATGGCTTGGGGGAGGGGTGTCTACAATTTAAACTCCCATTACACAGAGTGGGGGTGTCTGCAGCAGCCCACACCCACAGCACTGGGGCCTTTAATCCCACAGAGGCCTTTGGATATTCTCTGATATTTTCTGTCCTAATGGATGAGCAGGCTGGAAATGATCAAGAGTTCCCTTCCACCTTGCACAGAAGAGCCGTGCCCAGAACTCTTGATCAGTTATAAAGAGCTGGAGGCTCTCCAGGGAAAACCTGTCACTCCTGGCTAATGAGGCCCTGGCCAGACAGCGTGGAAAAGAGGACAGAGAAGGCCACCCCGACCTCTGCGAGGCTGGCGGAAAGCACAGTGACACAGGGTGGCATCCGGCTCAGGATTAAAGGTCTCCCAAAAGCAGGGGCAGCAACCAGCAAGCTGTGATTTTGGTTCAAAGTCTGAGCATCCTACAGAAGGGGCCCCAAGACCGGAGCAGTCATGTCAATGTCAATCATCGTGGCGTCCACACTACCTGCTAGGGTTGAAGTGGCCCTAACCAGTTTGGAAGCTATCGGGCAGAGTCTACGAGTGCTGAACACGTCTGTGAAACATACCTTGACCTGACCAGTTACATCCCCAGGGATATGCACAGCACTGTGTACATCTGTGCTGGCCAAAAGACAGCCACGGCCACAGCCATAGCAACAGTACTGTAGGACCAGATGTTCACTGGCAGCAGGGTGGGTGAGTTCTATGTGGAATGCCACAGAGCCGGGCCCCTCAACAGACAACAACATGCAGCAACTTGTAGGAAGTTTTGAGTGAAAAAAAAAACAAAACAAAACAAAAAAACAACAACAACAACAACAAAAAAAAAAAACTAGTGGATTTCATTGACATAACCTTAGGTTAAACACTGAAAAACCAACCTATAACAGATATACTAAAAACCACTGACTCAGCTGCTTTGGTTTTATTTATTCATTTTGAGACATTTTCTATGTAGCCCTGGCTGAACCCGGTCTGGCCTCAAACTTCCGACACCCCCCCCTGCAGTCTCTCAAGTTCGGGGATCACAGATGTGTCCCCCACCCTCTTGCATACTTCACATAGTGAATTATGTGATTTGTGAATAATACCTCACTGTTCTATTAAAAAATCTGTAGCATTTGAAGTCAGGATGGTGGTTACCCTTGGTGGAGACTGGGCGGGGCTTCTGGGTCTTGGTTCATTGAAAGGGAGCTGGTAACAAGAGCATGCTCCGGTGTGACGACGCTGGGTGCCTGTGCATGTCTCTGTGTGTACATTGTACCTTAGTAAAACGGGCAGTGAAAATAACCACAAACAGCCGGGCAGTGGTGGCGCACACCTTTAATCCCAGCACTCAGGAGGAAGAAGCAGGTGGATAGTTCTGAGTTCAAGGCCAGCCTGGTCTACAGAGTGAGTTCCAGGGCAGCCAGGGCTACAGAGAAGCCCTGCCTTGAAAAACTGAAAAGAAAGAAAATAACCACAAACAAAACAGGCCTGGCCTCGGTGCTCAGGGTGGTGACCAGATACACTTTTAAGAAAAGTCCTAAGAAAAGTCCTAAGTGCCACCACAGCATCCTGCAAAGGACCCCAGGTTTATGAGGATGGGGTTTTCTATTTCACCAGTGCAGCATGACCTGCAGAATGCAGGGAGGTTCTCAGAGGAGAAGGCAGAGTGTCTGCTGCCTTTTCTCCCCCAGGTTGAGGCCATCCTCAGAGCCAGGAAACATCTGACCTCAGCTCAGAGGCTAAGCGGTGGCTCTTGTGATGTGTGACCCTCTGGGTTCGGAAGTGGGCGTGTCTTCACCCCAGGGAGACCTCTATAGGCCTTGATGGACAAACCTATAGGGATGTCTCCTCAGAGTCTCGCTTCTCTTGTCCCTCAAGCCCCAGCTAGAATCCTCAGGATGGGCTTGGGGGACCTGTCAGTCACTGCTTGGCAGCAGGAACACCTGAGCCCCCAGAGAATGAATCTCACAGGGAGAGTCCTGAGCTTGGGGTATTTAGGGTGCAGGACCATGGGGGGTTTGAGCCATCTCTCCAGCCCTTGTGGCAGTATTGGGAAGTATTGGTTCACATGGGTCTCATCTGGAGCAGTCCCAGAAACAGGATAAAGCTACAAAGGGAAAGTCACTTTGGGCACAAAGGAGCATTACCTTGGTCCCATGGTAGAAGTCGTCCACACAGGTGGCGTTCATGAAGGTCTGGTGGAAGTGGGTGCTGGTGTCAATCCCCCCGGGGATCACCAGTTTCCCGGTGGCGTCAATCACCTTGGCTCCTCCGGGGATCATGAGCTCGCGGCCCACCTGCTGGATGATGCCGTTCTCGATGTAGACGTCTGCCTCGTGGGTACAATCATCGTTGACCACCTTGCCTCCCTTGATGAGAATCCGCACGCTGGCTGAATTGGCAAGCATGTTCCTGGGGAAGGTAAGTGGAATCTGGTTCAGGTCACTTCATCCGGTGACACCTCAGAGGCCCCGAAGCCCATCCCCCTTCCTCCCAGAGCTCAATTTCACAGCCAGGGAATACAGACGGGTAGCCTGAAAATACCTGTCCTACAGGAAGCTTTGATCACAAGCCTTTCCCTGATCTCATAGTGGGTTCTTATGGGAAATCGTGACACAGTTGGTATTAATATAGAAGCTGGGGGCCCTGGGGCCCACCGAAACATCACTTTTAGGTGTGTACAAGTACCCATGCATGGGTGTAAACACATGTGGAGGTCAGAGGTCAACCATGGGTGTCACTCCTCAGGTGTTGCTCACTGTCTTTTTTTAAAAAGTTTATTTTTAGGTCTATTTATTTTATGCATATGAGTATTTTACCTACATATATGTCTGGGTACCATGTATGTGCTTGGTGCCCAAGGAAGTCAGAAGAGGGTTGTAGGAGCTCATGGAACTTGGGTTAAGGATAATTGTGAACCACCATAAGGGTGCTGGGAGTCAAAGCCTGGTCCTCTGGAAGAAAAGCTAGAACTTTGAACCGCTGAGCCATCTCTCCAGCCCCATTTACTGAGTTTCTTGAGAAAGGCTCTTTCACCTGGATTTGGAGCTTTCCAGTTAGGTGAGGCTGGCTGGTCAGCAGGCCCCAGGATTCTCCTGTCTCTGCTGTCGGGCTCTGGGATCCCCAGGGTACACCACCACACCCAGCTTTCCACATGGGTGTTGGAGACTGACCTCAGGTTCCCATGCTTGTGCGCAAGCGCTTTATTGATCAAGTCATTTTCCCAGCCCCTGGGACATCACTTCTCACCTTTCCAAAATGCTATCTGAATTTATATAGCCCTCTGTAGTCCTGGCTGGCTTTGAACTTTGTTCTTTCCAATCTACCTCCCAAGTATTGGGGTTTCAAGTATGTAACCCCATGCCAGCTTGCTATATGAGTTTAAAATATTCCCATATCCACTATTTACTTTTATTTCCAAAATTTTACTTTTTGGAGTCACATTTTACAGGTAAGAAATCTGAAATTGCTAAGGAATTTGTGGCTAACAAATAACCAGGTCAACCACTCTGGTTTATATGACCAGTATCTCTCTAGACCTCCATGGCTCCCAGGGCATGTCTCAGAGAGCCACATTCTCCACACCCCATGACTGTCTAACTCGTGACGTTCTTCATGTAGTCAGGGGCCTTCATGGCCCTGGATACGCCTCAAAAGTCTACTACCCATGAGGCCTTGGCAGCTGGCTGCTACCAAGTAGTAAACTTGCTGAACTGTTGAAAAAACACCTATGACCTATGGCCAAGCATGTAACCCCAGAGATTTAGGACTCAAAGGGACCTTTTATTTTTGAGACATCATCTCACTATGTAGCCTTGAATGGCTTGGAACTCACTCTGTAGACCAGAACTTACAGAGATTCATCTGCCTCTGCCTCCTGAGTGCTGTGATTAAAAGCACGCACCACTATACCCAGCTTGAAGTCCACTTTCATACATGGTGAATGTCTTGTCCTTCAGGACTCGATCCTACTGTCCTCTCTACGAAGGCACCTCCTCTGACTCTCCCTGTTTGTTTGTTTGGCCTTTTGCTGTTGTTTTGAGAGAAAGGGTCTCCCCTATGTTGCTCTGGCTGAATTGCAACTTCCTATGTAGACCAGGCTGGCCTTGAACTCTCAGAGATCCATTTACCTCTGCCTCCAAAGACTAAAGGCTTGCACCAATGTGTTCAACGGATGTGTGAAAGCTTTGCTTTTTTTCCTAAAGAGAGGCAGGAGGGATGTAAGGTGGTCCAGGCCAGCTGGCAGGACTCAGCCCATGTCCTCTTTTCTCAGAAGAGCCATTGCTGTTCAGAGGGCTCCAGCACACCCTCCCCTTCTCTCTGGGCTGCCCATCTAAACATGTGGTCCCCACCTCCCTGCTACTTCCCAGTTGGAATCACTGAAGGCAAATGTAGCCCTGACAGCTCCCCTGAAGAATAGCAAGTAATCCTACATCATCATCATCATCCCTTTCCTACCCCCACCCCCTACCCCGGTCTGGAGACACCATGCTCCAGGGCTGGGCCAGCCTTGGGTAGTCAGGCTGGACTGCACTTAGAACCACTGAGGGGGAAATTCTTTCATTACTCATCCACAGGAGGAGCGAGCTGTGATTGACACTGCACCACACCGCCAACATCTGCACACAGACCTCGGGATGGCCTTGCCATTTCTGTGAGCCTGAGGCATTGGGGTCCTTGACATGGCCGTCCTGGTGTCAACTCGTATTTACTTGGGATTTCATCTGCCCCTCCCCTCATATCTCCCCACCCTCGAGTGTGTATGCCAAACAAAGCCTTATGCCCCAGGGGCAGGGGGCTGTATCTGCAGATGAATCTTTAAAGTTAAATGAGGTTATAAATAGGATGAAGAAACCCTGACCTGATGGGACTTGTGCCCTTGTAAGAAACACCAGATGGTCATTTTTTTTCTTCTTTTTCTTTCTAAGAATGTTAAAAAAATAAACATGGAAATCCATATGAAAACACTGAGAAGGTAGCCATCTACCAGCTAGGCCCTTTCCAAAGTAGACTTCCGGCCTCGGAACTAGAAGCAAGTTAAGTTTTCACTGTTTCCTCCACCCAGTCTGTGACATTTTGTTACAGCATCCTTGGCATACAAATACGAATGCACACACTCTTAGCCTTAAGCTATGCTACCAATATGGATGTGGGATGGCCTAGCTCCTAGATCTACAGCTGCCCAGTGGAGCCACTTAGGTATTAACCACAGCCTAGCCTTGAGGCAGGATTGGACCCGGTTCCGTAAGCACCATCCTGACTTCTGGTTCCTCCTGGCACAGTGGACTGTTATCCTGGGACACCCTCAACCTGCCCTGCCTTGTTCAGATAATACCAAGGCAAAGTTGTTTAACACATGCCGGCTCAAGCATCTGGAGACTATTTCTTTAAATGCAATACTGAAATTGTTCGTAACTTCTTCCTTTTTTTTACTGGACACAATTGTGGAAAAGACCCAGGGCCTGCTCTGAGGATACCCAGCCTGCCCTGTGAGGGAGACATGGGTCACCACTTCGCAGACGCACCGAATGGTAAAGAGATAAACACACTGACGGATACTGGTTCACACTGGGTGCCTTTCCCAGTCTGCCAGACCAGAGCTGGCATGGGGGAGAGCAGCTTGTCCCGTGATGGTAGGGAGGAAGCCTTCTGACATCAGGATCCTCCCACGGGTTTCTACATTTTCAAGTCTGTGTCGCCAAGATGCCACGCCCTCCCAGGTCCCCCTGCTGTGGGCTGTTGACATTCATTATGCCTCTCACCTCCCCTGTAACCTCATTAGCACCTGTTCCTACAGCTTGTCCTGCTCAGCTCTGCTGAACTAAACAAAAGAAGCGTGTTCCTGGCTTCTCTCTCCACAGCTTTGCCAGCCGTCTGCAGGTGGAAGGGTCTGGGACAGAATGGAGTCAGCGTGGTCCAAAAGGGAGAGGTTTGAAGGCAACTGTAATATACTCTCTTTAGCACCCGTCCATTGTAATAATAGCCTTCAAATCTTCTTTAGCGCCATCAATGTCCCTGCCTATTCTGTCCCTCTGCTCTGGTGGAGCCAGCTGGCCCAGGCAGCATTCTAGTCAGAAGGTTCCAATCAAAAGAACAGAGACACCGTACAGAATGTTAGTATTGATTTTTACCAGATCACCCAGTTTATCCCCCAATCACGCTGCGACTCCATAGACAGAGCCCATATCTGGCCCACAGGTTCGTTACACAGAGTGAACGCTGTGTGTCTCCCTCCCAAGCTTGAAACCTGACTCCTCGGGGCTATGGATGGTACTTAGAGATGGAGCCTCTGGGAGGTAATTAGGTTACAAGGTGAAACCCTTACGGGTGGGATTACTATCTTTATTAGAAGAAGCAGGAGTCTGATGTCTCGCTTTCACTCTCCACCCCATGAGGATACAACATCAACACATTTGTCCCCAAAAGCCAGGAATAGAACCCTCAGCAAAAGCCAAATCAGTGGGTACCTTGACCTCAGCACTCCCAGGCTTCAGAACTGTCAAATCACCAAATCCATGCTTTTCCCTTCTGTCATTCTGAAGAGCCTAAACATCACACTAGACAGTAATGGGCATTATAATTAAATCACCATTAAGGGACAACTGGGCCTTGAAATAAATGTCACCGCATTTAGCGGCTTCTGGCCCTACGTTTAACAACAACAAAAATCTTAATCAGATGGTCATTTGTCTGTGCGCAAAAGAATTCAGAACACATGTCTGTCTCGGGCAGAAATGATAAAAAAAAAAAAAATATGCCGGATAGTTAAAGCCATTAGAAGGAATAAAGAATGGCATTCCAGAACTGCACCTATTGTCCAGTTTGGTGAGGCTTTCTCTCCAGTCTCCGGAGTTTTATCAACAAAGGATTCTCCAGGAGGGACAAGGGTAGTGTTCTCCTGCAAACCGAGGCATCTGAAAAATCCTAAAATTTATTCATGAGCAGTGAGGCCTTCAACAGCAAGATGGTGCCTATCTTGATGTGCCAAGATTTATCTAACGGCACACACAGCTTGCATCCCCAGATTTCCTGATTCTGTGGCCTGGTGTCTGTATTTCCTCACTCAGTCTGGGGTTAGTGCTGAGGGGACATGTCAAGCTGGGATCCGGGCTTTCTGGGCGGGAGGCAACACTGGGAGGAGGAAGCGAGGTCTTTCGGAGCGAGCCTCTACAGGCTCAAAATAGCAACAATTACCGCTATCCAGCTGCAGTCGTGCTGAACGGCAGAAGCCCCGCCCCTTGGAAACTGCAGGTGGGCGTTCCCAATGCAGAATCTGCCCTGGGAGCATCCTGCCTCCTACAGAGACCGTCCAGGTGAAGGCAGCAGCAGCCACGAAACGCACACACCATGCACTCCTCGAAGGCGGCGGTGTTCTGCCAAGGAAATGCCGACCCCGAGCCTGCACTTTGGAAATGTCTGCTGTCATCACCTTCCCCAGCTCCCCGGGCCTGTGGGGAGGCGCCAGACAAGGGAAGCCCGCACAGTCTGTCCCGCACAGCTGGCCCGCCCTCCCCCGCCGCAGTTCAGCTGGAGGCTGCATGGGTACATGGGTGCAACGGGGCCTCTTCCCGCACCGGGGCCTCAACACGAACTTGGCATCGGTTTTTAAGACATAGATTCCTATTTTTTTTAACAGGCTCCCATTTTCCCTTTTGAGAGAATCCGCACAAAAGTGTGTGAGGACGCGTTTCCTCCCTTGGGAACCCTGCCCACTCTGGGGTGTGTCTCTTTCCGCTTGATTTCTTCACTTTTCTGTGACGAGTCTTAATAAAGCTTGCTTCTGTTTTGCAAAGTGAGGAGAGAGAAGGCGGTGGGGGGGGAATGCGGGGGGGGGGGTAGTGACTGTGGTTTACCATATAACTTGATGCTAAGACATTAAAAAAAAAAAAAAAGGCATTCCCGTGGCACTTAAACTAACCCAACTGCTAGCTGGGTGGCAATTTGAGGGCTGAAAGAAGCTGGTGCAATCCGAAGCTGACATGAGCTGGCTGGTGTCGACCTAAGTAGTTAGTTACCACTTGCCTTGGGATCAACACTCACAGCTGTTTCAGAATAACGTGTGCTGAAAGCCTGAAGCTATTTTTCCTTCTAATCAGCACAAAAGAAAGCAACAGAGACATGGTATTTAGCAGCTTTCCCCATTAGAGAGCCATCCTCAAAGGGTGTGAGGATACGGGGTGTGGCTCAGTGGTAGAGCTTTCCTAGTATGTGGGACTCTTGGTTTGATCTTGGCACCGGAAAACCGAAAGGAAAAAAAAAAAAAAAAAGGAAGGGCGTACTGGGAGAGTTAACCAGCACCCTCGCGCCACTCGGGAAAGGATCTGCTTTTGAGTTAAAAACATAACAACAAATCAAAGCTTCAACAGATCCTGAAAAGCAGAGTCGGGAACTTGGAGGAAAGTGGGGGAATGCTGAGTTTACGTTAATAAATTAAATATGGTAAATTATTTTAGATGTGTGGGTGTTTTGCTTGCTTGTCTGTCTGTGTATCATGTACATGACTGATGCCTATGAACATTAGAACAAGGCATCAGATCCCCTGGAACTGGAGTTACAGACAGTTGTGAGCTGCCATATGGGTGCTGGGACCTGAACCTGGGTCCTCTGGAAGAGCAGCCAGTGCTCTTAACCACTGAACCATCTCTGCAGTCTCAATTTTTTTTTTTAAAGTAAAATTGATTTCTAAATTTAGAAAGCACAAAATAGTACTTCAGTCATATAAAACAGTAAAATTTTATAATTAATTCTTAATAATTTTTTATCAACAATTGAGTAGATTTTAAATGATATCTATGGGGTCAGCTCAGGGGTAGAACATGCATTTAACATGTGGGAGGTCCTGGGTTCAATCTCCAGCATTAAACTAAAACCATGTAGAATATTTAGGACACACAAGTAAGGCAAGCAGGTGATGACAGGTGGCCCTGAAGCTCTGTACTGCCATCAGCCAGCTCCTCTGAGAGAGGCAGGCACTCCTTAGTGTCAGTGACAACTAGGTGATCACAAAAGAAGAAAAAAGCCACCGCTGTCTCCACTCCTGTGTCTTTCCCCAGATGTTCCACAAGCAAACCCCACCTGCCCTGGGCGGAGCTCTTCACCAACCCTGGTTCTCTTTTCTCTCTTTCTCTCTCTCCCTTCCTTCCTTCCTTTTTTTCTTTCTTCTTTCCTTATTTTTTTTTTTTTAATAAGCAGGAATCTACAAACCCATTCCATTTCTTATTATCCAGGTACCCACCAGACCCTTCTGGAATGTTCCACAGGCAGTAGGGACGCAGCTCGTCCAAAACAAATTTTATTGTCCTGTCAATTTTCCCAAAAAACTGGCCTTTTCCGTGAGCCCCAGGCCAGTGTGACTGCCCAGGAGAGCTGGCTTGAGTGACAGACAGGCCTGATTTGGGTCAGCTGGGACGCTCAGGGGAAATGTTTTGAGGGATCCTGCAAGCAGAACCTCATCATCATGGGGAGAGGAACTGGGAGGACCAAAGGGCAGCTCTTCTGTACTTTGTCTGGGACCTCCAAAGACTGGTTGGGGATCTGGACACCAGGGATCTGGACACGAAGAAAGGCCAAATAGACAGACAAGGAATACCTAGACAAGCAACTAGAAAGTTGTGACATCATCTTGGGTCCTTTGTACCCACAAACACATTAATAGTCCAGACTGGCTAATAAAGAACCCTCTTAATGAGCCCCGGGACCTCCCTCTCTTTAGCTGGGAGGCTGGGCAGCATCAGGCCCGTAGAGGGTATCGTTTAGGTGGAGGACTGCACAGGGTGTCGGAAACCGGGGACCACAAAGCATCTACATCTGTAGTAGTGTCCCTCCTGGGTCACTGCACCACAAAGAAAAGTGGGAGAGGCCTGAGGTGACGGGACTTAGAGCCAGCACCCTAAGGGGCTTTCAAGGAAGAGAGCCCTGCTCTTAGGATGCCCATGTGATGGCTGGACCAGGTACTTTGTATTTGGAAAACTTTAAAAACTAACTCAAGGCAAAGGAGCTGCTGCTACAAACCCCACCCGCCCAAGAGCAGCTGCCTCCTCCACCCAGGCCAGGGAGGGGATAAAGGAACAAGTCCACTTCAGGAAGTGGGATCCAAGGGCACCGAGCCCTTAACAGGCTAAGATCAAGTAAGAGGTTTTAATCCCAGCAGTTCATCTGGATTGGCCTGGATCGGCGTGGCCGGCCCTAATGAGGCAGCAGCAGCAGTCTGAAGAGGACAGAGGCTACATTCCCAAGGATTAGCTGTGAGAGGGTGGGAAGAAGCGGATCACAGAACACTTGTTCAGGGAGGTTAGCTGTAAGGCATGGGGGGGGGGGGGGGAGACGGGGACACGGGGGGGGGGGGGGGCACACTGGCAGCTGTCAGAAGCCAGAGTTCAACGTGTGTGTGTGTGTGTGTGTGTGTGTGTGTGTGTGTGTGTGTGTGTGTGCGCGCGTGTTGAGGTGGGTTGGGATAGATTGGGACAGGTAACCTTCACTGTGTCGATGCCCATAGGCATCTTGTACATCCCTGGGTACTGCCTTGACCACGGAGGCAGACAATGGCTCTTTCTAAATGTCTAGAGGTCAAGTATTCTGAAGAAATGTAAGTACAACAAAACCCCACATTCACAATCCTGGTCCCCCAGACCCCAGGGAAGGCTGACAGAGGTATGTATACATGGGGGACAAGCACTCTAGACCTCTGACCAAGGCTTGAGCCAGAGAACACCCAAAACCAGGGACCAGCATTCACTACCATCCCACAGTCCCCTCCCTGATCCCCAGCAGATTCTTCAGCTCTGCTGAGCTCTCCAGGGCCCCAGCCAGCTGTCTCCAGACCCTAGAAAGAATTTCCCCAGCACCCTTTGAAGGAAGCAGCTGCGGCTCAAAGACCTCCAGAGTGGCTGCTTCCAGGAAGCCAGCCACGGTGTGGAGGGCCAGATGTCCCGAGCCAGGAGGGGACAGGCAACGGATCCTTCTCAAGTGGAGACCTATGTTCTGAGGTTGATAGTCACAAGCAGGAAAACAACAACAATAACACAACAAAAACCCAGGGCTGGAGAGATAGCTCAGTGGTTAAGAATGCTGGCTGCTCTTCCTGAGGACCCAGGTTCAATTTCCAGTGCCCACATGGCAGCTTATAGCTGTCTGTAACTCCAATTCCAGGTGATTAAAACAATCATTAAAACAAACAAATCATTAAAAACAAAACCCAAGTTTTCCTAACTGCAAAATTACCACGAGCCTGGACTACCTTCTAAAAATCTAGATTTAGATTGAACTGGAAGATAAAAAAGAACTGCATTTTTCTCATTTCGACTGAAAATTAGTATGAACTAACTATTGCCATATGCAATACTTGCAAACAATATTAGAGGGGACAAGGTACACACGAACGCATGAATACAGAATGACCTCATTAACACAATGATCGGACCAGGCAAAAGTGAATTAGAGAGGTTAGGCATGTTGCGGTGGAATGTGGAGAAAAGCCAAGGGCGCCATGGCCTGTGAGGTCAGGACAGTCATTCTATTTGTCAGGTAGGGAGAGGGGAGTGGGCTCAAGACTTCCTGTCACACATAGCTGGGTGTGACAGACAGACAGACAGACTTCCTGTCACACATAGCTGGGTGTGACAGACAGACAGACACTGGCTTCGAATCTGTGTTTAACCCGTTAAATGAATTCTTAGATGTAATTCATTAAACATTTAAAAATAAAAACAAAACAAAATCAGGATGGGCCCCTGTCTTAGAGGGACACAAACAGGGAGTGAGTGAAGAGACCCAGGCTTCCGAGGATGTGTGAGAGGAGGAAACGGGGTGGCTTTCAGCATAAGGTAGAGCCAGGAGCCTTGGAATTGCTTTCACCCCTGTGAACACACAGCTGTGGCTGTTGGGTGACATCAGCTCATCCTAACTCTTGAGCGCCTTGGCATGTCAGCCTCAATAACGCTGACAAGAGCCCTCTGAGGAAACCACTGTGACTCTTGCTGTGGCCGAGGAGGGTTGAGCGAGTTCCTGGGAATCAGTCCCCTGACAGTTGAGCCTTGCTGAATCCACTGCATCCTTCTGAGAGAGACGAAGGCGCTCACTAAACACGGGCCGGGGGACGGATAAGCCAGCGGGGTGGCGCTTTGCATGCGTCGAGGGTTGGTTATAAGACGTGTTGGTCATAAGAAGAGCCGAAAGAAATGGTCACGAAGGCTTCTCACTGAGAGTCCTGTGGGTCAGTGGCGGGCCAAGGGCTTGGGAGAGGACCACAGGAGGCATCTCTCATTTCTTTGGAAGGAGCCAACAGTGTGGGCTGCGGTGGCAAGCTCGTTCATAGTCTTGGGGCCTTAGAAGTGGGCCTGGGATGAGGAAGCTGCTTCGAGACAGGGGGTAAAGTCTACGAGTGCAGACCCAGCAGCAGCGGCTCTGAGAGACACGGCTCACGCACGGGGTGTGAGCAGCAGCCAGAGCAGCAGCCAATGTGTGGTCGTGGATAAAAATGTGATGGGACGCCGGTCTTAGGATCTTTAGCTGCCTGGAGGCAGAAAAGCCATGTCCATGGCAGTCGGGGCTGAGGATGCCCTGAGTTAACTAGGTGGCCAGCAGAATAGAAAAGGAAGGAACAGAGGTAGGAAGGGATCGAATGCTTTTAGGGGAAGAATGGAGGGGGCCACCCAAACTATACATAGCCAGGGTCTGTCTTGAAAATTAAATAAATACACGTTTTCCAAAAGCTGATGGTTACTTTCTTTCTTGAAATCCCTTAGTCCAGTCAGGAGATGACAACTAACCCATAATGATCAAGGGGAGGCGGAGAACAGAGACCTGGCCCTGAGTACTGCTACTCTTGTACAAGGCACTTCAGGACGCCTGCCTCACAGCTGGCCTTGGGTGATGCTAATTTCACTCGACAGATAATGTGGTGGTAATGACCAGGCCAGGTCACAGGCTTTGTGAAAAGGGGTAGGGACAGGAGTAATTCTAAATAATTATATAATGATCTAAGGTCTGGACGGTGCTAATGGGCTACCACATTGACCCCCCCCCCCTCTCACGTGGACTGTTTAGGAGACACCTCAAATCCAGCCTGGCACTCAAGCACTTCCAGCTCTTTCCTGTCTACTAAACAGATGTTTTTCATCTGTCCCACTGTGCTCAAGCCAGACCCTGATGGCTTACCTGAACTACGACATTGCTACTTCCTGAATACTCTAATTGGTGTGTGGATCTCTACACTGCTCTAACCGTGAGTCTGTTTAACTGTAATCCAGATTACAGAGACAGGGGGCCACAGTTTGGTGGGGACCCCCTCCTCTGCCCCGTGTGTTTGAATACTCGGTCCCTGGCTGGTGGCACTGTTTGGGGGAGGTTGTGGAACCTTTAGGAGGTGGAACTTAGCTCGAGAACTGGGTCATCGGGAGGTGAGCCTTGAAGGTGAGAGCCACCTGCTTACGGCCTGAGCTCTCTGCTGCGTGATGTGTGAGATGTGAGCAAGCAGCCTCATGGTCCACCGCCACGGACTCCACTGTGCCCTCCCCCGGCTCATGCCAGGTACCGTCCTCTCACACCCCGAGCCAAACACATTGTCCTTTAAGTTGTTTCCTACAGGTATTTTATCATAGCTGGCACAGACACACAGATACACACACACACACACACACACACACACACACACACACACACACACACTCAGACGGGGATGGGACAAAAAACAAAACAAACAAACAAACAAAAGCAAGGTCACTGCCTACCATATGATGGCACTGTGACAGAGACAAGGTGACAGACAGCATTAACAACCAATGAGTCGGACGTTTATAGCAGAAGAAATGCATAGTCAGAGAGAGTTCCAGTATGAGATGGAAACCACACGAGGTACGGCAGCCCTGAGAAAGGTGGGTACACACTCATCTCTGACGGGAGTAGAGGAACTGCCTCTCGGAAATGCTTCGGAGCTGAAACTTGGTGGTTGTTTAGCTCCCTGGGGCATGGGAGAGGCTAAGCAAGGGAATTTCAGACAGGAGCCGGCCCCAGAGGCCATTTGGCTCTGCATTCGACAACTGGTACATGTCATGCGTGGGAATCTCAAGGGCAGGGCCCACATGTGGCCAGGACTCTGAGAGCAGCAGGAAGGTTTGCCAGGGTCTTGAGCAAAGAAGTGTCATCATTAGATTAAAACACTAAAACACACACACACACACACACACACACACACACACACACACACACACTGGAAGAAAACATAGAAGAGGTATGTATAAACTTGATGGGTATTTCTGCAGTGGAATCCAAAACCAGAAAGAATAAGATTGATTTAGCTAAGACTATATGATACTGGGAAACTGTAATACTGCAAAAGGTACTACAAATTGCTTTTCATAAAAATAAATAAAAACGGGTCCTGACATGTTCCCAACATAAAATCAAGGATTAACATTTGCCACATACAGGCCTGCTTACAAATCATCCGATGAAAAATCCTCCAGTAGAGAAGACAGAAGAACTTGAGCAGCAACCTCTTGGGAGAGGAGGACACATACAGCTAACAAGAAAATGAAAAGATGTTCACCTTTATTAATATTCAGAGGAATGCAAATCAAGGTGAGCTTCCATTTTACACCTGTCCCAGGGGCCCAGAGGAAAAGGAACAACGCCCGGAGTGAGTGAGGAAGGCCGGCACCACAGCAGGGCTGGGGACACACGCCTACAATCCCAGCACTTGGGGGCAGACACAAGTGGACTGTGAGTTCGAGGTCAGTCTGGGCTACACTGCAAGTCCAAGTCTGCCTGAGCCACACACACACCATGAAAATGAGGGGGAGGGGAGGCAAGAGAGAGTGATGGGGCGAATATGAACGGAGTACAGTGATATATAAGTATGAAAATGTCATAGTGAAAACTTGATGCTGAATGTGAGCTAAAGCATCTTTTTTTTTTTTTGGGGGGGGGCGTTTCGAAACAGGGTTTCTCTGTGTAGTTTTGATGCCTGTCCTGGAACTCACTCTGTAGCCCAGAGTGGCCTCGAACTCACAGAGATCCGCATGCCTCTGCCTCCTGAGTGTTGGGATTAAAGGCATGTGCCACCATCACCCGGCCCTAGCTAAAGCATCTTAATTTAAAATACATACATACATACATACATACATACATACATACATACATACATACATACATAAAAACTGAAAACTGGGGATGTAGCTCAGTAGATACAGCGCATGCAGAGAGCCTTGGGTTTGACCCTCAGAACTGCAGAAAACTAGGGCCGGTGGCACATGCCTATGTTACCAACACTCCAGAGGAAGTGGGGGCAAGAGGATCAGAAGTTCGAGGTCATCCTTGGCTACAAAGTGAGTTTGAGGCCGGCCCAGGTGACACGGGACCCTGTCTCAAAATAAAAATATTATATATGCAATATACATCGCATATTATCATAGACATGGGGAGGAGCGGGGCACAGCCTTGCCTCACTATTTGGATGTGAAGGCATTTGTACCGTAATGTGGTTGTGTAGTTAGCAAGAGCCCTGGCTAGTGGGGTCAGTAGCACAAAAACACAGGTGGAAGAAACTTGTGCCAGGGCAGTCAAATTCCCCGGCGACCTACTTATTGCCTCTTGCACACTTATTTAACAATGAACTTGTGCAGCATGTGGCCTATTGTGGTGGTTCTCAACCTTCCTCACACTGCAATCGTCTAATACAGCTCCTTATGGGGTGGTGACCCCCCCAACCATAAAACTATTTCATTGCTGCTTCATAACTGTAATGTTGCTACCGTTGTGAATCGTAATGTAAATATCTGATAGGCTAGACACGCAATATGCGATCTCCAAAGGGGGTCGCGACCCACAGATTGAGAACCCCTGGCCTATTGGCAATTTCTGCTTTGGTATCTCACTGGTCCCAACAAAGATCATCATGCTCTGCCTCCACCTGGCTCCGGAGCCAGTGTCCCCAGCTTTAGTGAAAGTCACCCTCGCCCTGCCTGGCCCTAGCAGCAAGACATCACCTTCAGTGAGAAGAGTACATGGCAGGACCACTTGGGCAAGCAGTAGCGAGTGGCCCCCTTTCTCCATTGTGCTTCTTGAAACCTCGGACACGTGGCGTGTGCCACATGGCCGCAAAACAGGCACCCGTCCCACCCGGTGATCCCGCCTACCCGGAGGCTGCCTTCCTTGAACAAATGGGGGAAGAGATAAATGATAGAATGAAGTTTCAAGGCTCTTCCTAGGGGCGAGTCTGCAAAGCGGAAGTCACCTTTCAGCGTTCCAGAGCCTTCCCTTCCACACAAGGGCAGGGCTATGAAGTGTCTTGAGCAGGAATGTGATACACACACATACACACACACACACACACACACACACACACCACATATATATCAGAAGAGATGCGTGTGCTGTCCCTCGAAAGCCAGTCCAATGTGGGAACAGGGGTGTGGCTGCCTGCGTGTGTAATTCACCCATCCCGAACGCCAGTTCACTGTTCCTGCCGCGAGAGCTGTAGTGCTGAACCGACGGTCAGACACCGTGATTCTTTCCTATCAATGCTTGTTTATCCCTCCTGACTTCCCAGAAGAGCTGGCCAGTCTTCCTTTGTGCCTGGTCCCTGGCCATTCTGGACTGAAGCTAAGGACCATCTCTCTCCTCTCTCTCTCTTCTCTCTCTCTCTCTCTCTCTGTCTCTCTCTCTCTCTTAAAGATTTATTTATTTATTATGTATACAGTGTTCTGTCTGCATGTACCCCTGCAAGCTAGAAGAGGGCACCAGATCCCATCACAGATGGTTGTGAGCCACCATATGGGTGCTGGGAATTGAACTCAGGACCTCTGGAAGAACAGCCAGTGTTCTTAACCTCTGAGCCATCTCTCCAGCCCTAAGGGCCATCTCTTAAGGCAAGTTTAGAGTCCATCACATTGAGACTCCAGATTGGGACGTCTGGTGCTAGACCAGCCTTGATAGCAACTTTGTGGCCCTGACAGTCAGACCCCAGCTCCCCAGTCACGCTTTGAGTTCCTGGCCCTGGGCCCTGGTTGTAAAGGGCTACTGTCTTATTTCCTGTAAAGTGGTAAACTGGCTTCTTGCTTGGTGACATGCCCTCCTGCAGGGAGAAGGGGCCAGTCTGTGTCTGGGGGACTCCTCCTGTTGACGCTCTCTCCTGACATCAGCCGCCTGCCTCCTCCCTACCTGCGTCTAGGTTCTCATCACCACGGTGCCTGCCCACCTGTTTCCACACCACATGCCTGCGGGTTATCGACCAGCTGTCCCCCTCCATCACAGCTGCTCTTCCCAGGAGAGCGAAGCTGTTCCAGTGTCTGTCATCTGTCACCCCCCTACCCCATCCCAGCTATTCCAGGCCTAGCTTGTCCCACTGGGCCTTATTCTGTGGAGGTAATCGAGTGATCTATTGCCACTCTGAAAGTTGACAGAGTGAGACCAGTCTCCACATTAAAAAGTGTTCATCTCGTTGAAAAAAACATCTAAAGAGGCACACTGAACAGGATATAGGTAAAATCTATATAATGAGATGATACAGTACTAGAATTTGAGATTCAAGAAAAAGTGAAATGGAACACAATAAGTTCGCAGGCTGTAAAGACTTCTTCCTATAAAGGAGTCGATTCTCCCCTGTGGGGGTCACTGGATCCACCCTATCCATCCTAGGACTTTGCAATCAAAGTCCTAATAGACCATTGTAGATAGTGATAATCGGATTCCAACAGGAATCTAGGACTTAGAATAAACAAGCCAATTTTGAAAAAGGATAAATTAGGAAGGCAATCCTGTTTCAAGATTTACTATAAAAGTATAGGGCCAGGTAGTGTGGTCCTGGTGTGAGACCGGACAGATAGAGGCAAGATATAGGAGAAAGTCTAGAAATAGAACCACCTACAGAGGGTTAATTGATTTTTGACAAAAAGGCCAAGATAATTCAATAAAGGACGTAAAACACAGTCTAGCAAACAGGTGCATAGAAGTATCGAAAGATGTATTATATTAGGCTTTGGCCTCCTGAGGTCTGTTACACAAAACAAGGACAACTCCTGATCATGGATCACCATTCTTTACATCAACAAATCCACCCCAAAACAGGCAAGTAAACAGAACTAATAAGTTCTGAAAAGTTTGCCGAAAAGCCACTCCAAGTAAAAATTCTAACCATGGAACAGAACTGTGAAGGAGGTCAGGTTTCCAAGGAAAAAGAAAAAACACAAAACCTTCCCACGAAACATGAAAAAGAAATATTCCAGGGCAGGGGATGCAGCTCAGTGGTAGGGGACTTGTCTAGCAAGCACAAGGTCCTGGTGTCTTAGTCACTGTTCTATTGCTGTGCAGAGACACAGAGATCAAGGCAACTCTTAGGAAAGAAAGCATTTAACTGGGGGGCTTGCTCACAGTTTCGGAGGGTGAGTCCGTTATCACCATGGCAGAGAGCAGGGGGGCCTGTAGACCGGCACCTGAGCAGTAGCTGTGAGCTAGAGGGAAAGAGGGGAGGGGACAGAGAGAGATACCGGGCCTGGCTCGGGCTTTTGAGACCTCAGAGCCCATCACCCCCCACCCAGCGACACACTTCCTCCCACAAGGCCACGCCTCCTCATCCTTCCCAAAGAGTTCCACTCCCTGATGAGCCCATGGGGGACATTCTTATTCAAACCACCGCACCTGGGCTCCACCCCTAGCAGCACACAAGAATCAGTGTAGTGGTGCTCGCGTGCAATCTGGAGAGAGAACATCAGCAGTTCAAGGGTTTCTGTGGCTAAATAGCACGTTTGAGGGTACATGAGACCCTAACACACACACACACACACACACACACACACACACACACACACACAGCTGTAGTCATTACAATAGACAGGAATAGGATAGAGGGGGTGACTCTTCTAACCACTATTATTAAGTAATATTTTAAGGCTACTAGAAAATGCAGCAAGAAAAATCCTCAGGATAAACATGAGTAAATTAATTACAATTACGTAGTTTAAAAACTAACGGTAGGGGTCTGGAGGGGGGTTCGGTGGCTAAGAGCACTGGCTACTCTTCCAGAGGACCCAGGTTTGATTCCCAGCACCCACATGGTGGCTCCCAACCTTCTGTAACTCCAGTTCTAGGAAATCCAGTTCTGTTTTTTGGTGTCCTCAAGAGCCAGGCACATACATGGTTCATATACATACATGCGGGCAAACACACACATAAAAGAAATCTTTTTTTTTTTTTTTAATTTTTATTTTTCAAGACAGGGTTTCTCTCTGTAGCTTTGCGCCTTTCCTGGATCTCGCTCTGTAGACCAGGCTGGCCTCGAACTCACTGGCTCTGCCTCCCGAGTGCTGGGATAAAAGGCGCGTGCCACCACTGCCCGGCAAAATAAAATAAATCTTTAAAAAAACCAAAAAGGCCTGATAATCTATTAGTAAAATTATCTTATTAGTAAAATAAGATAAATACAGTAGGCTTTTTTCCCCCCTAGCAAGTGGGTAGCAGAAAAAATGGGAAAAC
This sequence comes from Peromyscus maniculatus bairdii, assembly GCF_049852395.1. Classification (NCBI taxonomy): domain Eukaryota; kingdom Metazoa; phylum Chordata; class Mammalia; order Rodentia; family Cricetidae; genus Peromyscus; species Peromyscus maniculatus. The sequence continues at coordinate 17,029,960 of NC_134873.1, read as the reverse complement.
GTTGTATTTGAAATAGGGAAAAAAATGTTTAAAACAAAACAAAACAAAACGAAAAAACCCACTTAATAATAAAGAAGAACAGCAGCAGGACTGGTCCAGAAAAGGCCCACCTCTACAGACAGCACCTTCTCTACTTGGATCTGTTTTGACAGGTGGTTTCCTTGGGGTTTAGGTGGAAGCCCCACCCCGGCCCCGCCTCTCTCTCTCCAGACCCCGCCCCCTGAGAAAGCCTGCCAAGCAGCAGCTCCACCCCGGAGCTGCTCAAAGACCACGCCTACAGGGTGTTTAATTAAGACCCGGCCATAGACATGCCTGGTGGTTTCCCCTCGTCCTCTGAGACCACCCGGGAATGCTTTACTCAGATTAAAACCCGGACTTTAATTCGGCCTGATTTGATTTATTGCGTTGGTGGAGAAATCCAATATCAGGGTAGGGAAACTTTTCACTTAGGGCTGGGGACGGGAGAAGCCATGGTAAATGGCTAAAGGATTCATTCCTTCAGTCACAGAAGGCTTCCTCACTATCATGGCTACATATTTCTTTTTCTATGATTTATTTTTATTTTATATACATTGGTGTTTTGCCTTCATGTGTGTCTGTGTGAGAGTGTCAAACACCCTGGAACTGGAGCTACAGACAGTTGTAAGCTACCATGTGGATGCTGGGAATTAAACCCCGGTCCTCTGGAAGAGCAGCCAGTGCTCCTAACTGCTGAACCATGTCTCCAGTCCCACGGCTACATATTTTTAACCATCAGTGGACTGCATCTTTAGGGTGGGTGATTGTTAAAGACCTTAAGTAAGTATTAAAATATGCTCTCCTGTGGGAGACCAGCTCTCACTTTTTCTTCCAGGGTACTCTTAGGAGGGAGAAGTGAGAAATATTTAGACAGAAATACAGGACAGCCTCAGGAGAGCCTGGATCAAAACCCACCAGCCCCTTCTGTCTCTTCCAAAGGGCTTTTAAAGGAATGCCAAGGGGTGGAGCAAAAGACCTCCCCCCAGCACAGCCAAGGGCAGACCATCCCAGACACCTGATGACCATTGCACGTAGTCAAGCAATCCCCCAACGCAGCCCTGCTGTGTCAAGCAAGCTCAGATCTCACTAGGAAATCTTTGTGGGCTCTGATACTCTTTCAAACCCCTGTCGTTAAAACTGAGGCAGCAGCATCTGATTAGTCAAAATCATGAGTGGGGACACAGTACTTGGCGGCGGACTCCAAAGCACTCTCTCAAGCAGAAGTAATAATTCACATCAATGAGAAAAATGACTCATGCCCTCAACGATAGCATAACTGGTTATGACTCAGGAAGGACATTAAATTTGCATTCCACCTTATAGTACACCCGAGTCGGTCATCCACCTGGAATTTATCTGAATGTAAAACACTAAACATTATAAACGCTAGAAGGTGGATGATCCACAAAAATGACACCCCCAACCAAGGAGCCAAGGAGACTTTCCAGCTGAATCTGGAAACCTAAACCACCAAGGACAGGACAGCTTTCTGATACTGTGCAATTAACTTGATAAAGTAAAAGGCGCCTTTGACTGTTAGTGTTAACTGTCAACTTAGTCTAGAACAGTGGTTCTCAACCTTCCTAATGCTGCCACCCTTTAATACAGTTCCTCATGCTGTGCTGACCCCCAACCATAAAATTATGTTGGTTGCTACTCCATAACTGTAATTTTGTTACTGTTTTGAATCGTAATGAGGATATCTGATATTCGACCCCTGTGAAAGGGTCATTCAGCCCCCAAAGGGGTCCAGAGACCCACAGGTTGAGAACCCATGGTCTAGCGTCACCTAGGAAACGGGCCTGTAGGGGATTATCCTGACTGCACTGACTACGGGTGGCTCCCTTTCCCTGGGTGGGGATGCTGGGGTGTGTATATGGAGAAAAGAAACTGAAGGGCACACACACATGCATGTATTGCTCACTTCTGACCGCAGCAGGGATGCGACCAGCTGCTTCAGGTTCTAGCAGCCTTGACTTCCCTACCTCGAGCTGTGAGAGAAAATGAACCGTTTTCCCCCTATCACAGCCACAGGAAAAGAAACCGAGACAGCGTCACAGAAATAAAAAGTCACCAGGTAAATAGTTAGCGGCCTGGGAAAGCGAGTGCGGTCCGCGTGACAGCTCCGGGTTCTTAAACACGGATAGGAACAGCATATGCAAACAAGAGAAAGTGTGTGGATTGAGCAATGCACAATGGAGCAAATCTAAACGTCCGGCCTCTGCAGCAGTCCAGGGCATGTGAAGGAAAGTAGCAGTGAGGCGATTCCTGACATTGGCAGGCATTGAGAGCATAGGTTTGGTGTAAGGACAGTCTCAGGCGGTACTGAGGGAGTCACACCTCTCCGGAGATGTCGGGAGAGATCGCTACCCAGATTTCTGAAAGCCCCGCGGCTCCACTGCTAGGATTTTAAGCACACAGATAAAGACACTGGAAGCTGAGGGGACAGCCACAGGGACGGCCGCAGCCACACTGCTTGTCCTCACACATTAACACTGGAAGCAGATGGGATGGCCGTCCGTGGGCAATGGTCGGGTAAGCTGCAGTGGTCTCCATCCCTTTGAATGTGAGATATGTAAACAAGAACTCCACCAGACCAGACAAGTTACAGACACGTACTTCACTAACATGGAAATCCAGTGCAGGCACTGTGATCGTTGCAAACTGTTCATTTTCACAAATGAACGAAGACAAAAATCATCTACTTTCATACTTCTATAAACATAAACTGGCGTGTATGGGCATGGTGTAAACAGGGACTGAGACACTCCACGGGTTACTTCATGTTGGGGTGGTAATTTTTAGATGGTCAAATGAGAAGACTTTCCTTTTTTTTTTTTTAAAGAAAGATATCAACCACTAAAACAATGGACCCGGGGCTGGAGAGATGTCTCAGCAGTTAAGAGCATGTACTGAGCTCACAGAGAACCTAGTTTGGTTCCAGCATCCACATTAGGTGGCCCACAACCACCTGTAATTCCAGCTCCAGGGGATCCAATACCCTCTTCTGGCCTCCACTGGCACCTGTGGTCACGTGCACAAACACAGGCATATACACATAATTTAAAAATAAAAAATAAATCTAAAAAGAAAATAAATACCAGAATGGGTGTTGTATGTGCGCATTTGTATAACGGGGCATCAAAGATGGTCGGCACAGTACTCATGGCGGCTACCTGAGGGGTTCACTCCCTTCTTGCTTCCTCCCTTCCTCATGGTATTTTCTTACAGTATGTCTGGCTGTCTCTCTTCTCACCCTTGAAAGCCTTTTGGTTTTGCTCAGCACTATCACACGCCGAGCACAGGCTGTAGGTTTTATATGCAGTCATCCGGTCATCCCTGAAAAGGGCTGGGTTCCAGGTTCCCCTTTTCCAAGATGCTAAAATCTGAAGATGCTCAAGCAGCTTATTCAGAAATGGCATACATTTCTACAGGACGTTTACACAGCCTCCTGTGTACTTTTGACATTCTCGGGCTGGCAAGCTGACTCGGTGGGGAGAGGTGCTGGCTGCCAAGGCCGATGACCTGGGTTCAGTCCCTCAGATTGGATGAAGAGAACCAACTCCTGCAAGTTGTCCTCTGACCTCCCTAGGCACACTAACACCCCCTTACCCTTACATACTAAACACATACAATAATATAAAAGAAGTATTCTCTACACTATTTACAATTCCTTAATATAATTTTAACACCACCTAAGTAGTTGTTATATTGTAGGAAACGATGTCTGTACATGTTAAAGACATGCAATTTTTCCCCCCAAATATCTTCCAGTCCCCACTTGGTTGAATAATCTCAGGAATTAGAGCCTGCCGCCATGAAGGGCTAAGTATACTCATTCCTAATTCTCAAAGCAGCCCTGCAATGGATGAGGCCCATCACGTTCAGAAAGGCGAAGTGACTTGACCCACAGCACACAGCTGATTAATAAACACGACAAGGCAAGATCTAAGCACACGGGCACACATGATGGCCCTCAATACCCTTGATGGCAGGGTTCAAAATGGGTACCTTCCTGCCGTCAAGAATCGCTGACTGCTGATGCCAGGCGGTGGTGGCGCACGCCTTTAATCCCAGCACTCGGGAGGCAGAGCCAGGCGGACCTCTGTGAGTTCGAGGCCAGCCTGGGCTACCAAGTGAGTCCCAGGAAAGGCGCAAAGCTACACAGAGAAACCCTGTCTCGAAAAACAAAACAAAACAAAACAAACAAACAAAAAAAAGAATCGCTGACTGCTAATGTTTCAGTCTGTGGTGCCTGGGGGAGGGCAGAGGACTGTGTTACAGAAATCTCGATCATAGCATGGGTGGTAATACTTGGCACTGGTCCTTGTAAACCTTCAGTCATTGACAACTGCTTAGCTTCGAACACAAGAAACCATGAGCTACATTTTCCAGCCTCTGGACTCTCTTTTCCACGCAGGGTCTTTCTTGAGGTCCACACACATTATGATAAAATTTGTATATCATAAAATATGCTCTGTTGACCCCAAGGTCAGCCTAAAGGTGAAACAAGACAAAAATTGTGACATCTTAACTGGAACAAGATGCTATAGTCGAGGAGAGGCCATGTGTCTCATGCTATTTGTTAGCTACTTGAAGCACAAAAGACCTAAGGAAGGTTCCCAAGGGGAAGAAAAATGTGTGATGTTATTTTACTCTAAGTCCACAGGAAATAAACGTATTGCATGTATGCACAGCATTTTCTTAAACATACACAGATACTAAAGACTATTTCCCAACGCGGCCAGGCATTGTCATGGAGTTTAATGCACAGGAAAAGGAAGGTACTTTCTGAAGGCAGTCTAGAGACTCAGTGCAATGCTTGGACTTTAAGGCAAATAATTTCACCCAAATTAATGTGGATGAAGCCAAGGGCTGCTCATGTCCCACGTCTCTAGCCCCACTCCTCAGGCCTAGCAGCCCTGGACTCTGGAAAGCCGATAGGTGCCAGTAAGGAAGAGCCAAGAAAAAAAAATTGAAACAGTGTCATGGCATGGTCTCGGCCGCCTTTAACCTCTCTGCCTGCTTCCCTCTCTCTGCCTCTCACGCCCCCTTTTCCCAGCCACTCTGATCCCACCAGCTCCTCAGATCTGTGGGCACTTCACACCTAGCCCTCTGCATGGGGCCCTTTCCCTACCAAAACCCATCCCAACCCCAGCTCAGCGAAGCCGTAGGTTGGATCCCAGCAGCCAAGAAGGTCCTCTTGGGGGCAGCCCTACAGCTGTGCTATGCGTTAGTTATTTGCAGCCACACAGTGCCAGGCTCTACACAGAAGGCAGCTGGCACCCCCACAGCCACTTTGTTACGGTGATGGATGTGAAATGTTCTCTGCAAGAGGCTCACTTGTTGAAGAAGATTTGGGCCCCGAGCAATGACTTGCTCAGTGGTGGGGCTTCAGAAGTCATTGTACCTCAGCGGATCCACTCATGCATGGGTTCATCACGTGATGGCATTCTTGGTGGGGGGTGGGGGTGGAGATTTTTGGGTGGGCCTGGTTGGAGGAAGAGGGTCACTGGGAGCACGCCTTTGATGGATGCTCTTATCCTCGCCCTTCCTATGTTCTTTGTCACTCTGCTGAGGTGGGCAGCTTCCCCTGCCATGAGTTCCCGCCGCCATGATATTCTACCTCACCACAGGCAAATGGCGCCAGCCCACCATGAGCCCTCTGAAACCGTGATCCAAAGCAAATCTGTTTCTCGGGGTATTTTTTTTTGCCACGGTGATGGAAACAACACAATCACCTTTTCCCTTCCGAGCTACTTAGATGTCAGCCATCGGCCCCATCTACTTCAAGGATTCTGCTGTGGGATTTGTTCCTGCTCTGGACAGAAAGAGGTCTAGATGTCCTATCAGCTGTCCTTTTCAAAGCGTGGCACCAGATAACCAGGCTTCTCCTCTTCTTCCTCTTCTTTAATTTGGATTGAACCTAGGGCCTCACACATAACAGACAAGCCCTCAACCACTGAGCTAGGTTCTAGCCTTAGCATGCACTTTCCCAAATGACTTTAATCGTTATATTAAAGCTAAATAAATAAATAAATGAAATGAAAGAGTATACTGTGGACTAGAGTGAAGACATCACATCGATTGGAACATGGGGCTTCAATGGTCACACAAGGCCAAATGGGCAAATCACACAGACAGAAGTAGCTGAATGGTAGCTAGGAGGTGAAGAGGCAGGGAGAAGATGCATGGGGGGGGGGGGGAGCGGGGGAAATGGGGTTGACTGCTGTTGGGCCTGAGAGGTTCCTTCCTGGGCAATGAAAGTTCTAACATTAGAATATGGTGGCATTTGTGCCACTCTGCAAACATATCGGAGCCCGTGGAATTGCACACAGGGCGACTTTATGGTATTCAGATCACGTCTAACTCCAGATCATGAAAGAGCCGCTCCAGGCCAGGCCCTGGCTCCCTGGGTTTGGGCTTTTTCTTGGCTGCCCGGGGGGCAAACTTGAAGCAGTAATAGGAAAAGTAGGGAAATTCCAGGCTGGCCTGGGCAAGTCAAGAAAATGGGTTCTCAGGCTGGGATGCTCCTCCACAGTAGAGTGAAGCGTGAAGCGGGTGGAGGAGGCTCAGGCTTTTCAGGAGGGCATCGAGAAAGAGGACAGGGGGCAGTGAGTGTCAGGACTGTGGGCACGGGTCCTGCCTGGTAAGTGGCCGAGCAGGGACAGTGTGAAGAGGGACCAGGGCCAAGAATCGAGAGCCGTTTCACGGGGTCATTCCAGAGCCGCACGTTGAGTCGTGGCAAGGGCACTGAGGCACAGGGATGGGACAGAGCAGAGCTGACTCTGACTCACACAATGGGCTGACTAGGGTGACAGATTCGGGGCGGGCAGAAAGGGCCTTCAACTCCACGGAGCCACGTAGCGTGTGGGAAAGGGCGAGGCTCCCCAGACGGCTTCTGAGGAAGATGCCTCTGGAGATGGAGAGCAGGGAAAAGAGGCATCTCCTTCCCGGGTGGAGAGAAACCTCCAAGACCACGGGCCAGCTGGCACAGGGAGCTTTTCCAAAAGGAGGGCTTGGGATGCGTCAAGTTCACTCAAACAGAGCACAGCCAGAGCAACGCGGGACGAACTGAAGCGGCTTCTGGAATGGGTCACGCAGAGTGGGAAGGGCCACAGCATGCAGTGCTGGCCATGGTCACCCAGGTCACCCACCCTGCTTCTAACAGGTTCTTTACTCTCTGTCTTGATGCACCTGCATCTCTACACAGCTCAAAGTCTCCCACTAAACAGTATCGTTAGCCCCGCCTGCCAAACACTTACAACGCCCCTCCGGCTCTGAGTACCTCATCCCATTAGCCCCTCAACAAACCCGTGAAGATGGTGTTAACAACCCCTCAGTTCACAAAGAAACAGGCTTTAGGGAGATGAAGGCGCGGGCCTCATTTCTCTTCCCCACGAGCTAGCTCCTTCCTGGGGATGGATCAGCGCCTGCTGTAGGCACTCAGCAAATACAGGCAGTCCTGAGAGAGGACGTTCATTTCAAAATATTAGCTCTGAGGAAAGTCAAGTTCTCATCCAAATGCCCGGTTACTAAGCTGTTGCGGAATTATTTGGTTACACTGTGTGAGGATGTGTCACTGTGATTGGTTTAATAAAGAGCTGAGTGGCCAATAGCTAGGCAGGAGAGAACGGGTGGGACTTCCGGAGAGAGAGAGGAACTCGGGATGAATCTGGGCACACGAAGAGAGGCCAGTGAGACACTGAGGAAGTCAGACATACGGGTGCAGAGGAGAGGTAACCGAGCCATGTGGCAGAATGTAGATTAATAGAAACAGGTTAATTTAAATTATAAGAGCTAGTTGGGAATAAGCCTACGCTAAAGGCCAAGCTTTCATAATTAATAATGTCTCTGTGACATGATTTGGAGGTTGGCGGTCCAAGAAAGTCAGCAAGAAAGTCGACCGACACTAAGCTTAACCTGACAGCATTTATCCCTGCTCCTGACTGGGGGAACTGTGTTCTCAGATACTGTGACTCTACCCAGAGCCCCAGAACTGTCTCCTCTCTCCACAATAGGGAGATCATTTCATTTCTCTCACAGTGGCCAATTCTTGGCGCTACCTGCTAATGAGAGATAGCATCATTAGATAGACCTTGCTGATAAAAATCAGCTTTTTCTTCGGGTCCTTTGTCTTTCCAAATTCTTATTGCAGGTCTTGACTGATTACCTCAGACAATTTTTTTTAAGTTTTATTACCTATATTTGTGTGTATAGGTGTTCTACCTACATGCATGAAGTGCCCATGGAGGCCAGAAGAGGCCACAGGACATAAGAGGGCATAGGACACCCTAGATCTGGAGTTACAGATAGTTGTGAGCTGCCATGTGGGTGCTGAGAATTGAACCTGGGTCCTCCAGAAGAGCAACCAGTGCTCTTGACTACTGAGCCATCTCTCCAGCACCACCACAGACAATTTTATGCCAACTTTCTCACAAACTCTTTGATGACCATCTCGCCATCGCGGCTGTCTAGGACGCATTCTCTGGGGAGGTAGTTCAGTGGTAGAGCTCTGGCCAGGCATGCACAAGGCACAGTTTCCTCTCTGGCACTGAAAAGAGAAATCTCTCTTCAGACAGATTTGTGAAGTTGGTCAAGCCAAGAAACTAAACACTTACTTATAACTTCTCTATATTTAAGAATCACTGCCAGGTCCAGGAGTACACGCCTGTAATTCCAGCACTTAGGAGGCAGAGGCAGGTGAATCTCTGGATTCAAGACCAGCCTGGACTACATAGCGATACCCTATCTTAAAACAAAAAACAACAACAACAACAACAAAAAAAAAAAAAAACAAGAAAGAAAGAAAACCCTTATCACTTACTATGGATGAAATTGTACCCCCTGACAGGCTACTGTGGACTCAAGAGACACAGCTTAAGGTGTTGCTCAAAGATAGAGTTTGGGGCCAGCGGGGTGACTCATGACAGGGGACAAAGGTCCCTGGAACTCAGGCTGACAACCCGAGTTCCATCCCAGGGACCCACAAAGTGGAAGAAGAGAACCAACCCCCGTAGATGGTCATCTGACATGTGTATGTGTACTACAATGTACACACACACACACACACACACACACACACACTAAAATGTAATAACCCTTTTAAAAAGTGCTCACCACTTATCTTACTGTTTGACACAATTTACTATAACCACACAGGTACGCCCTTGACCCAACAACTCCACTTTTCAGTATACACTCGAGAGAGACACATGTTCAATCAAGAAACACACCTGAGTGTTCATGGTAGCAGAGTTCATGATATCCGCAAACTAAAAGCTACCCAGATGGTCATCAACAACGCGTGAATAAACTACAGGGTGTTCCCACAACTCACACCACACAGCAAGGACCTGGGTGAATTAAACAGTGGCTGTAGGCGGTATGGCACAAAACTCTGGGCCACTCAGGAAGGGGGTCCACTGTACCATTCCCCTTGTTCAATAATGGGTGACGCTACCCTGCGCTGTGAGATGGATGATAGATTACTCGGTGGGTAAAAGTCTAGCTTTTCAAGTCTGGCGATCCAAGTGCCGTCCCAGAACCCACGTAAACAGCCTGATGTGGTGCTGGTCACCAATAATCCCAGCATCACTAAGGCCGCATGAGATGTAGAAAGCGGAGCAGCAGAAACCAGACCCTGTGTTTACAGGCGGACGGCAAGAAAGCACTCCCCAGAGTTGTCCACACCTGCCGTGGCACATGTGCCTATACGTACGTACACACATACACATACTTTAAAAAGTTTAAAAAATAAAGTCAGAAGAGTATCTGGTTATCCTGGAAGAAATGTTCATAACTGGAAGCAGGCATAGGGGTTTTTGAATATTTGGTCATCTGATCCTTTGAAGATGATTATTATATGTTGTTATGTTTAGCTTGCAAAAATCATCAAGCTATACACTTAGGTGTTTTTCTGAGTATCTATTGGGTTTCACTAAAAAGGTGTGTGTGTGTGTGTGTGTGTGTGTGTGTGTGTGTGTGTGTGTGTGTGTGCCTGGAAGTACAGCTCAGTGGTTGAGCACTTGCCAAGAATGCACAAGGCCCTGGGTTCAATCCCTAGCATTAAAATATCTATAAACATAAGCAAGCATACATACATATTTTTTTCTTTTTTGACATTTATTTATCAGGGGGCGCGTGCATGGCAAGGCATGACCATGTGGGTTCCAGAGATTGAATTCAGGTTGTCAGGCTTGGCAGTAAGTGTCTTTACCTGCTGGGCCATCTCACTGGACCATAAACCATTTGAAAACTATTTGGGGGTGGGGCACTAGGACTTGACTCAGAGCCTTCTGTATGCTAGACAAGCACTCTATCATTGAGCTATAACCCCAGCTCCCACATATGTATTTCTTTTTTTTTTTTTTTTTTTTTTTTTTTTTTTTTTTTTTTTCGAGACAGGGTTTCTCTGTGTAGCTTTGCGCCTCTCCTGGAACTCACTTGGTAGCCCAGGCTGGCCTTGAACTCACAGAGATCCACCTGGCTCTGCCTCCCAAGTGCTGGGATTAAAGGCGTGCGCCACCACCGCCCGGCACACATATGTATTTCAAATACATCCCCAGCCACTCTGCCTGTCTCTCCCAAAGTTGCCATGTTATGTATATGCTTTGCTACTTGGGGACCTGGCAAACTTAAGCCAGTCCAAGTAACATCTCTCCGATGGGACTGATGCTGCACATGCTAGAAACAGGTCGTTTGGTTTTAAAATCCGAGGTGGCATTTGGGTTATATGACAGACTAGGCAAAACAGTCCCCGTGGACGGAGGTCTAAATTAGTAACGATGAGGAAGGAGGCAGCTTCTGAATCAATAGAGGGCCTTGCTCTGCAGAAGGACAAAGGGAACCACAGGACCAGACAAAAGGAGAGAGAATAAAGACCCCAGGCCTGAGAAATTCCTGCAAGCCAATGGCGGATTTGAAATCAACAAAGGGCAGCCTGGAAACGGACCCTGGTGTGACACAAAGGTGGTGTGTCTGAGTGCTGGGCACTGGGAATATGTGGGAGACACACACACACATACACACTCACACACACACTCACACACACAGTCACACACACAGTCACACACACACACACACACACACACACACACACACACACACACACACACACACACACTCTCACACACACAGTTGATGCAGGGACAGACCCAAAACACTGTGCCAAGCCAATGAAAATGGACAGATGTCAGGGGGCGGGAAGTGACAATGCTCAATTCAGATTGTAGAAATGCTCTTTTTTTTTTTTTTTTTTTTTTTTACCTCCCTAAGAGAAACTGGCCATTCACAAAACCTTAACTTCATTGAGCTCAAATGACTGCAAATTTAAATGAGGAGCCGGAGGTCTCAGGGGCGGGACAAATTCCACAAAATATCCTCTAACTCGGTCAGCCAGTTGCTCTTCTGGTACCGCCCATTAAGTGCTTGAGTCTGAGCAGTATTTTGTGTTGAAAACAGATGAGAAAAGAGGAACAAATTCCAGTTTAAACATGGTGACGTATAATTCTGTGTAATTTCAGGGTCTACCACTCAATTCACTATATTTATTTTCGGTTTTCTTTAAAAATCAACTTTATTTTCACTTGTATGTGTGCGCTTAATTAGGATGTTCTGGGAGGCCAGGCAAGAACATTCAATCCCCTGGAGCTGGAGGGACATGTAATTGTGAGTGGCCTGCCTCATGTGGGTGCTGAGAACCGATCTCCACTGCTCTGGAAGAGCGATAAGCACTTTTAACCACTACCAATCTCTCCAGCCTCTATTGTTTTTGTTTGTTTATTTATTTAGTTTTGAGACAAGGTCTCAGGTAGCTGAGGCTAGCCCTGATTTTGACACACTGCCTTAACTCCTGATTCTTTTATCTTTCTACCTACTAAGCATTGAGATGATTGGTGTGTGTCACAGTACCCGTGAAAATTTCTTAGTTTGCTATAAACCTTATACCCAACTAGTATTTTTTTTAAGCTTGGGGTTGTTTTAAGAGCATGGGATGTGCAGATGGTTGGATTTTGTGCCACCCTGGTTAGGCTACCACGTCCAAGCACTGAGTTCACCACCTAAGCTGCCCAGAATGGATGCCGAGGGTGTGTTTAGCATCTGCCATCAGTCGGCCGAAAGCAAAGGAGACTGTCCTCAATCATGTGAACAGTGTTCATCTCATTAGTTGAATAAAGAAAAACACAGGCTGCCATCCCCCAAGGAAAACCAAGAAGCGATTTAGCTTACAACTGGACCGTTGGCCCCCATCCATATTTCTAACCCATCAGCCTGCCCTACCAAGGACCAGACGACGTGCTAGCTCCCAAGCCAATCCAACAACACAAGCTGTAAGCGGACTCCTGGGGTTTGAACACAGGCTACCACTTCTTTCTCTGGGTGAGCGATCCTTCGTATTTCTGTGGCCTCATTTGTAAACTGGTAATAACCATGGGATCTATCTACTCCTGGGTGGAGAAAATGCTTTGCACATGTTTGGGAAGTCAACGATTCTGAGATCTTGATTTCTTTACATGGGGTGCGCATGTGTGTGTATGTCCATATCTGTGTGGACGTGAGCACACACACTTTGGGTGAATATGCGCGGGCAGGGGTACAGAGGAGGCCAGAGGCCAATGCTGAATGTTTTCCTCAATGGCTTTCTATCTCATTTCTATCTGAGACAGAGTCCCCCTGAACCTGGTTGGCCAATGAGAGTCAGCCTGCCTCTCTCCCCAGATTACAAACTACATCTGGCTTTTAACCTGGATCCTGAATAAGGCCTTCCAGCCTGCTCAGCAAGCACTTTTCCGACTGAGCCTTCTCAGCCCCAGGACCTATAGTTCTTAGCTGGAAAAGTAGAGCTATTTTATTCCCAACATTTTACCATTAACTAAGCCTGGTCACTCTTCCTACCTCCCAGGACAAAACAGCTCGGGGACAGTATCCCTCAGGTGCTAGGTTGCTCCTTTGGGTGGTATGGGAGGGGAGGACAGCAGGCTGACCCTTTATGTCGGGGCGATTCACCAAACCTGGGGTCAGTGCACTTCTGGAACTTTCTTACACTCTCCAAGTTCTCAGCTGCTCTAAACAGCTGTGGGTTAAGGTCATGCTATTCCTACTATTTGCGAGGGTGGGGTTTCAGAAAGGAGTCCTAACCACGCTCGGTGTTCCCACTCGCGAGATCACAGGGCAGAAGCCTGTCCTGGGGAATAAAGAGCAAAGGAGAACTCTGAATGCTGCGTGTGGGCACGGGTTATGGGGGAGAGTGCGAGGGTGGTGGTAGTGACATCATTTTTATGCGCCACTTGTTAGGTGCCAGACACTGCTCTCAGGTCCACACAGCTACTAAATCATTGCATCCCCTGGTACACACTGTACCCACCAACTACATTTACTGTATCTGAAAGACAATTCGCCTAAGGTTAGTCAGATAGGAAATAGCGGCGGCGGCGGGTAAGGGTCTGCTCTCCCACCAGGACACTATCTCTGAGCCTTGACTATCTCTGAGCCTAGACGACGGACGGACGGACGGACGGAAGGAATAAGGGAACAAGTGACTGAAAGCAGTCCTTCACAGGCACCAGTGATGTTGAGGGTTAGTCAATTTATTTTTAAATAAAACAAGCTTCAAAGACTGAAACGGAACAAGTCATAAACGTACCTCCCTGAATCTATTCTGCTAAACTGACAGCCGCTTTCAGGCATACAGATGGAAGTTCATAAAATTCATACCTTAGCATCTCAACCTTTTGGCTCCCTGCAAAAGTCTTGAAGCAATCTTAAATGAGTTCATATTTACTCACAAGCAGTGCAATAAATCAAATATCTGATCTCTTAAAAAATTAATGAAACACACGTATGGTTCTTTGCTATCATATGGTACCAATTTCTTTCTACAGTATTTCACATTGACAAGGCATTCTGTATAATGGCTCCACAGTCTCCCAGGAACTTGTTCTGAAACCGTGGCTTAGAGAGGAAAGGGGAAAAGACGCCAGATCCTATCAGAACCCTGGAAATTATTTCTATATGAGAAAGACACACTGGGTCTCAGATACTCTAGTCTTACAATTCCAACCTGCCACCCCGACTACTTTGCTAAGTTCTACTTAAAAAGAAAAATATCGGTGAACGTAGATTGCCTTTGCCTTGGAGATTTGCCCCTGGCGCTGAGCATCTGAATCCTGCTTCGAGGAGCCAAGTGGAGGCAGAAGGAGGGTGGAGCTGGAGAGCGGTGAAGATATCTCGGATGAAGGCTACTCTGGGTTCACAGTTGATTTTGGTCAACTGTGTAAATCCACATTGCTGTGGGAATTGTTTCCAGAGACAGGAGCATGCAGCATGTGGGGATCAAGCAACTATACAGGCTAATTCCAGAGTCGCCCAGAGGCCATGCGGGAAACTCCTGGGGTCCCGGGGCCAACTACAAAATTGTGGACTTAACTGAAGTCCCTGGTTTCATGGAAGTGAGAGTTAAGAATGGCACCCTAGAAGTACTTTTCTGGGGCCACCTGTCTCTGTTCTTCCTGGGTTCTATGTTCTAGGGGTTTCACAGGAGCAGCCCCAGCAGAAGCAGGGGGAGGTATGGGGAGGTTGCTTTCTCTCTCCCTCTTTCTTGCAGAAGCCAGCTGGGCACACCCGTTAATCAGACTCTCCTTCCTGAGCACTGTGCTGGATGTTCACAGAGCACTCTCAGGATCAAACCTTCTTGAAAAATCCATACGATTGGCCAACACGGTGACTCATGCTTATGATTTTGGCACTAGGGAGTCTGAGGAAGAATTGCTGCAAGTTTGAAGCCAGTTTGGGTTAAATTGCCTCCAAAAAACCCAAACCAAAACAAACCTCTAAATTCATAGGTTTGTTACAAAAAAAAAAAAAAAAAAAAAAAAAAAAACAAACAAACCAACAAAACGGTCCCTCTCAAATTTTTTCCTTTTTGGAAAAGGAAAAAAAAAAAGCAAGCATCTCTTTTATAAGAAAAGCTATTGTCAGATTTCTGGATTTGCAATGTTAAAATTCTAGTTTTCATATGCCAGAATGAACGTATTCAGATATAAATACATGTGGATATATACAGTGTGTGTGTGTGTGTTGTTTAAGATTTAATAAAACTGTAGTTAAAAAACATCCAGTGAGCAGCATTCCAGCTAGCCTTTGGCGACTAGTTTTGTAAATTCCAAGATGCACCATCTCAAATCATCACCTTTTAAATCCAATGAGCTCTGACTTACTGATTTCCCATAGTCAGGTCCTTGGAGAAGTGGTCCAGAGGTGGGCGACCATCCACCTCCACCGTCAGGGCCAGGGTAGGAGGGCCAAATGGCTCATCAGTTAATTTGATAGCAAACCTAGATAACGTCGGTTCTATGACGTTTTGAAATTTAGTCTTTCCATCTCGCAGGAAAAACCTGTCTGATTTGCTTTTTGTCTTCTGCAAATCGGTGGTGATTGAACTTTATGCCCAAGATTCACCATTAACTTCTCAGTCACAGAAATAACATGACAAATAACATAATTCAGGCTTTGGGCTGTTCGTTCGCCCCTGACACACAAGGTGCTTGGCCAGCCCGCCATAGAGAGGGTGTTTAGACCCAAGACCTCGGCGTGCTTATTCTCGGTTCATCATCAGCTTTCCTACGGGCAAGCACCACCACCTACATCACAGCTATCTTCTCACTCTTAGGTCGGCAGACAAAATGGGTGAAATCTGCAGAGGATGCCCTCGCTTGGGTGTGGCCACCGGCAAGAGAAAGCTTTGAGTCCCCCGGCGGCAAGTTCTAAAACCCAAGAGCCGCACCCTTGACGCGTAATCCCCACCACTAAGGCTTCTCCCCAATTTACCCCAAACCTCACCAGCCCCGAGGGCTCCTTTAGGAAGCATAGCAGGCCCCAGACTGGGGCTCAAGGCGGTTTGGGCAGACAAAGCCTGTTTTGCACCACGGCGACCTTCGGCCTCTGGGACTAGCACGGCTGCCACGCTGCTGCTCCGCGCCACTATCTAAACTCGTCAATCGCGGCGGGGGACAGAGACGGGCAGGTCGAGCGACCCTAGAAGCCGGGGCGGGGGGGGGGGCGGCTGTCCCCGCGCTCGGAGCCTGGGGGGGCAGAGAGAAACATGCGACTCCCACTCATAATTGCCAGGGGTGCCAGGTGCCCTAAGGCAAACCCCAGAGACAAGCACGTGCTCTGAGGTCTCTCGCCGAGCCTTTTCTGCACCAGAACACCTCGCACTTGAATTCTGGGGCGGGGGGGGGGGGTGGTTCTTGCTACGACGACGGGCGGACACTATGCAGGCTATTGTTCTCAGGGTCTCCGGGGCGGGAGACGCCCCCCCGCTCCGCCGCATCCGCCTCCCGGGCAGCATCTGCCGCTGGGCAAAGCCTTTCAGCTAAGCGTGAACAGGGTGTGCCGGGGGGCGCTGCGGATTATCATAAAATTCTAAACGAGTCCCTATGGGTTGTTCCAAGCTTTAGAAACAAAGCTCCTAGCCGAGCCAGCCCAGCCCCGTCGGGGACCCGCTACCGGAGCTCCCTTGCCCAGTCCAAGGACCACGCCCAGCCAGCCTCCCAGGCCGTGCGGCGACAGAGCTGGAGCGGAGACTCGCCCCTCCTCGGCTGCCTGCCCCCCCCCCGATGGAGGACCCCCCCCCTTCAGGAGGAGGACCCCTCCCCTGCACAGCCTCAGTCCCCTCCCCATGCCTGTCTGCTCCCCCCAAACCCGGGAGGTCTCCACCCTCCCTCGTCTCTCCTCCTCCTCTCTTCATTCTTCAGCCCAGCCTCGCCTCGCGCCACCTGCGCCCGAGCTTCAGACCCGCCCCCCATCCACTCCTCAGTCCTTTCCCAAGCCACGGCCTCCTCCCTCAGATTCGATCACCTGTCCCCACCCAGCTCCCCGGTTTTGTTTTTTTTTGTTTTTTGCTCAAATCCAGGCCTCCGCCCCCCGTTGGTCCCCTTCGCGGCTAAGTCTCCAGCCAGCTCCCCCCAGGCCACCGGGGCGTCGACGTCCCTCGCCCACCAAGATCGATGCTGCGTGGCAGATTTGGCGACAGGGCTCCTGCGGAGGGACCTAGGGCCGCGCCGCTAGGGGCTGGGCAGATGCAAGAGGCCTTTGTGGTTCCCGCAGGTGCCTCGAAGGCCTCCGCTCTGCCGCGGGACAGAAGACACAGACGGTCCGGGTTTGGTCCAGGTTGGGCAGACCTCAACCCGGAGGCAAAAGGAACCAAGGACGAGCATCTAGGCGGTGGGTGGGAACCAGGGACAGTGGCGATCCAGGGAAATACCGGAGGGCAGGTCGGCCACTCGAGAAACGCTCCTCGGTAGTCCCACCCTTTTAGCCATTTACTCTACGACGACCAGCTACGGCAGCGCGACTACTGGGGGCTAGGCGTGAACCCCTTCAACTCGGCCGCCTCCTCACTCTAGTTATTTGTAAATCTCTCCAGCGCACATTAAACGCCTTAAGGCGCCGCAAGGCACCAAGCCGAGCTCGGTGGGCGTACAAAGAACCCGACTGGCGCCCCACCTTAGTCGGGATGGCTGCCCCAGCCCTCAACATCTCTCTCCGCGGCCCGGGGAGCCTAGGCGCATCCCAATTCCCTCCCTTTTGTGCGCTTCTTGGCGACACGGAGAGAGCGGGACGGATGCTCCGGCCCCGGGAAGGTTAAGCCCACCACCCTCCCCTCGCCATCACCCACTCCTCCAGGATGCTGCGACTGTGCGGGTCCGTCGGTCGGTCTCTGGGTCTCGCCGCGGCGCGGTAGCTGCGGATGCACGGGGCGGGAGCGGCTGCTAGCGCGCTCGCTCGGTGGCCGCCTTGCGCGCCTGGAGCTGGAGTCCCGAGTGGCGAGCGGGGGTGGGGACGAGGGTGGGGGCTGGGAGCCGCCTGGGCCAATCACGGATCCGAGGGCTCCGCCCCAGCGCTAGCCACCTCGCGCCAGCAGGTTAGGGGGAGGCGGGACCAGCAGCGCCCCGCATCCTTCTCGCGGCCGCCGCCTTTGGGACTACAAATCCCGACAGTCCCTGTTGCAGGGCCGGGGGTCCGAGAGGGGACAGAGGGCACGGCCCCAGAACCTCTGCAGCCCCCTGCCCTCTAAGCGCCATTCTCCGCGTTCCTTTCGGGTCCCATGGTAACTAGCGACACTTCACAAAGCCCCGGCGCCGAGGCGCGCAGCTGTACGGGTCCCCTGGGAGGGTATGGGGCGGCTCCCGAGGACACATCGCCTCCCCTCCCCCTGCAAGACCCCACCCGAGGGGCTGAAACAATGCGGCGGCGGCGGCTCTCCGAGGCTGCGGGTCCCCACTTGCTCCACCGGGTCAGCGCCCCACCGAGTCTGACGCTGGCGGGATGGCAGGCTGGAGAAGGCGAGGGAGGTCGGCCCAGGAAAACTGTTCTCTTAGACCACGGGAACGGCCACTCTGGGTCGCCTCGGTTCGCATCTGCGCGCTTTGGGTGACTGCAGTTTTGTCCAGGGCAGCGACCAGGTTCAAGATGCCTACCCTATTTTTGGCATCTCCTTTAAAAGATAGTGAAATTGCTGGAGTGTGCGTGCGTACTTGTGTGTGTGTATGTGTGTGTGTGTGTGTGTGAATGTGTGTGTGTGTTTGTTCGCGCGCGCGCGTGTGTTAAGCTCAGTTCACAATCGGAGTCACCTATTCTTGTTTTATTTCCTGGCTGTTTTAACGGTCTTGTTCTGCAGCTCCCGCTAGCCTGGAACCTGCAGTGATCCTCCTGCCTCTGTCTCTCGAGTGCGGGGATTACAGATGTACGCCACCGCACCTGGCTCAGTTTCACATTTGTACACACTTGATTTAACCAAGGAGCCCCTCCCTTTCCCTGAACTAACCTAACGCCCAAGGCTTTCCCCGAGCTCGGTCTGAAGCTGTGGTGACAGCTTAAACATGGCTTCAGAATTTGCCTCTTTTCAATCGATGTCACCCTAAAGGTGTTGCAAAGCCGTGTTGAAACGCAACACCAACCCTGCCCCTCACCCCTACCCTGGATTCCTGGGGATCTCCATCCGCTGTTGAAGAAGAGGATTCCTTCCAGGGCTTCCCTTGGTTCCGCGGGTGGGGATGTGGGTGTGAATCCCGCGGCTGCTTTCCTGAGGTGTTTTTCCCTACAGGCATGTTTTCAAAGAAAACCGTGCTTTTATAACTTCGGTTGGAGGGGGCGGGATCCACTGAATTTTAACAAAATGTACACCAGCTGTGAAACCCCAGTCCTCCAAAGTGTGTGTGTGTGAGGGGGGGGTTCCCCACTGGGCGATACATTCTGGATGAGTTTAGGGCCACACGGTTTGCATCTAGGGCAGTGGTTCTCAACCTTCCTAACGCTGCGACCCTTTAATACAGTTCCTCGTGTTGTGGTGACCCCCAACCATAAAATTGTTTTGTTGCTACTTCATGTGTATAATTTTGCTACTGTTATGAATCATAATGTAAATATCTGTGTTTTCCAATGGTCTTCATTTGACACCCCCCCCCCCAGATTGAGAACCGCTAATCTAGGGGATGCCAGCTTGCTCTATTTGGTCTCCAATTCTGAGAGGGAAAAAAAAATTTTTTTTTTTCTGCCTTCTCTCTGTCCTGTGTTTTCCTGGTAGTGAACTTGGGCAAGGAACCTCCAGTCAAGCTTAGGGCCATCCTCAAAACACCCCTAACCCTAGAGAGCCTGGGATGTGTCTGTGAAAATTGCTCCACCTTAGGGCCCTGCCTATGGTTTCCCCAGCTGTCCAGGGAAATTTTTGCAAAATGCTTTGCGCCTCTGGAAGATGTAGTTAATCACCCAGCTAGCTCAGAGCAAGATCCTCTGATCACCTTTTGCCTAAGGTGGAGGGAGCCCCCTAGTGGCAGCAAGAGTTTTCTGCAGCATTTAGTTGGGCTTGTATTTAAATGTTTGCTTTCTCCGACCTGCCTACTT
Source organism: Peromyscus maniculatus bairdii (assembly GCF_049852395.1). Lineage (NCBI taxonomy): Eukaryota > Metazoa > Chordata > Mammalia > Rodentia > Cricetidae > Peromyscus > Peromyscus maniculatus. Next base: position 17,010,037 of record NC_134873.1, on the reverse strand, counting down.
CTGACTGCTAGTCCGCCGTCAACATCGATAAAAACCTTACCCACCTGAGGTTTCAGATATCCTCAGTGCTTGATTTTTAGCTATTTTGCTTTTTGTTTAATTTATTCTCTGTTTTATTTGATTTAGAGCATAGAGCCACCTATCTCTGAATTTGAATCCTGGTTCCCGTCACATTATGGATACCTGACTTTGGAAAAGGAGCCCATCCTGAGCCTTAGCTTCTTCATATGGTACCCAGAGTCATCATGCATTTCATGAGGGAATTCATATAAAGGGCATAGCCCACTGTCTGGCATACACAGAGCAGACTCACAAATGTAACTATTATTTATTCAAAGCTGTACAACAATGTGAGGGATATAAAGACATATGACAATTCCACAAGAACAGCCACAAAGGTCAGCTTGGTGTGACTTACTCTAGAGTTCCTCATAGAAGGTCAGATCAAAGATAAGAAGATGAAAGCAGCCGGGCGGTCCCAGCACTCAGGAGGCAGAGTCAGGTGGATCTCTGTGAGTTCAAGGCCAGCCTGGTCTAAAAAGAGAGTTCCAGGATAGGCTCCAAAGCTGCACAGAGAAACCCTGTCTCAGAAAAAAAAAAGATGAAATCAGATGAGGGAGAAACAGGTTCTGAACCCATCACCATGGAATGGAGGAGCCATGTTTCATGTGGCTGTTGACTTGATAGGCAGATCGAAGCCAGGATCTGAGAATTCAGGATGAAGGAGTATAAGATGTGGGTGAGGGAACCTAGGGGTGTTTGGGAGACAGTGGAGGACCTTCCCAAAGCTTAGAAGCCAAGGCCAACCATGAACGGAGGTGGTGGGAAGAGAAGGGAATAGGCAGAGATTGGGGCCAGACAGACCCCACAAACCCCAAGGCTACTTGTTACAAGTCCACATGTACTAGGCTTGAAATAACCTTACAACAAATGAGAACAAGGTACAGGTCGGGGCTGTCATAAAAGGAGGAGGAAGGACTTAAACTCTTGGCTACAAGCAGGGTCAGCTAGTCTACAATACATCATTCCATCCTTACAGCTCCACTCAGCAAGGTATCAGGAATCATTTCTTACCAGTTCAACTTACTCTGAGATGCCCAGAAAGTCGCACTGTTCTGAGGAGCAAAAGAATTCCAAAGGACATCTGCTTGATGGAAAGCCAACCTCTTCAGCTGCTGCTCACTCCTGCTCTCACCCCCAGGAAGCTGACTCTCCAGAGTAAATAGTAAACGATTCCTGGATGGCTTATTGACATTCCACTGGCCTCAGACAGTCTATCCCCTTCTGTTTCAACTGTTTCTCCTTTGGTTCCTTCTGGGAAAGGGGTTCTCCAGGACAAGTGAGAAGTGGTATTAAGATTCTTCTTCAACTGAGCAGGATGTGGTGATACACATGGTTAATCCCAGCACTTGGGAGGCAGAGGAAGGTGGATCCCTGTGCATTTGAGGCCAGCCTAGTTCATAGTGAACTCCGGGACAGCCAGGACTACACAGAAAGACCCTGTCTCAATCCCCACCTCCTGAAAAAGGTTCTCCATCAGTCTGCTCTTTTCACCGTCTACTCCCTCACATCCCTCAGCAACAGCCCTAGGTGGAGAACACTTTAAAAATCTATTTAGCCATTAAAATAACTGTGAGCTGAGAGTCAAACCTCTGTATCTAGGTCATTGCCATGGAGCAGGAACCAGAACAGGGACAAGAAAACAGAGAGATGGATACTGAGAGAGGAAGAAAGGACACAGAAAGCGTGAAGAAGATCTAAAGATTTGTAGAGATGGGGTGGGGTGAGATGGGGGAGTGTCAAGGGCTGAGCTCTTATATGTGTGAGGTCCTGCATTCATTCAGTCGCCACCCAGCAAGCAGACAATCAGATACACAAACGGGGGCCGTGGGAAATGAGACGCAGGCCATCCAGCCTGACACAGGGGACAGAGGAGAGAGGACCCAGAGGGGCTGGAGGTGAAAACATCAGTTAGTTTTAGTGTGTCATCACTGCCTGAAATGCAGAGAACACTCCAGAAATTAAAGACCATGCCTTCTAGCCTACAGTGTGATTTTATTTACTATATTTATTTTTTTCAATTGCAAATTGGAAATAAAAGCTCGTCTTCTTTTTCCGATCAGAATGGTCCCAACCCGCATCCTGGAAGAACCCGCGGGATGATTGGAGCTGCTCTCGCCCCATCTTTGAAACCCACAACTGGAAACTTGGACTTCTTTCACGCACACAGAGATTCCTCAAGTCGGAGGGCACCTAGAAGTCGCTGAGTCTCACAATGCCAGCATTCTACAGACAAGGATAATGAAGCTTTGTTTTCTGTTCTTTTCTCCCTCCACCAAATTTGCTTGTGTACTAAGCAAGAATAATAAATAATGAGGGCGAGGAAGGAACTCTTCCGATTACCTCGGAGAGCAGGGAGCGTAAGGGCTAGATCTTCAGTCATTTTTGTGACCTGCACCCGTCATACCCCACGGCACACTGCCTCAGCAGCCCCCTCCTCCCCCGAGGGGCTGAGGACATTGGAAAGAAGCCCAGCCTTTGCTCCTGAGTAGGTTATACAATTTTATTTTATTTTTTGAAAGCAGTAAAGAACCTATCCCAGCACTTGCAGGCCAGAGGCAGGTGGATCTCTGTGAGTTCGAGGCCAGCCTGGTCTACAGATCGAGATCTAGGACAGGCACCAAAACTACACAGAGAAACCCTGTCTCCAAAAACAAAACAAAACAAGAAGAACTTATTACTATGTGATTAGTTTAACATTCTGCAATGGTTAATCTTCACTGTCAATATGAATGGGTTCAGAGTCACGTGGGAAACACATCTAGAGTGTTTCCTGAAAGGTTTTAACACCGGAGGGAAGACCTGTCTTGAGTGTGGGTGGTGCCATGCCGTGGGCTGGAAAAGGGAGGGGGTTTGCAGGGGTGCATCTCTCTTCCCTGACGGATGCGGATGCAGTGTGACCACAGCCACACAGTCACGCAGCCTCGGCTGTTCTTCATGTCCCTGCTTCCCTCTCAATGAGCTAGCTGCACCATCGCCTCATGCTGAGAGCCCAAGTCAGCCCTTCCTTCCATTGCCAAGCGATGAGGACAGTAACGACACTCTCGGGAAGCCGGCCGGGCAATGTGACTAGATATCTCCTTCTGCAACTTACTGAATTTTCAAGCTAGGAGGCAAAAGAAACCCCTTCTTTCCTTAACTTCTGCAGGTGTTTTATACACTCACCCATAGTCACCTAAACATTCTATGTGGCTTTGTAGTTCTTTATTTTTACACTGTACAGTTACACCTCTGGTTGTTTGTTTTGTTTATCTGTGGGTTTTTTGTTTGTTTGTTTGTTTTTTGTTTTGTTTTGTTCGAGACAGGGTTTCTCTTTGTAGTTTTGGAGCCTGTCCTGGATCTCACTCTATAGAGCAGGCTGGCCTCAATTCATGTAGATTCACCTGCCTCTGCCTGCCGAATGCTGGGATGAAAGATACCACCACGCCTGGCTTTTCTGGGCCATTTCTGAATCATTGTATGCTAAAGGTATGATGTCTGTGTCTCTATTATTTTTCTTGCATGAGTATGCCCATTTGCTCCAGCGCCATTTGTTGAAAAGACTGTCCATTTTCTATTGAGTTACCTTTGCGTCTTCTTTTTTTTTTTTTTTTTTTTTTTGGTTTTCCGAGACAGGGTTTCTCTGTGTAGCTTTGCGCCTTTCCTGGAACTCACTTGGTAGCCCAGGCTGGCCTCAAACTCACAGAGATCCGCCTGGCTCTGCCTCCCGAGTGCTGGGATTAAAGGCATGTGCCACCACCGCCCGGCCCTTTGCTTCTTGCTAGAGATTAGTTTCTTAAATTTGTGTGGCTTCATTTTTCTGGTGTCCCGGGGGAAGAATACCTCTCCCCTGACTCAGAAGCTGCCCTCCAGGCAGGGGCTGAGGGTGGTGCCAAGTGTGAATCTACTGTCAAGGATGTCATTGACTTCACTTTGCTTGGTTCAGAAATACTAAAAATCATATTAATTGACCCCATCCTATTTTTTTTTCTTAATAGAAAACGTTCTTCTCTCACACAATATATCCTAACCACAGTTTCCCCTCCCTCCACTCTTCCCAGTACCCATCCTCCCCAAATCCACCCCCCCCCCAACATTTCCTTTTCAGCAAAGAGCAAGCCTCCAAGAGACGGCAGCCAAACAGGACAAAACAAGATACAATAAGACAAGGCAGAAGCCCTTGTACGGAGGCTGAGTAAGGCAAACCCGGTAGGAGTAATAGAGTTCTAACGGCAGGCGAAAGAGCCAGAGACAAACCCGCGCCCCCTGTCCGTCCGGGAGTCCCATCAAAACACCGAGCTCCCAGCCATAACGTATGCAGAGGACCCGGCGCAGACCCACGCATGCCCTATGCTCACTGCTTCGGTCTCTGTGAGCCCCAAGGAGACCTGCTCAGTGGATGCAGTGGGCCAACGTGTTCTCCTGGTGGCCTCCACCCCCTCTGACTCCAATCTCTCCCCCGCCTCTTCTGCAGGGTTCCCTGAGCTCTGAGGGGAGGGACCCGATGGAGAGAGACCTCCAGTTTAGACTCTCTCCCCACATAACGTCCAGCGGTGGGTCTCTGCACCCGCTCCCATCTGCTGCCAGAGAAAGCCTCTCCGATGACCGCTGGAGAAGCCCAGGTTGGCATTCTTCATAGGAAAACACAAGACTCCCTTCTCAACACCCCTTCGCTCTTTTGATAGAGAGGGTTCTTTTGTACAAGTGTCGTGCGCAGCCAACACCGAGGACATCTTTATGCGTGCCAAGCTCTGTCCCACATAGTTCCATATCGACTTAATGTGGTCATAGAGTCCACAAGGCTGGAAGAAAACTGTTTTTATCATGGTAGGAGAAATATTCGTAGCAGCTGGCTAGTGTGAGAGAGGCAGGGGGCGGACACCAGGACCCGCGGCTAAGCTGTTTGTTTTGAGACATGATCGATCTCACTATGTAGCCCAGGCTGGTCTTGAATTCACAATCCTCCTGCCTCAGCCCCCTGAGTGTTGGGATTCTAGGTGTGCCCAGGTCCAGCTCCCAGCAAGTAGTCATGGTAGTTTGTGATGTGCTCAGTGTGCTAAAGGGCACAGTCGCCCTGATCTCTGTCCCGAGGGCCGATTCTCTGTGACAAAGGAATTGCTGTTTGTCCAGGATTTGGGTGTGTGTCCCTTATCCACTTAGGTCACATGACAGGATACTGGGGATAAAATCAATCCCAGAGTGGGTGCTTAACACTTGAAGAGGTCCAGGTGAGGTTAGAGGTCGGACTCCAGACCAGAATGGCCTATCCATGGGGCATGGTCATCAAGAATGGGACACTGGCCTTCAAAGGTTATTTGACCTGCGTGTGGTAAGAGGCAGGAAGAAGGGAGAAAAGCAACATTTATCCATGTTGCTGTAGACCCCGAGTCTTCCTGAGAACATTCTGTTTTCATGCCAGGAACCTCATTTCATCATTTTTGGAGGCTTTTTTCTCCTAAGGTCCTAGGCTTAAGAATAACCCCCAAAGAAGATTCCAGAAACATAAATGGCCTGGGGGCACGTGGCCCGATATTGCACTAAAATTTGCTCACGGTAAATAAAACCCAGCTTGGCAGCTTTAAAATGTGCTCTTTTCAAAATTGCGTTTTATTGATTTCTTTTTATTGTAGAAGCAGGTTTATTTGCTGTGGGAAAATTATAGAGGATAAATTTAAAAAAAAAAAAAAAAGGAAAAAAAAACCACACCTACATTTCCCTTCTTCAGAGAGAATCACAGCAAAGATTTTGACATCACCCCTCTCCCATGCACTTTTGTTTTTTACAGACAGGGTCCCATGTAGCCCAGGCTGGCCTCAAATGCCCTAGAAAGGCTGAACTTGAAGCCCTGATCCTCCTGTGTCCATCTTCAAGGGCTGAAATTACAGGTGTAAGCCACCTTGTCTAACCAATTTCTCCACTCTCTTAGTATAAGTTTTTTTCTCATTAAAAATGAGATTATATTTTAAAAGACATTTGTTTAGCTTAAAAAAAAATAAAACCTTTCTGTTTAACTCATTGTATTTTTTTTTTTTCAGAAAAAAATCTGAATGGCTTTTAAATATGCAAAATGACACCTGGGTATCCTTTTGTTGGGATGAGACATTGTCTCACGGTACTTATCAGGCTGCTAAACCACAATGGCCACTTGAAATATGACGAGTCTGGTACACACTGAATTACAAAGACAGTTCAAAAGTGCCCCCATAACACACAGTACATCGTCAGAAATTTCATGTTGGAATGATTGGGTTCAGTACACTATGCTCTTAAAATTAATTGGTGCTTTTTGAGTTTTAAAAATACAGCTTGTGGGCTGGAGAGATAGCTCAGTAGTTAAGAGCACCGACTGCTCTTCCAGAGGTCCTGAGTTCAATTCCCAGCAACCACATGGTGGCTCACAACCACTTGTAATGAGATCTGGTGCCCTCTTCTGGCCTGCAGGGATATGTGCAGACAGAACACTGTATACATAATAAATAAATAAATCTTAAAAAAAATACAGCTCGTAGATTTCTAGAAGACCCTTCCTAGGTTCTCCACTTCTTAGGAGCCTACGCTGTTCTTTGTCTTTGGAGACTCTGCAGCTCAGCTCAGCAATGGAAGAAATCCACTTGTGGGAAGCCTGTCTACAGGCCGGCAAGTGAGTTTTTCCTGGGAAAAAAAAGATGAAACTGACTTTGATTCCCATGGAAGAAGCCAGTCCTGCCTCTGTCAGCCAATGTTTTCCAGTATTTCCAGCTTTCTGTCCTTTGAATTTCTCTCAAATTTCTCCAATTTGTGTGAGTTACGGGTCCCCATTCAATCCATAAGTTAAATAAGTCTTTGATGTGTGTTCCTGTTATATTATGAACCAATCATGAGTCGTGATTTTGTCATTTGAAAAATGTATTTTAGCCATTGTTTTTTAATGGCTGGGTGGGGGAGGGTCTTGCCAAGGTCCCCGGTGAAGTCATGTGACAGGACCAAGTTACTGTTGCCTGAGAAGCTCCCCTGAGGGCTGCTGGCACAGCCTGTCTCTCCTTGGACTTCAGAGTGATCACCTATATTCAGTCACTTTCCTCGTTGTTCTGACCAAACACCTGGCAGGAGTGACTTCTGGGAGATTTCCTGGGGCTGATGGTTTTAAAGGCACCAGCGTCACGGTGAGGAAGGTGAGGTGGCCAGGGACAGCTGCCTCCACAGTGCTGGGATCACAAGACAGCAGCGTTTCACATCTTGATAGATCAGGAGGTATGCAACTTCAGACTGGAAGCAGAGGTAGGTGTAATCCTCCAAAGCCCGCCCCCAGTGGCCCACATCTCCCAGCTGGGGCCCATGTCCCACAGGTGTAAGAACCCCATCAGACAGGGCTTCCGGCTGGAGATCAAGCAAACACATGAGCCTGGGGGAACATGTCTAATCCAGACCGGGACACTCCCAAGCGGGAGTGGGAACCTGAGTGGTCTTTCCTTCATCAGCCTCTTTACAGGTTTTGCCTTTTGCTTCTCACGCCTGCCAGGCCGATGTTCCCCCGGTGGCAACAATTTTGACAGAAAATGTACGTTTATAGCTTGAGTGTTTGAGGATCCCCATAGATGGATGATAGAAATTGTCTTCTTCTGTTGAAAGGTGTGACAGAATTTCTTTTTGTTTATGTGGCTATCTGGGGCACGAACCAATTGAGACAACCATGCTCACTGGGAAGAAAAACAGGCCCCTGACCTCAGAACTGGCAAATTTTGTGTTTACTCATTGTTAAGTACAAACTTACTTTTTTGTGTGTGATTCTAGGGATGGAACCCAGAGACTAATGCATTGGGCTAGAGTTAGAACTCAGTGGTAGAGCACCTACTTAGTATGTGCAAGGTCCCGGGTTCGATCTCCTGTCCCACATACAATCCACCAACCAACCAACCAACCAACCAACCAACCAACCAACAAGGTAGTACCAGAGACTGGTGCATTTGAGATTAATGTTCTATGGCTAAGCTACATATCAGTCCCTACATGTACTCTTGGTCTGCCATAAAAGCTGTTCCAACTACCATATGTGTCTGTACATCTATGTGTCAGTAATGTCTATAAGCTTTTACACCAACAGCAATTGAATTCTGTAGATGTTATCTTGAATATTTTTACCATGATATTTGGGTAGTGTAAAACCTTCAGCAGAAGTCTAAGAGTTAATTAATAGCCACGGATTACTTAATACCAAATGATAAAGAACACCCACACAAAGTATCAAGGTAATTTTACAGTTAGACATTGTGCTCATTTTTTATGTTTTGTATATTATAGAGAAGGTCTGGCTTTGAGGCCTATGAGATGATGACTAGTCTACATTCTCACCTGGATTTGGAGTCACCTAGGAGACACACCTATGGCTATGTCTGTGGGGGAGTTCCCGGAGAAATTTAACTTGGGAAAGACTCAATCTGAGAAGTGGTGCCATCTAAAAGGGAAAAGAGGGGAAGCCAGATGAACACCAGGGTTGCCCTCTCTCTGCTTCCTGATGGTGAGCGTAATGACATCTGGCAGCATCCTGTTGCTATCTCTTCCCCATCAGAGTGGACCGGAACCCCTCAGACCATTGCTAAAACAAACCTTTCCTCAAGGCGCTTTTCTCAGGTATTTTACCATGGGGGAAAAGTAGCAGTCTTTTTCTATCAGTCTGTCTGCCTGTCTGTCTGTCTGCAGCAAGGTCTCACTGGAGCCCAGGATGGTCTAGAGCTTGCTGTGTGGCCAAGGATGACTGAGAACTTCTGGCCTTCCTGCTCCAGTCTCCTGAGTACTGGGATTCCTGGCACGCTCCACCACATTCGGCTGGAGGTATGTATTTCTGTCCCTTTCAAAAGGTATAAAGGGGTGTGTGCAGCCATGCAAAGTCGTGTTATGTGTCCTTCAGAAAATATGTATGTGATGGGCATGTCTTAGCTATCCAGCTGCTGATTTTCTTTGTGAAATAGAAATTACTTTGATTGTTGGCTGTCATTGATATGTGAGAACATTCTAGAGATAATAGTAAAAAAAAAAAAGTAAGACTGTGTGTGCATACTTAAAAAAGAGAGAGTAGCAGTTTTTCCTAATATGGCAATTCCCAAGCATTCTGGTCTTAGGACCCTGGGCATACATTAAAAATTATTGTGGGTACCAAACAGTTTTTGCCCCAGTGGGCTACAGTTACTAATAATCAACATACAGAAAATTAATTCAGAATTTAAAAAAAAAATTTGTTTGTGGAAATGATGAAGTCACTGCATACTAACACATTTTACGAAAAATACTATGTTTTCCACAAAAATAAGAAGTGGCATCATTTTGTACTTTCAAATCTTAATGGGCAGCTGAATAGAAGATTGCGGGATTCGCATATCTGCTTTGGCATGCAATCTCATTTCTCACACATCTTATAGTCTCATTCAATACTCAAAAGAAAATAAGAGGGGAGAATCAATGTTTTATTATGATTATGAAAATAGTTTTGACCTCATGAACTCCCCCAAGAGGATCTTGAGGGCTCCTTTGAGGACCTTTGGATGACACACATCAAGTGTCAGTTTGTTCCAGAACATGAATGACCATAATGAAGGGCAAAATTAAGGAGTGGTTTTTATTTGCTTTAATCACGGACAGCTGTGCCTGAGAAGACGCTGTATGAATATTTCCTTGGGAAAGAAGGCAGGCACTTGCCAGAAGCAGAGAGGAAAAGGAGGCAACCCCTCCTTTGGGGTTCTGAAGCCCAGGGCTCTGGAGGGAAGGAACTGGGTCATGGTCAATAGGTTCAGAAGATCATGAATGTGAGCAAGTCTTCATGCTTGGACATGAAAAAGGTTTCCAGGTGTGGTGGGGATGGGCTGCTCTTGTGGGTACCAGGGAGGGCCCCATGACCTGCCCTGGCCCCTCCCCTGCTTGTGGTGAGCACAAGAGATTACCCTGATAAAACCAGCCAACTTACAGCAGAGGTACTCCACCCCCAGAGAATCATCATTCCCTGTGATTAAGTTGTGGCCACTACTCTTACTCCAACTGAATAGCTCCTGGAATAAAAACTCAATTCTGAGGCTTGGGAGGTGGCTCGCTTGGTCAAGCATCTACTGTGCAAGCCTGGGGACCTGGGCTTGGCTCTCCAGCACCCGTGTAGAAAGTCTGGTAGAGTAGTGTGAGTCTACCACCTCGTGGAGCTCGACTCTCTGTGAGGGATCTTGAGTGAGAGCCTGGGAAGCCACGTTGGGTGTGGGAAGCGAGGGGAAGGTCTTCTAGCTGCAGCTCAGAATTGGAAGGCAACAGGGAAGAACACTGAACTGGTCAAGCCCCTAACAGCACCCCAATGAGACGATATCCAGCCCAAGGAGGGCCTTCATGGGCTCAGCCTACGCCTAGAGGGAGAGCCACCCAGCCACCCAGCCTGCCCAGGCCCTTCGCTCCGAAGACAAAGGCTTTGTTTATTTGCTGAAGCGCTTGGGATTTTCAAGCACATGACTCCCTGCCTCCCGTTGGCATGCCATTGTGTCACAGGCTGTCTGTCCCCTTGCAGGTGATCCCTGACTGGGGCATCACTGCCTTTCCTGCTCCAGAGAGATGTCCAAGGCCGAGGAACTCATGTATGGGTCAGGGTAGGTGGGACTGGGTATATCTTGTGTTATCAATTTGGCCGCCACCTGATGCCAGTACTATGCTGGGTGTTTTGTCAACATTGAAGTTCAGCTGTGCATTTCGGCTCTTCCCACTGAGACTGGCGGGCTAGAGTCTTGGTCAGTCACAGAGAAGGAGGCCACTAGTGTCCCAAAGTTCAGCAAGGGAAAGGGAAGGCCACCCAGGGAAGATGGCTTTTCTTATGATGTTCCCTGTAGGGGACTTGGGTGGGACGCGGCTGACTGTGGTACTCAGGTTGGGAGGATGGGTTTGTATCTGGAGGGCAGAATTGAGAAGTGGGCCTGTTAGTATCTAAGGGTCTGGATCAGGTTTGTTTCCACTAATTCAAGGATCAAAGGGCAGGAGAAAGCTCAATACTTTGGGCAGCAGGGAACGTCTCAGAAACGGCAGATGGATGGAACAAGAGGGAAGAAGTTATTAAAGGTGGAGAAGCCAGGGGCTGGAGAGATGGCTCAGTGGTTAAGAGCATAGGCTGCTCTTCCAGAGGACCCAAGTTCAATTCCCAGACCCCATGTGGCAGCTCACAACTGCCTATAAATCCAGTTCCAGGGGATCTGACACCTTCACACAGATATATATGCAGGCAAAACATCAATGTACATAAAATAAGAATAAAAATTATTTAAAAAAATAAAATATTTTTTAAAAAGGTGGAGAAGCATACAGACATACTGACCAAGGCACACAGAAAGACCCCTATGCACAGCCAAAGCCCTGTCTCTCCTAGAGGACTAAAGGACTTAAGGGTCTTTGGTGGCTGGGAATGAATCCTATCTCAATTTAAGGTCGGTCAGTTTATACCATTGGTTCTCAACCTGTGGGTCATGACCCCTTGGTTGGTCACCTAAGACCATTGGAAAACACAGATATTTACATTATGATTTATAACAGTAGCAAAATTACAGTTATGAGGTAGCAACAAAAATAATTTTATGGTTGGGGGGTCACTACAACCTGAGGAACTGTATGAAAGGGTCGTAGCAGTAGAAAGGTTGAAAACCATTGATTTAGACAAAGAAAGGGTAGATGATAAGCCTGCATCTTGGGATAAACAGTCCAGATTCTACCCTCAGCTTATTTGGCTAGCTGGACTGATTAGCCAGAAAGCAGCAGCCAATGGCCCTGTTGATAGAAAACAAAGCCCCCCACACCCCCAAGCCTTTGTCTCAGATAGGGAGAGAGAAAAAGCTGGAAGCTTGCCATCATTTATCTATCTGTGGCCTCTTTCCCTTTGTCTGTCTGTTGGGGATCTGTCTAACCCCTAGTCCTTCGTGCCCTTTGGTCCTCCTTAAAAGGAATCAATGCCACCAGTGTGTGCAAAAGTCTTGGAGACCCAGAGCTGGGGCCTCCAAGCAGGCAGGGAGTGAGTGGCTCAGTCCTGTGGAATGAGAAGAAACGAGAGCTGGCCAGGAGAGCCGGGCAGAATCAGGCTTCTGTGACCTGCCTGTATGTGAGGACCTTCCTGGAGAGGAGCCCAGGGCAGCTGAGGATCCCGGCACTCTGGGCGGAAGGCAAGGAGGAAACTTCCGGGGAAGCTCCGGGATGGAGACTGGCCTGAGGAGAAGGCAGAGAACGGGGTTTGGAAACTAAAAACACCACACCAAAACGACACCGGAAGTTGAGCATCCCACGGGACTGTGAAATGAGGCAACTGAGAATTTGAAATCCAAATCTGGGAGGTCCCAAGAGCCAGCGGGGTGGTGTTGGGGTCCATCTCCTGGGGCCCTTTGCGTACCCTGGTTTTCCTTCGGGTTGGACAGGACCACCACCATCTTGAAACAGTGTCATGACCCAGAAGCCCGAAGAGATCGGGGCTATTTGCATTTCCCTGTGGAGAGCCTGTAGGGATGCTCAGCAGGCCTTGGTCCTCTCAAGTCTACTCCCTTCCTGAGATCCCAACAGCCACAACACAAAAGGGGAACAATTGGCTTTACAGCGGTGTGGCTGGGCAGGCTCCTCCTGGAACTCCAATACCCAGCTTGGTTCCCCAAGCCGGACTTGGAAGGAATCGTTTTTTTTTTTTTTTTTTTTTTTTTTTTGGTCTACCATTGCCCTCTCTACCTGGGATGAACAGATATTTCTTTACACTTCTCCAGGAAAGTGACGCAACTCCTCGGGAGAAGATAGATGTGAAGTATATAGGGACAAGAAGGACACTTGGGGAATGCCTGGTGTCCCGGTTGAGAGAACTGCCGGGAAGCTGGGCTAGGGGAGCCAATCTCACGGGCGGCACGGGTAGAGAAGCACAGCGCTTGCAGCCCGTGTTGGGTGATTTTCACTTAGATCAGGGGGTCTCTAGGGAGTAAAGGCAGGAAGGGTGGAGGTTAATGCAGGGGAAGCATGTTGGGACAGGAGGGGACTGACAGGGCCGTGCGTATGGATGAGGAGAAGAGTCCTTGCAGGAAGCCAGAAGGCAAAGACAGGTTAGGTCGAGGGGTGCGTGTGCATGTGCGTGTGCGTGTACATGTGCGTGCGCACGCGCGTGCATGTAGGAGAGTCCTGTAGGAGCAAATGAGGGGAAGGTGTTGGGAACACAGAAATACTAGGTGTCTTAGGGTTTCTAGTGCTGAGACCAAACACCGTGACCAAAAAGCAAGTTGGTAGGAAAAGGGCTTATTTGGCTTGCACGTCAGCATTGCTGTTCATCACTGAAGGAAGGCAGGACAGGAACTCAAACAGGGCAGGATCCCAGAGGCAGGAGCTGATGCAGAGGCCATGGAGAGGTGCTGCTTACTGGCTTGCTCAGCCTGCTGTCTTAAAGAACCCATGACCAGCAACCCAGGGATGGCACCACCCACCATGGCCTGGGCCCTCCCCCATTGATCACTAATTGAGAGAATGCCTTACAGCTGGATCTCCAGGAGGCATCTCCTCAGCTGAGGCTCCTTCCTCTGATGACTCCAGCTTGTGTCAAGTTGACACACAAAATCACCCAGGACACTGGATATCTTAAGGAGGAGGAAATAGTCACATGGATGGTGCTTAGGGATCACCTCCCAGTCTTGTTCTGGCCTTCAGGAACTGGCTCTGTCTGTGACCTTTGTGGCATGATGCTGAGCTGTAATAATAGCAGCAACAAGCTGGGATGGTTGATGGCTTCCCTGGAACAGGCCCACGAGCTCTCTGCTTTACCCTTCTGGAAAATGGGGCCGGTCTTCCTTGCCCATTTCCCTAGGGTGTCACTGAGGACATGTGCGAAAACCTTTCTGGAAACCAGAGAGAATTGTCACCTCTTGGCAATTTATTACGATACTGAAGGTTGTAGGTGAACTGGAATTTTCCTCAGTGGCTTCTTCTCAGAAGTTGAGAAAAAAAAAACAAAAAAACAAAAAAACTTACTTTGAAGTGCTTTGATCTGCTTGGCAGGATGGCACCAAGTAAATTCAAGATGTCACAGCGCGTTAGTCTCCCTGCTTTGCTACTCAGGGTGACCAATCCTGCTCAATAGTTAGTGACAACCATTTGGAAGTGTTTAAAACCCCTGAGCCTGGCCTCCTTATTGTCCCATGCTTTCCCCTCATATGTGGTCCTGAAACCAGGTTCCCTATGACAGGGATTTGAAGCAGAAACCCTGTTTATGTTACCATTGCTATTTGCTCTGTTCCAGACTGTCCTCTCCTGGTATGTATGTATGTATGTATGTATGTATGTATGTATGTATGTTTATTTGTGTGTGTGTGTGTGTGTGTGTGTGTGTGTGTGTGTGTAGGGGTGCACGCGCTATAGTGTGTGGAAGTCAGGAGGTGACTCGTGGGAGTCTGGATCTTGCATCCCGCCATGTGCAAGCTGAGGACCGAACCCAGGTTCTCAGACTCCGCGGCGAGCACCTTTACCAGAGCAGCCGCCACACTAGCCGCGTCCTGGTAATGACGGCTGCACCTTGGATCTACTTGAATTAGCCCGAGATAACTAACCTCTGTCTCTGCGAATGCTGGTACCACACAGCAGTGAGGACGGAAGCAGCCACCATTCCCTCGGCTCACCAGGCGCTTTCTCATCCACAGCTCCAGCAGGGAGGGTCTGTCATCATTAAGGAATGGAGCACCCTGGCCAGGGTCATGGGGCTACAAACTCAGGGCTCCATCCCATCGTTGTCACCGACATGCTTCATTATTTCCTGGGGAGAGCACGGCTCTGGACACCCTCTCACAGCCATCACTGGGAAGAAAGGGTTATCAGCCCACATGAAAGTTCTGGAAAGACAGAGGGATCTGAGTTAATGTGCTCTGCCTCTAGGCCTCCTCATGGCTCTTATTAACTAATAGCTGCTGTCAGCGTGATGGTCTACCGGGTTTATTTTCTCCCATCACCCATGCCCCGATGCTGTTTCCCTTTCTTTGAATTTTTAGATTAGAATTTTTTAAAAATTAAAGTACAAAAATGGAGCTTCCAGAGGACGCTTTCGCACTACGCTTTGTTCATATTTGCCTCCCCAGCCTTCTCCTGTCTCTCTTCTCCCCACGGTGTGGCTTCTGTCACCGTGGAGTTAGGGTCGCGCAGTGGCATTTCGGGTCTCTTGTCTCACCACAGGGTCTACATTCCCTTACTGGACGCAGAATCCTTCCTCTGCAGATTCCAGCAGGACAACCCTCTACCCCCAGGGGCTCCGGGTCCAGCCTTCTTGCTGGTGTCTTCTCTTGCATGGACGTGCGGTTGATGTCTCGGGGCTGTTGGGGTGATGCTTCGTTTTCTCTTTCTTTCCTCCATACAGGTGCTCTGGGAGGGCCCAGGGTCCGCTTCTGTGGGCACACCTGTGTTCTGTGGGCACACCTGTTCTGTGTGGCTTCTGTGGCTGCCTCTACACGGTGGAGGTTCGGGTGGTGGTGAGAGCCGTGTTGTCCCCTGAGGCTGCCGTAATGAAGGACTGCAGAACTATCATTCTGCCATCATGAAGAAGTCCAGGGCTAGAGGCTGCAAGCCTGAGGTCAAGGACTTCTCAGGGCTGATATCTTCTTGATTTGCAGATGGCCATCTTTGCCCCAAGACATCACATGGTTTCCCTCTGTCTCAGAATACCCTTCCTCTCCTTGGAAACATGTCACCATCCATGGCCATTAGGGAAATCATAAGCAAGGCTATATGGAATTTTTGGCTCTAGTTAGAATGGCTATTGTCAAGGAAACACACAGACAAACTGACAGATACACACACACAACACACACACACACACATGAATAGATAGACAGAGACAGAGATACAGATAGACACAGACACACACACACAGACACAGACATGGACACACATACAGACATATCACTAACTTACAAACATACAGACAAACAGACACATACACACACATGCTAGAGAGGAAGCAGGGGCTGATGAAGAGGAATCCTTACACTCTCTAAGTGGAAATGTAAATTAATGCAGTCACTATGGAAATGGAGGGTCCTCCAAAAAAACTACACTAAAAATAGACCTACCATATGGTCCGACTACAGTCCTCGAGAATGTACTAAGTAGGACCCTAAGTCAGCACGCCAGTGACACTTGCACATCCGTGTTTACTGCTGCGCTGATCACATGGCCACATCCTAGAATCCATCTGTCAGTCCGAGAACAGATGAACAGACACAAAATGCACTAACATACAAAAGGATTTTTATCCAGCTATAAAGGAAGGTAAAATGATGCAGTTTCCAGGAAGTGACATACAACTGGAGACTATCATGTTCAGCAAAAGAAGCCAGACTCAGAAATACAAACACTGTATGTTTTCTTTTAGGCATGTATTTTAAAAGACATAAAAGCTCCAGGAGACTAATTGAGATGAGCAAGAGGGGGCGGGGGACAAGCGTAGATCATAGGGCAAATACAATCAAATTACATTATACACATGTGCAAAAATCTCATAATAAAATATATTAGTATATGCACTTATAAGTTAATTATGCATCAATTAATAATATGCATTAATTAATCCTCATTATAATGACATCAATCCCATTGGGTTGGGACCACTCTAATGGCCTCATTTTACCTCAATTGATTTAAAGACTCTGTGCCCAAGTACAGACACACTCTGAAGGTACTGGCGATTAGGCCTTCAACATCATGGATTTTTAGGGAACAATTTGACCCATAACAAGGGCCAACAGGATATTTTAGAGGTATCCCCCAAGCTAGTCTAATTGGTTCTCTGTAACGACAATAGGTTTCTCTGCTGACGCAGTAAGCCAGATCAAGCCAAACTGAAAAAGTAAAAGAACAGGTTTATTTGAGCAAAGAAACTCCCCCAGTGAGTTCTCCAGCCCCAGAAATCCAGGCAGGAGAAGTCACATGGCCAAACTAAAGCAGAGAGCTTATATACCCTGTCGGTGAGGGGTGATGACGTGTCCTCCACAAGCTGGGTTTGTGCCCAAGTGTGGTCAAAAGCTGGCCGCTTTAGGCGGGGTCTTGGGCTAATGGCTACTTTAGGGTAGGAGCTGCCGTAGCTACCAAAAATGGGGAACTGGGCTTTTGGGTGCCTTTTCTTTGTTGGAGATTCTCTGAAAGGGTGGGATTTGGAGAGAAAGGAATGGAGCTTTCCGGATCAAGCAGGAGTGAGCTGGAGGTTGCAGCTGAACAGTCGTCTACCTCAGGGCAGTGGCCAAGGACAGGCACAGGCAAGGTCCCCAGCATCCTCCATATCTTCTAGGACTTACCTTTGGTGGTCCCAAGGGCTTTGGTCCTTCTTGTCCTCCCAGGAGACAGGAGTTGAGCGCCGATGCCACATCCTTAAAGGCCACAAGAGTGATTAAGGAAAGACTTGGTGGCAGGAGGCTCCACGACAGAGGTCTGAGGGAGTGTGCTGGCTAGTTTTATGCCAACTTGACGCACTGGAGAGATGGGAGGCTTAACTGAGAAAATGCCCCAATAACGTCAAGCTGTAGGCAAGCCTGTAAGGCATTTTCTTAATTAATGATTGACATGTTAAGGCTCAGCCCATTGTGGGTGGGGCCACCCCAGGCAGGTGGGTCTTGAATTCTATAAGAAAGCAGGCTGAGCAAGCCTGAGGGAGCAAGCCAGTACGCAGCACCCCTCCATGGCCTCTGCATCAGCTCCTGTCTCCAGGTTCCTGTCCTGTTTGAGTTCCTGTCCTGACTTCCTTCAGTGACGGACTATGGATGTGGAAGCATAAACCTTTTCCTCTCCAACTTGCTTTTGGTCATGGTGTTTCATCACAGCAATAGCAACCGTAACTAAGGTAGGGAGGGACTTCGTCTAGGCCTGGTGCCTTCCCTTCTCTTTCCAGCCACTTTGAATAGCATGATATTGAAGGTCTCACAGGGTTCTCTCTGTTTTTATAGGGATGCCTGTCATGTCAGAGAGGTGTGAGGTCTGGTCTGTAGTCTCAATGGGGTAGAAACAGTTGATGAATAGACGACCTTGGGAGGTAATGAGCCAGCTCCCAGTCAGTAGAGGATCCAAGCAGAGGCCAGACAAGCTACAGGACAGAAGGCGGCTTGGGGACAGGTGTTTGTCTAGACACACTGAGAGTTTCCCCAAGCTTGGGTATTTAATCATTTCTTTATTATTAGTGTGTAGAGCGGGCGAGAGAGGGTAGGTGCCTGTGCCGCAGTTATGTGTGTAGAGATCAGAAGACAATTTTGTGGAGTCAGTTCTCTTCCTCCAACTTTATGCGGGTTCTGGGGACAAAGCCAGGTCATCAAGATGGCAACTGAAGTGCCTTTAGCATCAGGGCCAGCTTGCTCGCCCCCAGACTAAGAGTCTTGGAATGCATGCTCGAAGAGAGCAGGTTTTAATTCAAAGCACTAGCTGCACCGTCTCTTGAGTTTTGTGGTGGGATCTGGCTCCAGGTTGATGCTAGCTCCTCCCTGTTCCTTGCTGTAGTTTCCATGGAAAGTTGCAAGTAAGCACCTGTCATCAAAAGACATGTTTTCAAATCTCTGGTGTATCTATGTGTGATCCAACACAGCACAGAATGAGTCCCTCCCTCCCTCTTTCCCTTCCTCCCTCCCTCCCTCCGTTTTCTTTCCCTCCCTCCCTCCCCCTCCCTCTGTATCTGTCTGCATATGCACTTCCTTGGCTGTCCAGTCTGCTTCCTCTTCTGACATTCCTTGCAATGAGGAACAACACTCAGTAGCAATTCTTCCTTCTGTGCTGTTTATCGGGGACCCTCTGTGTGTGGCTCTCTGTAATTGATGGCTTGTTTTTATGTTTATTAATCCATAAACATGGCAGTCTCTTTAGTAGAGAAATTTTACGTATTGGTGAATATGATCAATGGTCACTTTTATGGGTTAATTCTTTAAAAATCAGAAACACAAGGGGTGTGGTGGCCTTTAATCCCAGCACTCTAGAGGTAGAGAGAGGTGGATGTCTGTGAGTTTGAGGCACATAGTGAGTTCCAAGCCATCTAGGGTTAGAGTGAGACACTGTCTAAAATAATAATAATAGCCGGGCGGTGGTGGCACACGCCTTTAATCCCAGCACTCGGGAGGCAGAGCCAGGCAGATCTCTGTGAGTTCGAGGCCAGCCTGGGCTACCAAGTGAGCTCCAGGAAAGGTGCAAAGCTACGCAGAGAAACCCTGTCTCGAAAAACCAAAAAAAAATAATAAAATAATAATAATAATAGGTTCTGCCTTGTGCTTTACATTGTGTGGTGTCTTATGCAGTCTGTTGCTGGAATAATAGCTTATCCAAATTAAAACATACAGATACCATGTTCTCTCTCTCCCGAAACTCTCAGTGATTTTGTCATTTCAGCATGTCACGTGGCTGAACGAACTACACAGGAGGTGATGGGCCATGAGGCTCATTTTCAGTAGTCACTGTTTTCCTCTCATGACCTTGACTTTGTATCTGCTCAGCTAGCTGTCAAGGGTTGCTGATGCTCATTATAGCCAAACAACCACGGACGGTCCTGCCATCTAGGCGTGAGTTCTAGTGTGCACAATTGCCTCTTGTGTCCCCCCCCCCCGTCTGTCCCCCCCCTCCCCGCGCACACTTTTACTGTTTCCTGGTGTCTAGGGTGCCCCCATGTGTCTCCACCAATGCAGTCTTCATATTCTTCCACATCTACGGCTTCTTTCATTTTCCGCTCCACGCAGTACCGAGTAATCTTGAGTTTTATACGGTCCTTGCTTCCCAGTGTATCCTCCAACAGCTTCTTCGGTCACTCCCGAAACACCTTGCTATGAGAAGTGTCTACCCATCTCTCAATTCCTTCTTCTTCAATGACAGTTTCCACTCCATCGATCCACACTTGTAGCATGGCACATCTTTGGTCACCAACAGTTTTCTGCACGCTGGTAACCATGCCTGCGCTAACATTCCTTCCCCTGTAGCTCATTGCCGGGTTGGTCAGTGAGAGACCAAGTGGCCTCCAGCTGTCACAGACCCCTCTGGAGTGACTGCACCTTTTTCCTTATAATTTTGATTTCTCGGGGTCAAGTACTTTGCCTTCCCTTTCATTATGTTAATCAGATTCTACATCCTGGGGTCAAAGCAGTTGCCCACCCCATGGTGGTGTAGAGAGAGAAGCAGAGACAGGGGCTTGGGAGAAAAAAAAAACAACCAAAAAACACAACTGATTCACATCAGCATTGATTGGCTTGTTTAACCATGGGAGCAAGAAGCTCAGTGATGTTTGAGGCCTAAGTAAGTGCAGATCTCCAGCTACTTAAAAACTGGGCATGGTGGTGCACATTTATAACCCCGGTGTGGGGGGCAGAGACAGGCAGACCTGAGCCTCACTGACCAGCCAATCTAACAGAAATGAAGAGCTTCAGTGAAAGACCCTGTCCCCAAATACATCATAATACCACCTGCTGGGGGGATCCATAGAGGAAGATGTCTCAGTGTCAGTCACTGGATTTCCCTGGCCCACAGCGGCAGGCATACCTGCATATGCATGTACACACACACACACACACACACACACACACACACACACACACACGAAAGAACAAATGAATAAATGAAAGAAAGGAGAAAAAGAAAGGAGGAAAGGAAGGAAGGAAGGAAGGAAGGAAGGAAGGAAGGAAGGAAGGAAGGAAGGAAGGAAGGAAGGAAGGAAACACATTAAGTATTTTTGGTGCCAACTCTTATCTCTAATCCCCTTACTTTGGGTTCTAGATATTCCGACTGTGAAATGAACCTGCATGGATCAGACCTCTGGGACTAAAGGATTCCTAAAATGACAGATGGATGAAACTCAGACTCTAATGCATATAGGATAACATGCATTCCAGCCACAAACCATCCATCCATCCATCCATCCATCCATCCATCCATCCATCATCCATCCAACCCTCATCCACCCATCTATCCATCATCTACTCATCATCCATCCATCCATCCATCCATCTGCTCATTTGTTCATTCCGTGTTTATTCTAAGAGACCTGGGCTAGGAACTGGGAAGACAAACACACATGTGGAGGCTCTGTGTTGCAAAAGCCTGGGGTCAAGCCAACTGTAGTGAAAAGACTTCTCCTTTCCTTGGCCCTGTCTTCATTCTTAACAAAGAGCGTGTGTAGGATAGACTTGAAGGATCATCTAGTATAAAGCTTCCCTACCCTCCCCTCCCCTCTCATCCCCCCCTCCCCACAAAACAGGGTTTCTCTGTGTAGCTTTGGAGCCTGTCCTGGAACTCGCTCTGTAGACCAGGCTGGCCTCAAACTCACAGAGATTCGCCTGCCTCTGCCTCCTGAGTGCTGGGATTAAAGGAAGGCGCCACCACCACCCAGCTATAATTCTAAAATCTTACGTTTACTGAATTTAGACTCTAGGGTGTGGTTGCTCAGCTCTTCCGAGAAGAATGGCTCCTTTGTCACATAACTGTGACTGGCTTCATTTAGGACCTTAAAATGAATTGTAGTAAGGGCTTCTCGGGGTTAGTACTCCATATCTGGGCTATTGGTATCTGCCCTGTGAAGCCACAGGCACATCCGGTTTGTCAGCAGCTGTTCCTTTGGTCCTCAGCCAAGCCTATCCCATCCTGATCATGAGGTGCGTGGCGCCCTCTGCTGGCTGAAGGCTCAGGATTCATGCGTTTACTCCCCGGGTGCTGTCCCCGACCCCTCCCAACATACCGTGAGTAGTGGTTTGGCTCCTGACTGGTTTTTCTCCAGGAAACTGTTATATGGTAGGGAATGTAACACCTGTGGTTTGCTGATCTTCAAGGATAACTACCCTGTCAGAACCTGGTCTTCTTACAGGCCTGAGCTCCCTAAGGTGACCTGCTTTGACTTGCAGTTTGCAGTACTCATTGAGGTAATCTTGTAGGATGCAGGAGGTTTGCTTTATTTCTTAGTCTTGGGGGATTCATGAGGAGGCAGCCTACCATAGAGGCCAAGACATTTGTACAGCCTGTGGTGGTTAGTGTTAAATGTCACCTTGGTAGGATTTGGCTGGGCCTCTGAGAATGTCTGTAGGGGATTGTCTTGACTGCATTTATTGAGGTATGAAGACCCGCCCACTACGGGGGGCAGCATTCCCTAGCTGGGATCTTGGGCTGCATAAGTGAAGAAAGGGAACTGAGCAGTATGCATTCAGTGCTGTCTTCTGACTGTGGATAAGATGTGACCGGCTGCTTCAAGGCCCTGCTGCCTTGACAGGCTTGAACTACAAACTAAAATAGCTCCTTCCTTCCTTCCTTCCTTCCTTCCTTCCTTCCTTCCTTCCTTCCTTCCTTCCTTCCTTCCTTCCTCCCTCCCTCCCTCCCTCCCTCCCTCCCTCCCTCCCTCCCTCCCTCTCTCTCTCTCTCTCTCTCTCTCTCTCTCTCTCTCTTAATTTTCAAGACAGGATTTCTCTGTGTAGCTTTGTGCCTTTCCTGGATCATGCTCTGTAGACCAGGCTGGCCTTGAACTCACAGAGATCCACCTGGCTCTGCCTCCCGAGTGCTGGGATTAAAGGCGTGCACCACTACCGCCTAGCTAGCTCCTTCCTTTCTTAAACTGCTTTTAAGGTGTTTTATCACACCAACAGGAAAAGGCAAGACACAGCCCCTTGCAGGCAGGTCTTCTTCGTAGGCTGTGGCACTAAGCCAGCTTCAGAAGAAGAACCCACCTATCTCCTATGAGCGTCACAGATATCCTCCACCTCAGCCTTGTCCCACTGAATTGAAGTGCCTCTTGTCCCTGACTTCCTCTACTTGGCTGAAGCTGTCAAAGGGGGCACAATGTGTGTCTTTGGAAAGTGCAAACCTTCCTCCCTGGGCTCAGCATGGGGTACCTGGTGAGCCTGATGCACCTCAGCAACACCAGACATCTTTGGGACGAGTCATGAGTTCTGTACCTGTGGGTGTTACCATACTTGCAGACTTCCCTGGTGGTTTCAGAACGCTGCAGAATTCAAAGACTGGGAAATGCCCTCCTCAAGGACCACGCTGAGGCAAAGAGGCTGGCCTGCAAACACAATTCTGAAGGAAAAAACCCATCAATTTATTCCTGGGACATCTGCTGAACATTTTCTGGTCCATCACAGAAAGGTGCAGATTATAGCCCATGGATGGCTTCATGTCACCCAAGAGCTCTGCTCTCCAGGAACAATAATGTCACCTGGGAAATCCCTGCCTTTTGAGTTTAACTCTGGAAATGAAGTCAAGATGCTAGATAGGCATGGCAACAGTGTAGTCAGAGTCAGAACTGAGCTCCTTACTTTCCCAGCCATGTCTGTCTGGTCCCTTTGTAAAGGTACAAAGAGCCCCAGCCCTGGGACAGCTCCTGTGAGGGCCTGCCAGGAAAGGGGAGAAGAAATGGGGTCTCCAGACACTAAAGACTTTGACCCAGGTTGTTCTCTGTTGTCTCCCAGCATCTTCTCCCCCATCCTGCCTTCCAGCCCATGTCAGTCTGTCCTTACCCAGGGTACACAGTGTCTGGCAGAGGGAGGATGTGTGTCTATATAGGTACATGAAAGCATATATATATATATATATATATATATATATATATATATATATACACACATATACACACACACACATATACATACATACATACATACATGGAAAAAAACTAAGGAAAAAAATAACTACCCAGAACCTTCACCAGAGAGAACATCTCCCCACCCACCCAGAGTCAGGTTAAATCTCCAGATTAATTTTCCCAAATAGCATATAGCAAGGAGTCATGAAATACCACAGCATTTGAGTAGTTTCCATCAGTTGCCAATGCTTTCTTTTTGTTTGTTTGTTTTTCAAGACAGGGTTTCTCTTTGTAGCTTTGGTGCCTGTCCTGGATCTCACTCTGTAGACCAGGCTGGCCTTGAACTCACAGAGATCCGCCTGGCTCTGCCTCCCGAATGCTGGGATTAAAGGCGTGTGCCACCACCGCCTGGCCGCCAATGCCTTTTAAATTGGAAGTTCGTCTTCCCTTATTTCCAGTTAAGCCATAGACATCTCTTCTGGGTTTAGAGAGCTCTTGTACATACACTACCAGTCCCCAAATCACCTCTCACAGACTTAGGAACCAGACTTTGACATGTTCCTGTCAATGTATTTCCCCATAAAATTTATAGTGCTTTAAACTTTTTATTTACTTCGTTTTATGTGTATGGGTGTTTTGCCTGAATATAATGCACACCTGGGTACCTCCTGTATGCCTGATGCCTGCAGAGGCCAGAAGGAACCAGATCTTTTGGAACTGGAGTTACAGATGGTTGTGAGCTGTCATGTAAGTTCTGGTAATGGAACTGGGCCCTCTGCAAGAGCAGCCAGTGCTCTTAAGCACGAAGCATCTGTTTAGCCTGGGTCCTTTTTAGATAAGGCCTCATGTGTTCCAGGCTGGCCTCAGACTCACTACTTAGCCAAGGATGACCTTGAACTTCTGATCCTCTGGCCTTTACTTCCTGAGCTCTGTAATCACAGATGTGTGCCACCAACCCCATTTATGTGGTGCTGGGGATTGAACCAGGCAAGGACTCTGAGCTACATCCCCAGCCCACAACCTACTTTAAAAAGAAAAGTGGTAAGTCAACCACCCCTTAATCTTGACCATGATAATCCATCAATTGAGGACGTGTTTTCTCTCCTTAGTTAAAGGGAGTTGACATTCAATAGTTTTCTGGGATCTCAGGGAGCATGGACATACTTCACACTGTGCATACTAAACGTCAAGACAGCTTTCTAAAACTTGATCCTGTGGGTAAATACAGAGTCTTCCAACACTAAGTAAGGCTTGGGAACAAAGGCTAGGTTAACAGAAGACATTTACATTTACTAGAGGATTGGGTTAAATGACTTCAGATATCTTTGGACCCTGAAAGCTGTGATGGATCTGGGCTAAACGTAAGGTATAGGGAACAAAGACAGCTGAGGGACCTCCTAAAAGGACCTTTTAGCTCAAAGGAAAAAAAAAAAAAAAAAACGTGAGACATAGTGACTTACTTGGATTTAGCGTAACCCTGGGGAGTGCCTTGGCCTTTTCTTTCAGCACTTGGAGACTCTCTGCCTCTCACACCACCCAAAGGTGGAGCCTTGGATACCCTTTGGTTTTTCTCCCCCAGAGAACGCCACTACCTCGAGGATGGAAAGTCAATCTTGCCTCCCAGGACCACGGCCCTGGAAAATTCCACAACTGTGCACACCTAAAGCTCTGTTCTCATAGCCCATGCAAAAGCCCAGAGCTGCAGACACTGCACTCAAGCCCAGCCAAGGAGTCCGAGGTACATGGGGATAAATGGGAATGATTGTTTTCTTTGTCAAAAAGCAATCAATCTTTAAGTGGTGTTGGGAAGGTGCTGGCTTGGGCCGGGAAGAAGACAGGAACTTGGGAGCCCACTGGATGGGGTGAGTTAAGCCAAGTAGACTGGAGTCAGGAGGGAGGCTGGGAGATGCCAAGGTAGTCAAGATTGCGTCTTGAATCCAATCCCAGGGACATGGATTTAAAGGTTGCGGCAATAACCGAGGTTGCAGAAATAACTTTAAATCGATCCTGGAAACAATTAGGAATCAACTTCTTCCCTTGGGTATCATGTGGGACAGCAATATTGGCCCAGTGTGGGTGGGGGAGGGGAGAGAAACCCTTGGTAAAACACTCTGCTGCCCGGCTGCTGGGCTCCAGATCTGTCTCCAGTAAATGATGTGCTGTCTGTCATCATGAACACACATGGGGGGGCTAAAGACCATTATCACTGGAAAGACGGACCCATCACTACTCTCACCCAAGTAGAGGGATGTCCTATGGGATGGAGAATTGAGGCAGCTATTCCACAAATGCATGCCATGTGAGCTTTGAACATATAAAAATGTCTACAGAAAAGAATTGCAATATTTAAGCTGGGCATAGTGGTGCAAACCTTTAATCCCAACACTTGGGAGACGGAGGCAGGAATATCTATAAGTCTGAGGCCAGCCTGGTCTACATAGTGAGCTCTAGGACAGCAAGAGCTATATAGTGAGACCCTGTCTCAAAAAACAACAAAACAAACAAACAAACTCCCCCAAATGCAGTATTTATCCAGAATATGAGGTTTGAGACAAAATAGGTCATCTAATTCTAGAGTGGGGGTTTATAACTGTCCACGGATGGTGGACCTTAAGGTTTAATTTTAGCTATGGCTCATCTCTCAAAAGTGCATGAAATATGTATTCATAGAGTTATGTGGAAATTCAAAATATATTTTTGAATTGAAATGGTTTCTTTACAATATTTATAAAACATTTACAAATAACTGCACTCATAAATTTTTAAGCAGAATAAACGTCCAACATTTATAATAACTTTAAACACGAATCTCCCTAAGCGTCCAATACAATTTTGGCTATATCCATGCAATGGAATATTTTGTATTTGTCTCTTGGCGCCTACAGGGAATTGGTTTCAAGATCTCATGTGGATGGATACTCAAGTCCCTTATATAAAAAGGCATTGTAGTTTGGCCTGACGTGGTGAATGCCTGCTTGGGAAGCTGAGGCAGGAGGCTAGCCTGATCTACAGGAGAAAGAACTAATTTTTGTTTGTTTGTTTGTTTGTTTAAAGCAGAGTATTTGCGAATAACCCACATACACCTCTTCATATACACAACCTCATCTCAGTGCCACTTTAATGCATAACACAATGTAAAATGGTCGTTACACTTGTTTGGGAGACTAAGTCACAGGAAAAAAAATCTGTATATGTTCAGCACAGATGCCATTTCCCCCCAGATTTTTCTTATCCAGATTGTTTGAAACCAAGGAAGCAGAACTCATAAAGAGGGTTGTCTACACAGCCACAAGAATTGACTGCATGAAAAAATACAGATCTCACAAATGGAGGGGACTCAGGAGAATATGTCCTCTACCATTTCTTCTAACAACACCCTGCACTGATCTGTAAGTCAGGATTATCACCCTTGCCAAGTAAGCATCTACAGAGTGGGGCCCAGGGCAGGCTTCTGGGAAGCTGGAAATGTCTGATTCTCAATCCAAGCACTGTTATACTGGTGTTTCAGAGCTGTGAAGTTGTGATTTGTGATTGTCTTTCAAAGGTATGCAAATACTTCAATTAAAAAAATTAATGAGGAGCTGGGGAGAGGGCTCAGCGGTTAAAGTACCTGCCATGTGAATATGAGGACCCAAGTTCGGATCCCTGACAGTCAAGTAAAAAGCTGGGTGTAGTTGGAGTTTTCTCCAGTCCTGCTCGGGCCCACAGCCGCTCAGACCCAAGTAAACACACAGAGACTTATATTACTTATAAACCATATGGTTGTGGCAGGCTTCTTGCTATCTAGTTCTTATATCTTAAATTAACCCATTTCTATTAATCTATAAGTTGCCATGTGGCTTGTGGCTTACTGGTACCTTACATCTTGCTTCTCATGGTGACAGCAGCTGGCAGCGTCTCCTGACTCAGCCTTTCACTTCCCAGAATTCTCCTCTCTGCTTATCCCGCCTATACTACCCTTCCTGCCCGGCTACTGGCCAATCAGCATTTATTTACCAATCAATCAGAGCAACACATTCACAGCATGCAGAATGACAGACATCCCCAGCAGCTGAGTATGGCCTTATGCACTCGTAACCCTGGAGCTATGGTAGAGGAGGCTGGAGGCAGGAGGACTGCTGGGTTTACCGTCGGCAGCCCTGCTGAGGTTGAGGGAGAGTCGGCTCCAGTTTCAGTAAGAGGTCCTGTCTCAAGGGAATAAGGTGGAGAGCGATAGACGAGGTCACCTCTGGCTTCTGCACACACAGATACAAACACCTATACTATCAAAGTACAAACAACACACACACACACACACACACACACACACACACACACACACACACACTTTTTAGTGGAATGTTCCAATTCCTAGAAACAATACCATTGGAATAAATTCAACAGGGAGCTGGAGGCTGGAGCACAGGATGCCACCCAGAGAAAGCTGCTGCTCTTGTGGAGCGAGTGAGTGAAAGTCATTGAGGTGTTGTGAATTTTCAGTGCCTCGGGGTGGCTGGTGGGAGAGAAAGGATCCTCTCCGGAAGGCACCTGAGACCTCATTTCCTTTCTTCATCTAGAAGTGACAGGCACTGAAGAGATGGGAGACCACACCTGAGAACTCACTGAAACCATATATAGAAACAGATCCACAGGGACTCAAAACATCAGACCCATCAGACAGCCCAGAAACAATTCTGCTTACATTATTAAAGGAGAGAGAACGAGGCCAGACTTGGAGTTTTCATCAGGGAACAAGAATCTATAAAAAGTAACATAAAAAATTAAAAGGAATGGTGGGCACGGTGGTTTGGGAATGGCGGTGTCAGGAATGGCGGTGTCAGGAATGGCGGTGTCAGGAATGGCGGTGTTGGTAATGGCGGTGCATGCCTACCACTCTAGCACTGGGAAACAGAGGCAGGAGAAGAAGTTCAAGGTATGTTTGGCCACACGCAGGCTTGGGTCCAGCCTGGGCTATGTGAGACCCTGTCTCAAAAACAAAACAAAACAGTAACAACCAAAAAGAACCAAATAATAACCATAAAACTAATAAACTAAAACCGAAAGAGAACAAACGCCAAAACAACTGAAATCAAGAAAAGGACAGAACTGTTGACAGACACTTTAATCCCCGAACTGGGAGGCAGAGGCCGGGAGCTCTCTGTGAGTGCCAGGCCAGCCAGGGCTGTAGAGTGAGACCCTGTCTCAAAATAGAACAAAACAAAATGAAAAGAAAATGGAAAAGTTTAAAGGTAGGTTAGGAATAGCTGCAGGAAAAACCCTCAATGAATTATGAAGTAGGGCAGAAGAAATCATCGGAAAGCATCGACAGAGGACGCAGGGGAAAGGCTTGAAGAGCAGGTGGCTGGGGATTCAGGAGAGGAGCGAGACTGGGGAGAGGCAGTGTTTGCGGAGGTAACGGGTGAGGGCTGATGAAAAGACATCAGTTCATATTCAAGAGGCCCAATGAATGCCACGCGAAGTAAGAAGAAAAGAAGCCTGCATTTAGACACAGCATCATGACACTGCAGAACACCAGAAACAAGGAGAAATCTCGGAAGAAAAGATAAATCAAGGAAATAGTATTGGCTTCAAAGAGTAATGGTTGGCGTGACTCCCCGGCAGCACAGACAGA
Organism: Peromyscus maniculatus bairdii; assembly: GCF_049852395.1. Classification (NCBI taxonomy): domain Eukaryota; kingdom Metazoa; phylum Chordata; class Mammalia; order Rodentia; family Cricetidae; genus Peromyscus; species Peromyscus maniculatus. Next base: position 16,980,884 of record NC_134873.1, on the reverse strand, counting down.
ACCCAGAAAACCATGGAGTCAGCTCTCTCACGCCAAGAAAGAAAATTGCCAAGACACGATTCTGTATGGAGTTAAGAAAATCATCGCAGTCTCACAAAGATGGGGGAGAACCACAGAGGCAAAAGAGGCAGCAACACTTTTGAAAGTTAAAAAGCAGATGGACAAGTAGACACTGATTTCAGCAGCTCCTAAGACTGCAGGGGCAAAACTGAGCCAGCACATCCCACACAACAGCCATCGCTAGCCCCAAAGGGATGGCATCAAATCCCTCTGCCACTGGAGCAGTGAGAGCCGGGCAGGGCTCGCTGCAAGGTGACTAGCAAGCACCCCCCTACAAGTTTCCCCGCCACTCACTACATAGCTGCCTTTCCCGGTGTCCTTTTGTACTGAGTCAGTTTAGTAGAGGGCCTCTGGACGCAGGGAGGCCAAAGCCGGGGGACACGATGAAGGTGTATGCATAGATTTTGAATATGGGTATCAGTTCCCCTCCACTCAGCTTAGAACCGCCTTACGTGTTAGCTCTCCTCTGAGCACCCCTTTATCCTGAGGGGGCGTGCAGTGTTCTCTAAAATGGTCACCTGAGTGAGCGTTCTGCGGGAAAGCTCACACTCGGCTCTCTCCAGACACGTGCTCAGAACTCTCAATTAGCTTTTGTCTCCATCCTCAAGCAAATGTTGTTAAGCTACCAAAGGAGAGCCTTCGAGAGACCAGAACAACTAGGAGGGGGAAAGGAATCGGGAGCAAACCGTTACTACACAGCAAAACAAGAACCAGTGAACAGAAAGTTCTGACGAACTTGAAAAGGCTCTGCACTCATGAAACGGGACAGTTGCTGATTCTGTAGGCTTTAGTCCCCATCCCTTACTTACTCTAGGACGTTCTAACAAAAGAGGCTAGAAGCTGGTCGGGTACATCCCCAGACTCCTTTGCGGCTGTGTCTGGTTAGGTTCTGTCCGTGGGAGACGCTGTGGGGCCTGGAGGTAGGAGGAACAACAGTAGACACCTTCTTTTCCTAGTTGACTAGGTCTTTTGACAGCGCCCGCCGCTCAGTGTGGGGAGGCAGATCAGCAGCACCCACAGGTCAGTGCAATGGTGGAGGGAGCCACAGCGAGGGTGGCTTTGGGACACCAGCAGCTTCCTGACCTCCCCTTTGTCACCTTCTACCTTCCTGATGTTGTTAGTCGCCTCCATCAACACCTCCTTGATTTAAATCGCTGTAGCGGTTGCTGTTTTATTGAGTGAACGCTGACTGGCAATTTTATATAAAAAAAGAAACATTCGAAAAATAAGAAGGCGGCCTTGGATATTAAAAAATGTGAAAGCAGAGATAAATTTAATGGCAAGGTGAGGGAAGAAGGATGAGACCACCTAGTAGAGATAGGTAAAAATCAGGCAGGTGGGTGGTACGGGCCTGTGATTTCGGCCCCTGGGAGTCGGAAGTAGCCCAAGTTCAGGGACCGTCTGGTTACACTGCAGGATCCTGTCTCAAGCAAACACGCTAACCAATGAGGAGCGGGGTTTTTTAGCCAGTTTTACTGTGACCACACACTTGACAGAAGCACTTCCAGGGAGGAGGGGCTTATTCCGGCTCTTGGTTCAGGGGACACCATCCATCATGCAGGGAAAAAAGGGCCAAAGAAACATGCCCTGACCCTGACACCAGAGCCAAATCTGCCCCTGACCAACTGAGCGTGGAACCAATCCCTGAGCAGAAAACCAGCCAATCCCCGAGCAGGAAATCTAGCCAATCGGAGCTTGTCCAAGCTCAAGGGGATTGAAATCTGACCAATTCCCACCCTGAAAACCTCCACCCTGGAAAAACTCCAGCCCGAAGAAGCCCTACATAAGCCCTGTGCCTGCTCCCTTTGCCGCTGCCTTTTCCCACCCTGGCAGGGCCAGCCAGCCTCCGGGATTCCTCCCTCCCAGTAAATCTGAATAATGCCTGCTGAGCTGCCCCTGGCCTTGCCTCAGAGAGTAGCACCTAGCCCTAACCCATCCTCTGTTTAGCAGACACCTTTGGTTTCCCTTGTCCTCTGTGTAACTCTTGTCTCAGAGTTTCCCGAGGATACAAAGGCCTGGAAACCAGGAAAACCCTGGTACCTGACAAATCAAGGAATTTGCACTTGGCATTGTATTGTTGGGAGCTCCTTTCAGGTTGTTTTGAGCATATGGAAATTAACTGGCTGAACTGTAATGGAGAGAAATAAAACTGCCCTAGGCAAGGGGATGGGGCTTCAGTCCTTCCATGCTGGAGCCCCCTGTGGCCAAGAGAGGCTATATTCATTCTTAAGGTGCCTCTGAGTCTTCTTTCCACGGACCCTCGTGATCCCACACACCCGTGCCGTGACACTCAGCGACAGGTTTGGGTGAGACCTTCTTTTGCAGGAGCAGAGTTGTGACATGCGGGAACCTTTCCCTGGAACAGGGACGGTGACTTTGTGGTACTCCTTGGCTCCCGACTCCCAGAATACCTTTCTATTCAAGTTGCAATGCTTACACATCATGGTGGGGGAAGGCAGAGGGACCAGAGCAGCTCGTGACTGGTGTGGTTCCCACCCAGGAAGTAAGGCCAGACTATAGCCCTCAAGGGCTGCTTCCCCAACCATGCCCCACAAGACTAAACATCCACAACACTTAAACACACGCGCGCGCGCGGTGGGGAACAAACCCTAACAAAGGTAAAATGCAAAAACTCAACACTTCGGGAAGGTTCGGTTGCTAAGGCGTTTACCTTGACACCACAAGGACCTGGATTTAATCCCCAGGAGCCACATTAAAATGTCAGGTATGAGCTGGGCGCACTCCTTTAATCCCAGCACTCGGGAGGCAGAGGCAGGTGGATCTCAGTGAGTTCGAGGCCAGCCTATTCTATAGAGCGAGATCCAGGATAGGCACCAAAACTACACAGAGAAACCCTGTCTGGTGGGGGGGGGGGGGGGAGGAGACGACGACACAAAACAAAAAGCATGGCAGTACACACTTGTATCCCTGCACTGGGAAGATGGCGTTCTTAAAAATGTATAGTAAGTTTAAACATTCCATTAGTTTTAAACATTCCATTAGTTACCGGGATGTAAACCACTTATTTTCATAGGAACACTGCAGTGCTGAGAACTCTCGTCCCACCTGGCACTAGAAAGAGAGAACTAAAATCCCCACAGATAAGCTTTACTTGAATGTCTGCGTACATCTGACCAAACGGCAAATGTTTGCAAAGGTGAAGTTTATTAAATGGTAAAACCTGGGACGTCGAGCTCAGTCCGCAGAGTGGTACCCGCTGCTGTTTGCTCAAGGCCAAGGGCAGCACGACCCATTTTTCTGGAAGCCTCCTTACATTGCTTTTATTGCCAACAAAGGGGCACATTTTTTGTGCTTTCATCTCATCAGTGGCAAAAGTGCATCCCTCATATCTCTTGTTTACATCGCGGCTGTTACAAACGGGGTAAAAATGAGCTGAATATTTACCAGAAAAGCTTATAACACGTATAACTATAACAGCAACTTTATTTTAATTTTTTCATTAAGAGATTTTAAAAAATTCTTTCTCCCCAAATAAGCTAAAAAGAAGTCTCTGTAAAAATACCAAAAAACACATTTTAAAAGCCCAGACTGATATGATACATTTTATATGATTGACAGCTAAGAATAAAATGTCCAATTCTGAATGGTTTTGATAGGACTTTACTGGTGGGAACCAGACAGACTGTATATTTCAGGCTGCGGATGGAGATCAACAGTACAGTCCGAGCCCTGAAGGGAAGGAAGAAGAGATTTGTATTCATTTCCAAGTTTTGCGTGTTTGCTGACAGGCACCGGTGATGAGGTCACTCTGGAAGGCAGACATTTATATGGCGGGGTTTCCAGGGCTTTCCATACGACAGATTCAAACATTTTACCCAGATTTTTCTCCCTTATATTTTAAATAAAAGTACAAATACACAACTGATAAAAGATACAGAGTACAGAAAGACTAAAATAACACTACCCCCTCCCAACACGGCCGATCTTCCATGTCTGAAACCCTCTAACGGTCACATGGCCGAGCAGTTCACAAGCCAAAGCTGACCTTCGGTCTGCAAACACTCATGTCCATGGGCGTGTGCTGCGGATGGTCTTTTTTCCTCTGTCACAGAGAAAAGCCACACAGTCTTCTCTTTTAGAAAGAAAGTTTCAAGAGCAATGTGGACATGCTGTTCAAAACCAGCCAAGTCCAGACAGCTCCTCAGGCACCACTGGTTCAGCTGTGGCTCCAGAAGGTCCCAGGTGTTGTCTCTGAAATTTAGGAATCACATTTACTAGCAAGGCTCTTTTTTGTTTGGTTGTTTTTTTGTTTTTGTTTTTCCAGACAGGGTTTCTCTGTGTAACAGTCCTGGCTGTCCTGGAACTCACCCTCTAGACCAGGCTGGCCTCAAACTCATAGAGATCCGTCTGGCTCTGCCTCCCGAGTGCTGGGATTAAAGGTGTGCGGCACCAGCCACCACAACTGGCTAAGAAGGCATTTTTAAAAGAAAAAATTCCTTTAAAATTAGGGAATCTGAAGATGGGCATAGTGGCGCACACCTTTAATCCCAGCACTTGGGAGGCCGAGGCAGGCAGATCTCTCTGAGTTTGAGGCCATCCTGGTCTACAGAGTGAGTTCCAGGACAGACAGAACTACACAGTGAGACTCATTCTAAAAAAAAAAAAAAAAAAAAAAAAAGACAAAAATTAAAAAAAAATTGGGGACCCAGTCCTTGTAAATAGCAAGACATACTGCCAGCCAGCTATACAGAGCACAGCTCATGTCTTCCCTTCTTTCTGAAGAAGGCTCTCACTCTGCAGGGCCGGCTGGCATCTGAGTGAGATGCTCATACTGGTCTGGAGATCCTGACCCTCCTGCTTTGGCTTCCCAAGGGCTGGGGTTACAAGCAGGAACCACTCCACCCAACTTTTATTTTAACACTGTCCAAAAAGACCTGGACCGTGACAGCCGCCTCCCACGCAGTTGGGAAGGCCAGAGCTTTCTCAGGGAACTAACAGGTGAGCTGGAAAGGGGCTAAGGAGGGGAGACACGCTCCCCTTCGGACCAATCACCACTCCCAGCCCCAAGCAGAAGACTCTGAGCAGGAAAGACTTACGGACACACACCCCACGGCTAGCTCAGCCGAGTCCTGCCTCAATGCCCCGGATCCTCCTGGTCAGCTGCACGTCCTTGGGGAAAAGAGTGACCCGGCCGGCATGTAAGGTGAGGAGGTAGGCGTCCTCAAAGAGGTGAACTAGAAACGCTTCCGCTGCCTAGGGCAGAAAGAGAAGACTGAAATGGACGAAGGGCCTGGACTGGACTTCCTTGGAGACATACTTACTGACTCAAAGGACTGACGTAAAGGATAGGGTGAACCCGGTGGCCGCCCATCAGACCCCCTCCAAACTGTCAGGGATTACACGTTGGCTGTTCTTTTCAGGAGGCCAGGAACAGTCTGTGGTACCCCATAAGCAGTCCTGTGGAATTCTGGGATGCTCTTCCCCCTCTCGGCCTTCACCAGTACCTCCTCCTCCTCCTTACCTCTTGAAGGGCCAACAAGGCCTGGGATTGCCAATATAAGTCCAAACCGCGAGTGAATTTCCCACATATCTCTCTTACCTATGGAGGAGCGGGGTGGGGATCAGTAGTGAGAAGCAGAGGAGCGATTAAAGAATTGAGGTCTTTCTCCAAGCATCTCTAAGCATCCTCATTTCCACCATTATGTCTCGCCCTGATCTCTGGCTCAGAGGAGAGCTTTAACGGGCACAGCTTACGGGTGGAGAGGAGGAAAGGCGTTCTCCGGGCTAGGGAGGGAAACTGGATGAGAGGGCTCCACCACAGACAGAGGCAATGAGGAGAAGCCGGCCTCAGGGGAAACAGAGGATGTACAGCACCCCAAAGGGTTAGGGGTGACCTTCAGCCACATCAGCAAGAAGCAGAAGAAGAGAAAAGGTAGCCCCGGGGCAGAGTGAAGGTCCCCAGAACTCACGACCCGGCCGAAAGGCTGCTTCCTGAACAGGAGGTCAGTGCTCTTCTGCAGTCTCCGAACCTCCCTAAGCCACAGAAGTTTCCGCTTCCTGCGCAGACGGGAAGTGCCTGGGCGGAAGAGTGAGGTCATAAGGAAAGTGCCTCGCGGCGTAGCCGAGACAAGCCTTCCTGGCAGCAGACTTTACCACGTGGTGACTAGACTCCACCGAGCAGGGAAGTCTCTCTCTCTCCCAGCTGTAGGAGGCAGCAATGGCAGACGGGGGCTTCGGGCACGCTTGCTACGGGAACGCGGCCTGACCCTTTGGGTTGGCGAGGTCACGTCCATGAAGCCTTTCTCCAGCCCCAGTCCCTTCCCGACAGATCCTTCCCCACGCATCTCCTCTCTTTCCCATTCCCACCTGGACTGGGGAGTTAGTCATTTCAGTTTTGAGGTCCCTTTCTTTCCTTTTAACAGCTGGAAGGAACCAGACACTACCTAGTATGAAGATCTTGTCTCGGTTATCCTGGAGCCCAGGGAAGTAAGGACGGTTGGCCAGTGCTCACCAGAGGCCAAGCTGGGACCTCGGAAGTGGCATATTTCAGTGCTAGTGCTGGGGATGTGGGCTGTGACATCACAGCCTTTGGTGAAAATTCAGATTCTCGCTAGGAAATTAAAAAAAAAAATCTGCTCTAGAAATGCAGCTCTTCGGTAAAGTGCTTGATTGCCACGCACGAAGCCATGGGTTCAATCCCCGCAACACGAAAGAAAGAAGACTTCTGACTTAATGTAACTCTGATGTTGAAGAAGAAACTGAACTGGTATTGGACTATTTAAAATGAATACTATAAAAATTTACTCTTAAAATCCCGGGAGATATACCCCCCTCCAACAGCCCCAGAAGCAAACGAATAGCCTGAAATACATCTAGTAGAAAAAAAGAATGCCGAAGGAGTTCAGGCCTAGAGATGGTTCAGTGGTCAGAGCGTGTACCATTCCTGTAGAGGAACCAAGTTTGGTTCCTAGCACCCACGTCAGGTGGTTCACACTTCCTGTAACTTGAGGTCCAGGGGGAACTAATGACTGGTATCCTTGGTCACCTTACCAATGTGCATATACATAGGATTAGAAATAAAAATTTCAGCCGGGCAGTGGTGGCGCACGCCTTTAATCCCAGCACTCGGGAGGCAGAGACAGGCGGATCTCTGTGAGTTCGAGGCCAGCCTGGGCTACCAAGTGAGTTTCAGGAAAGGCACAAACAGAGAAACCCTGTCTCAAAAAACAAAAAACAAAACAAAACAAAAAAATAAAATAAAATAAAATAAAAATAAAAAATAAAAATTTCTAATGGAGATGGATGGCTCACTGGTTAAGAGTATTTGTTCTTCTTGCAGAGGACCTAGGCTTGGTGTCCAGCACCCATACATGGTGGCTCACAACCATCTAACTCCAATTCTAGTGAATCCAACGCCCTGACACCTGCATCTCGGTACGTACGTACGTACACATACACATACATAAACACACATACACAACACTGACATATAAATAATAATGTGGTTTGAATAAAAATGGCCCCCATAGGCACTACCAGGAGGTGTGGCTTTGTTGGAGGAGGTGTGTCACTAGAGGGTGGGCTTTGAGGTCTCAGAAGCTCTAGCCTGGATGTTGTGTCACTGTGACTTCCTGCTGCCTTTGGATCCAGATGTGGAACTCTCAGCTCCTTCTCCAGCACCATGTCTGCCTGATGCTTCCTGTTTGGATAATAACGGACTAAACCTCTGAACTCTAAGCCAGCCCCAATGAAATGTTTTTCCTTTATAAGAGTTGCCATGGTCATGGAGTCTCTTCACAGTAACAAAACCCTAATTAAGACAAATAAAAACCACAAAAATCTTTGTGGGTGTTTTGCCTGCATGTATGTCTGTGCCTCATGTAGATGTACATGCTTGGTACCTGCAGGAGTCAGATCCCCTGGCACTGTAGTTACAGATGGTTGTGAGCCACTGTGTGGGTACTGGGAATCAAACCGTAGTCCTCTGGAAGAGTCGTCAGTGCTCTTAACTGCTAAGCCATATCTCTAGGCTCCCCCAAAATAAAAATAAATCTTAAAAAACAGAACTGAGTTAAATTCAACTGAAGTGCTAGTTATTAAGATAAGCAAGACATATTAAATATGATAAATTAGTGAGAATGGAAACTAACTAAATAAATAGTATAATTGCTCAATAACTATAAACAATAACTGATAAAAATGAATAAATCTGATTGGTTGAACAGTTTGGCTAAGACAATCAACAAAACACACACACACACACACACACACACACACACACACAGGCTGGAGGTGCTGCTCAGAACACTCACCTCACACATACAAGGCCCTTGGTTCTTAACCACTGAGCCATCTCGCCTGCTCCATGAGCCCTTATTCTTTCTCGGAAAAGAAAGATTTTGAGAAACCCAAGTAGAATAAGAGAGCTGTAAGATTCACGATGCAAGAACACGTGGTCATGAAACGGAACTGATCAGAGATGCCATGAAACCAAACATCCTGAGGACGGGTCTCCACAAGTCAACATAAGTAGTTGGGAGCCAGAGAAGAATTCCAAGCAGGACATGTTGAGAATGTAAGGCCTGCCAGCCAGGTCCACAGGCCCACAGGCCCAATTCCAACAAGGTTAGCCTGGGGTACATGGAAGGTACTGCCACACCAAAACATTTGATTCTATGTGTATGGGTCATTGCCTGCATGTATGTCTGTGTGTGCAGGACCTGCAGATTCTAGAAGGCATGGGATCCCCTGGAACTGGAATTAAAGACGGTTGTGAGCCGCTATGTGGATACTCAGAGTTGAACTCGGGTCCTCTGGAATACCAGTCAGTGCTCTTAACCTCTGAACCATCTCTCCAGGCCCCTCTTCGTCAATTTTGTTTTTAATTGAACAGTAACATTCTAGTTGCTGTGTAAGACAAGAACTGGAAAGGGTTAGGAGTAGAAATGGAGGAGGGCTGGCAAAATGGCCCAGTGGGTAGGAGCACTGGCTGCTTCCTTCCAGAGGACTCAGGTTCAATTCCCAGCACCCACAAGGCAGTTCACAACTGTCTGGAACTTCCGGGGGATCCCAAGCGTTCACACAGACATACATGTAGGCAAAACACCAATGCATTTAAAAAAAAAAAAAAAAAAAAAAAGAGTAGAAGTCGAGTCGTGGCTCCTACTGTGTGTGTGTCAGGGTAAGGGAGGAGAGCAGGAAAGCCAGTGGTTTGAACTAGGCTGGGGGAGACCAAGTATGCAAATCAAATGATAAAAAGTTGGGGATGGAAAGCTGGCTCAGCAGTTAACAGCGCTTGTTGCTCTTCCAGGAGGCCTGGGGTCTGTTCTCAGCACCCTTACAGGGCGGCTCACAACTGCCTGCGGTTTTGGGGGTTCGGAGCCCTCTTCTGGCCGTCGCCAGCACCCCCGTGCGTGTAGCACGCGCGCGCGCGCACACACACACACACACACACACACACTAAAAAAAATAAATAAATAAAAATCCCGTGTCTGTTAGAATCAGCAGTGTCTTTTTGCTCAAGCTACTACCTGTCCCGTCTGCGCCTCGCTTTTCTCCCGGGCGGTAAAAACGGCCAAGAAAGAAACCAGGAAACCCCACGCGTGCACGGTTCGCGGCAAGCCTCAGTGAACCAGGGGCAGCGCGGGCATCCTCCGCAGGGCGGGCGCGGGACGGGGCCTCGGAGGTTCGGGCAGGCGGGCTTACCTAGATGGGAGCTCCGTCGCGAGGGCTCGGGGGTCGGGCTGGAGGGCCGCCTCCCCGGGGTCCTCGGCTGGCGGCGCGGGCTCGTGGATGGCCGCGAGGGTCCGGGGACCGGGCTGGCGGGGCGTCTCGTCGGGGTCCTGGGCTTGCGGCGCGGGCCCATGGTTCCGCCTCCGCTGAGCCTCGCGGGTCCCGGGTTCCGGGTCCCGCGGCCGAAGACGGGCGAGAGAGCGAGGCGACCCTTGCGCGTCAGGGACACCGGAGCTCCGCCGCCGCCATCAGTTCAAAAGTCACCCGCCCCGCCCACCGCATTTTTAAAATCCCCAACTCCGTGACTCTCAGTGGCTGGCTCTGCAACGCCGCCCGTGGAGCGACAGCCGGAAGGACCAGTGAGAATGAAGGTCTGGCCGCAGAGCCAGCCAATGGGCGCTCGGAGACGCGAAGGAAGGCGGGGCTTTCTCACACTTTGGTGGTTGATCTTCGAGCGACTTGGGCTCGCTTTCTCCGGTGCCCTCTGGGCAAAAGGACAGCTCAGTTCTGATGTGGGTGGCAAGTTTGTGGAATTCATTCCCTCACACGTTTTATGCTTTCATATCAACGTTGGTGTGGCTTTGGAAGTGGGGAAACAGATCTCCCAAGAATGTGAAAACTCCATACAGCTCCCGGGAGCCTCCCGAGAGCAATCAGCAAATAAGGATTCAGAGACCAGGTTAACTGCGTGAACTTTTCAGATGATAGGATCGTGGGGACAGCCAGGACGATAGGATCTGAGGACAAGGTCAGGCAGGGCAGGCGCCAGCACTATTCTTGGACCATGCTATTGAACACCATGACGGAACTGTCCGAGGGGGGAAAAAAACCCAGCTTTTTCCTTTCTCCTGGGAGTAATATGAATTCGGGTCATGTCTCCGTAATTAGAAGAAACAGAATTTCAATTTCGTCATTTTGCTTTTTTGAGTTTTCTAAATGTTCTACCACGAACGTGTACTCTAATCAAGAAAATCCTTATATAATCAGAGGTTTCACAGAAGCCTTCTGCAACATTGGGGTGGGTGGTGTAAAATGGTGCAGCTGCTATGGAAATGTGTCGTGGTTTGAATCTGAAATGCCCTACAAAAGCTTGGTCTCCAGTGCAGCAGCGTTCAGGGGTGGGGACTGTGAGAGATGATTGGCCCATAGGTGCTCTGACTTCATCTGTGGATTTAATCCCAGCACTTGAGAGGCAGAGGCAGGAGATTTTGCTACAAGCTTGGGGGCAGCCTAGCCTAGTGGGTTTGAGGCTAGGCATCCTATGTAGTAAGATTTGTCTTAAACAAACAACCAAGCAAGCAAGCAAACCAAGGCTGATGGCATAGCTCCATGGTAAAGCACTTGCCTCATACACAAGGTTCTGTGTTCAATCCCCAATATGCTATCCACAAACACAAAATTTAAACATAGAATTATCCAGAAGTCCATGTTATACATTCAAGAGAACTAGAAGCACATATATACTATGTGTGTGTGTGTATATATATATATATATATATATGTATGTATGTATATATATATTCATGCTTGCAGAAGTTTTACTCACAATGAGCAAACAGTGGAAAGTACCTGGGTGTCCATCATCAAATGAATAAAGAAAATGAATATACAATGTGTGTTACTCACTTTTAAAAAGGGAAGCATTTCTGACTTATGCTACAAGGATGAACCTTGAAACCATTGTGCTAAGTGGCATAAGCTAGCCACAAAAAGACCACTAGTCCACGATTCCACTGGCCTGAGGTAGATATGGGAGTGGTCCAATTCATTTAGAGAGAAAACAGAATGGTGGCTGCTGGGAGCTGGGGGGATGGATAATGGAATTATTGTTTAACGGGGACAGAGTTTCCAGTTGGGAAGTGAAAGTAGTTCTAGAGGGATGACAGTTGTGGTTGAACACTATGTATGTTCTTAATGCCATCAAAGTTTTATATTTACTATTTAAAAAAAGAGAAAAGCAAGTTTCTCACTAAGTCTTTTAAGGCAGAGTCAAATCACAGAAAGATGACCACCCCCCACCCCCAGCCCCATTATCCAGGTCAACATGGACGGAAGAAATCCAGATCCTCAGCAACTGTTAATTAGATAAAAACAACAACAACAACAAAAAACAACCTTCACCTATGAACTCTGCTTTAGACAGCCCTTTATTAAACTAGCAGTAGAGTTGGGCGGTGGTGGCGCATGCTTTTTTTTTTTTTTTTTTTTAATATTTTTAAGATTTATTTATTATGTATACAGAAAAGGGCGCCAGATCTCATTACAGATGGTTGTGAGCCACCATGTGGGTGCTGGGAATTGAACTCAGGACCTCTGGAGGAGCAGTCGGTGCTCTTAACCTCTGAGCCATATCTCCAGCCCAGTGGCGCATGCTTTTAATCTCAGCACTTGGGAGGCAGAGGCAGGCGGGTCTCTGTGAGTTCGAGGCCAGCCTGGTCTACAAAGCGAGTTCCAGGACAGCTAGGACTACACAGAGAAACCCTGTCTCAAACAAAACAGAACAAAACAAAACACAAACAAACAACAACAAAAAACACCAGAAGTAGAAAGCTAGATAGAAGACAGAATCCAGAATTCATAAGAAACTGATGAAACCAGCTGCCTATGAAGCTGTAGTGATGGGTGGCTTCAGGTAGAAGAAGGAGAGGTGTTTATTAATGTACACATTTTTACATAGTTTGGTTTTTGAACCAATTGAACTACTGATATTTTTTATTAAAGAAGCCAAGTGGACTGAAGATGTCGAGGTGAACACTAGTCGTCTGAGCTCTAGATGAGCTGAATGGAACAAGAAGAGTAAACTGTAGATCATAGGAGCCCTCAGAACTACTGGGGACCAGCATAGGAGGAGAAAGGGGGGAAATTAGTTGTTTGTGCCGTAATGTCTGAGACAGGCGCCTTCAACCAAAGCTGGCATCACAGAGGAGCGAGCAGCTGAGTCAGGATTTGAACCCCACACCTAGCGATGGCGTCTACCTTCTGTCGCCACACCACTGCTTCTTGCGATGGTTTTACTTTCCCTTTCCGAAGAGGGAAGTGGGTGCAATTTCACACATCTGAAGTCCCGCCTACTCTAGAGTCTGATACAGGAAGATCATTCAAGCCCAGGGACTGTGGCTTATATCATGCTTTGCTGATTCGGCATCAACATGGCGACCTGGGAGTTGGGAACCACCACATTGTTCGTGCTAATTGGAAAAGCTATACCCTGGCTTGAGCAATACAGTGAGAAGCCACAGGGGTGTGAGGAAGAGGGCAGTGGCAGTCTAACTCAAGGAGCTGTGTGACTGAGGCGTCACCACACCTGACTCAAGAGGTCTGGCTTGAAAATCGTCAATTGGAATAGGCATGGTGGTTATGACCCGTCATCCCATCTACTTGGGAGACTGAGGAAAACCGAAAGCTGTAGGGCCCAAGGCCGGTCTGGACAACTAAGGAAGACTCAAAATCGAAGGTAAAATAAAAACAGGGCTGGGGATATAGATCATTGGTGGAGGGCTTGCTTAGCATGCATGAAGCCCCTGGGTTCAATTTCCAGCACGCACACACACACACACACACACACACACACACACACACACACACACACACACACACACACTAAATCTTAGGGCCACTCTGATGATCAGAACACATAGTCCTCACCTTGACTCTAGTCAGCTTAAGGGCATGGCTTGAGTGTGGGCTTTTATATAAGCTTGGATTCTCGCTTCCAGCTCGCTAGCTCCATGACTTTGGAGATTCACTTGCCTGGCATAAACGAGAGTTTCGATCTTGCACAGTACAGGTAGTGACACTTGTTTCATCACTGGGAGAATTAACTGACTAGGAAGTTGCATTTCCTTCTATCTTGGGCTGTGGCTTTCTTTTCTGGTAATGGATCCCATGTGCCCTGTTCGAGTACTACCGGTATAATAAGCTGGGAACAGTGTTTCCTTGAAGTTGTCTTGTGACTTCTACATGCGTATGCACACATGTGTACACGCATCCGCTGCTACACATGTACTTGGACATGTACACACACACATTTAGAAAGTAGATAAGGTTCACTAAAGTTGATTCTGCCCACGTGGCTGGAATGATCCCACAGTGGAGGTGCACTTGAAGATGGATACATTTTTCTAAAGGAATGCCCCTCTGCCTCCTGCAGCAGGGTGTGGAGGCATACTGTGCTCTGGCCCTCAGCCCTTTCCACCACTGACAACCACTGCTTCCTCCTCTATCACTTCTGGAGGAAAACCACTTTAAACTTGACCGGTACATAGCTCCCTTCTTGATCCCAGGCTGAAGGGGACATTTGCTTTGGATCCCGGGGAGCACTGAAAAAATGATTTGGCCACACATAGAGGAAATGGCCACAGGAGGAGGCAGGCAATTCACACTGTAGCCTATTCTGGTGGTGGAGCATTCTGATGAACCTGAGGCCATACATGAACTCTTAACTCCTAGGATGCCCAAGAGGCGGACCAACCTCGTGAGCTTCCCCAGACTCATGACGGCCTTTCTCAAGCCCAGCAGATGGGTTGCACCTGTGGGAAGCAAAGGACACATAAAACTACAAAAGGCCATGTGTCTTGATTCCTGGGCTATCAGTTTTATCTTGTGGCAAATAACCTAGTTACGGCCTTATATAAATCTGCTGGAATCAACCGTAAACCGAGGGCCTTGCTCATCAAAGGCTTCTTCCCCTCACAGTCTCTTTAAGAAAGGTGTTAGGGTTTTGTTTATTATTGGGTCGCCTCTCAACCATTCCCAGAGCAACGCTTGGAGTAAAGGTTGCCAGGGCCCTGGTCCTGCTCTTTTTCTTCTGTTCGGAGTTGGAGTACCTGCAGGGTGCCAGTATGTTAGGCACTTAGCCCAGTGTAGAAATCCACCCTGAAGACCCACAGATACCCATAGGGTGGCGGGCCACAGGTTTCAAATCAGACCAACGTGGCTGGCTGGGACACTGGAACTCTGGGCTTCGGTCTCCTTACCTTAACACGGAAGCTCTGCCGGGCACGGTGGCTCTTTCCTGTCATTTCAGTGCTTGGGAGGCGCTGTCTCAACAGGAGGACTGAGTTTGAAGCCAGCTTAGGGCTACAGAGGACGTTGAATACTGTTGCTACACAAGACCTTGCTTCAATCAAAACAAAATGGGTTCATGAAATGATTTCCAAGAGCTGCCTGGAACCCCCCTGTAGTCTTTCCCAAGCAGAGAGGCCCTGGAGTATGTAGAACAGAACATCAAATCATCAACGAGGTGCTAGGCATGATGGTGTACACCTTTAATTCCAGCACTGAGGAGGTAGAGACAGGTGGATCTCTGTGAGTTCGAGGCCAGCCTGGTCTACATCATGAGTTCCAGGCCAGCCTGGTCTATATCATGAGTTTCAGGACAGCCAGGGCTGCAGGGTGGCAAAAAACCACCACGGGGAGGAGAGGTACCACTTTTCTTTTCTCAGGCTAGTGACAATCAGAGGCCCACAGAATGCTGGGGCCACAAGGCACTGAAGTCACATTATGTACACCCGTGCTCTAGAGTGGCCAGACCTGGTGCACACACTGTATGTGCAGTCGAGACCTAAAGCTAGGTCTTCGGACAGGCTTAAGGACTATGTTACAAGTTTGGAGAATACATCTCTCGGTTCTGATTTGAACCTGCTCACTGGATTCTTTGCGGCTTATGATTCATAAGCTGGATAATCTACCAGGACAAGTTAGTGTATAACACAGAATATTAGGGTTGTGAATGCCTGCTGTTCGAGTTCACGTTTTTGCTCTAGCACAGCAGGAAGATCTGGGAAGGCTGAGAGTGGACGCCGTATCCAGGCCTGTGGAGGCTGGGTCCCAACTTTACAGGCTTCAGGAATAGAAGAGGATCCGGTGTTCTGCCATCCTCTCTGGCAGCAGCTGCCCGATGGGGGTCACTAGGGAAGGGTGGGGTGAGGCCTCAGGGACAGGGCTCTCACAGCCCACTGGTCTGCATGGCCTCAGTCACCTGGCGGCAGCAGAGACCCCCACCAGGGGCTCAGCTGGCGTCATTGATGGGAGTCCGGCTGTCACCCAGCAGTCTCTCTTGTTCACCCTCTTGGGAGGGCACACGCCAGCCCCTGCGCAGGCAGGCTAGCAGTGGGCGGTGCAGCCCGTTGTAGAGGGCGGTGCCCGTGAGGAGGATGACGAAACCGAGGATCTGCAGCGGGTGGAAGGCCTCCCAGCCCAGCGCCAGGCTCAAGGCCCAGATGACCACGGTGCGCAGGCTGTCCAGCACCATGCGGGTGGTGGCACTCAGTTCCTTGGTGACGCTGATGCCCGCAAAGTTGAAGAAGGCGATGCTGCTGATGTTGCCCAGCAGAGCCAGGGCGATCAGGGGCTGGCGGCCGACCTGGCAGAAGGCATCCAGGGCATCCTCCAGCGTCCCACGGGGGTTCCCACTGAAGGAGCCGGCTGGGATGTAGTACATGGGCACCAGGAGCAGTGAGAGAATCACGAAGCCGAAGAAGCCTGGGGGGAGGCAAGGAGACGTCACGTTCTCCACCCTGCCTGGGCCTTCCCGGCGTGGCCCACAGGTAGGCAGCCTCTCCTCTCAGAACCACTGTTTTAGTGAGGTTCTTGTGGTCCACTCCTGGGATCTGTCCCTCCGCCCTGACGTCAAACCTATCATTGCCCGCAAATGACGCCCCACTGGTTTCCAAACTCACAACCTGCCCTGTCGGGGAGTCCCTCTTCCCTCCTCCTGTCTTTTGGAAGCTGTGGCTCCAAGGTCACCTTTCCCGCCCCAAGAGACCCAAAAAATTGCTCGGCAAGTGAGGTCCCCGAGTATAAAATGGTACTAAGCTCAGGGTACTATCTAGCCCCTTCCTGCGGTCTCCGCCTCTAGAGAGAGGGGCGTGTATCTTCATCATTTTTTCTTCTCTGGCTCCTCTCACCTGGCCTACGTCCCTGTGGGGATGGAGGCTCGGCCTATCAAGTGGCTATCAGCCCCTGCCCTAAGCTCCACTTTGATATTTTTCATAGCACACGCTGCTGCCGCTACCCGGCACCCTCTTCCCACTGGCCGTTACTCCCAGGCCTGTGCACGCACGCACGCACCCTCGATGCCCACTGCCCTGAGTGGGTGGACGTTGTGTCTGTAGACAAACTTCTCCTCCAGCACCATCTGGATGGCAACGATGATCTGGGCCATGATGATCAACAAGTCACCTGGGGAAGAGAGGCGTGAGTGAAGCGGGACACGCTGACCAGGGTTGGGGGCGGTGACGGGGGGGGGGTGGGGGGGGGCATCCAGGGACAGAAGGGCACGCCAGCTCCTGACTTCCTGGCCCGAGGGCAGGTCAGCAGGCAGGCCAGGGGTTCCAGAAGGCCCCGCGACCTGTCTTGGCCTTGGCGTGAGGACTGCACAAACAACAGGCCACTTCGGGTGTAATTGTGATTCTGAGTGGCTCGGGTGGCCACTTCATTGTAAAATGGTGCCGCGGTGGCGTCTGCTCGGGTCCTGGGTTACCGGGACGAGAAACGCATGGGGCTGGGCATGTGTCAGTAAATGGTCCATCTGTCCCTCTCCAAACCAGCAGTTTGTATTTGTGAAGAGGAGCCACAGGACCAGACGGCTCCCTCACACTGCTTGTCTGTCTCTTCCCTTGGGACAGTCACCGTCTTCTGGGTTCCCTCACACTCTAACCCATCAGGTCCCCATTAGGTACAGGACCCGACCCAGGACACACAGATGGCAGGGCTCGGGTGAATCTGTGGGACGACTTTATGCTAGGCTTCCAGAGAGGGGCCCAGGGGACAGGGAGGGGCCCAGGGGACAGGGGGAGCCGCCGCGGGTCCCCAAGCGGGCCTCACCTGTGATGACGTCGCTGAGCTTGTGCTGACTGTCATGCTTGCTGAGGAGGTCAGCGAGGCCGACCACCACCAGTCCCGCAATGGTGGCCAGGATGCCCAGCCACTGGCTTGGTGCCAGCCTCCGGCCCAGGAAGGCCACTGAGAACAGGCCCGTGAAGATGATCACCGCACCCCGCAGCATCTGGAAGCTCGAGGCACTGGTCATGTTCAGGGCTGGCGAAGGAAAAAGACATGAGGACTGGCGTTAAGGACAAAGGCCGGCCGCCACCAAGGTGTCCCTGGGGAGTAGGGACAAGATGAGCTTGCTCACCAAGTCTTGGACACGCACGTGTGAAGACCGTGTGTGTGTGGGGGTGCCAGGGTGGGGTGGGGGTGGGTGCCAATTCACTGGTGGCCTTTCCAGCGTGGCCTACACTGGCCAGGTTACTTACGTACCCACGTACATGAGGCTGGTTCCAGTCATGTCGCAGAGGGCTGGCGGCAGGAAAAGCAGGGCACTGAAGGGCTGCTGGGTCTCTACGCTGGAGTCGGACTGCCTTCTGGCGCGGCACTGGAGCAGGTAGAAGGCGGCGAGGCACGAGAACTCTCCCAGGAACATGCCCACTGCCTGCAGGGACAAGACTTGGGGACTCGGCACTGACGGGACTTCGGGGGCCCTCCTTCATCAGTACTGGTTTTTGTTTGCTTTCATAGAACCACGTTTCAGACAAGAGCTTCCCTAGAACCCCCAGATGTCAGACAGACGAAAGCAGAGTAGTTGTGGGTAGCCAGCCAGGTCTCTAGGTCCCACGGGCCCCAGAACATCTCAATGGACACCCTGTGGGGTGTGGCACGGTGTAGACTCAACCCATCAGGCCAACCTTCTACAATCCGGATATGGACACAGACTCAGACAGGTTCGAAGACCCACGGAAGGCCCGATAGCCAGCTGCTAAGGCACTGGGGGTTAATCTGAGTCTCCCAACCCTCACTCCAGAAACGGGGTAACTTCCATGTCCCCTATCCCAGTGGAGTTCTGGGCTCCAGGGAGATGTACCCCACACTTCTGTCACTAGTGTCCGTGTGTCCCGATGGGGTGGGTGAGAGCATGACCACTCATCAGGATCATACAGACCTCCCACAGAGGACTAAGCCCCTTCCTGGGGTACTCTTGGATTCGGACCCTATTCTGGGAGAGGAGAGAGGCAGGCGGCTTTTGGGGAACCCAGGTGAGCCTCACCCCTAGGCCAGGAAAGAGAGCAGCCCCTGGGGGTGCCTGGCTGAAGAAGCCTGGAGATGGGCGGGGGAGGGGCTGGTACCTGGAGGAAGGGATGCTGGAAGCTGTGATCCTTGTCTCCCCCACAGCCTTCGGCTCTGAAGTTGTCGGCCCACCTGCAGCAGAGAGGGGGAGGCAGACAGGGGAGGTCAGACGGGCGGGTGGCCTGATGGATGCTCCACCTGGCTGGACTCACACTCGGCCCCAGCTGACACTCCTTTTCAGAGGAGCCTGTCTCCATGGGGAGGGGCTTTAAGACAGCGTTTCATCGACCTACAAACAGAATCACAGCACTTGTGCTTGTACAACTTGCAGAAATCAGGTATTATTGTTACATTAGTGTTGTTTATATGACGTGCATTATACACATTACTCCTCAAAATAAAATTAAAAGCCACGGCTTGAAATTTAGTGTATTAAACATACACATTGCAAAATAGGAGATGATTTCCTTTTTTCTTCTTCTTTTTCCCCCTGAGACAAGGTCTCACTATTTAATCCAGGCTTGAATTTGAAATCCTCCTGCTTCAGGTTCTGGAGAGCTAGGACTATAGGCATGTACCAAGCCTGGCAGCAAATTTCCTCTCTAATGTTTGGTAACTTTATTTCAACTTGTTTGGCTTCTTTTGAAATCTTTGATCTCTACCAGACTGTCACAGGGACCAGTACATGAAAAGTGTCTGGTCATCTGGACATGGGGCCACACATCTGTAAGCCTGGCATTAAAGTGGCCAGGCCAAGTGGACTGCTGTGAGCTCAAGGCCAGCCAGCCTGAGCTATACAGTGAGTTTGAGGCTAGGTTTGGTTATGTGTAGAGACCTGCTACCGACCAACCTACTAACCAACCAATCAACTAACTAACCAACCTATCAACCAACCACCCACCCACCCACCCACCCACCCACCCACCCAACCAACCACCCACCCACCCACCCACCCACCCACCCACCCACCCAACCAACCAACCAACCAACCAACCAACCAACCTAGCCTCTTGTCTAGAGGGGCATTAAGGCCCAGGAGATGACCACTGGATCCTTCACAGCCCAGAAGGCCCTTCTAATGCCTACCTAAAAGCATGTGGAATACAAATGCCAGTGAGTACCACCACGGACAGACCGGTGGTGGAAACGCTCCCCACCCAGAGCCCTTCCCAGCACACTTCAGGCAGCTACACCCATCGTTCTGAATTGTTGCCACCTCAGCACAAAGGCTCCTCTGACTTTCCTTCCAGACGAGTCCATTTCCTAGCTGGAGACCCCTTTGCCACCCGGAGCCACTCTGACCTTGCGACTCTTTTCTGAACAGCCACCCCGGTCCTTCCTAATCTTCGCCCTCCTGGCTGCTGACTTCTGGAAGTGCTCCTGTGGGCCCAGGGCTAAGCCATGTGGACGATACGGCCCGGACAAGAGACTGGCCAGATGGTGGCCCCTCCCTCATGTTGGCCATCATAGGTCAGCTGACGCACTGACTGTAGCACCCATGTTGCCTCCTGACTCCGGCTGATGCACATTAGCTGTTCCCCATGGGCATGGGCTCACACCCACTGCAGTTCCCATACCAGACAGTGGACGTCTCTAAGGTCAAGACTCAGGGCTCCCCCGGAAAGGTCTTTATATATATATATATATAAAGACATATATATATATATATATATATAGCTAAGCCCGAGTTTCCAAAGGATAGGGTCAGGCGGTGGAGGGGTGGGGTGGGGGTGGGGGTACTTCTGGAGGGTTCTTGGCAACAATGGCCAAAAGACAACCAAAAGGAGACGTTCTAACATGACTGGCTAGAGGGGAGAAATCTGGAGCTCTGTAAGGCTAGGGGACAGGATGAAGCTAGTCCCAGTCTCAGCTCCAAAGGATCTGAAAAGCCCTTACCCCATGACAGGACTTCTCTCATTGCCGAGGCCTCGTCTGCTACTGGTTCCGGCTCTTGTGCTCACAGGTAAGAATGGGACATGGGGCATGAGTGGGGGCCCTAGACAAGCTGCAGGCCCGTTGGGAACTCATGCCTGCTGTGGTTGAAAGAGCCTCTGTGAAGGCCTGGGGGAGGCCACTGAGCAAGAGGAAAGGGCGAGGCCAGGTGAAGGGCTCAAAGCCACTGACCCAGTAAGGGAGCAAGCCAGGGCTCCTCCAGGAGGTAGAAGGGAAGTGATATCAAGCCTATGGCAGCCAACCACAAGCTGAGGCCAGTGCTTCCCTTTGGAGCGGTAAGTGGTTGTTACGGAAGTCATTTTTCTCATCCTGGAGCTATTCCTTTAGCATCACAGACTGACACCCAAGACCTTCTAGAGCTGGATACAGCAGTGTGGCCATTACCCAGCAGCACTCTGGGCTTCTGCTTGTGCTCACAATCTATGCTCACTCCCATCCCACACTCACTGAGGTCTGAGTGAGCTTAGCACGGGTCCTTCCACACTCTCCACCCGCTGCTCCCTGCACATCCCTGCACAGTCCGAGAGGTTCTGTTGACCGAGCCTTGCAGACGCTAGCTTGGGAATGTGATAGGTGCTTTGGCCCCTGGCCCAGTGTCCATGAGATCGACTTCCCATGGGTCTGAGGTGGCCCGTGATGGTGCAACAGGCACAAATCTGGGCCTGTCTTCCGGAGAGTTAGCTGGCCGGCTGCCCAGTTAAGACTTTCTCCTTAAGAGTTGTCTAGGCTTTCTCTACAAGGTAGGCCTGGTTTGTCTGGACAGGCGTTGCTGGCTGGCTTCCCACTGGAGAAATGGAATCTCTTTGTATCTAAGAACTTATCCAACCAAAGGACTAGGTGTCAGCTGCAGTCCAGTGTATTTCCTCAGGCCTGGGAGGAGACAAGAGTAGAGGTCTTGGCTCACTATGCATGTTCCACAGACAAGATCCAAAATCCAAAGTGTCTGAGGGTGACAGCTATGACCCCTAAAGCCAGACGGTACTTTTCTGGCTGGCACCGCTTCACCGACATCTCTTCAGCCTCACAAACATTTCTTTTCCTTTCCTCCTTTGAGACAGGGTCTCACTATGTAGCCCTGGCTGGCTGAGACCTCACTATGTAGCCCAGACTGGTCTCGAACTCATACAGTTCTAACTGCTTCTGCCGCGATTAAAAGTGTGCACCCCACAAACAATTTTTTTTAAACATGCAATTCACTGAGCTCTGCCTGTACCAGGCCTGCGCAGAACACACTACACGGGCAGTCTGGTGTTAAACCTCACAAGGATCGTCATTTTCAGAGAGCGATTCAGGCTTGGGGTGCAGAGAGACATTCAGGTTTTCCCAGCTGAGAACGTGCATATCTGTGGTCAAGCTCCGCTATAGTTTACCATCAGAAACAGAACACCCAGAAGGCTCAGCCTTGGGTCACACAGGCTGGTTGCATTCCAGATGTTCCCAGGCCAACGCTGGCAAGTGTCAGAAGTAGTAGATGATTCAATTCCTGTAAGACCAGCAGATGCTCAATGCACACCACTGTAGGTCCCTTTCCCCTTCAATTCCACGTGCAGCCAGAACCATCTTCTCTTGGGTAGGGTCAGTGTGGTCTCATTGGACTCGTCCTCCAAGTTCCTGGGGGAGCATTCAGTCTCTCCATACCCTCTGCTGCCTGAGGCGGAGGAGGCTAGAAGGGCTCTGGGTGGTGTCTCCAGTGTTTCACAGCCATGACGTGGAACTAAAACAAACTTGGCCATTAGCCTGCAATACCCCTTACCTGATGGACGGATGAATCCAGGGTCCAAGATGGGCCATGGGAATCACGGTGTACAACGGAGCTGGTATTGGGAATGCTAGCATCCAGTTCTGTGCCTTCACCCTCTCAACTTTTCCCAACCTTCTTACTCCAGCCTGTCCCTGCTGAGGTGAGGGGAGGGCCGGCCCCGCAGATGGGTCTCCACTCTCTTTAGACACCTTATTCAGAAGCGGTCAGAGGGTACACCCTCTCCCGGCAGAGGCCAGCTCCTTTCAGGGTTCCCTGAGTGTCAGCAGGCAGGCTGTGGGGTGAGTAACCGTGCGGGGTGGTGAGTCACTCACAGCAGGCCTTCCATGCCCACACTCAAAGCTCAGCATTTTCAGAGTGGTGCATGCAGGGGTGACAGGCAGAGACGGAAGACATGTCTGATGTGTCCAGTCACTGCTGAGTCCTGCAGAATTTTGCTGCCATTTCCTCCTGAATCCCACAGGTTGTCGAGCTAGTGAGACAGCTCCTTTGTCTCAGCCAGGGGTCTTCAGAGAGGCCATGGCTTCCCTGTGAGTAGGTGGCCCTCTATTATGACAGGATAAACTTGGTGGCAAGTCCTCCCACCACTGTTGGTGAGGAGCCCTTCCTACAGTTTTGGGGGGAACAGGGCAGAACCTATCATATCCATTTTACAGCTGAGGAGACTGAGGCTCACAGAGGCCCAGCGCTTCCTCTCATCACACAGCTTCTAAGTCTCACGTTCTATGCCTTCCACGGCCCTGCCCTCCGGACAGGCTCTCTCAAGCTGGTCCTGTAGCCACATAGAAGCATCAACGCCAAGCCATTCCCAGAACCCAAAGGGCAGGGGCAAAGTGCCAAGGACAGAAGTCGAAGAGTGGGCGCTTCTTCTCTTACAAGGGCCTGGTGATGCCAGGCAGGGTCTCCTGTCCACAGCTGGAGACAGGAGCCACAAGTCAGGCTCATAAGCTCTCCCTGGCTGGCTGGGCTCGTCAGTCCTCAGAAGCTTGGGATGGGGCTGCTTGGGAGCACAGGAGGGAACTTGAGGGCCTGTTCGGACCTTGGTTCTTCCGGTGGAGAACCTCAGGAGAACCTCAGTTGGATCTGGACAATGAGGCTCTCTCGGAAATGGGTACTTGCCATGGGGGCACTGAATCAGGCTGACTTAACTGGCTTGGTCTCAAGGATTTGGTCAACAGAAGTGGCTGGTGAGGGGACAGGGAAACAGCCACTAAAAGGAGAAGCACTACTTCCCAGGGAGGGGACCTTGGCCAACACCCAGAGAGGGCTGTAAGGGTTAGTCAAGGCTGCAGTTACGGCTTTTCTCTCCATGGGCATGTGATAGCTCTCTGTGGTCTTTGAAAACCTGCTGAATGGCAGCAGAGAGAGCTGACCTGTGGTCCCTGCAGGGCAGGCGGCACACGCTCTCAGACGCTTCCTCATCGGAGGCTGCCAGTCTTCCCAAGGACTCTGGGAAAGACAGCATGTGCTCCTCTTACAGATCAGACACTGCCCAGGTCTGCCTGCCAGAGGCTCTGAAGCTGAGCAAGTGGGATGATTGACAGGATTCCCTGACCTGGGTAGGGCTTGCTGTCTAGTCCCATAAGGAGGGTACCCCGAGGGTGGGGGTGTAGGGGATACTATTTATAGGATTACACCTTCTAGACACAGTAGGGAGATAAGGGAGGAAAGCCCACAGAGCCAGGACTTGGGGGCAGGACAGTCCTAACATCATCCTGACATCAGTAAGCCAAGTCACAAAAAGCAACTTCTTTGGGGGCTTCCTTTGTAAACTGTAGGGGTCAGACTGGATGGTTTCTGTTTATAACAATAATGAAATGTCCAAGGTCATGGTGGTGGATGCCTGTAAACCGAGGACTTGGGAGGTGAAGGCAGGAGGGTCCTGAGCTCAAGGCCAGCTAGGGGCTATATAGTGAGACCCTGTTTCAAAAGGTAAATAACTATACAAACGACTAGTCTCCCCAAATGAATGGTGAGGTATCCAGCCTCGCCCCTAACTGATGGGTAAGTGCATGGATTCCAGAGATGGACCACTCAGACTCAGATTGAGGACATCCCTTGGGAGCTGAGCTGAAGCTGCATGTAACTGAATGTTTTCTGTGCTTCAGTTTCCCATCTAGGGATGATGAACCCATTCAGTCCCCTCCCTGAGACCATGTCAAAGGATGCCAAGGTAGTCGGCCTGGAACTTGGTAGGCCTGGCTGCTATGTATTGGCCGCCCGCCGCTGATGTGGATGTACCTAGAGGGAACCGCAGGCTAGCCACGCCATTTTCTTCTTTCGGCTTTTCGAGACAGGGTTTCTCTGTGAAACAGTCCTAGCTGTCCTGGAACTCACTCTGTAGACCAGGCTGGCCTCAAACTCACAGAGATCCGCCTGCCTCTGCCTCTCAAGTGCTGGGATTAAAGGTGTGCGCCCCCACTGTCTGGTTAACCATGCCATTTTCAAAGCTCACATCACATCATGGTATGCTTGTTGCTCCCCCTGACCTTCGTTCTCACAGAGTATCCTCTCACTGTCTGCTTCAGAACACTGTTTACAGTCCAGCTCTGGGTCCTATCTTAAGATAGTGGTCCAGGCAGGGGGCATCCTGAGAGGCCCCATGCAAGGAGACAGGGTAAAGGACAGGATCAAAGGTTAAGCCTCTCACCTGGGAGCCTTCTTCCTGACTTGGAAGCCTCAAAGGGTGGGGCCTCCTGGGCCTGAGGATCCCCTGGCTTCCTACCTGACCGGTTTGGAGGTTTTTAAAGGCATGACTGAGTCAGCTTGGTTTATCTAAGCAGTAAATGACCATTTGGATTCTCCCTGGGGACAGCGGCCTTGACAGGCTAATAGCCACGCTGAGCATTAGAAGCTGTCCTAAGCTGATGTGTGAATCTCATCACAAGACACTCAGATAAGTCCAAGACACGCACAGGCTCCACTCTGGGTTCTACAGAGCGTGCCCTCCATTAGGGGAGCGGAGGGGACCATTGTGACTGGCATGGGTGTGCACACCTGTCTCTTCCACCTCAGATCCTAAACATCTCAAAGCCAGGGACCTTCTCTCGGTCACTTCTGCCTTCTGCTCTCCCACACTGTAGGTACTTTACGGTCACCTGATGAAGCGACTTCTCCTCTCCTAAGCATTCGCAGCTTTGACAGAGTTTGGGAGACAGAAGAAACCTCAGGAGTAAATAAGAAAGTCCAGCTGGGCATTTGATGCTGTGAACAAGTCACCTGGAGCGTTCCTTTCTCTTTCCTGCTTTCGTAAGGGTCCCAACTAAGCATCAGGATGTACTCTAATCCCCCTTTCTCCATGAACGACCTATGGCCACCCTCTCCTGGCTTCCCCATCCCTTCAGCTCGGCTACTGCGGGAGCCCTGCTACCTCCTCTGCAGGCCCCCAGCCCCTGCAGGGAGGCGCCCAGTCTCTGCCCGCAGCATGGAGAGCGCGCCTGGGAGGAAGTGATCCAACCCTTTGGCTCAAAGATGAGGGACGGAAGTGACCGCGAATCAAAGCGGGCTTCAGATGCCCGCATCCTCCCAGCCTCTCCACCCCATCGTCCACGCCAGCGCGACTGAGCTCTCTCGGGAATGTGCAGGGGAGCAGCCGACGACGGGAGGGTGACAGGGCAGGGTGCAGGGTGCCCCGCACCCGTGGGCCCAGCGGGCCCCTCCCGGCCCGACCCAGACACTCACTTTGCTGAAAGCGTGTTGATGGAGCCGGTGACCAGCATGAGCCCGGCCAGGAACAGCTGGTACTTAGTCCAGGCCATAGTGGTGGACAGGGGAGACCACTTGAACCCGCAGCTACAAATCGGGTCATCCGGGAGGTGGTGTCTTCGACTCGAGAGCTTCCGGGCCGAGCGTCACGTGACCTTGCTGGCCCCCCGCCCCGCCCCGCCCCGCGCCCGCCAGCCCCGCCCCCGGAGCTGCTGTTGGTCTGCAGGCTGGCGAGCTGGAGAAGTCTGGGGTCTGGAGGGGTCAGGCCAGGCTCACCGTATTTTCTCTCTCTGTCTCTGTCTCTCTCCAGGCTCACCGTATTTTCTTCTCTCTCCCCCCCGCCGCCCCGTTAATGCCTGACGCGTGCTAAGCAAGCACTCTGCTTCTGAGAGTACACGCCCTTAGCCTCCCGGTTTGTAAAAATGGGTGCTTGGGATCATACAGAGAAGATTAGGCAATCCTAGAGCATTTTGTAAACAGTTTTGAGAGGTTGAGCCTGGCGACTTGGTAATAGCCACAGCGTGGGAATCTCCTTTCTCCGGGATCTCCAGAGAACTGGAGGCCTGGGAGATGTCCCCAGGGATCCCAGCCCCTTGACTTGCTCACATCTTTCAGTAAAAGTGGCGTAAGCATCGAGTTCCAGCTTCGGGTAGGGTGTTTTTACATTTAAAACTAGTAAGAACAAACTGGGTGTGCAGTCCCAGCACAGGGAAGGTGAAGGCAGGATGAACAGTAGCTCAAAGGCAGCTTCCACTATAAGGAGTCTGAGACCAGCCTGGTTACTAAGTTAAATAAATAAATTAGACTAAATAAATAATTAGACTAAAATGATCATGCTTATGAGTGCCGTGGTGGCGGTGGTGGTGGTGGTGGTGGTGGTTGTGGTGGTGGTAGTGATGGTTGTGGTGATGGTGGTGGTGGTGGTGGTGATGGTAGTGGTAGTGGTGGGTGTGTATGTATGTGTGTTGGGGTCATGGACTCAGGTTCTTCCGGCTCCCAAACACTATGGCTTGGGTACGGTTTGTACACGAAGCCTCCCCACTTATCCTTCAGGACCCCTCCGAATGCTGCCCAGAAGCATCCAAATGGATGACCAGCAGGTTTGTCTGTAGAGGATTTCTAGCCTGTAATCAGTTTTTGAGACGGGATCTTGTGTTATAATCCAGGCTGGCCTCCGGCTCACTGTGCACTCCAAGATGGGCTCCAGTTCATGACTGGCTTTCAAAAAATTTTTAATTACAATTATTTATTGTGTGTTCGTCAGAGGGCACATGTTGCATGTGGGGATCAGAGGGCAATTCAGGAGAGTGGGTTCTCAGCTGCCAGCTGCCCACCTTCCTGTCGATTTAATCTGCAGCCCATGTCCTACCATAAGTTAAAAAAACCAACCAACAAACAAAAACACCCCAATGGCTGCTTTCACCTAGTATACATATTCTCTCCGTTTCCAAAGATCCTATTACTGGAGGTACAGAAATAAGCTCTTTTGACTTCTTCTTTGAACTTGTGAACATGGTAGTGTAGACTCAGAAAAACCCTCAAGGGACTGTAACAATTATTTTGCAAGATCAGAAGGAGAATGTAGTATAAGTGGGGTCTTGAATGGAATACAGGAGGTTACCAGAGTGAGAAACATCCTTCATGCATGAAGAGTCATGTGTTTGATGGCCCAGAGGCAGGAGAAAGTGTAGAATATGTCTTGGACCTGTAGAACGTCCTCCAGAAGTTTCCTTAACTGGAGCTTGCTCTTTTTAGTTAAGTGGCGGGGTGGGGGGGGGTGGGGGGGGTGGGGAATCCAAGATCCAAGAGGGGACTTCTGAGCTTTGGGTCCCCAAGCATTTCTAGTTTGTGTGATTTCAAAGGAAGTAATAATTTATCCAAAACTGTTTACTGAGACATTGGAGCCATAGATGAAACACAACTGTGTCCTAACGGGACATCATCTGCCAGCCTCCTCCCGATGGGAGGCCATTCTTACATCGTCAGTGGGATTCTGGACTATTTTCCCATAGGTTCAAGCCAAGGATAGTGTCCTGAATGTAAACATTACTAATGACATTGGTGTCACTAGCCCGACATGATGTCACTTGCTGAACAGTCTCCGTCTCTAGAGCCACATTATAAAATGAATTTTAATTTATTATATCATGTTGCAAGCATTCATCAAACAGCCGTCTCTGGAGTCGGGTCCATAGGAGGATTTATTGGCCAAGGCACCAGAACCCACCAAGTGTAAGGCCCAGCCAGAGTCAAGTATGAGCTCCCAGAGCAGCCAGAAAAGGTCACTGCCTTCAAGGAGCTCAGGATGCAGGGGAGGAAAGGTTGAACACCAGCCATGCTCCGTGTGAGAACCTATAAGGGGCAAAGGATGCTGGAGCAAAGGATCGATTCCTCAAGGAGGCAAGAGCCCAGGATGACAGTGACAATCAGCTCTATGTGAGATCTAGTGTTCAGTGTGTGTCAGTCTCTGCCTCGGTTTTCACAGCAGCCTGTACCTGAACTAGTTCTTCTCACCTGAAATACCAAACACTAAACATGGTGAGTTTTATAGTAGAGAAAATCTATTGGCAGAGAAGCCGAATATGGAAGTGGGAAACGACCTTCTCTTCTTCCTCTTTGTCCTCTTCCTCTGCCTGGCTCTCCTCCTCCTCTTCCTTAAGACAGGGTCTCATGTAGCCCAGGCTGGCCTTGAATTTGCTACATAACTGAGAATGACCTCTGTATCCCTGACCTGTACTTAGCATGCAGGGGCCCCTGGGCTCTCTTCCTAGTACCAGAAAAGGAAAAGAAAGAAAGAAGAAAAGTAAAAAGGAAAAATGGATCTTGGTGCGGTCATGAACTCTTTAATCCCAGTAGTCAGGAGGCAGAGGCAGGTGGATCTCTGGGAGTTCAAGACCGGTCTGGTCTACATGGCAAGTTCCAGGGCAGACTCAGTCAAAAGAAAGATTGAGAGAAAAGGAGAAAATGGAAGAAAAAAAAAAGGTAAAAAGAACTCAAGAAATAATGCTTGAAGTTGTCCTCTGGCCTCCATGTGGACACAGATAAGCACAGACACAAGAAATAAAAATTATAATCAATCCTGTTCAGTATATGTCTGTCCTGGGTAGTATTAGAGACATACTTAGTATGGCAAGTTGCCAACATTAACTTTTGTCAACAATGAACTCCAGATCCTGTTACCTAGTGACATGGTGACCATGTTAGTCTTTGATTGCAGCCTGTGATGTTCACTCTTTTGCACCTAATGACACGTATCTCAAAATGTGTGACACATATCTCAGAACGTGTGACACATATCTCAGAATGTGTCCCCATCTGTAAGTGACAAGGACGGCGGCGAAATGAAATGAGTCACTCCTCTTCTGAAATCGAATTCAACGAAGACTGCATTTTGGCTGAATCTGCCTCGATTCTGCTCCGAGAGTCAAACACCAACGTCTGGAATCCGATGATTCACCCCCAAATGGGTGATCAGCATGGGCTAGAAAGCGGGGTGGGGGTGGGGATGATAAAGGGATAAAGATAAGAAAGAAAAAGAGAATAACTGAATGTGGGACAGAAGCTGGAAGGAGCAAGTGACTTTTTTTTTTCTAATTATCTCTGGTCACCATAGAAACCAGCTGTGAAGTCAGCCAAAAGGAGCTAGGGAACCAATGTCCACACTTCTCTGCTAGTGTGGACAGTCTATACTCATCTTCCCTGTGGTCTAGACAGTCACAACTCTCTTTGTCAGGTCTGACCTGGTTCCCTGGCCTCAATGCCCCACCCCAAGATATAACCCGGTCCTTCTTTCTCTCAAGTCTATCTTGTCCAGCCACAACCTCGGATGGCGGCCTTTCAATACCACCCTGAAGGGAGAGGTGGACAACACACCCAGCGTGACCAAAGGGAGATCACATTCCAGCCAGAAAACAGGATTCAGGAGGGGAAATGACCCAAGGATATATAGGAAAAAATGTTTTTAAAAATCAAATCTGACTTGGCCCGGCTGTTCACCACCTATCTCTGTCCTTCCCAGGATAAAATAATTCTGTTCTAATCCGGAATGTGATTAAATTGGTCGGGAAAATATTCATACTTTCAGACAAGCCACAAACAGACTGGCAGTCAGCTCTGAATACAAACAGGGTCTGCGGCGAGCATTTATTTGGCACCGGAAGTTAGAGGTTCTTTGAGGGTAACATGCAAATTTGTTGAAAATGCTCCTGGTTTACCGAAGACTGGATTAAGTTTTTGCAGAGCATGAGAGGTGCTGACGTTTTGTGCTGCCCCCTAGATGGGCCCAGATCTTACAAACCAGCTCTCTCCGGCTGCTTTGGGTTCCCTTGTACCTCAGTCTACCTTGCTATACAAGCTGTGAATACTGTTTCCTTTTCTTTCTTTCTTTTTTCGGTTTTTCGAGACAGGGTTTCTCTGTGTAGCTTTACGCCTTTCCTGGAACTCACTCTATAGCCCAGGTGGGCCTCGAACTCACAGAGATCCGCCTGCCTCTGCCTCCCGAGTGCTGGGATTAAAGGCGTGCACCACCACTGCCCAGCTCTGTTTCCCTTTTTACAGAAAGGACAGTAATGTAGATTTTGTAAAGCTGATGTGGAAGCATACTCACCCACTTGGACTTTGCTTCTTAAGGCCCTTCTTAGCCCATCTCCCTGCCCAGTGTGGGCAGGCATATGAAGCCCAGTTTTTATCTCCAAGATCCATGACCACTGATGGCAGAGACCTGGAATCTCTCTGTAAGTCACTCCCTAGAATGAGGGCTGGCCAGTCACTCCAGGATATCCATGTGGCTTTTCTAGAAGTAGTGGCCCCTGTTCTCCACCTGGAGCTATCCTTTACTTCCTTTAGGTCCCTGCTTAAAGTTTTCCTGAATCCCAGTTTCGCAAGACTAAAGGCCTTGCTCGACAGGCCACACCCGTCTGTTAAGTGTTACTAACGGAAGAGCTGACACTTGTCAGTATGTATATATACTTTAAAGATGCCTCTCCTGGGTTTGGGGATTTAGCTCAGTGGTAGAGCACTTGCCCAGCAAGTGCTAAGGCCCTGGGTTCGGTCCTCAGCTGGTGGGGGGTGGGGCGGGAGCCTTTCCCAAGGCTGAAGGACCATCAGAAGAATAAGATAAATCCATTCATGGTGGCACACACTTGTACCCTAGGAAACCCAAGCCAAGGAACAAAGCCACATTTTTTTTCCTAGCCATATAAAGCGAAAAACATCCAATGCTGAGTTATAGAGGCATCCACCAACCCATCACCAAACTACCCAACGCACTCTGTCCTGGGACTTTTGCTCAGCTCATTTGAATCAATTCTTCCACACCAGCTCCCTATCTCTAGCCACCTCTGTGCCCAGAGCCGGTTCTGTCCCTGGGCTGTGACACTGACATCTTATCTAGACACTCACAGTTATTCTCGGGGCAGTGTGCTGGCTGTTACCAGAATCCTGGGCGAGAGACTCAGCTACGGCGCCCTAGCATATCAGGTCATGTTACTTTACCCCCAAAACCCAAACAGAGAAAGTCATAGTGGTCATGAGAAAGCTGTGTCAGAAACATAGATGGACTCATTCATACAACATCAGAATTGATTAATGGTTAATTAATTAGCTTTGAGACAGGATCCCTCCATAGCCTTGGTTATCCTGGAACTTACCAGGTAGACCAGGCTGGGCTTGAACTCACAGGGAGCCGCCTGCCTCTGTCTACTAAATGCTGGGATTAAAGGCGTGCGCCACCATACCTGGCCATCTGGATTCTTTGGATAAGCTATGTCAATTTTTCTTGACTTTGTTTTTTTTAAAGATCTAATTTTATTTTTAATTATGTGTATATGTGTGTCTCTGTGTGGGTATATACATATGAATATAGTGCCCACAGAGTCCAGAAGAGGATATTGAGTCTGTGGAGCTGGAGTTACAGGCAGCTGTGAGTCACCCAATGTGGGTGCTGGAACCTGAAGTTGGGTACAGCATGGGTCTTAACTACTGAGCCATTTTTCTGCCCCAATTGCATTGATTTTAATACCCAAGTAGTACTGATTTCACTTGACAGGCATGGCATTGGCAGCCATAGGGATTTTTTTTTTTTTTTTTTTTTTTTTTTTTTGGTTTTTCGAGACAGGGTTTCTCTGTGTAGCTTTGCGCCTTTCCTGGAGCTCACTTGGTAGCCCAGGCTGGCCTCGAACTCACAGAGATCCGCCTGGCTCTGCCTCCCGAGTGCTGGGATTAAAGGCGTGCGCCACCAACGCCTGGCTGGATTTTTTTAAATTTCCAATCTTAATTACTAATATTAACTTTTGATCACGCTTTACACTTCACACACAAATACATGTGAATATATAGTCACATAATACATCTATATTATATAACAGAATAGTTACGGAAGTGTTGCAGAGGACAGAGGCCTGAAGATGATGGCCTAAGGCTGACACAGTGCACCGAGAATCACTCCAGGTGGCTAGATAGGATGTTCGTGTCACAGCCGGGTGACAGAGCCCGCTTCAGGCATAGAGTTAGCTAGAGACGTGGAGCTGGGGTGGAAGAATTGTAATTCAAATGGACTGAACAAAATCCCCAAGGCAGAGTTGAGAGGCTGTGATCAGAGGTTGGTGGGCACACTGGATGGTTTGAGGACCGGCCGGTGGGCACATTGGATGGTTTGATGACGATGACGAGCTGGTGGGCACACTGGACGGTTTGACGATGGGCTGGTGGGCACCCCTAAAGCGCCTCTTATGTGGTCAGGAAAGACTGTTGCTTTGCTCCTTGGTTTGGTGAGTTTAATGAATTCACTAGCTTGGGGTTTTTCTTTTTGTGATATGGTTTTGAGTAAGTATTTTATTTGCGTAAATAAGTCATTTATCGGGGTGCACCTCGTGGCCTGTGCTGGATGGATCATGGTCGTTCATGTGTGCAAACAAGATGTGGGGTTATTCTGCTTTGCGTGTGCGCTCAGTAATGGAGGGAACCGGTGTTTGGTAAAAGCCACTGTTTTGGACAACGTGCAGTCGCTTAGAGCAGGTCACAGCCTGGGCTCCACAGTGGTGAGCAGGAAGGAACTTTAATCAACGGAGCTGTATCAGGAAGACAAGGGAACCGGTGCCCTTAGCTCTGCCTTTTGGGTAACTGACATGAGCTCTCAGATTGGGGCAGCGAAGGAACAGAGTGTGTGTGTGGAGGGGGGTGGGGAGCGAGGAACACACCTAGTGAATGAGTCTCGGCTAATCTGTGATCTGGTTGATCATTATGTCGGGATGGTCAGATAAAGTTGCAGCTGCCAGGGTGGGGGTGGGCTAGGCTGATTCTTGTCACAAGATGTGTGCTTGTCTAGCTGACCCGCCGCTTCTGGAGCAAAGGAGACAGGTGCACAGTGGAGGCAGAGATGCCAGGTTTTTGTCTTTCATGTTTGATTTTCATCAGTGTATGTGAACCATACACAAACGGGTTTTATTGTGACATTTTCATATGTGTATAATGTCTGTTACCCCTCCCATCCCCACCGAGTTCCTTTCTCTTCTTAGGCGGCCTTTGACTTTCATGTCTCTTCTCTCTCTCTCTCTCTCTCTCTCTCTCTCTCTCTCTCTCTCTCTCTCTCTCTTCTCTCTCTCTCTCTCTCTCTCTCTCTCTCTCTCTCTCTCTCTCTCTCTGTGTGTGTGTGTGTGTTTCATTAACGTTGTCTGCAGGTACACAGGCCCCTTACTGGGGGTTACACTACTGAAGAAATGATCTTTCCCTCTACCAGCCACCACTAACTGGGTAAACTCTCAGACAGGGTGTGGCCTCCTGAGTCCCTCCCCCCTGGATGACAGACTGCTAGCAGGACCAATCTCGTGCCGGTAACCATGGCTGCCCTGAGTTCAGGAGCGCAATGGCCGCACCGTACTTGGAAGTCAATATTCCACACCACAGCTCCCCTTTCTGATGGAAAATAGCTCATGAGTGCAATCGGACTACCAGGGCAAAAGGAAGTTTCTCTCTGGACCGTGAGAAGCACATCGTAAGAGGAAGGCTAAAGGCATAAGGAACACCATTTTCACCTTTCTATGGAACAATGTCATTGATTTTAATAAGATCTCTTTTTTTTTTTTATATGTATTTATCGCATAGGTGGAAATGTGAGTGTGCACTCTCTTGGGGAGGTCAGAGGACAACTTGCAGAAGCTGGTTCTCTCCTTCCACCATGGGGCTCTGGGGATTGAACTCAGGTCCCAAGGCTGGGCAGCAAGCACCTTACCCACTCAGCCATTGCACAGGCCTGACTGGAGCAATTTTAAATAAAACATAACAAGAGGATGCTGAGAAGCGACACGCTGAAATCAAGTCAGTGTTTAACATCTGAAGAGGCCAGTTTGGTTATGTCTATGAAAAATCACACGTGTACACCGCGTGTTCCAGCATGAAGCTGTCATGTGTCCCGGGGCCATGTCCTGCTAGACATTTTGTTGTTTGCATGGGATAAATGAAGAATGTGCTTACCCTTAAACTCAAGCTTATCATGCTTGAGTTTTCTGGTTTACGAGACAAAAATGAATCCTAATGGGCAACCTCAACAGATCCATTGTTCAAGGATTTATTCTAACATATTTTTTCCCTAAAAAAATGTTTGTTATTGGGATGGATATCGGGAGCCACATGATGTCCACAAAACGCATCGGGAATCACTTAATGTCTGCTAGGAAAGGGTTAAATAAATGATGTAAGTTCCATGTACTGCCACATGAGACGGGACAGGGTCACTTTATGAGTCAAGACGTTCCTTGTGTGCTAGTGCGCAGTGGTGTTGGGTCAATGCGGTGTTGAGAGCACTGTGCATGTTTGGTGCCCCATGCAGAAATGCAAGAATCTGTGTATACTTGTAACTCTATGGGAAGTCAGGCGGGACATGTGGGAACCGATGATTGGGTGGTGGTGTCCTGGGATGAAAGGCAATGCATCTTTGCACGTGTGCAAACTTATCTATTCAGGAAGGTAACAGAATTTAAAAAAAAATGAAAGGAACAGAAAGTGAGTTCATCCTGCAAAAGGGACACTTCCTTTCATTCACGTCTACTAGAATCGAAGGCTGCTCCCTGCTCCCAGAAACACAGCTTGCAGCAAATTAGGGAAGCGTAGCTTGCTGCTCAGGAACCGGGTGATGGTTCAGGAGACTGGATTCCAACTTGCTGTGCAACTTAAGACTGGTCACTTCCTCTCTCTGAACCTTTCAACTAACTGGCTCCCCCAGATCTGCAGCGTTTTTTTTTTTTTTTTTTTTTCCCCCAGATCACAAGCTGTCCAGTCTGGCCACTAGATGGCGTGCTGACCCCGCCGCTGGAGCATAGATGCTGCTGGGCTAGCCAGCCTTTAAAGCCGTTTGGGGGTCACCTGAGGCAATTTTGGCACCAGAAGCAACCCCCCCCCCCAGGAGAGGTGATATCTTGGACATGATGGGGGCGATTAGCTAATTCAGAGGAGTTCAGAAAAACAAGAAGTTTTGAGGGGTTCAGTCTCGCCAAGGGTCAGGGAGAACACAGCCACGCCTCCTCAACCAGGACGGCAAAGTGGCATAGCCAAAGCTGGTCAGAGACCTGGGCTTTGACAGGCTCCCTTCCATGCCTTTCGTGGCTGAGGAAGAGCCCCGAAGAGCCTCAGGTGTGTCATCAGGGCTGAGCCAGTCTGTTGGCCTCTCTGAGACTTAGATTCCCATCTGTACAATGGGTGCGATAATCACAGCTCCCGCATGGGGGTTACTGTCAAGGAGGGGGCCTGTGTGCAGTTCCTCAGGTAGCTTGTGTCCTGGACACGTTAAAGAATTCGTATACGTAGCCATCACCCCTCTCAATCAAAGGAGGGACCCTCTTCAGAGGGCTTGATGTCCACGGTTCTCTGGGAGGACGGAGCATGGCCGGGTAGCGACTTCCCACACCGCAGTCGGGTTCTCAAGAAAGTTTCTGGCTGGCAGACGCAGACGTTCTCCAGATTTTTCTTTTTATGGGGACATGTGAGGAAAGTAGTGAATGTCTTTGCTTAAAAGCAGCTCTGTTTAAGGGCCATCGAATGTAAACACTATGGCCCGAGGAAAGAGGATGGCCTTTTAAAGGAGTCTTTGGTCAAAGCCTCATTTAAAACATCACCGGAAACCACTAGGGGCTGGGACTGTTGGATGTTTAGTGACTTGGGGCAAAACGACCTCCACAGCAGATGTTGGAGGGGAGGTGATGAGCAGGCAAGACGCCACGGAAGGATGCTCTTGGCTGAGCGAGGTGCTAGTGACCTGGAGGCCGGGCCTCTGCTCAGTTCTTCCTCTTCTTTCACCTGAGCACAGCTTCCTTCTGGGCTGTGTGCCTTGAGGAAAGGGTGCTTCTTTTTTTTCTAGACAGAGAGGCTGTTTGTTCCCTATGGATGCTATACCTCCCAGAAGGGAGCCTTTTCCCCAAGGCGCTACATCCGCTTGCTTTGGTCATGGTAGTGTGGACGGGAAATCAGTTTTTCCTTTCTTGAAAATAGCCCTGAAGTATTCATTTCCCAAAATCAGTGCTTTGGTTAAAAAATGGAGCTTCCCAGTGCCCACCACCCGGGATTTCTCCCGGGAAGGGGTTGCCTAGCTCACCCTGGCAGGTGGAGGGGACAGTTTGAGCTGGCATAACACCATCAGATGAGGACCAGCCTTGTGTGAGGGGAGAGGGGCAGTCAGCTGAGGACCCATGAGGGTGCTGGCTGTGTTGGTGAGGTTGGCAGACATCCGGAAGCCAACAGCAGCAGATAGCCTAGGCTGGCGGGAATAGTAAGAGAACACTGCACTCCAGGCTCTTCTCTGTATCACTTGGGTGACCTAGGGGAACCACTTAGCTTCCCTGAGCTCTCTCACCTGTAAGATGGGCACAACAGTTCTTGCTGGCAAGATGTTTGGCCTGCAACAGCAACAGTCGAAGCGGTTGTCTTGTCTGTGTTATGGCCCTTGTCCTTGAGCTCTGTAAGTCCCTGGGGCACAGGCTTCAGGAAGTCTTCAGTGCTGTGAGGGCAGGAAAATGGGATGCTAAGCCTGAATCTCTCTGACGGTGCCCTCAGGATCCCTGGGGCCGGCCTGACCAGGCCTCTCTCCCGATGTTCAGAGCATAGACTATGGACTTGTGACCTCATTCTCCATCCTCTTAAGGCCCTGCTTCCTGATGGAGGGATGGGACAGGTGGGTGGAGAGGTCTCCTTCTAACTCTGGTCAAACCTTGTGAAGTTTTGTCGATGTTACCAAAGGTGCGAACAGTGCGAGCTACCCTGTCTTCACACCCTGCTGCGGAGTTCCCTGGGGTGTGCCTGACTTCCGGACAGCTGTGGGCATCCCTGCCTTCGTGTGGATGTACTGGTCAGATTCTGACCATAAATTGACAGGAAGAAGGGGAGAAGAAGTTCCCTTTATAACTGACATCAGTCTGGTATTCTGGCTCCAGCGTGGCTGGTTCTCTCTCTCTGTCTCTCTCTGTCTCTGTCTCTCTGTCTCTGTCTCTCTGTCTCTCTCCTCTCTCTCTCTCTCTCTCTCTCTCTCTCTCTCTCTCTCTCTCTCTCTCTCTCTCTCTCTCTCTCTGGGCTTTGGGACACATTGCTTCAGCTTTCTATGCTGAAGACCGACCCTCATTCCCAGTAGATGGTTGGGACAAGATGGTCCCTGTCCTGCCTTTCAGTAATGGCAGACCCAGGGAGGCGTTGAAAAAAAAAAAGGCCCTTCTTCGAGTCCTCTGTAAATTCCTCTGAGGATTTCCTCATGCTTCTTGGACCCTTTGATGCTGACCAGGAAGCTAAGCTCCTTCATCGTACACATTTCAGCTGTGGAGCCTTAGACAGCCACACACACCCATCTATCTGATCCATGCGGAGGCTCCGCTCTGCCATGGGCACAGGTTTACTTCCCTGCTGGCTTTATGGGTTCAGAGGGAAATGAAAACATCTACTGTACAGTCCTGAGCCAGGGACTGGGTGTGGTAAATTACAAGGCCTGTCTTTCCTCAGATCAGGATAGATGGATAGATTGGGAGAATGGAGAGAGAGAAGGGGGGTAGCTTCAGGTAACATTTGTGTGTGTGTGTGTGTGTGTGTGTGTGTGTGTGTGTGTGTGTGCAAGCCAGGGGTCGACCTTGGGTGTCATTCCTCAGAAGCTGTCCACTTTGAGACTGGCCTCAGTCTTGCCGAGTAGACTATGCTGGCTCCTGTCTCTGTCCACACAACGTTGTGGTTACAAGCTTGTAGCACATACTTGGCTTTTTCAGTGTGGGTTCTGGAGATGCAACCCAGGTTCTCAAGCTTGCACAAATGCTTTACTGACCAAATTATCACCCTACCTTCTCTGTCAAGTTTTATTCCTATATGACTGACTGCCTGCCTGCCTCTCTGTCTATCATCTATTTAATCATCAGTCTATCCATCCATCTATCTATCTATCTATCTATCTATCTATCTATCTATCTATCTATCTATCTACCTATCTATCATCCATCTACCATCTACCTATAATCATCCATCCATCCATCCATCCATCCATCCATCCATCCATCCATCCATCCATCCATCTATCCATCCGTCTGTCTGTCTATCTATCTACCTATCCATCTGTCATCTATCCATCCATCCATTTTCTGTTTACCTACCATCTTTCTAACTATCCATCTATTATCTATATCCATCATCTATCCATCTTCCATCTACCTATTTTCATCTATCATCCATCTATCATCTAACCATCTATCATCTATCTATCTATCTATCTATCTATCTATCTATCTATCTATCTAATCCATCTATCATCTATCTATCCAACTATCATCTATCTACTTATCATCCATCCATCATCTATCTAGTGCTGGGGATCAGATCCAGGGCCTTACACTTGCCAGGCAAGCTTTAAGCGACACCCCAGCCTCTAGATGCTGCTGGATTTTGATACATGAGGTGCAGACGGTCTGGCAGCAGGGTAGTCCAGGCAGAAATCTGGTCCCAGTGTCCTGGGAACATCTTCACATGTCTACTCTCACCCCACCCAGGGGCTCTCTCCAAGTGAGATGGCATCCTGTAGAGAGAGAGACTTGGGTCTTCTAGCTTCATGGTGGTGCTGGAGGGAGCCCAGAATACAGCTAATCCCCACCCCTCCCCAGCCTCAGCACACTTCTAAAGGAGTCTGCTCTTTTTCCCTGTTCTGGAGGCTATGTACAGCCGCTGATCTGCTTTCTGTCCCCTGAGGTTTTGTTTGTTTGCTAAAACATTATGTAAATGGAACCATGGAGTACATGCTCTTTTGAAAACTGTATTCTGTATGTGTGTATGTAGGTTGGTGGTGCGTGCACCACGGCTGTATATAGAGACCTTCTACTATATGTGTCCCGGGACTCAAGGTCATCAGACTTGGCATCAGGTACATTGACCTAATAAGTCACCTCTCTGGCTGCAGTGTGCGCCCTCTCAAAGCCTCCGCTGTTATCATTTGGTGCTGACGACCGAACGCAGGGCTCATGTATTTCACCACAGAGCTGCTCCCCAGGCTCTGTGCTCTTTTCTGCTTGGTGTCCCTCACTCAGGATGGCAGCTTGCACACTGGTGCATTTTCTCAGGTGTCTTGGCAGCCCCATCCTGGGCACGGCTCCGTGACATTCCTTGACCCCCATGGTCTGCTTGGCCTTTGCCTGCTGATGGAACCTGGGGTTGTTTCAGATGAGGCTCTGTAGCAGTAGCCAGGGAGCCCCAGGGCCCTGGTTCTGTCACCCTTGACTCTGTCTACCCCTCCATTCTCCGAACCTTCCTTTCCTTCTGAAACATGAAGCCAAGGGCTCCCATCCTTTTCCTAAGGGTCCCTCTGGCTACCATCGGAATTCCCTCTTGTTAACCATACCCCATGCACCCCCACCCCCAACCCAGTGCACCAGCTCACGACTTGGGGGTTCTAGGCTTCTGTGCTTGCATACTCCTAGGAACAGAAGTAGCTGCCTCATGTAGCAGACTTGCGCTGTGGATGGTGGGGTTTGTGAAGCTGGGTGTGCCCATCCCTGCTCCCTCCCGTGAGCCCCCACTCCACAGCTGGCTCACCTCCCTCTTTCCTCTCAGCAACTTCAGCATGCCCTAGTTATGTCCCAGAGAGGGGCTGTCCATCTGTTCGCTGTGGCAGAGGTTGGGGGTCAGATAGCAGCATGTTCTCACGCTGTCTCTGATGCTAGACCCAAGATCAATCCCGAGTCACACGGCTCTTAGGAACCCTGGAGTGGTTTTTCTCATGGCCTGATGTCACCCTATCAGCCTGTCACACCGTCCTGGAGTCAGGCAGGGCTGGCTTCAGGCTCACCTCTTTCTGAGGTGGCTGCCCCGCCTAGTGTCGGTCACTAGTGTCTGGGGTGTGTGTGGTGGGGGGACAAGCCTGAAAAGCATGAAAACCAGGGAGCGGCTCATGTGGAAGGTCCGCCAATGCCATTGGGGCTTAGGTCAGAGATATGGCCCTGTACTGTGGCCCATGGCAGTGCCAGGAGTTCTTAAATCACAGTTTACTTATTTTCTGTCTGTGCGCATGTGTGATGCACAGCCTGTGTGTAGAGGTCAGGGGACACTCTGTATATTTGGTTCTCTCCTCCTCCGTGTGGGTACTGGAAATGGAACCCAGGTCATCAGGCTTAGCTGCAGAAACTACAACGTGATGAACCATCCCTCTAGGCCTCTGCTGAGTTATTTTCAGAGATCTCTACTCAGGTGGAACAACCAGGATTCCTTCTCTCTCTCTCTCTCTTTCTCTCTCTCTCTCTCTCTCTCTCTCTCTCTCTCTCTCTCTCTCTCTCTCTCTCTCTCCTTCCTTCTTTTCTTTTTCTTTCTTTCTTTCTTTCTTTCTTTCTTTCTTTCTTTCTTTCTTTCTTTCTTTCTTTCTTTCTTTCTTTCTTTCTTTTTTTAGATTTTCAAGACAGGGTTTCTCTGTGTAGCTCTGGCTGTCCTGGAACTTACTCTGTAGACCTGTAGACCAAGTCGGCCTCAACTGTAGACAGAGATCCGCCTGCCTCTGCCTCCCGAGTGCTGGGATTAAAGGTGTTCCTCTCCTACCTTCCCGCCAAACCAGGATTCTTGACTTTGCCTCAAAAAAGAATTTCAGGATGACTCAGTGAGCCACAGAGTTAGGGTTTATGAGGAAACAATTTTTAACACAAATTTAAGTACAGAGGTTACGAGGAGAGCCACTCAGAAGGATTGACACTTCCAAGTCAATTGAGATGTGGGCTTCTCAATAGAGTCATACCTAAGGGTCTTAACAGTAGCCATACATATGATTTGGGTAGCTTTCAAGTTACCTCTGAAAGGGTTTATAAATCCCCCCCCCCCCCCCCCCCCCCCCCCCCCCCCCCCCCCCCGCCTTTCTGGTGAATGAGATCATGCTGTGGTTCCTCAGGTGCCTAGGATAGGATAGGATTGCAGTCTGATAAGCTGTGGCTCTCAAGGGTTGCATAAGGAATCCCTGTGAGATTTCCAGGAAATTGTAGGTTTGCTGCTGGGAAGGGAGACAGGCCATACTCAAAGGTTCTCTGTGCTTAAGTCTTAAGTGGGGCTCATTGTTGTATTTTAAAACAGAATCATTTGAAACAGCTCCCTGTGAAAAGAATATTGTTTCAGTGTAGGCAACCTTCACAGTACGTGTGAATTGTGATGGAATCCTTTTTTTTTTTTTTTTTTTTTGGTTTTTCGAGACAGGGTTTCTCTGTGTAGCTTTGCGCCTTTCCTGGGACTCACTTGGTAGACCAGGCTGACCTCGAACTCACAGAGATCCGCCTGCCTCTGCCTCCCGAGTGCTGGGATTAAAGGCGTGCGCCACCACCGCCCGGCGGAATCCTTTTTAAAATGTTGACTAATTTACTTTGTATGTGTATGGAAGTGCAGGGGTGTGCGCGCTACAGCACACAGGTGGAGGTCAGAGGATAACTCATGGGAGTCGGTTCTCTCTCTTCTGTCACCTTGTGGGATGCCAGAATCAAACTCAGGTCATCAGGCCTGGGTGCCAGGGCCTTTACCTGATAAGCCTCACCAGCCCCATGCTGGAACTCTTGACTCTTGGCCCTATGGGGCGGGCCTTCAACCAGACTCAGAGGTAAGAGTCTTCTTTTCCTTTTCAAGTCCCCTTCACTTTCCATGTCTTTCTGTTCCGCCTCAGAGCTAATAATAATAATAATAATAATAATGGGTTTGAGACCTGGTTCTGATCCTTACCAGTTGGGTGACCTTACTGAGTTCCACTGTGCCCCTTGGATGCAGCTCATCACACCCCCTCCTGCAGGGGAGGTGGGAGACTCCTACCCCCCTCCTAGTCCACCTCCTACAGGCGTTTCCTGAATACAGCTTTGCACCCTTCCCAGACCCCCTGTCAAGTCTCCTGGGGGCAGTTCCAACCCTGAGTGCTCCAAGAAGCGTCCTTTGTGCCTTCCACTCAAGGATAGATAAGTTGCCTGTGCAAGGAACTGAGTCTGAGCTGATTAAGGCTGGGTCGGTGTTGGGAATCAGGATGGGGTGGGGGCTCAGCCCAGCTTATTGACATGAGGCATTCCAGATAAGGTGGTGGCTGGTGCAGAGGCTGGGGGATGCTGAACAGGGGGGAGTTGTTTCTTCTTTCTTTTCTTCCTTTACTTCCTTTGGTTCTCTCTCTTTTTTTTTTTTGGTTTTTCGAGACAGGGTTTTCCTGTGTAGCTTTGCACCTTTCCTGGAACTCACTTGGTAGCCCAGGCTGGCCTCGAACTCACAGAGATCTGCCTGGCTCTGCCTCCCGAGTACTGGGATTAAAGGCGTGCGCCACCACCGCCTGGCCTTGGTTCTCTTCTTTTGAGACACATTTGCTAGGTAGCTGAGGGTGACTTTGTGACTTTAAACTCCTGACCACCTTGTCTCCACCCTTCGAGTGCCAGGATCACAGGCATGTGCCCTTCACGCCTGGGTTTTTGCGGTGCCGAGGATCAAACTCAGGGATTTGTGCATGCTAGGCGAACACTCTACTAACCGAGCTACATCCACAGCCTGCTATTTTCAGAAAGTTCAAGTCCCCCAGCCCAGGTTGTGACATCC
The DNA here is from genome assembly GCF_049852395.1 of Peromyscus maniculatus bairdii. Classification (NCBI taxonomy): domain Eukaryota; kingdom Metazoa; phylum Chordata; class Mammalia; order Rodentia; family Cricetidae; genus Peromyscus; species Peromyscus maniculatus. The sequence continues at coordinate 16,937,617 of NC_134873.1, read as the reverse complement.
CAGAGACTAGGGTGTGGTGAGCGTGACTGGAACCCAGCCACCTGCCAGCTTTGATTAAGCGGACTGTTTTAGAGTATACATAAAAGAAAGAGGTGAGGAGCTGGGCCAGCAACAGTTCACAAAGAACATGCTGGAATAAATGTCATCTGGAATTAAGAGCCTGCTATCTGGTTCTGTCCTCTTTGATATTTTTATCAAAGGCTTGAATAATGGCCCTGAAGGCTAGATTATCAAATCAGGGGGAGATGTGGAGCTGGGGAGAAGGGAGGAATCGATGTGATATGGGACAGGGCTTTGACCCTGGAACATCATGGAAAACCTGGGATGCCGGTATGGTCTAAGTGTTCAGTCTTGTATCAGCACAGAATGGAGCCATAAGTCAGTCCCAGCACAGGAGAAGCTGGCCCCAAGGTGTGTAACCCCAATATTTTCTCTCACCCTAGAATCTGCCAAGGACAAAGAGATGTTCTCTGTTCACCCCAGTCCAGACAATTAGCAGGAGGGAGAGAGAGGATGGCTGTGGTTGCGGGTTGAAAACCTGGGCATGCCAGGCGGTGGTGGCACACGCCTTTAATCCCAGCACTTGGGGGGGGGGGTGCAGAGGCAGGCGGATCTCTGTGAGTTCGAGCCCAGTCTGGTCTACAGAGTGAGATCCAGGACAGGTTCCAAAGCTACAGAGAGAAAACCTGTCTCAAAAACAAAACAACAACAACAAAAAAAAAAACAAAAAACCCAAAAAGAAAAAAGAAAGCCTGGGCATGTAACCCAGTCATGGCGGGCAGCAGGACTGGCTCAAAGACCCTGCAAGGAGAGGGCATCTCTTCTCGGGGACCTGGCCTTGACTCCTCCTCCTCTGTTCCTGTGACAGAGAGGGTAGAACAGGGGCAGGAGTGGCAGGCTCTCACGGGCACTTTCAGGCATGGTCAGCATGCATGAGTATCCCATGTGCTGACTGAGCAATGAAGGATACAGCAGAGGGCTGGTTTGGGGACCAAAGGAGGCCGTGGGGCTCTCCAGGGGCAGCACTTTGGGAACATCAGTTTGCCTCTCCACGGCTCCTGAAAGGACTCTGGACCCCAGTGAGGGCTGGCACCTGCGTCCTGGCCTCGGAGAGGCTTCCACTGACATCCTTTTGTCATCCTTCCCAGCTGGCTGTGGAGCAGCCAGAAATAGAAGGAGAGAGTGGAGGAGGCTGCATCTCTCCCATGTCTAAGTTCCTTGCCCGAGCTGGAGGCTCGGTCTGTCCTGGGAGCAGGGAAAATACCGGTGTTCAGGGCATTTGATGGAAGTTTCCAGTTGAACTAGATTGGACTGGGGGCCTCTTTATAGCCTAGGGTGGCCACACGTCTTTGTGACTGGCCCTCAGTATCTTTTAAGAGTCAGGAATAAGAGGTGCAACCCCGGGCTAGTGCTAGACTCTGAAGGGAAGGTGAACAAACCATCCAGCCAACCCCGTTTCTTCTTCCTTGTGGCCCTCCAGGCTTAAGACTGTGCATGTCCCATTCCAGGAGTCTGAGGGCCATGGGGTCTTCAGAAGCCAGTAGCAGAAAATCCATTTGGGTCCCTCACCTTCCATTTCCCATGACAAGAGCTCCTCCAGTTGGGGGCTCCTGGGTGTTCTCAGTAAGCCAGCAAAGCTCTTTGCCCTTTCTTCCTCTACCATCTTCATCGGGTCTGCAATGTTTCCCTCAAGGTCACAAGATGGCTGCCATAGTTCTGACGGGTCCATAGAGAGGCCTATCTAGTCAAAGCATAGGGGCATTTCCTCTCCTCTGATGCCTTTACAGGAAGAATGCCTTTCCCGGTAGTCCCACTGAAGCCATACCTGGAGAGCTCCAAACCGAGACAGAGCCTAATGTTGACATCCCTAGGATCAGCTGAGTCCCAGGGCTTGGGGTTGGGGAAGGATGAGCCTCTGAGAAATGTCAGCGCTCTGTCATCAAGCAGAAGGTTGCTGGAACGGCTCTCGCTTTGGTAGCTCACCGAATCTGCTACCATGGCTCTCCAGTGAGGTCTTGGTGGCTTGGTGAACCCAGAGGAGGCAGCCAATGAATGCTTGGCTTGTGTTCCTAGGGGAATGGCATTCAGAGCGGAGGAGGGGACGAGTGCCACCTCTGTGTTGGCTGGGTCTATGTGGCATGTCTACGTGGCACATCAAGCCCCCGGGGCCAGAGAAAGGCTGAAGCTGGCCTTGAGAAGGGGCCAGGCTGGTGGGGCATCCAGATGCACATTTACAGGAAAGGGGGCAGAAACAGCTGGGGATTTAACCTGAGAAGGCCTAGGAGTTCCTGTCCATCTGGAGGGCCATCTTGACTTGTTTGGGTGACTTCATCTGCCCTCCGGTGAGAACCTCAAAGCAGTTCTTGTCTCAGTGGGAGGAAGACACGATGGTCCTTAGAACTGCCATGTAGTGGGGGGGGGGGAGCCACCCAGAGCATGGGGTGCTGTGGGCTGGGTCTGTTCACCAGATTCTTGGCCTAGGGAGGGGCTGAGTGGCAAAGTTGGGTGTCGTACAGTGGGAGTGTGGAATTCAGTCCCAGGTCCTAGAGGGCCCATCCTCCAACCTCTGGGACCTCCTTTGGGAAGGACCAGAAGGACATCTCTACACGGCCCCTGGCAGGCAAGGGTCTAGAGCTTCATGGTTCCTCATATTAAGGCAGAACACGACTCTTCACTTAAAGCAGGGGTGAGACCAGAGGGTTGCAGGGCCTGGCAGACCCCCTGTGCTGGGGGGCAGCCCTGCTCTTCAGGGTTTAACCCTCACAGTGTCTCTCCAGCCCTGATGCTGGAGAGGTTAAGATCTCAGGCCTCCTAGAACCCCAGTCTGCTCCTGAAGCGAGACTCTAACATTCCGTGGCTGTGGATGACCCGGCCACAGGTGCCCTCTTCCCGGGAACAAGAACTGTGAAGATGTGTAGAGGTGGCCCGGGTCAAAGGCAGGACCTTTGTTCCCTCCTGTCGAGGGCCGGGATTGTTGGCTGGACATTCTACTGGCCTTGGCCCAAAGTCCAGGGCACAGGGTGAAGCGGGTGAAGAGTCCCTTACTCTCCGTCCCTGTTTACCAATGACTTCTGGAACTGTGTCCACCTGGATTCTCCCGAAGCCTGGGACCTGTCCAGCCCTCTGAGGAGGCTGTAAACAACAGGGCACTGGCCGTCTCAGATCTCTCAGGACCTGACTGCTGTCCTGGCCCAGCACAGCAGTCCCTGAGGAGACTCTTTAGGCTATGCCCAGTGCCTCTGATACCAAGTTCTGTGACCTCAGTCGCATGGCAAGACCTTGGTCTTCCTGACAAGGGTGTTAATTCATGTTTAACTTACAGTGTTGTCCTGGTGGTCAAATGCTTTCGATGTGGACTCTCCAGGTGTTTTGTGTGTGTCACTGGCTAGAAGGGATCAAAGAGACCCATGTCATCACAGTCCCACCCACGAGTCCTCCATGCAGCTGGGAGACAAGGGGGCGTGAGTCTCCCAGTTGGTTCAGATGTGAGGTAAATTTCCAGCACCAGAGTGACTCAACTCCAGGATTAGCACTTTCTTCCAGTCAGAAGCCAAGGACCCAGGGTCTGTGTGTGTGTGTGTGTGTGTGTGTGTGTGTGTGTGTGTGTGTGTACAAGCCAGGATCTATGGCTACTAGCTCTGGCTTTACCATTGTCTTCCTTCATGACCTTGAACCTATCATTTCTTTCCTGACAGATAGGAGTTGGCCCTCTGATCTGGGGACCCATACACACACACACACACACACACACACACACACACACACACACACACACACACACGTCTCCATATGGCTTGGCAAGGAGAGTAAGGGCAGCTGGAGGTCTGTTGTCGCAGCCGCACAGGAGACCCTGAATCCACCTGAGTCGACTGGCCTTGTGAGGTGAGGAGGAGAGGGAGCCTGGGTCTCATACTCCTCAACGGCCAAACCTTTTCTGAAGACAGTGACCACTGCCAGGCAGTGTCCAATAGGAGGAGGGAGGACACAGGCTTCATCCATGTAGCCATTAGCCTGGGTCCCAGGCTCAGCTGTGTTACCAGCACACTTGTCTGGTTTTGGACCAGTGTGCCGCTCTGTGCCTTTTGTGACTTGGTACATAGTGAGCTTTGCTTGTGTATTTCTTATTGCTACAGCTGTCAGTTACAGATGGGCTACAGTTTATCGAGGCTTCAGCTTACTGGTTTGTTTGTTTATTCACTCATCCACCCATTCATTGAGGATCTTGTGTGCCCCAGGTTGGCCTTAAACTCACTAGGTAGCCAAGGATGACCTTGAACTCCTGATCATCCTGCCTTCACCTCTGGAGTGCTGGGATTCGAGGCGTAAGCTGCCACCTGTATGCGGTGCAGGGGGAGCAGACACAGGGCTTTGTGTATACTAGGCAAGCACTCTGCCAACTGAGCTACATCCACATCCTTTAAGACTGTAATGGCGGACAAGAGGGATGGATGAGACCTACTTCTCTCTCAGCGAGATGGTGATAGCCGAGCAGGTCCCAAAGTGCGCTGGGGGATCCAGGATGTGAACAAGTGTCAGGCAAACAGAGGAGCTGGTGTGCGATGAGTTTGAGTGGCCCCAGTTTAAGTAAAAACAAGCAGTGTTTTGGCCGTGGGACCTCTCAGAACCTTTACCGCATTAAGAAGCTTGTGGGGTTCCAACAGTGGGGTGACTCGCGCAGCTTTCTATCAAATTCCTTTGACCCAGGACCAACTCTTCTCTTCCCTTCTGGTGTTTTGAGGCAGGCTAGAGGCAGCCTGACCCCAAACTCACGTCAATCTTCCTGCCTTAGTCTCGCGCATTGGGGATTATAGGTGTGAGTCACCAAGCTCGGCTAAGCACCTATGAGTCACCTGCTGCATACTCAGAGAGGCACTGTCATGGCATCCCTCTTTTTCTCTTGGCTCCTAGGAAGCTTGTTCCCATTGATGCTCACCCAAATCACCATATATTTGTTTCCCACTCCCTCTCTGGGGTGCAGGTTAGCAACTTCTGTTACTCCTGTGTCCTTCAGTTCAGGTAGCCTCAGGGGTAAAGAGGACGGGGTTGGCAGTGTCTGGACGTGAAGATCCCGTATTAGTGCTGAGCTCTGGGGAGCTGTGGGTGGGGCTGGGGGTGCGGGTCCCCTCTGGGAATCCCTGCAACATCTGTTTTCGGTAGCTTTGCCCAGGCGATGTTGAAAGGAGGGCAAGAATCATCATGCTTGTGTCCTGAAAACACTGCGTGAGAAAGTACAGGTGACCTTGTGCTGGCCACCACTGACCGCCAGAAGGACCCACCTTGGCTGACGCTGCATTTCTGAGAGCTAAGAGAAGCAGGAGCCTTTGAGCCTTGATTGTGATGAAGCAGTTTTAGGAGTAGGTGAGCCAGGGTTCTGCTGTGCCCACCCTGAGGGCAGCAGATTACCAATGAACATGCCCTAAAACCTTGGCATGGCCAGAGGTGCATCACAGGGAGACTGGCTGTGTCTTGGAGAGGTCACAGGCTTTTACCCCTTTTTTTTTTCTTTGAACCCAGAACCTCCCTCCCCACAAATATGTCCCCTTCTCTCTTCAGTTGGTCTGCGGAGGTAGAAGGGAAGGTTAGGGAGGTGCGCCCCCAGCCCCAGCCCCTTGATTCTCTAGTGTGTGTGTCGATCTGAAGATAGCAAGCCACGGATGGGTAGAGAAAATCATCGGAGTGGGCCACAGCTGGCATTTATACACGGAATGGATATGCGCGTACTGAGTGTGGCGGGGTGGTTGTGAGTCAGGATGTGTAGCGAGATTGTGGTGCCGAAGGTATCACTATGGTTCATGCTCAGGGGAGCCTGGAAGCCCATTGGCTGGGTGATTCAGGTGCTGGCTCCAAATGGGCGGGGTCTATCTGCTTCCTACATATCTATCTTGTACTCTGGGGCCCATTCCCAAGCCTAAGGAAAAGTACTTGTGATGTGCCCCTGTTGAAAGTGATTGTGTGTGTGTGTGTGTGTGTGTGTGTGTGTGTGTGTGTGTGTGTGTGTGTGTGTTGGTGTCCATCAGGCCACTGGGGGCAGGAGCCTCTGATGAAGGAGGTCATGTTACTCCCAGAAGTCCTGTTTGACTCTGCAGGCCAGGTGAGGAGGGAAAGTGAGGGAATCCCCAGCTTTTCTTCTAATCCTAGGTTGCCATTCACAGGCTGTGTGACTCCGGGCAAGTGACTTGTCCTTGTTAGCCTCAGGTTACTTATGTACAGAAGGGGGACAGGACCCAGTCATTTCTAAGGTCCTGTTCTCATAGTCTGTTCCAGGATGAGATCGAAGAGCTCGGATCTTTTGAGAAACTACCAAGGGAAGCCAGGGTTGACTCCCGGGTTTTTTCACAAGGCCCCCAAAGCACTTTTGATCAGCCTGAGGGGAATCCACCAGCCACATCTGTAGACCCCGGCGGGGCAGGGTGAGTGAATGGCTAGGCTTGAGCAACTGAGGCGACCAATGACAGAGGAGCGGGAACCAGAGCCTGGTCTCCATGGACAGCATTTATTAGGCGCCATTCTCAATGTGAAGACAGATGGGCAGGAGCTGCTGAGGGGGGCCAGGGCAGCCACAGCCTGGGGGGACTTAGGGGCTGCCCGGGTGGGTGTGGGGCGTGTCACCCACACATATTGCATATTCTGTGGCAGTGTGCCCAGGCATAAGGCATTGGGGAAGCAGAAAGGCTGCCTGCAGTGGGAGGGGGTGAGACAGGAAGTGACAGTGGCTTTCGAGTTCCCTAGGCAAGACCCTACAGGAGACAAGCAGTCCCCCAAGCTCAGAACCCTAGGGCCGCTCTGCTGCCTTCCCCACCCTCTCTGTAACTTTGGTTGTGGCTCCCTCGGATCTGACGGGACTTGACCCCTCGAGGGCGGGGTCACACACAGGACAGAGGCAGTGAGCACTGCCCCTGCCCCAACATAAACACAGACGGCACCTCTCCAGCTCCGGGGTCCCACTCCCCTTGGCACACGGGCCAGCTCTTCCACAAGGACAGGGGATACACATAGGTCAGATTCCTTCCACCTAGGGACCGCCAGGGCCTGGAGGACATGGTGGGGGCTCTCTCTCTAGCTTGCCAAATGGTCGGGCTGGCCTTACTCTAGGCCTGGGAACAGTGAGTGGAAGGCAGCTGGGGGGAGGGGGGTGTTCCCTTCCCCCTTTTCCTGGTGCCAGGGATGAAACTCAGGGTCTCAAGCACACTAGGAAAGTGCTTTACCTCTGAGCCATACCCACAGCCCCACACATACCCTTCTGCTGCCCTGGGCCTACCCCACCTCTAGCTTGTCCCCAGTAGCAAGCCACCAGTCCGCCACCCCCAACCTGGGTTGCAGGTGGAGGAGGTAGAGGGCATACCAAGTCCAATACATTCTCTCCCCTAGAGGGGCATTCCTGGCTATAGTGGAAGCCTTAGGTCTAGCAACTTAGGATGCAGGCACCCATCCCGGCTTCTAGTCCAGGGATAATGTCCCAGGATACACCTGCCAGCTGTCTGGGCTGCTCAGCCCAGTCCCTGAACTCTCAGAGTGTTGCAACTCCCGGCTTTTAGTCCGTGAGACTTTTAGTCCTGCTCACCTCAGTCCCGAGGACTTCCCTGCTTGTGAACAGAGACAAGGGTCCATTTAGAGCCGCGGTCTCTGGGCTAAGAAGAGTAGCAGAGTCAGAGCCATGGCAAAAGGGCTCTGACGGAGGGGTTCTGATTCTAGTTTACGCCCCAGCTGCCTACACAAGGCCAGGGTGCTGCCCGTTGCTTCTGAGAGGAGGCTGGGCCAGAAAGAAGAGCACTTGGGCTGGGAACAAGCTTGCAGGTTCTTGTTCCCCTTCAAGACTTGCATCACCTGGGGCAAGTAATTTTTACCTGTTTTCCTCTTCTGAAAAAAAAAAAAAATGGCCATAAGAACTGCCCAGGTGACCTAACCCGAGTGTTAGTACACTCAAATGAACGTAGGGAGGACAGGGTTTCCGGTGCTAAAAAAATCACTATAAATGGAAGAGTAGGTGAGCAGCCATAACAGCAGCCAGGGACAGACAGCAAGCGGGAGTCTGTGTTTCAGATTCCAAGGGCAATCCTGAAGGCTGGAGTCTCCCCGGAGCCCTGAGCATGACATCAGACTCCAGGTAGCTCACCTACGGATGTGGCCGCCTCGCAGAGTTGGAAGCCACAGTTTCTGCGCTCACTTTGCTCTAACTCCTGTGGCCTGCCTGCCACTTTTTTTCCCCTGTCCTGCCCTCTGGGGACTAGCTTTAGGGACCGCTGGGATTTCCTTTTTTTTTTTTCTTCCATAACTGCATAGCCATGCAAAAAAAAAAAAAAAAGACACAGAAGGTAGTGGAAGGCTGGGAGACGTGACTGGAGATGAGAGAGCAAGGTGGGATGGAGTGGGGGGTGACCTGGACAAAGACACCGTGGGCTTTGGAGAACCCAGGGGAGGTATAAGTAGAGATGAAAAAAAAAAAAAAAACCAGAACAAAACCAGAAAACAAAAAACAAACAAACAACAAACAAAAAACCCGAGAACAGAAGTCCCCTCGGGAGGTAAGGGTTCTGGGTCCCAGCAGGGCCTCTGAGGACTGCGGAGCTTCTCAGATTTCCGAAAGGCTCCTAGTGGCTGCGGTCCCCACCTCCCCACCTCCCAAGTTTCACATTTCTCGGAATGGATCGGGCTCTGATCGGGGCTCCAGGGGTCCTCAGAGCCCGGTCTCCTGCTGGCTAGTGCAAGCCCGCACAGTTGGAGATTAGGGGCTAGGGAAGAATAGAGGTGGTGGGCTGGGGACGTCCCACGGGGCCCGAAGGCGTCTTTGGGTGGGGCCTCCTGGTCAACTCCTGCGGCTTCTGCAGGCTGGACCCCCACCCTGCTGGCTCACAGGTGCTGCAGGCCTGGCCGTGTGGTTCACACCGAACTCCTGCGCTTCATGAGGCTGCGGAAGGTAACCAGGCTGTGCAGGCCCGTGGACACCGAGCTGATGGCCGAGCGCTGCGTCCCGCTGCACAGGCAGGGGTGCGAGGGCGTGTCGCTGTAGCGGCCACCGCATCCCGGCGACGAGAAGCTGTGCTCCACGCACGTGTCGGACGTGGAGAGGTCCCGCGGGATGATCATAGGGATGGAGTACTGCAGCTTCTCGCGGCTCTTGTACCACAGGCACGAGCACATGGATTGTAAGTGCAGCACCTCGGCGTAGACATTGCGGAAGCCGCTGCCACCCACGCCCGCGGCCGCCGGGCACATGATCGGGTCGCGGGGATGCATGCTGTCGCTCAGGCTACCGCTCAGGCAGCTCAGGCCCCCCAGGCCACCCGCCTGGCCGTTGTGCGTGAGCAGTGCGCGGTGCTCCTTGTCACGCTTCTCGTCCTCGGCGTTCATGGTCATGAACCGCAGCACCACGAGGTTGAGGAAGGCGCCGATGACCGTGAGGCCCGTGAGGATGTACACGAAGCTGAAGGCCACGTACTGCGGCTGCGTCTGCAGCGCCTGGTCCTTCTGCAGCGCCACGTAGTCGCCGAAGCCGATGGTGGTGAGCGTGATGAAGCAGTAGTAATAGGCCTGGAAGAAGGTCCAGCGTTCATAGTAGGAGAAGGCGGCGGCGCCAATGCACAGCGTGCTGATGCACGACACGAAGCCGATGAGCACCATGTTGGCCATGGACACTTCGGGGTGCCGCATGCCCAGCCCCTTCTTGGCACGATGCAGCAGGTACTTCACCATGGTATTGATGCGCTCACCGAGGCTCTGGAACATGACGAGTGTGAGCGGGATACCCAGCAGCGCGTAGAACATGCAGAACACCTTGCCACCGTCCGTGCTGGGCGCTGCGTGACCATAGCCTGTGAGAGAGAAGAGAGAAAGCACACACTGTGGGACTGGCCTGGCGGGGGTCCCTCCTCCTCCTCTGCCTGCCCCCTTTCCTCCCCACCTTGCAGGTTCTTGACCTGCCCCCCCCCCCCAACTTCTTTCTTTGCTAGCTATGGAGCCGTGGTTAACTTGCATCTCTGAATATGTAGACCAGGCTGGTTTTGAACTCACAATGATCTTCCTGCCTCCGCCTTCCAAGTGCTAGGGTTACAGACATGTACCACCATGTCTGCCACCGCAGCTGGCTACTGAGCCTGCCTTTCAACACACGGGCACATCCGCGTCCTGTCACGCTTTGGGCACCAAACCCTTTGTATCACCCAGAAGCACTTGGATGATAATCCCCGAAGGCAGAGAGGAGTTAGCGACTTTCCAGGTCACACTGTCGAGAAGTTTTAGCAGGCGGAGTTTGAACTTGAATCTGTTTTCTTGAAAACACGGCATGTCTCATGCCTCTGGGAGAGGGGAGCTGGCTGCTGGTACTTGCTGGGAAGTTTGTCCGCCGGCAGCTGATGTGTGGGGGATGGCAGGCAGGCAGTTGAGAGCTGGCTTCCTGTCTAATACTTGTGGGCTCTGCCATGCTCCCTGTCCTCTGTGGGCTTCAGTGCCCATGGCTATAAGGGGAGATGGTGGGATGGAATGGCTTCTGATATGGTGATGCAGTGTGGAGGGAGAGAAACTGAGGCATGCATGGCTTCTTGCTTCTTGATGGTTTCCTTGCTGTAGTCAAAGCTCTTTGGGGCAGGGTAGGGCAGGGTGGGGTGGGTGATGGCCACTGGGACTTTGCAGTTTCCCTGAGCAGCTGGCCTATAGTGCCCTCCCTCACCACGGTAGCATGAACCCATACTCCAGGTTTTCCACCCTGCCTGGGACTGGGATCTGCCCATGGGACTTGGTCCAAAAGTCGGCTCTGTCCGTGTGAGGGTGGGACATTGCCCTGGGCAAGGCAGGAGTCCTGAGTGTCCTGTCACCAGCTAGACCATCTCTAAGGTCCTCTCCTCTGCCCTGTCTACCCTCTATGGACTCTCCCCATCTGTGCGCCAGGCAGAGTCAAATCCACCCCCTCTGAGCTGATCATCAAATGACTATCAGAAATTCTGCCCTGAGCTGGGTGTAGTGGTGCATGCCTGTAGCCTCAGCGTGTGCTAGGCTGAGGCAGGAGAGTAAGAGGTGGAGAGGCAGTCCGGGCTGCAGAGTAAACCCTTCTCAAAACAATAACAACAAAATCTTCCTGGCTGCCTGGGAGAGGTGCAGAAAGGACCCTGAACAGGAACCAGAAGCCGTGGGCACAAGTTCTGGCCTCGTTACTTGTGGCCTTGTGACCTTGAACTAATGACTTTCTGTCTTTGATCATGTCTCTTTATTTGAAAATGAAATCTTCTGTTCTGGGCACTCGCTTCTCCAATCAGACCAGAGAGCATAAACACTTCAGCTTTTATTAAGATAATTATGAGATTGAAAGAATGTGGGCAGGGTTTCCAAGTTTTCCTCTTTTCTGACTCGTAGGGAATCTCAACCAAACACTGCTTCTTCCAGGCAGTCTTCCTGAATTCCTCCTAGTGCTTTATTTGGGTGGTTCAGAGAAGGCTCATCTGTGACCTCTAGGGCCCCCAACTATATAAAACTAAACATCAACTTGGGAGGGAGCCCTGGTGAAACTATAATGGTCCCCTCTAACGTCGGCCTTCCAAGGGAGTCCCAAATACACTTCACGACTACATTTCAAGCCGGGATGTTATGAGCTTTGCAAGTTTTCCCATCTGTAAAATGGGGCTAAATATGTCACACGCAGCAAGAACTTTGGGGGAATAAGTGAGATGATGTATGTGATGCACTTAGCCTAGAGCCTGGCACATCTCAAATGCCCAACAATAGTTCCCTGATTAATAATGAAGGAGGTGGCAGAGAACTCTCACGTTTCCAGGAGATCTCCAGGCTTGGGAGCAGCTGCATTCCAGTAGGATCATCTCTGCCAGCCTAGGGCCATCAGAAGCCTAAAGCTCAGAGAGGTCTAGGAACAGATGTTTGGGGTGTGAAGGCTTCAGGACTCCTTAGAATTGTTGCCCCCCACCCCCCACCCTCCCCACCCCCCCAGTGCGGCATCTAGCCAGTGGCTGTGTGTCGCTTCATCTGCCAGAGGCTGCGCAGTTGAGCGGTTGAGCCACGGGGCCTGCGCCTGGCCTGTCCGCACCCTGGCAGTGTGAGAACAGATTGTGCCCGCCAGCTTGGCCCCACAGCTCACCTCGACAGCCGGGCAGCGAGACAACCATCAGCTAGAGTGGCTTCCTGCCCTGTTCTTCCCTGTCTCCCAGGCCAGCAGCACGCACTATGTGGACCCCCACCCCAGACAGGACACTGGGGGCAGATTTCCCCACGCAGGGCAGAACGTGGATACCGACCCCAGCTTTGTGACACTGGGACAATCTCTTTGTGTCTCTGGGCTCATTTGCCTTGTCTGCACTTGGGGGCCGGGTAGGGACCTAAAACTGCTATTCCATGCCCTGGGGACCTATCAGATCTGCCCCAGGGAGTCAAGGAGACAAATGCTGGGGGGGGGGGGTGTCTTCCGGAACCTGTAGAGTGCACAACTGGCAGGAGCCCTTGGGAAAGCACCTGAGGACACAGGCCAAGAAGCAGGGCCCTGTCGGGGGAGCCATCCATAACCACCACCAGATGAAGGAACCCTTTTATTTTATTTTATTTTTTTTGGTTTTTCGAGACAGGGTTTCTCTGCGTAGCTTTGCGCCTTTCCTGGAGCTCACTTGGTAGCCCAGGCTGGCCTCGAACTCACAGAGATCCGCCTGGCTCTGCCTCCCGAGTGCTGGGATTAAAGGCGTGCGCCACCACCGCCCGGCTGAAGGAACCCTTTTATATGGCCCCTCTACCCTTACCAACTTGCCCTGGGTTCCGTCAAAGACCACAGCGCTTCAGGAAAACTTAGTGCCCACCTGCCTGGCATTCTCTGCTCCACCCTGCTGGCTATGGCCCTCAGGCACTGCCCTGGAGCCACACCTGGCACCCAGAGGTGCAGCTACCCGCCCCTCCCCCACGGTGCTCCCTCCCCCTTCATCCTTCTGCTTCTGCCCAGCTCCCAACCCCCAAGAGAGGGCAGTGCTCAGAGCTTACTTTGAACCGTAAGTACACCCCCAACTTGGTGACTCTCAAATCGAGTGACTCATCCAGGCCTGACCAGAGGTTCCTACCAGGGGCAGAGCCAGTGCCTGGCCTTTGGGGCAGATGGCCAGGCTGGCCCTCATTCCCTACCACAAGTCAGGGTCACCAATAAAAAAGCTCTCACCCTTAGGATAAAAATTTACCTTTGCCCTCACTAACATCCCCCAAGGTCACTCCGGTGACTGACTTCTGTTTTACAGCTGGGATTGAGAAGTTGGGAGGGGCCTTTGGAGGTGGCTGTGGCCAGTAGGCATTTCTGACTCTGTATTCACGCCACTGCGTGTCAGGAAGGGAAACTGAGGCCCAGAGGGAAGCGCATTCCATGGGAAGCCTCAGCCCGAGGCCCTGTCTCAAGCCAGACGAGGCACAGTAGAAATGGGAGGGTGCTGCCCGGGAGATGCCCTGGAGACAGACGCTATTCATCTTGGGGCCGAGGGTAAGCATGCCCATCCCTTTGTCTGCCTTATTGTCACTGGGTGAAAGGGCAAAGGAGCCACGAGGACCTGCTGACGTGGGTGCCTTGCTTGGAGGACTGCCAGCTAGGGTGGAGTCAGTCCCAGGGGACCCTGGACTTCTGGGAAGTCACCGGGAGTTTGGCCAACCCTGTCCCCCTGCAGTGGGGCAGCATGGTGCCTAGTTTGGTTAAGGGAGAAGGTAAAAAGAATTACCCATTGCTGCCTCCTCAAGCCTCTGGTTGGGAGGGGCTCTGCCAGTTCCTCTGGGTACCAACACACACAGGGGCTACTCTCTGAGGCTGATGCTTTGGGTACCTTCTCCCAGTACCTGTTGGGCCAAACAGCCAGAACCTCATCATATCTTGAACACAGACTCTGGTGGCGGTCTCTCTGAGCACTCTCCAGGGCTCTCCTCCTCTCCCGTCTCCCATCCTGAATCCACCACAGATGTAAATAAAGGCTCTCAGTGGTCATTTGGTCTGGTCCTGGGGTTGTATGGATAAGCCACAGAGGAGCAGAAAGAGAAAGCAACGTGCTCCAGACCTATAGCTGGTAAGTGCGGGGACCAGGCTGTAGCCCAGGACACTCGCTTCTAGAACTGTGTTCTGGCCGCTGCTGAACATGTTCAGGTGTGGCCGGAGCTCTACCCGCTCCTTCACAGCCAGGGCTGGCGAGTCAGTCATCAGGGGAAGCAACTTCACTAAGAGGTGGGTCTGGGACTGACTAGAGGCACAGAAACCACCGGGATCAGCAAGATGGCTCAGTGGGGAATGGCATTTGCTGCCGATCCCAGTGACCTGAGCTTGATTCCCAGGACCCACGTGGTAGAAAGAAGAACCAACCCCCACAAGTTCCCCCGAGTTCTACACATACACCATAGAACACACACACACACACACACACACACACACACACACACACACACACACAAGTAGATGTAATTAAAAAAATAAAACTCTTCTAAAAAAGAATTCGACTAAGGAAGCCATGGCTGGACATAAATGTTAATTATTAGTATAAATATTTTAGGGCAGCAGGAAGCTAAAAGATGCCATTGGAAGCCTCAGGCCTCTGTTTTCTTTTCTTCCTGGTGTTAAGGACTCAGACATTGGTCGTAGCTCTGGCTTCTAGGGACCTGGAGGGCCTGGAGGGGTTGTCCCCGCCCCTCCCCCCTTACTGGTCTCTTCTCCCAGTGGCCTGGCTCCCTGTACTCAAAGCAGAACTCTAAACGCTTGGTAATAGCCTGGTCTTGGCCACCTGCTCCCCACTGGCCTTGGGAGTGTGTGAGCTTGCTGCCCGCCTCCTACCCTTGGCCTAGCTGGCCCCAAGGTGGGCCCCTGGCCACAGCTTCAGTAGAGCAAAGTGTGGGGAACTGGAAGGCAGGAGGTTAGGGTCTGCCCTGAGCTTGGTGAGCACTAGCTTTGTGTCCTGGCCTGTCCCCTCCCGTCTCTGGTTCTTACCCTACCTATTTTTTTTTTTTTCTGTTCTGAATGTCATTTAGTGTTTTCTCTGTTCACCCACCCACTCATAGGATCAAAGATTCCATTTGTGAAGTGTTGATCAAATGTGCTGTTTTACTACGCTGAACAGGCGCCACGTAGATGATTGTTAAGACTCTAATTAGTTTATTTCCCCCATCGAAATCAATTAAGAACCCACCTGTCAATCAGAACTTCAGATGAGCATGGGATAATTGATTCTGTGAGACAGGATGAAGTTATCCTTGTATGCTGGAAATGCTGCAGATAGGCAGGGAATCTGCAGTTCAGGGACACACAAAGAGCACAGGCTCTGCCGCCGAACAGCTCTTCACCTTGGTCAGGTTCCGTGAGCCACGGAGCCTCAACTTCCTCGTCTATGAAATGGGTACAGTGAAGTATGGACCTCATATGGTTGTTGTGGAGATTTGGTGAACTAGTAGACTTGAGACGTGACTGTGAATATATTTGGTCCCCCAAGATTGCACAGCCATTGACGTTCCCCTCAACACTAGCGCTGTATGATCAATATTTCTTAAAGGTTCATTTCCTCAAATACCAGTGCCATGGTTATTAAGGGTCGGATAAGAAAAAGGGTTGTTTGGCTCAATTAATTGGGGGAAATAGGGACTAAGCAGGATTTTTCATCATGTGACTTCATTGTCACAGGGTCATACTAGTCTGTGTTCCTGTGCAGAGGTGGAGAATGTGTTATATGTTTCTCACATGTTTGACCGTGGAACGTTTTTTCTCACAGTGCATACTGATAAACAAGGGTTCTCCTGAGCATAGTTTGGGAAGCACTCCTCTGTTACATCGAGAACTTCTGGGGTCCTTCTTCCAGGCCATTCTCTGCCTCTGAGCCTCTGATCCCCATCCCTGGGCTGATTAGAACCTTGGTAGTTCCTGGCTGTACTCTGCCTCTTAGCAGACTCGCTTATCTTGAGTAAATACGGCCCTGGCTAGGGCTAATGTCTGTCCCAAGGGGAAGATGAATGAGGTTGACCTGGGGTGTAGACACCCGAAGGCTTTACACACTGGGGTGAGGCCGGAAACGAGGGGTCGGGGAAGAGGGGATCGCCTGGAAGGGGGTGCGGCCTGGGCTTGTTGAGCAGAAGTAGGGCGGGCAGTGTGGGGCTCTGGGGGAGGGCCTGCTCCAGCAGGTTGGAGAAGGGATGGATACCTCAAGGGCCGCTTGCCTGTGGGTGGAAAGGGGCAGTCAGGCTTGAGCCACGAGCACCAGGAAAAGGTGACATTTGGGGCTGTGCCTCCTGAAGGGCTGGAGGTCTGGGGACAGCAGCAATGTGGAGCTGAATGGGTGCGTGAAAGGAGATGAGATGAAAGGCGTGTGGTATTGGTACCCAGGCCCAGCTCTGAGGGTAACGGGAGGGGCAGCTGGCCTAGTGGACATTGCAGAGAGTGTGGGTGGGTGTTCTCCTCTCCTCTGGAAGATGCCTTCAGACACCATGGTGTCTAAGAAGCTTCTAGGACTTCCTCAAAGTACCAGGAGGGCCTTGATCATGCCCCCTTTTTGGCGCCCTCTTTCCATGGTGGAGTCCGCAGAGTGGAAAGTCCCTTTGGTGTTGTGCACAGGACCTGGCAGGGGGTGAGGAAGGGGGTGGGCAGCTCGTCAGAAATTGCTGTTCTATCCAGAAAGTCAAAGTTCCAGAAGGCAAAGGCTCTGGAGTCTGTGTGGTCTGTGATGGTGACCCTCAAATGCCTCCCCGCAAATTCTTAATTTCCAGAAGGGTCAGCCATCTTTTGTTGACTCACAGCCCTGGCCCTTGCTCTAACCCCTTCCCCTCAAAACGAAGCCAACTCTAGACTCCAAAGGCATCCCACTGCTGTAGGCCCGGCTCAGCCAAAAGCTAGGTCTGAGAAGCCACCAGGGCTCCAAGGACTTGGGCGGGGGTGGAGATGAGCATGCAGAACTGGGTCTGGGGTTTGTCACCCTCCAGGCCAGGACTCCTGGAAGGACAGTTCTGCAACCAGGCGCCCATCTCATCGTCTCTCCGCCCTGCCCCTTCCCAGGGCCTCTTCGTCCCATCTCAGCAGCTCCGTTTTCAACACCTGCCCCTCACTCTACAGCAGCAGCTCTTTCTCACTGACCCTTCTCGACTCCCTGGCTTTCCCCTCACTCTCGAGCTGTCTCCCACCCACAGGTGTCTGTCCCTGTGACTGACTGGGACCTCTTATGCAGAAGAGCTCCAGTGCCCCACCCCCAACCTCCCAGGCCCATGTGGAATGGGGGAGTTGAGAGGGAGGGTGCTGGTGTCATGGAAAATCCCTGCAGCAGCCAAGGTCAGTGTTTGCAGACACAGTCTGGCCTGCAGCCAGGCCTGCCTCAGGGCCCAGCTCCTTTGGGCCATCCACCCCCCAGGGCTGGCTTTGTCCAGGGGCCTCATAGGTTTAGAGCAGAGGCTTCAAGCAGGGTCCTCAAGAGGGGTTCATGCTGCAGTGTGGGGGTTTGGGTGGTTCAACTTACCCATTTTTCAGAGGAGTAAACTAAGGCCTAGAGAGAAGCAGAGGACCAGATCCATAACACAAGTCACTGGCAGAGTGAGGAATTGATTATCATGGTCTATCCTCTCTGCCTTCCCCAATGCTGCAGAGGGGTGCAGCCTTGTTCGTCCCACCAGGCCAAGGAACAGTAAAGGCAAGGTTAAAAGTGCCCTTCAACTCAAGGCTAGCTTGCGGTTGGGCTACACTGAAGCTTGAAAACTATGGCCAGGAGAGGTAGACCAGATGACCAAACCCGGGTCCTTGATCTCAAGACACTTTCCACATGCAAGTATATCAGATGAAACCCTGTGGTGGAACACTTTAAAGCTTCCTTGTTTTCCCCAAAGCAAAGGTAATTACAGCACTAGCTATTGAGAGATATGACAGAGTTGGCTAATTTGGGGAGTGATTAAGATAAATGAGCAGAAGGAGGGATGGAGGTGAAGAACCCCAGCTGGGGTGTCAGGGAGAACAACAAAGAGGTGGTATTTGTCCTGATCTCTGAAGGGTTGAAGGAAGATACAGGGTTCCCATAGGGGGAGCTGTTGAAGTTAAGATGTACAGAATGAAGTTAAGGGGCAGAGAAAATGGCCCGGGGGGCACTGTCACCATTGCGTAGGGACCGGCAGAGTCTCCCAGGAAAGTAGTTTCATATACACAGCAAGATCCTTAGAAATGCATCTACCCAGGACCCGGTGGTACCACTTCTAGGAATCTCTGCTGGGAAAATAACCAGAGATCGGAGCAAAGATTTATGAACACGGATGTTTATAGCAGCATTTTCATTGTGAAAAATTGTAAACACTCCAAATGTTCACCAATAGGGTTTAGTTAAACATATTAAGGTATATTTATGGGGTGGAATACTGTGCAGCCATTAAAGTGCTATTCCTGAGGAGTCTCTTAATTACATAGAAAACCACTGTATTATGACAAAAAACAGTAGGCACAATGCTTTCTGTATAGTGGGATCCTATCCTAAATCTATAAAGACAAAAGGTGCATATGCATACACACAGGGAAAGAGCTAGAGATGTAACAGAGAGCTCACAGAGTTTATCCATAAATAATGAGCTTATTATTGATTTTAATTTCCTTTTCACACTGTTTTACATGTTCTACAAAACATCTATTATTATTATTTTTTTATAGTACTGAGGGTTGATCTAAGGGCCTTGCACATGCTGAGCAAATGCTCTACCATTGAGCTATATACCCAACGCTCTACTACTTTTAGAGGTAGAAATGCATTAATAATAGTAACAATAACAATTTATATTATTAGGCAGGGTCTTACCACATTGCTGGCTTGGGACACCTAAAGCTCAAGTGATTCTTCTGCCTCAGCCTCCTGAGTGCTGAGACTACCAGCATGCACCATTGTGTGGGCCTAGTCAGAATGCCAAAAATAATAACATCTAACAACAACAACAGCAACAACAAAATCTTCCTGATGTTCCTGCAGCAGGAAGTTTGATTGAAAAGTGAGAATTGTTTTGGTGGGCAAGGGTTAACATGTGCAGAGCAAGACTCTTACCTGGAAGACAATGTGGAGCCCTTGGCAGCTCCGAGTTAGGAAAGGGACAAATGCCCAAAGAGATACCATTGTAAATTTCCTCACACCCCTGGGTAGAGGAGGAGTGGGCGTGGCTGTGGGAGATTGGGAGCAAGGAGCTTCACTGGGGGTCCTCAGCATAGCTTTGTTGGCAAGTGCTCAGGCCTGAGCTAGAGGGGAGCAGAGAACTCAGGGATTCAGGAAGGGATGGGAAAGGGAAAGGAGGAAGCGAGGAGGGAGGAGATGGAATGGATACAGTGTGTGTGATGCCTTTGTGTTCAGGACTAAACTGTGAGCTACCCCAGGGCAGGCGCCTTTGTGTCTTATGCCTTCCTTATGCCTGGGAAGCAGCTTGGCACAGAGGTGCCTCTGAGGTTGGAGCAGGTTGAAGACAGGGAGGCTGGATGTAGTGTGAGGCTCTGGGAGATTCTGCTACATGGAAGGACAGCTGGGGATCCTGGGAAGGCTAACTGACCTCAGGTCTGTGGCATCTGTCTTAGGCCACCCACTGTACCAGGTGTCATGATATAGACCTGTGGCCTGTGTCTTCATGGCCAGATGGACAGCTATACTGCATGGCCATAGGCAAGACCTGATCTTCCCTGGGCTCCGAGTGCCTTTTATGGGATATGAAGAGGCTAGGGGAGATGTTCTTAGGCCCCTTGGAATCTGGGGTGCTAGACACTCATAGGAGCCACAACCTCAAGCCCCAAACCAAAGACACAGCAGTGGTCTCAGTGGCAGTTACCCAAGGGCCAAGGGGATTCTTGGGTGCCCAAAGTAATGACTGGGTCTCTGGCTGCACGATCAGATCACAGTATTGGTCGGCACTGTTCAAATGTGAGGGAGAGGAAGAGTATGGATGAGCCTTCTGGCTCACTTTGAGTAGTAACAGTGCCTCAGCTGAAGCAGGTGTGTGTGTGTGGGGGCAGCCAGAAGTTCAAATCCCAGCTCCCCTAGACAGCCTCCCTTCACAGCAGCTTCTCAGGGTTGCAGGGAGGCAGCTGCCAAGGAAAAGTCTTGTTGGTCTCAGGTCTCTGACTGCTTGCCAAGCCCCAAGGTACCCATATCTCCATCCCTACTCCTAGTCTTAGAAACCTGTCTTCAGGGCCCTTGAGTCTTCTGTCCTTTTGCTCCTTTGCCTCCAGATAATACCCAATTGTGGGGCTCCGTGGTGGAAGTGGAGGTGTTGGTGTTGGTGTTGGTGGTGGTGGTGGAGGAGGTGGAGGAGGTGGTGGAGGTGGAGGTGGTGGAGGTGGTGGAGGAGGTGGAGGAGGTGGTGGAGGTGGAGGTGGTGGTGGAGGTGGTGGATGAGGTGGTGGAGGTGGTGGTGGAGGTGGTGGAGGTGGAGGTAGTGGAGATGGAGGTGGTGGAGGTAGTGGTGGAGGTGGTGGAGGTGGAGGAGGTGGAGGTGGTGGTGGTGGAGGTGGTGGAGGTGGAAGTGGTGGAGGTGGAGGTGGAGGAGGTGGAGGTGGTGGAGGTAGTGGAGGTGGTGGAGGTGGAGGTGGAGGAGGTGGAGGAGGTGGAGGTGGAAATGGTGGAGGTGGAAGTGGTGGAGGTGGTGGAGGTAGTGGTGGAGGTGGTGGAGGTGGAGGAGGTGGAGGTAGTGGTGGAGGTGGAGGAGGTGGTAGTGGTGGAGGTGGAGGAGGTGGTAGTGGTGGAGGTGGAGGTGGTGGAGGAGGTGGAAGTGGAAGTGGTGGAGGTGGAGGTGGAGGAGGTGGAGGTGGAGGTGGTGGAGGTGGAGGAGGTAGAGGTGGAAGTGGTGGAGGTGGAGGTGGAGGATGTGGTGGAGGTGGAGGAGGTGGAGGAGGTGGTGGTGGTGGTGGTGGTGGAGGTGGAGGTGGAGGTGGTGGAGGTGGTGGTGGAGGTGGTGGAGGTGGTAGTGGTGGTGGAGGTGGTGGTGGAGGTGGTAGAGGTGGAGGTGGAGGAGGTGGAGATGGAGGAGGTGGTGGTAGAGGAGATGGAGGAGGTGGAGGTGGTGGAGGTGGTGGAGGTGGTGGAGGTGGTGGAGGAGGCAGAGAAGATTTTCGTAACACCTCCCCCACTCCCCCGTTCCCCCACATGCACCGCTAGTGAATGGCAGTCAAGGGTTGCATTCAGGCCTGGCACCGTGGCCTGCCTAGCTGATGCATCATGGATGGTGAATTCTGGAAGGCAGATGGTCAGGATTTCTAAGGAAGGAAACTAAGCTGAAGGGTTGGATAATTTGTCAAGGCCATCCAGGTCAGTGACAGAGCCAGTTCCTCCCAGGCCACACACTCTTCTTTTTGTTTCTCATATTGATGACCCCCTGGGCTTCTGAGGTCAAGGATCAGGGTCCATGGGACACCTGAATGGGAATTTCATGAACTCCCCTCTTAGGGTTTCTGGGGAAGCAGTATCAAGGGATGGACAAGCCCCAGGCACTACCTCTAACAACAGCTCTTCCTCCTTCTCCAGCTTCCCCACCTGCACTGGGTCAGTAACAAGGACTCCACCACCAGCCTGAGCCAGAGAGCAGGAGGCTGATATTGTTGGGGAGCTCAGGATCAGTCTTGGAAGAAGACACTGACCTCTGGCAGAGGAAACCTGGGCACCTGGGGAGGCTAGGCAGGAAGCAGGCACCCCAGAAGGCTGTGACACTTTGTCAGTCTCAGGAAGATCAGGTGGAAAATGGGTGTGACAGGCATGGCTTCATCCTCTTCGCTTGCTATAATTGATTAGCTGAGCCAACATTTCCTCTAGCACCTCTGACTTTTGTACCAGGCACTCGGCTAAGTGCTGAGGTAGGATGCAGAAATGGGACAACCAAGTCGTGCTTTTTGAGAACAGACTAGCCAGGGTGCAGGTGGGAAGAGACCAGAAAGCGGAGAGATGCCCTAGGAAGTTCCGAGTCTGTGCCAGGGATGGGGACCCCATCCCCTGAAGGTGGGGTGGGACCAGGAAGCCAGGACAGGGAGTCGGAAGGCACAGCACCTTTGCCAACCTCTAATGGCTGAGAATGCAGTATCTCCTGCTCCTGTGCCCTCTGGAGGTGGCCCTGGACACTTGTAAGCAGTTCCCAGGTCAGGGTGAAATCTAGCCCATGTGTATAGTAGCTTGGTCTTGGATGTCATTATATATTGGCTCAAGGTCAATGTCTCTTCCTCTGCTTCTTTTCTTGTTATTTTGGTTCGTTTATTTTGCCACTGATCATTAAAAACAAACAAACAAACAATAAATGTAACTGTAGAACAGTTTTGGGTGAACCGAATGTCCATGAAGACCACTCTCCTGTGTTGATGCGGGGCTGGTTGTGTGAATCCCACCTCTCCTATACTGTCTTCTTCTAAGAAGCCTTCCTCCTGCTCTCAGCCCCTGAGAATCCTCCCCATACCCCCCTATACACTTGGCCTTTCTTGGTGACAGTGGCTGACATGGTCACTCCTCACCTCAAGCAGCGTCACCATGAGTAAGTAAAGCTGCTTTTGCTTCACTCTGTCTGTCTTGTGGGAGGCAAGTGGGCCGCTAGCGTATTGTGGCGCTGGACACTTAAGGGCTGGGAGAGGTGGTTAGGGTCCAGGCATGGCCTGGATTCTGCTTCTTCCCCTTCCCCTCTGTGTGGAGTCTGGGGCTGCAGCTGGGAATGTGAAGGGTGGAGTGTAAGAAGGCAGGCAGGCAGGAAGGAAGGAAGGAAGGAAGAAAGAAAGGAAGGAAGGAAGCCCACTGGCCAGAGCACAGTCTAAGAGTGATGGTTCCTTTTAACTGTCAACACGTCACAATCTAGCATCTCCTGGGAAGAGAGTCTAACTGAGGGACTGACTAGATCAAGTTGGCTTGTGGGTATATCTTTGGGGGATTGTCTTGATTCCTCCTGTGCGGAAGGAAGACTCACCCACTGTGGGCGGCACCATTCCCTGGGCTGATCCCAGACTGTATACATACAGAGAATGGGCCGGGAACAAGCAAGCATACATGCATTCATTTCTCTCTGCTCTTGACTGTGGGTGTGGTGTGGCCAGCTGCTCCAAGACCCTGCAGTGATGGACTGTCACCTAACTGTGAACTAAAATAAACCCTTTGTCCCTTAAGTTGTGTTGTTGTTGTTGTTTCCAGGGCAACAGACATGAAGCTAAAACTCCAGGCTTTTCTGCTCTCGGGGCCCTTGATGGTGATGGGCAACAGCCTCGTGGAAGCTAGCCTTTGTTAACACCTCTGCTTCTCACCATGACTCTCTGACTGGCCAGTACCAGCTCTGTTCTGATGAGGGAACTACAGAAGGCTCAGAGAGGTGAAATACCACTGGTCCAAGGTCATCATATAAAAAGTGGCCAAGATTAGGATTCAGCCTAGTCCTTGGGCTCTTCAAAGTTCAGGCACTCTCAGGGGTCTGACCACCCAGAGTACCCCCTCCCCCATGGGCTATTTATCTCATCAGTAGAATGTGGATATCATGTCCAGCAGATCTTTGACCATAAAGCCCTCACAGCAGAGCTCAATACTTAAAATACTTGGTCTGAAAGTCTTAGAACACTGTGTACAGTAGGTGCTCAAGTCATGATGCTCGAAGAAATTGACCTCCTAAGCCTGGTCCCTGCTCTCCGCCTCTGAAGAGCTCACAACTTGGAGGCCACCAGGCCCTTCCTCCCAGAGAGCAGTTCCTGGAAGTTCTCTATGGAAACCCCGAGAGGTTTCAGTATGGTCCTGAGGTAGACAGAGCTGGAGGTGGGGAGGTCGAGGGTAGGTACCAGAGCTAGAAGAGGCCAACCGTGGAGGACTTGGTGGGGCTTCTGTGCTCTCCTACCTCTTTGGTCCTTCCTGCAGCAGCCTCAGTTTAGACAGTCTCTCTTTTTTATCTATCATCATCCTGGTCCAGGCCACAGTGAATTGATGCAGGATGGAACACCAAATCCAAGAGGATATGCACAACCTATATGAACGATTGCTAAGGCTCACCCAAGAACTGGACTGAGGGGCTGGATAAGCTCTGGGGAGCTGAGCTACAGGGTCATGATGATTTGAGTCCCGGCTGAGACCACGGTGAGGGAAAAGCATAAGCAAGTCAGAAGGGTGCTGAGAGAAGCCAGAGCTTGGCTGAACAAATTAGAGATGGGTAGCTCAGCCTGGAGACTGGAGGGAGGGGCCTGGCTCTGGCTGCTGCCCCTTGACCCTGGCTAAAGGTTAGTCGTTCTTTGCAGAAGTCTTATTACTCGCCCGGCTCCAAAGAGGCACTGGCTAGGTCCTAGGTCCTGTGCACGGGAGGCCCAGCCCTACACACTACATCCAGGATGCCCTGCATGGTGAACTACACAGCAGAAGGTCCTGGCCAGATTTCTGGAGATCCATATAGGGTGTATGCAGCACACTACAGTGGGAACATTCTAGTCCCACTGCACTGCAGCCCCGTGAAACTCCTGGGCTGCGACAGTATCAATTCTCCAGCTAGGGACAGGGGGTTTGGAAAGGTCAGCCTCTCCCCCATGGGAGGCAGCTGCTTCTCCTGCTACATGTACCCCATCTTTGGTCCAATCTGATGAGGCAACTGAGTGACCTTGGGGCTGGAAAGGCTAAGTGGAAAGTATCTAGTTCAAGGCCTGGGATGTGCAGGTTGGAGAATCTTTTTTTTTTTTTTTTTTTTTTTTTCTCTTTAAGGGAAGTTTTTATTTCCTCTTTAATGGAGTTTTTCATTTCCTCTTTTTTTTTTTTTGTGTGATATATATTTTTTATTTTACAATACCATTCAGTTCTACATATCAGCCATGGGTTCCCCTGTTCTCCCCCCTCCCACGCCCTCCCCTTACCCCCAGCCCACCCTCCATTCCCACCTCCTCCAGGACAAGTCCTCCCCCGAGGACTGTGATCGACTTGGTAAACTCAGTCCAGGGAGGTCCAGTCCCTTCCTCTCAGACTGAGCCAAGTGTCCCTGCATAAGTTCCTGGTTTCAAACAGCCAACTCATGGAATGAGCACAGGACTTGGAATGAGCTCCCAAACTGATCAAGCCAATCAACTGTCTCACCTATTCAGAGGGCCTGATCCAGCTGGGAGCCCCTCAGTCTTTGGTTCATAGTTCATGTGTTTCCATTCATTTGGCTATTTTTTTTTTCAATAATTGAGTAAAACTGAAATTTATTATATGCCACAGTCGTCCTAGGGACCTCCATGCTATATATATAGCCTCTATGGTTCTATGGATTGTGGTCTGATTGTTCATTTTATATCTAGAATCCACCAATGAGTGAGTACATACCATAACTGTCTTTCTGGGTTTGGGTTACCTCACTCAGGATGATTTTTTCTAGTTCCATCCATTTGCCTGCAAATTTCATGCTTTCATTGTTTTTCTCTGCTGAGTAGTACTCCATTGTGTATATGTACCACATTTTTTTCATCCATTCTTCCGTTGATGGGCATCTAGGTTGTTTCCAGGTTCTGGCTATTACAAATAGTGCTGCTATGAACATAGCTGAGCATGTATCTTTATGGTATGTATCAGCATTCTTTGGGTATATGCCCAAGAGTGGGATGGCTGGGTCTTGAGGTAGTTTGATTCCTAATTTTCTGAGAAACCGCCATACTGATTTCCATAGTGGTTGTACAAGTTTACATTCCCACCAACAGTGGAGGAGTGTTCCCTTTGCTCCACATCCTCTCCAACATTGGTTGTCATTGGTGTTTTTGATCTTAGCCATTCTAACAGGTGTAAGGTGGTATCTCAGAGTCGTTTTGATTTGCATTTCTCTGATGATTAAGGATGTTGAGCATTTCTTTAAATGTCTTTCAGCCATTTGTAGTTCTTGTTTTGTGAATTCTCTGTTTAGCTCTTTAGCCCATTTTTTAATTGGACTGTTCAGAGCTTTGATGTCTAGTTTCTTGAGTTCTTTATATATTGTGGAGATCAATCCTCTGTCAGATGTGGGGTTGGTGAAGATCTTTTCCCAATCTGTTGGCTGTCTTTTTGTCTTATTGACTGTGTCTTTTGCCCTGCAAAAGCTTCTCAGTTTTGAGAGGTCCCATTTATTAATGGTTGTGCTCAGGGTCTGTGCTGTCGGTGTTTTATTTAGGAAATGGTCTCCAGTGCCAATGCGTTCAAGAGTGCTTCCTATCTTCTTTTCTATTAAGTTTAGTGTAACTGGATTTATGTTTAGGTCTTTGATCCACTTGGACTTGAGTTTTGTGCATGGTGACAGATATGGATCTATTTGTAATCTTTTACATATTGACATCCAGTTATGCCAGCACCATTTGTTGAAGATACTTTCTTTGTTCCATTGTATAGTTTTGGCTCCTTTGTCAAAAACCAGGTGTTCATATGTGCATGGATTAATGTCAGGGTCTTCAATTCGATTCCATTGGTCCGTATGTCGGTTTTTATACCAGTACCAAGCTGTTTTTATTACTATAGCTCTATAGTAGAGTTTGAGGTCCGGGATGGTGATGCCTCCAAGGGTTGCTTTATCGTATAGGATTTTTTTAGCTATCCTGGGTCTTTTGTTTTTCCATATAAAGTTGAGTATTTTTCTTTCCAAGTCTGTGAAGAATTGTGTTGGGATTTTGATGGGGATTGCATTGAATCTGTAGATTGCTTTTGGTAAGATTGCCATTTTTACTATGTTAATCCTACCTATCCATGAGCATGGGAGATCCTTCCATTTTCTGATATCTTCTTCAATTTCTTTCTTTAGAGATTTAAAGTTCTTATCAAAAAGGTCTTTCACTTGTTTAGTTAGTGTTATCCCAAGGTATTTTATATTATTTGTGGCTATTGTAAAGGGTGATGTTTCTCTGACTTCTTTCTCAGCCCTTTTATCATTTGTGTATAGGAGGGCTACTGATTTTTTTGAGTTGATCTTGTATCCTGCCACTTTACTGAAGGAGTTTATCAGCTGTAGAAGTTCCCTGGTAGAGTTTTTGGGGTCACTTATGTATACTATCATATCATCTGCAAATAGTGAAAGTTTGACTTCTTCCTTGCCAATTTGTATCCCTTTGATCTCCTTTTGTTGTCTTATTGCTCTAGCTAGAACTTCTAGTACTATATTGAATAAATATGGGGAGAGTGGACAGCCTTGTCTTGTTCCTGAATTTAGTGGTATCGCTTTGAGTTTCTCTCCATTTAATTTGATGTTTGCTGTTGGCTTGCTATAAATTGCTTTTATTATGTTTAGAAATGTTCCTTGTATTCCTATTCTTTCTAAGACCTTTATCATGAAGGGGTGTTGGATTTTGTCAAAGGCTTTTTCAGCATCTAGGGAGATGATCATGTGGTTTTTTTCTTTCAGTTTGTTTATATGGTGTATTACATTGACTGATTTCCGTATGTTGAACCATCCTTGCATCCCTGGGATGAATCCTACTTGGTCGTGATGGATGATTGTTTTGATGTATTCTTGGATTCGGTTTGCCAATATTTTGTTGAGTATTTTTGCATCAATGTTCATGAGGGAGATTGGTCTGTAGTTCTCTTTCTTTGTTGCATCTTTGTGTGGTTTGGGTATCAGGGTAATTGTGGCCTCATAAAAAGAGTTTGGTAGTGTTCCTTCTGTTTCTATTGTGTGGAACACTTTGAAGAGGATTGGTATTAGTTCTTCTTTGAAAGTCTGGTAGAATTCTGCACTGAAACCATCTGGTCCTGGGCTTTTTTTAGTTGGGAGACTTTTGATGACTGTTTCTATTTCTTTAGGGGTTATTGGTCTATTTAAATGGTTTATCTGGTCTTGATTTAATTTTGGTATGTGGTATTTATCCAGAAAATTGTCCATTTCTTCCTGGTTTTCCATTTTTGTGGAGTACAGGTTTTTGAAGTATGATCTGATGATTCTCTGGATTTCCTCATTGTCTGTTGTTATGTCTCCCTTTTCATTTCTGATTTTGTGAATTTGGGTGTTCTCTCTTTGCCTTTTGGTTAATTTGGCTAGTGGTTTGTCTATCTTGTTGATTTTTTCAAAGAACCAACTCTTTGTTTCATTGATTTTTTGTATTGTTCTCTTGTTTTCTATTTCGTTGATTTCAGCCCTCAATTTGATTATTTCCTGGCGTCTATTTCTCCTGGGTGAGTTTGTTTCTTTTTGTTCTAGAGCTTTCAGTTGTGCTGTTAATTCATTGGTATGGGATTGCTCCATCTTCTTTATGTGTGCATTTAGAGCTATGAATTTTCCTCTTAGCACTGCTTTCATAGTGTCCCATAAGTTTGGGTATGTTGTACTTTCATTTTCATTGAATTCTAGGAACTCTTTAATTTCTGTCTTTATTTCTTCCTTGACCCATTGATGTTTCAGGTGGGTATTATTCAGTTTCCATGAGTTTGTGGGTTTTCTATAATTTTTGTTGTTATTGAGTTCTAACTTTAAGGCTTGGTGGTCTGATAAAATACAGGAGGTTATTCCAATTTTTTTGTATCTGTTGAGATTTGTTTTGTGTCCAAGCATGTGGTCAATTTTTGAGAAGGTTCCATGCGGTGCTGAGAAGAAGGTATATTCTTTTGTGTTAGGATGGAATATTCTGTAGATATCTATTAGGTCCATTTGAGTCATAACATCTGTTAGGTCCTTTATTTCTTTGTTAAGTTTCAGTCTGGTAGATCTATCTTTTGGTGAGAGTGGTGTGTTAAAATCTCCCACTACTAATGTGTGGGGTTTGATGTGCGTTTTAAACTTTAGTAGTGTTTCTTTTATGAATGTGGGTGCTTTTGTATTTGGAGCATAAATGTTTAGAATCGAGACTTCATCTTGGTGGATTTTTCCTGTGATGAATATGTAATGTCCATCCTGGTCTCTTTTGATTGATTTTAGTTTGAAGTCTATTTTATTAGATATTAGGATAGCTACACCAGCTTGTTTCTTAGGTCCATTTGCTTGGAAAACCTTTTCCCAGCCCTTTACTCGGAGGTAGTGTCTGTCTTTGGAGTTAAGGTGTGTTTCTTGTATGCAGCATATGGATGGGTCCTGTTTTCTAATCCATTCTGTTAGCCTGTGTCTTTTTATAGGTGAGTTGAGACCATTGATATTGATGGATATTAATGACCAGTGATTGTTAATTCCTGTTATTTTTTTGGTTGTGTTGTGTTGTCCTTCTGTGGTGTATGTTGGTGTAGGATTATCTATTGCTTGATTTTTCATGGATGTGTTTAGCTTCTTTGGGTTGAATTTTCCCTTCTAGTGCTTTCTGTAGGGCTGGGTTTGTGGACAGGTATTGATTAAATCTGGTTTTATCCTGGAATATTTTGTTTACTCCGCCTATGGTGATTAAGAGTTTTGCTGGGTATAATAGTCTGGGTTGGCATCCATGGTCTCTTAGTGTCTGCATGAGGTTTGTCCATGATCTTCTATCTTTCATAGTCTCTATTGAGTAGTCTGGTGTTATTCTGATGGGTTTGCCTTTATATGTTACTTGGTCCTTTTCCTTTGCAGCTCTTAATATTTTTTCTTTATTCTGTGTGTTTAGTGTTTTGATTATTATGTGGCGAGGGGACTTTTTTTTTGGATCCAGCCTATTTGGTGTTCTGTAAGCTTCTTGTATCTTCATAGGTATTTCTTTCTTTAGGTTAGGAAAGTTTTCTTCTATGATTTTGTTGAATATATTTTCTGTGCCTTTGAGTTGGTATTCTTCTCCTTCTTCTATCCCTATTATTCTTAGGTTTGGTCTTTTCATGGTGTCCCAAATTTCCTGGACGTTTTGTGTTAGGACTTTTTTGTCTTTATTGTTTTCTTTGACTGACGAATCTATTTTCTCTATCGTGTCTTCAGTGTCAGAGATTCTCTGTTCCATCTCTTGCAATCGGTTGGTTATGCTTGTTTCTGTAGTTCCTGTTCGTTTTGTCAGGATTTCTATTTCCAGCATTCCCTCAGCATGTGTTTTCTTTATTGTCTCAAATTCATTTTTCAGATCTTGGAATGTTTCTTTCATCTGTTTAATTGCTTTTTCTTGGCTTTCTTTGATTTCTTCCCATTTTTTGTTCGTTTTTTCTTCCATTTCTTTAAGGGAGTTTTTTATTTCCTCTTTAATGGAGTTTTTCATTTCCTCTTTAAGGGAAGTTTTTATTTCCTCTTTAAGGGAGTTTTTTATTTCCTCTTTAAGGAAAGTTTTTATTTCCTCTTTAAGGTAGTTTTTCAATTCCTCTTTAAGGAAAGTTTTTATTTCCTCATTGAGGGAATGTTTTATTTCTTCTTTAAGGGCCTCTATCATCTTCTTAAAGTCATTTTTAGGGTTGATTTCTTCTGTTTCTTCTGTCATGGTATGTTTAGGTCTTGCAGGTGTAGAATCACTAGGTTCTGATGTTGCCATATAGGTCTTTATGTTGTTGCCTGTATTTTTGCACTGGCGCCTACTCATCTCTTCCTCTGTGAGGTGCAGGTGGTGTCTGTGTCTGAGAGTGCCTCTCTTGTTCTAATTTTTAGTCTTGGTTTAGTAGGGGTTCTTGGTTAAATTGGTGCTTTTGGGCTATTTCTTCAGGGGCAGCTGATTTCCATCGGTGAATTATATACTTATGATTCTGGTGATCTGGTTTGGTGTCTGGGTAGCGCCTTCTTCTATGTTCTCAGGTCACTTTTTGTTCATTTGTCAACTCCTCAGCTGATCTTGTTTCTTCAGACTTTAAACTGTAGGCATCTGAATCCTCTCCCAGATGGGTTTCAGCTGAGCAGGGTAGTCTCACCAACACCTCCAAGTTGTTGGGTTTCACAGGATCAGCAGCTGGGCCCTGGGTTGTCCTCAGACGGAGTGTTCAGGTTCGTTCTGGTTCTGACCCACGGAGATAGCTTCTTCCCCAGATGTTGGGGTTAGGGGCGTCCCTGTTCCAATCTGTGTCTGCTTGTCTCCGTCCCTGGGCCTGTTTACCTCTGCGGTCTGCCGCCGGGCCTGTATGTCCCTGTCAGCTGCCGCTGGGTCTGTCTGCCTCTGGGGGCCGCCACCGGGCCTGAATGTCCCTGTCGGCCGCTGCACGTCTACCTCAGCGGGCTGCCGCTGGGCCCGTCTTCCTCCACAGGCCGCCGCTACAGGCCTACCTGCGTCTGCTTGTCTCTGCCGCCGGGCCTGTCTACCTCTGTGGACCGCCGCTGGGCCTGAATGTCTCTGCCGGCTGCCGCCGGGCCTGAATATCTCTGTCGGCTGCCGCCGCTGGGCCCGTCTACCTCAGCGGGCTGCTGCTGGGCCCGTCTACCTCCGCGGGCCGCCGCGCAGGCCTACCTGCGTCTGCTTGTCTCTGCCGCCGGGCCTGTCTACCTCTGTGGACCGCCGCTGGGCCTGAATGTCTCTGCCGGCTGCCGCCGGGCCTGAATATCTCTGTCGGCTGCCGCCGCTGGGCCCGTCTACCTCAGCGGGCTGCTGCTGGGCCCGTCTACCTCCACCGGCCCCCGCCGCAGGCCTACCTGCGTCTGCTTGTCTCTGCCGCCGGGCCTGTCTACCCAGGTTGGAGAATCTTAAGACAGGATATTTATTAGTATGTCCGTATTTTTTTTTTTCTCAACACAGCTCTGAGTTACCACTCCCCACTCAGAAATCTTCCTTATCCTTTGAATTTACACAACACGGTGAAAGGGTTCCAGGTCCAGCGCCCAGGCTGTAAATCTAGGATCCAGCACGCCCCTATCCAGACCTGCTACTTCCTGAATTTCATAAAACTCCAGGCCAGTCTGTACCAAGGGTTCCCTGCCAACTTCGCCTCTGAGCACTGCTCTTCCCCCGGGCACTTCCTCCCGGTGTGGCTGCAGCCCGGAGTTCCCTCCCGGACCGCCTCTGTCCTCCCGGATTAGATATGGGGCTGCTTCTTCTGGCACACCTTTCCCTGTCCCTCAGCTGATAGAAGGGCACCTTCTGTCTTCCCCGCCCTCTGCCAGGCATTGCAATGTGCGTGGAAGCAGGTCCTTCTCCTGCTGGCCCACTGCACCCAGAGTCCATGGCTGAAGCCCAGCAGATGTATGGAGGCCAGTCTTGATGGATGGCCTGGGTATGGGGAGAGGCCTTGGGGCATCCTTTCTCCATCACCTGATCCCTCCTTTCCTTCCTGGTCATGGCTAGTGGCCCAGACAGTATTGGGCTGGCAGGGAATTTGGGAGCAGATGCCAGGAGCTGCGAAGGGAGGCTTTTCTTAGGCTCAGCACCCTCCCCAGGGCTCAGGAGCTCAGATGGTGGAGGCTGGCATAGCGCCTGTGAGAAGAGGGACTCTAGGCGACAGGGACTTCGGCCTGCAGCAGCTGCTGGAACCTTCTTTCCCCTGAGCCAGTCTGCAGATGTGGGGGCCTCACCCTCAACATTCACCCATGCACGCCATGCATGCACGCACACGCGCACACACACACACACACACACCCATGTGCACATATGAGCACATGCACACACACCCTGCAGCCCATTGCCTGCTGCCTCCACGTGACCTCGTAGCATGACTCCATCCACATCCAGGGCAGAGTGCAAGGACCAGATGAGCTGCAGGGTGAGCACTCTCGGGAGACACTATGCAGCAATAAGGGGGAGGGGTCGTTGTTTTAGAACCGCTGCTGTTCCAGCCGCCCCCCCCCCCCCGCCTCACCCCCTGTTATCTTTACTTGAAGGCCATGAGGAGTTGGGGCTTCTTCCTCCTCTAAGTCCTCCCTTCCTGTCCAAGGAGACACAGACTCTACTTCGAGGCTCCACTCTCTGTGGAAACGCCCTTCGCTCACCCCTCTGCCCCGATGGAAATGCTCCTGTGAAGCCCGGGATGATGACAGGGCTTTTCTTTCTCCGTCCCTGCTTGGAGACATTGCCTTCCACAAAGAGCCCAGAGGCAGACATTCATTCCCCAGCCCGTCTCACCCAGGCTTACCACTCTCTCTGACCCCCTGCTTTCCCGGCCTTCCCAATGACCTCTGCCAGCCACCTGTCTTCCTGGCCATCCATCTACATCCTGTTCACAGCCCAGAACAGATGACATGGGCCTAGCCAGCATCTCACAAGAGTGACTTCTTGGCTTCCATGGTCTATTCACACAGCCTAGTTACACCCATGTGTCCCAAGCTTGCTTTTTATGGTGCCAAGAACTCCAACCCAGGCAGCCTCCCCAGGACCAGGCGGCCTCCCCAGGACCAGGCAGCCTCCCCAGGACCAGGCGGCCTCCCCAGGACCAGGCGGTCTCCCCAGGACCAGGCAGTCTCCCCAGGACCAGGCGATCTCCCCAGGACCAGGTGGCCTCCCCAGGACCAGGCGGCCTCCCCAGGACCAGGCGGCCTCCCCAGGACCAGGCGGTCTCCCCAGGACCAGGCAGTCTCCCCAGGACCAGGCGATCTCCCCAGGACCAGGCATCCTCCCCAGGACCAGGCGGCCTCCCCAGGACCAGGCTGCCTCCCCAGGACCAGGCGGTCTCCCCAGGACCAGGCGGCCTCCCCAGGACCAGGCGGTCTCCCCAGAACCAGGCAGCCTCCCCAGGACCAGGCGGTCTCCCCAGGACCAGGCGGCCTCCCCAGGACCAGGCGGTCTCCCCAGAACCAGGCAGCCTCCCCAGGACCAGGCGGTCTCCCCAGGACCAGGCGGCCTCCCCAGGACCAGGCGGTCTCCCCAGGACCAGGCATCCTCCCCAGGACCAGGCTGCCTCCCCAGGACCAGGCTGCCTCCCCAGGATCAGGCGGTCTCCCCAGGACCAGGCATCCTCTCCAGGACCAAGCCTTCTCTAACTGCTGCTTATAGTCTATCTGGCTCCTTCCTTCCCTCTCTTGAGTCCCAGGGTGGAATACAGGCTAGCTGACTTTCTCTGCACTTGACTTTATTCAAATGATTAAATACCTCTGTCACCATCCCTCCTCCCCAGTTCAAAACAATACTAGCTAACATTTACACAGCGCTTACTACGTGCCAGGCGCCGCTCTGAGGAAGCTGATCTATGTGCCTCATTTAATCTTCGAGCAAGCCTATTCAGTAGGGACTATTATTATCCCCATTTAAAGATGGAGCGACTGAGCCACACAGAGTGGTCAAGTACTCACTCAAGGTCACACAGCCAGTGCATTGTGGAGCCGGACCCTCTCTTTATACTGTCTCCCAGTGTCTGGCAGTGGGGAAGGAGAGGGAAAGTCTCGGAGCAGGTGGATGAGGGGAGACCCGGAGCGTGCTCCTCCTGGGGGAAGGTGCTGAGAGGGCTCTAGGGGAAGAGTGGTGGGCAGCC
The DNA here is from genome assembly GCF_049852395.1 of Peromyscus maniculatus bairdii. Lineage (NCBI taxonomy): Eukaryota > Metazoa > Chordata > Mammalia > Rodentia > Cricetidae > Peromyscus > Peromyscus maniculatus. Next base: position 16,903,529 of record NC_134873.1, on the reverse strand, counting down.
AGCTCCCATGGGAGTCAACCACTGCATCCCTCTTCATTTGTGGATCACTCTGGAGTGTTTTGACAGCAAGGGGAGACGTGTGTCACTACCGCTCATCCCACTGAGAGCCACGGAGGCTGAGCTCTGATGCGATGCAGCTTGGTCAAGGTCACACTATGCCTGGCGTGGAAACTTCCCAGGGTCTGGTGCCTGCCTGCCTGCCTGCCTGTTTGCTGCTGCCCTAGGCTGGAGTCTAGGTTTTCATATAACAGAAACCATCCAAATGAGGGGTCAGATAACCCTGGCTCTCAGTGGGAGACTCTAGGGGGGAAGGGTCTCGTCTTGCCCGACTCCATTCCTGGCCCAAATTGGCACAGGCACCTGGGAAGGGCAGCCGGCCAGCCACGTGCCAATGTTACTTTAAAAATAAACCCGGGAAGAACGAGACTTAAAATAACCCTGGGGATGTGTGAGCAGTTAATTACTACCGCAGCCCCCTGTCAGGGATGCGGGGAGTGAGCCGGGCCTCCGTGATGTCTGGGTGCTGGGTCCCCTCTGCTGATATCTTTTGGTTTGTGAATCAGGCCAGGCCTTGCTAAAGCAGCCTGGGGCAGACGGGCACAGAATCCTGGAGGGTCAGGCATGGGTCACTTTTGGGACATTGTGGATGATGTCTCTTATTTCAGGGATCAGATCAGCATGGAGGATGTACCCAAACCTGGCACTCAGGGTTAGGGCGAAGGAGGGCACACGGCTCTAGCTGTGGCCAGGATCTCTCCCTTGATCCCACATTGTCTTTGGGCAACACCTATGACTTTCAACTGGAAAGAGCTCTGCTGTCCTGAGCCCCGCCCTTCTCTGAGGTGGGTGTGGTAGTGGTAGCCGGGCAGCCGGGCTTTACCAGTGACTCCCTATTCAGGACTTCCGATAACCATCTCTCATCGATTTCATTTTTCCACCTCAGGGAAGAGTAGAGGGTCCTTCTGGCTGTCCATTCCTGATCGCCCCCAGAGACATCCTTGGGTCCCCAGTGCTGGGCAGGGGCTAGACTAAGTCCCAGCCAGGCTCTCTCTGTTGCAGCAGGCAATCCAGGCGGGATCACACTCCTGTCCTGTGTGGCGATAGCCCCCTAAGGCTCTGTGATCCTCTTCCAGCCCCCCACCCCGCCCCCGCCCCCGCCCCAACCCCTAACAACCTGAGGCATAGGGTACAAGGACACCTTACAATAGCTCTGAGGGAAGGACATGGGGCCCAGTTGAAGATGCAGCTGACCAAAGATGACAGGCATGCAGGGATCAAAGAGAAAAGCAAAGCAAAACAAAACGAAAAAAACCCAGCTTTCTCAGGGGCAGGAGCCAGAGGCCTAGACGGCTGGGAGCTGACAGGAGGGGTCGGAGGGCAGAAATGACGGAGGAGGTGGAAGGGTACAGAGCTTTCAGGCTTGTAAGGGAGGGAGGGAGCTATACAGGAGAAGCTGAGCGGCCAGCCCCGGCTGGGTGTCCCAGCCCATAAAGTTGTTGGGCGTTGGCATCATTTGCATAATAGACCATCATGGACCTAAGGATCACTTCCCCTGCAAACAGGAGGGCTGCCATGCTGCTTCCACTGTCCCAACCCTGCTTCTCTTCAGTTATAGCCCCTGTTCCATTTCAGAATCTACAAGTACAGAGGATTCCCGTGTCGTCTCCCCCCCCCCCCACAAGCCCTTCCCTTCCTTTGTGCCTCGAAGGAGCTGTAAAACATGACACTCCATGGCCAATGTCCCTTTGACCACGATGGTGACAGATCCACTGACTCTTCCTTTGTGGTCTCCTGATTTGACCTTCCGGCAGCTGTGGACAAGATTGACGGCTCTCTCTATCAGAACGCTCCTCCCGGCCTTTGGGAAACCACTGTACTGGAGTCCTTCCTTCCCTTCCCCCAGCTCCCAGACAGCGCCTTGTCCACCCTTGGCAAGCCCTTTATCCCCAAGCCACTTCCCTGGCCCGTGGAGTCCAGGCTGGACCCCAGCACTCAATCCTGCCGCCTCCGCCTCCCGTTGCTGGAAGATTCCAGGCATGTGCACCAGTACACCTTCTGCCCTCTGGCCTTTCCTGCTTGACCTCCCACCGTCATAGGAAGGCTGGGGGCATTCTGCGGTCCCCAGCTGGTCTCACGCGCACTGGCACCCGGCTTTCAGTGTTATTCCTATCTCCCGGGTTTCTGTCTTAGCTCTGATTTCTCCCTTTCGTGGCAGCCTTGCCTTCACAGGCTTGTCTCGAGATTAATCAGGATGTCTCCAACAGCAGCCTTGAATCTCTTTCACAGAACCTGTTACGTTCCAGCTTCGTTTTGCATCTGGTAAGGGATCAGCCTCCATTGTGACTCACATCGAAGACCGGGGGCCATGCCTGCTTGCTCCATTTCCCTCTAACTCCCACAGACTGCTTGCTCCCTTTCCCCGACACAGACATCCTTCCCATCAGCAAGTCCCATCCACTCTACTTTCCAAACTGCCTCAATCTGCCCATGACCACCACCTCACCTGATGTCACCTGGTCCAATCACCGTTCTTCCTTGTAAGTTATGGACTATAGTCATGTAACCCACCTCCCTTCTTGTACTGAGTGATTTTTTTTAATTTAAATTTTATTTTTCACACACACACACACACACACACACACACACACACACACACACACACGTGCGCGCGCGCATGCATTTGTGTGAGCACACTTGCATGTGCACATGAGTGCGTGCATGTGTGCATTTGTGTGCATGCAGCCACACATACACAGATGTGTATGCCATGGTTCATGGGTGGAGGTCAAAGGGCAGCTTCTGGGAGTTGATTCTCTCCTTCTATCACGCAGGTGGGTCATCAGGCTTTGTGGCGGTCACCTTCCCCTGCTGAGCCAGCCCCAGATTACACTGCTTTATTCACATGATTTAGTTTCCAGGTGCTGCTTCCCCTAACGAGTAGACATCAGGAGTCCAGGGGCCACCTTTTCCTGTGCTGAGTCTCTGGGGTCCAGGACAGTGCCTGATTCACAGAAGACACTTGTAACAGCCAGGCGGATGGAGAAATGACTGCGTGGAGTGTGAGATGGGTGAGGGAGAGTGGGGGGGGGCTGGCTTTGCACGTTTATCCCCTCCTGTTCTCCAGCTCTATCTTCTCTCGTCTGGAATAGGGAGAAGTTGGGTGGTAATACCGGTTCTCAAGGGATCTGAAGGACCCCGGAGGTTTCTAGAACTTACTCTGTCTTCCCGCCCGCCCCAGCCCCCTTTGGTTTTTCGAGACAGGATGCAAAGGTGTAGCTTTGCACCTTTCCTGGATCTCACTCTATAGCCCAGGCTGGCCTTGAACTCACAGAGATCTGCCTGCCTCTGCCTCCCGAGTGCTGGGATTAAAGGTGTGCGCCACCATCGCCCGGCAAATTTGCCATGCTCTAATGCTCATCTGAGCCTTTATTTTTCAATAAAGTCAGAGTCAACATGTCTCAGCATGAGGTGGAGTGAGGTGTTAGGGTCGGCTCCATAGGTCCTCACAATGCTACACAAGCATTCCGACATCATAAACCACCCGGAGGGCTCAAGGGACTGGGCTCTCTCGGTGGGATTGTGAAGAATGATCTGTCAGCAAAATGTCAGTTGCTAGGGCCTTGGAAGCCTTGGAGTCATCCCAGGGTCTGGACGACGCCCTGGGTTGGCTGTAGCTGAGGAGACGCTGTCTGCAGCTTTCTTCCGGGCCACCTCGTCAGAAGGCACTAGCTGGGGTCAGCCAATTCCTGGCATCATACTGTCTCCTGAGCTCCGTGTCTGGGCTACTGTAGGAGCTGACAGCCTAGAGATCCTCCCCTTCCCTTTCCGGTGGGAGGTGCCTGCATTCCAGCAGTCCCATGCATGGGCTGGAGCAGTGGCCTCACTCTGCTGATAAGCTGGACCTTGGCCACAACCAGAATCACTCTCTTTCCAGAAAGGGGTGACTTGGAGGTCCTGTGTAGAACTCTATTCTTGGGACAGACTACAGAGAAAATCCTTCCAGGGCTTGAGCCCCATGGGGTGAAGTGAGGACAAGGGCTTAATCCTGGAGGATGCTGGGAAGGGAGGCCAGGTACATTCAGCAAGACTGAACTCTTAAGACTCTTGAAGTTCTCCCAGCCCTAGACGTCACAGACGAAGCCAGGGTCATATGAGACTTGCTCCAAGTATTTCGGTCAGCAAGAAGCAGAGACTCAGTGGAGGGGACCGCTTTCACTCTCAAGGTCATCCCGTGGGTCCCTACATGCCTTCGCTCTGCTGCCCTAAGCCAAATTCTTCCTCACAGTTCACAGAGGAGACATGCCTGCCTGTGTGCCCACTGAGTAACCCGTGGGGACAGGAAGGAGACAGCAGGAAAATGAGCTCTTGGGACTCGGAGGACACTGAGCTGAGGGAAGGGGGCCCGCACTCGAGGTTTAGATACATTCTCCCTGGCCTGCCGGGAAGGAGGACCAGAAGAGGCGCTCCCTAGAGCCCTGGGTTTCCTCTGACCTGTGCAGTGGAAAGACCATGACTCAGGCTCAGCCATTTGTTCTCTGTTGAGGGGACCGGTCCTGTGTCGAACCCCAACCCCTGGGGTTGTTTTAGATCAGGCTAAGAGCAATGACCATGAAGGGGTAGACACAGGCTGTCCCCAGGGGTCCTCTGAGACCCACTTAGTCCCCTTCTCCTCTGGGGAGGACGAACATGCTGTTTTCCATTCACCAACTCCTCCCATTCTGCCGTCCAGCTCACCCTACAAACATTGCCTTGGGGTTCACGGAGCGAAGAGTTTCTCCTTAGCTACTCTTCAGTGTTTCCTAGATGCTGATGGAACCAAGAAAGCTAACTGTGGCCGGTGGGGGTGCCCAGCCACCCAGGAATAGAAGGATGGTCCTAATAAGCTCTCTACTCTCCCCAGCTGCAGCCTCCCATTACCTGGGAGTCTTAAAACATGGGCCTCACCCAGTTGGGCCATGCATGTGGGTGAGGGAGGGGACACACATAGGAGAGGACGGGGGAATCTCATAGCAGCCACCCGGGACCCTGCAGAAAACATCCACACCCTGTTGGGTGACATCAGGCCCCGTGGTTCAGTGCGTTCCCATGAGCTCCTGCACACCTCAGTGAGCCTGAGTCTGATCTCACCTCCAGAGTGGACTTTTGGTTGAGAAAAGGGAGTGTGCAGGAGGAAGGGGCTCTGCAGAGACAGGCTGAGGGCTTCTGGGTAACCAGCCCGAAGAGTCTGGACTCTCACCCACAGGTTTAGCTGGGGTCAATAGGCACCCACTGGTCAAGACCCAGGCAAGGGACACAGGTTAGCTGGCCCTCGCCTGTGCTGCTTGCCACGTCCATCAAGCCTACCTACCCACCACTAGGGTAGTAGTTCTCAACCTGTGGGTCGTGACCCCTCCGGGGGGCACCAACAACCCTTTCCCAGGGATCGCCTAAGACCATTGGAAAACACAGATGTTTACATCATGATTCATAACAGCAGAACAATTAGAGTTATTATGTAGCGATGAAAGTAATTGTATGGTTGGGGGCCAGCACAGCATGAGGAACTGTATTAAAGGGTTGAAAGCATTAGGAAGGGTGAGAACCACAGTTTTAGATCCTTGTGTGGCCTGTTCCTGGCCCTTCCACCTTGCTCTCTGAAGGTCACTGTCAGTCTTCACCCCCAAAGCCTTATTCAACATTTTTTTTCTTTCGAGACAGGGTTTCTCTGTGTGGTTTTGGTGCCTGTCCTGGATCTCATTCTGTAGACCAGGCTGGCCTGGAACTCACAGAGATCCGCCTGGCTCTGCCTCCCGAGTGCTGGCATTGAAGGCATGCATCGCTGCTGCTGCTGCTGCTGCCGCCACTGCCGCCTAGCCCTACTCAACATTTAATGTCCTGCCACTCCAGAAAACCTCAGACGTGTCTGAGGGCCCTCGTTTGGAGTCAGCATGCATACCGGTCAACTTGGACTTCCCAGGACTCTACTAGACCCCAGCTCTTTGGGGAAGGTTCTGGGTTTTAGCTGTCTGATCTTGTGGTGCCTCATATATAGCCTGGCATACAGACAACCTCAGAAGATTTCAATGGCTTTTGATAAACCAAGGAGGGAAAGATAAAGCCAGTTCTACCTGGAAGGGGTCTCTAACTTTGGTCTCAAACTCTAAGGGAGTTTGGTCTCTACCCAAACTCCCCAGCCTGCCCCGAGAAGATGAAGGACTCACTCAAAACATTTCTGGATAGGGATGAAGCTTAAAAGCTGGCCATTGTATCCACAAGTACACCACAGTGTACAGTGTGATGGTCCTATGGCCAAACTCCCTAGTTGTTCTAATGCCAGCCTAGGGGTTGCTAGGATGGCGTTTTGTAAATGGGACTACAGTTCATAGTCAGTTGACTTTGAGTGAAGGAGCGCAAGCTAGCCCTAGGTTATTATATAGGACAATCTGTTCTCCCAGATAGACTGTCTGGGTCTGACATGATCACCTGAAAGTCCTTACGGATTAGCTGAAGAAGGAATTTGTCTCTGAAGATGAAATTCTACCTACGGACAGGAGCAACCACACAAATTGGGGACAGTTCCCGCCTGGCTTTTGTGAAGGAATTTGGCTTTACCAGCCTGCCCTTCCACCCTGTGAGCTAATTCCTGGCAGTCTGCTTCTTTAAATTTCATGTGTGTCTTCTGTTGGTTCTTCTTCCCTGACTGAAGCCTAATGGATGCATGGTGGTGGTCGTGGTAGTGGCGGCGGATGGCAGAGGCGGTAGGGGATGGGGTGGAGTGGGTAGGCAGGGTGGGAGATGGGGCGGGAGTAGGTGAGTGGGTAGATGGGTAGGTAGGGTGGGGTGAGTAGGTGGGTGAGTGGGTAGGTAGGGTAAGGTGAGGATGGGGTGGGGGGAAAGGGTGAGTGTGTGGGTGGGTGGGTATATCAGGGGGCGGGGGTGGGGGTCTTCCACCATTATGCAGTGTCTGCTTATCTGCTCCCTGGGATAGGAGCTCACAACCTCTTGAGGCGGTACAAGTTGTCTTTGGCCAGCTTCAACTTTAACAAGACCCACCTTACACTGGACAGAATTATCTTCCTATGGCCTCTTCCTGTTGGTGTGGGTTCAACCCCACAGATCTACTCAGAACAAGTCTGGTCCTTTCCCCTCACCGTAGGGATCTGAAGGGGGATTTCTATTCTCTATGACCCTCTGTCCTGGAGGGTGTTTTTGGCCAACTTGACACAAGCTAGAGTTATCTTGGAAGAGGAACCTTAGTTGAGAAAATGCCTCCATCAGATTGCCCATAATCATGTCTGTGGGGCATTTTCTTGATTAATGACTGATGTGGGCGGGCCCAGCACAGAATGCAGTGGTACCACTCCCAGGCAGGCGGTCCTGGGGTGTAGAAGAAAGCAAACTGAACAAGCCAGGAATTACAAGCCAGCAAGCAGCATTCTTTCATGGTCTCTGCTTCAACTCCTGCTTCCCAGTTCCTGCCTTGCCTGCCTGTCTTGAGTTTCCCTCAGAAACAGATTATAACCTGTAAACCACATAAACCCTTGTGATCATGGTGTGCGCCACAGCAGGAGACTCACCCTCATTTAACACACTGCTTTCCCGCCGACTGATCCCCCAGGTTATCAACGACGACCCTTTCAGTTTGCAAACACTGGGGTCCTGCTGGACCCAGGAGTAAAGCAGCTTTATCTGCCACCCACTTTCCACACCATATTGACGCAACAGGCTGAGTGTTTTGGGGAGCTTTGGGACGGGACTTCTCCAGGCTTTTCCTGCCTGGACGCAGCCCATGGGAGGCACAGCTCCTTCTTGACTGAGGAAATGGTTTCCCAGCTTCTAAGGAGAGAGGGTGCTATTCTGTCCTTGGGGACACTGGGCATTGCTACGGAGCCCCAAATCCACATGTTCAAACCCGACCCCAGTGTGCTGATGTTTGGAGGAGGGGCGTTGGGCAATGAGGATGGAATCCTTCTCAGTGGGATTAGTCGCTTTGTAAAAAGGGACAGGCCTGTCTCCCTCTTTCTGAGGTGGAGAAGGTAGGGTCAGGGCTGTGACCCCAGTTACTCTGAGGAAGGAGGACCTGAGGTCTGCCTGGGCTGCAGAGCGAATTCAAGACTATTGTGGGTAATTTGGTTAAACCTGCCTCAAAAGCAAAAATAGTGCCAGGGTGTAGCGCCTCAGCAGAACGCTTGCCTTGCATGCGTGAGCTCCTCCTTACACTCCGCCCCTGGGTTGGACAGGCCGTGGGGAGGTCAGCTGAAGAGCCAGCCAGCAGGAAGCCGACCATTCCCTACCAGACACCCAGTCTGTGAGCTCCTGGACTTGGGTTCGCACAGACACCAACCCCGTGAGAAATAACTGAGCCACTCAGTGTTTAAGCCACTCAGCCACACAAAGTTCTAACAGCCCTGGCACAGACCAAGACCAAGACAAGCCAGGAGGGAGGAGCCAGTTTCTCATTGGTGTTTACTTCTCCATAGATCTAAGGAGTTTGTGTGTGCATGCGTGCGTGCATGCGTGTGTGCGTGTGCGCACGAGCACTAGCGTGCACATGCATGTAGGGTAGGTAGGGGAAGTGCAGCAACCAAGGACCAGCAGACTTCTAGTTGCCACTGACCCCATGGGCTAGGCCCTTCATTACTTCTCTGTCCCCCAACCCCGTGCTCCCCATTCCCCCCACCCCAAAACAGCACGTGGTACCCAGGCTCCATAGCTGGTCCCAGTGGCATGAGGCCCAGCTTCTCTGAGCCCCAAGGAGGGGGTACAGCCTTCAAGTCCCATCCTATGGGCTCGTCAGCTTCTTTTTATTGGCACAATCGTGCCTACTGCACAGGTGGTCCAGAAGCTAGGCTTCCTTTGCTGCCCCAGGTGTGAGTTCTGCCAAGTGCAGGGGTGCGAACCTCCAGCTCTCCAGTGTAATACTGCTGTCCCCCTGATACCTTCCTAGAGAACAAGTTTGGGGACAATTTTCGTTGTTGCCCTCTTTATTTTTGGGTGCTGGAGATCAAACCCAGGGCCTTGGGCACACAAGGCAAGTGCTCTACTCTCGAGCTACATCTCTACCCCTTTTCTTCATTAAAACGCCAGCTGGCACGCACATTTGGCTTTGGGAGAGGAGGGTTCTGTTCCTTCAGTGTGGAGGCTGCCCTTGGAGCAGAACCTCCTCTTTGGGCCCAGGACCTTCTTCACTTGTAAATCCCTTCCAACTTGACTCAGTCCCTCTTACGCCTCCTGCTCCAAGACAAAAATGCCATTGGAAGGAGGAGATCTGACCCTGCGGTGGGATTCTGATGACCTTCCTCACGATTTCAGAAACGTGTTGTATTCAAAACCTTGAGACTGAAGGGTGTCATTCCACGTCGGTGTGTATTTTCGGAATCTTTGTATGACTTACGATTAATTGAATTTTAAGCAGTGTGTGGCTCATAGATCTCTAGCATCAATGTCCCTTGGGGCTTGTTTTAAATGCAGACTCTCAGGCTGCGTTTCACAGCTACTGATTCAGAATCCACATTTAAATCAGGGCACCCGGGGGCCCGCCCTTCACGGGAGAAGCATCAAGTTAGGGAAGCCCGAGGTGAAGCCTGACTCAATGGAGATGGGAAGCTAGGCAATCACTGACTCCTGAGGGAGACATCTGCTCCTCTGTGGGCAGAAGAGAAGGTGGTGGTGGTGTGGGGGGAATAGAGACAGAGAGACACAAAGAGAGAGACAGAGACACACACAGAGACGGATCTCTTGTTCTGGGCACCAAGGCCATGCTCCGACTTTCCATTCCCTTTTTAAGGGGCTTTGCTTTGTTGCTAGAAGAAACTGAACTGGGTACAGGAGTGGTAAGAAACCCCTTTTGTGCCAGGCAGGCGTAGTGGTGTACTCCTTTAATATCTGTGAGTTCGAGGGCAGCAGCCTAGTCTACACAGTGAGTTCCAGGACAGCCAAAGCTACATAGTGAGACCCTGTGTCGAACAAACAAACAAACAAACAGCAAGCTACCCTTTTGTGAAGAGTGAGAATAGAAGGCCAGCTTTGGCTTGGCTCCGCTACCAAGAGGCCACCAGACCCGGAGGCGTCGCCTGCTCTCAGTCCCGGCTAAGGCACACTAGCCAACGAGGAAGTGAAGAATTGGCTGGTAGCAGTTGCCAGGGCCTGGGCAGCTCCAGGTGAGGGGCAGGTCCCCGGAGACCCCTGGCAGCTGTCCAAGCACAGGCAGTTTCTGAACAGCCAGAGAGCATGCGTGGCCTGGGAGGCGGGGGCGGCGGCAGCGGCGGCTGGGTGCTCAACCGGGTCTCTGTGCTGCCATGCCAGGCATTTGTCATGTGGCTCTCTGAGGACCAGAGGCTATCAGAGGGGTCAGGAAACAGGGCTCCAAGCCCAGCTCCGTGTGACCTTGAGCAAGCCCCTTCTCAAGTCCTGTGGACACAGCACAAGAGAGGTTGGAGCTCATTCTTCTCTGGGCAAACTGCTCCATGTGACAGTCCTGCCTTCACCCTGGCGCCCGTTCCCTATCATACACAGGGTCACACCGAAGAAACCGCAGAGACTCCATGGGAAGAACGGCTCTCGGAAAAGATGCCCATGCGCACACAGGCCTGGGAGGCGGGGAGGGGTGGGGGGTGAGTCCTGGGGCTGACGTTTATTTCTGTGGTGTCTTAGGCAGATTTCCAAACCTCTCTGAGCAGGGCAGTGTGGGAACAGTGGTGGTGAACAGCACGCAGGAAAGTACCTGGCCCGCTGCAGACACACGTCAATTTCCTGAGCCCGCGGGCCTGGATGCAGGGCGGAAGAGGCGCTGGGTCCACCCTGGTAGTCCCAGCCGAGGTTGGCCTAGACGGGCAAGACCATGGTCTCGGTGGTTAGAGTTTGCTCTCTCTCCCCCTGGTTGCTGGCTGGCTACGGGGGAAATCATTTTCGGTTTTTTTAAAAATTATTATAAAATCGACTCGCAGACCCGTGGTTGGCACCGCCAGCTGAAAGCTGTTTATGACGGGGACGCACATTACAGTCATCTGTGCTTGTTTGTGTTTGCCTTGGAAAATACTTATTGTGTTTGTCCTCTTCTTGCTGCGGCCAGTCGTGTGTCTGACTATTTCTGTCCTGTTCTCGCCTCGGCTCACTCCCGACACCTCCAGCTCCCCACTGGAATGCGTGGGAACTGGATGGGCAAGCAGCGGGACCTCTGGCCAAATCTACCCACTTCTGGGTAAGGAAACTGAGGGCTAGAGAGGACCAGTAACTGAACCGGGTGGAACTAGTTTTTTTTTTCTGCCTTGCTCTGAGACATAACAAGTTTTCCTAGCACAGGGGCCTAAATCCACTCTAAATCTTCCGAGGGTCTGCCTGCTCAGAAGAGGTAGCGCAGCGTCCGAACCTGCATGTCAGGCGGGCTCCAGGCATGCAGAAGGAAAAGGGGACCCTGAGCTAGGATCTTGGGAGGGTAAGACAAAGGGATGTGGTAGCTTCTTGATCTTGCCCCCCCCCCTCCTCCCCTCACCCCCTCACCCCACTGGCCCTCTTCCTTAAGAAGGTAGCTGTGCCACGGTAACCCTGAAGAGCCAGAGTGGGCCCCTCCATGGGGGAAGGCACACTCCATGAACGGTAACATTATTGATAGTAAACATTACAGACACCATTAAATAGCGACTCCACCAGGCGCGTCCTTTGCATGAAAGTATTATTTCCTGCTGATAATTTCATTCTCATTTTATAACTGACAGAATGAGATCTGAGAGATTTAATGGCTTGGGCAGGACACGGGAGGGGATAGAAGGTGGGTTGAGATGAAGTCCAGGGCTCTCCAAGTTAGGGCTTGGAGAGTCAAGGTAGAGGGGCCAGCCTGTAGGCAAAGAGCGGGGTAATGCTGGGGGATGCACAGTGCGAAGATAACGGCCGATCATGGGCTTCATCAAGCGCTCAACTTGCCGTGTAGCCTTGGGCAAGTTATTGACCTCTCTGAGTGGTTGGGTGTTCCCTAACATCACCTCTCATTCTCTTATTATAGGGCTCTGTGATTTGGGAAGTGGCAGGTCACTTCTGGGAAAGATATAAAAAGGCACCGTTTCCCTCTTGGGCCACCTGCTTGAATTCAGTCCCCGGGTCACACCGTGCAGCATCGTGAGCCACAGGAGGCTGTGCTCAGCGGGAGGTCGGGCAGGCGAGGAGCCAGAGAGCAGCAGCCCAGGCTTCCTGCCTGGGCTCCATCAACAGATCTATCACCTGGTCTCTCTCTCTTGTTGCCTTAGAGCCGGAAAGATTCCCAGGCCTGCTGTGAGAGAACCAGCACCTGTGAGTCCCACACAGCCTCGGGGACAACCAGGTGCCAGGCACAGCTCTATCTGTCGGGCCGTTAGGAGATGGGGGAACAGCAGGCTGGCTACCAGAGACGCCCTTCTTCCGGGACGCCGGGCTAGGGATGAACCAGCTTGGCTCTCTTGGTGCCTGGTGACCCAAGGGTCTGGGCTGGGTTTGAGATGGAGAAAGACCCTGCCAGCGAGAGGCGGATAGGTCAGTTGAGGCCACACAGGTGCTTTGCCCTGAAGCTCCGAGGCCATGGGTGAGTGGCTGACTTAAAGCCTTCCAATGCTTAGCTGGGAAGTGGGGGTAATAAGGTCAGCGTCGGAGGACTGGCAGAGCTTAACAAGGGGATACAAATGAAGTGTCCGGATAGAGCCTGCCGGAGCGGAGATTGTAAAGGGAGGCTGCCCTTACTATTGTGGCTACTGTGGCAATAAAAAAAAAATAGCGAGATGGGCGCTCAGTTGGTAGAGCGCTTGCCTAGCACACAGGAGTTCCTGAGTTCCATCCCCAGCATCACAAAACAAACAAATAAATAGAACTAAACAAGTAACAGGTAAAGAGGCATGGGGGCGGGGGGGGGAGGGGCTGCAAGTCGGATTTTGTCCCCCCTCTATGTGGCTCCTGTCTCCCCCCCCCGCCGCCCCCCCCCCCCCCGCGGCCCCGTGCCTTCTCTGTAGGAGGAGGTGATGGCACCAGCTGATCCCCAGGCCCCTTCCTCCTCTGACAGCTCTAGGCTATGAATAGAGGGGGCTGGGGCCTGGAGGAGTTTGATGACTCAACAGCTAGGGGAGGGCGAGGTTTCCCAAGGAAAGAGTTTCCATTTGTGTCTGGTGAACTTGAGGAGCAGGGAAGGAAGGGTTCCCTAGCAGTGAGGCCAGGGATGAGGGGGTGGGAATGAACAAGGTGACTAACCAGGTGAATGACTAAGTCGGACCCTGCTGACCTCCAACCAATCAGGGCTACTCGTGAGCCTCCTGCAAGTTGGCATCACTGGGCACCTGGTAGCTCTGCCAGGCTGGGCCTGGGCTTCGTAGCATATGGAGGCAAAGGAAGTGGCCAAGAGGCCAGCAGGGACACAGCCCCGGGTGGGTGTGGAGTCAGAAGCGCCAGCTTCCCCCTTCTGAATCCGCTGCCCGTCAGCCTGGTGGCTCTGGGCAGGAGATCCCTTCCCTTCCCTGACCTGTACCCGCTGCTTGCAGTAACAGAGCTAATAATCCCACACTGAGTTGTGAGGGCTGAGATCCAACCAAGCGATAACACCGTTGTGGTCACTAGATGCTGAGTGAATGGGAGGCTCCGTCATTTAACCAGACTTAGCCAGTGGGTTTGGCCACAAGATGTTCCCAAGTAGGCAGATGGGTCGGGAACAGGCTAACAACATTCTCACACACAGCCCTTCCAGGCATCCCATCACTACCCCAAGGACAGCTTCCAGACAGGTGGCAGAGGCAAAGTGAGAGGCGACAGAGAAGCCAGGTATGGTTGGGTGCAGTAGGGAGTAGGCACTGCCCGTCTAGGGTGGTGACTTTCTTTTTGACCAGCCCTGTATAAATATCAGCCGTGTTCGGCTGCTAGCCCCAGCCTCTAGCGTCTCTCTAGGTAAGAACCACGGGCAATTTGAAAAGCAACAGCAGGGTTGGAGGGGAAGGGTACCGCCTGTCATGTCTGCACACCTTAAACCCATCAATAGCGTTCTCCAGTGCCCATGGCTGTGGGGCACCTTGCTAGCTCTCAAAACCCACAGAGATGGGCTTTGCCTTCATGGACATTAACAAGACTGTGTGTGGTCAAAAGACAGACACACTCCTTAGGATGTAAATAAGCGTTTAAAAAGAGCCCATACTGGGTCACCTAGGTCATCTGGCCAATAAATCCTGCTGCAGTCCTCAAGGACAGTGGCCCTGTGAGGCTTAGCAGGGGTGTGTGTGTGTTTGTGTTGGGGGGCTGGGGGGGGCGGGGAGGGTGGTGTTAGACTGGACCTAGAGAGCAAAGGGAAGACAGAAGAAACATGCTGTTGGCTAGAAACATGTTAAGTATTCTTGAGGGATGATTTGGAGGCTATGGAGAGAAATCATCCAACTAACAAGAAGTCAAGTCAGGCATGGAGGGGGAGGGGGGTAAAGAGCACGGGGCAGTGGGCAGCCGGGTGGGCTTTGGTGAAGCAGGCGAGGACAGCTGTGCTTTGGGAGTTTTGTTTTTGGTTTTTTTCTCTGGAAGCATTTGTCCCGGGGATGCTATTTGCTGTGGCGATGAGGCTGGGAGCAAGAAGGTCAGCTGGGAGGTTTCCGCGAAGCAGGAGGAAAGTTGTACTAATTGGGGAACTTGTGTGGGAAGAGGGAGAGAGGTGTACACAGGCCACACTGATCTACAGATAGCTAACCTACCGTGAAACTCCGGGCAAGCGGCAGTGAGATGTGGAGGGCAGGGGGACCCTAGAGCAAACCCACTCTTTGGGTAGTGTCTGGGTGTTCCTTTTCCCACGGCTAGAGAGCAACAGAGCCCCAGGACAGAATTCTGCAGTGGGTAGACTGTGTCCAGCTCTGCCTTTAACCTGCTTCCTCCACTCCTGTTGACTCCCAGGAAAACACTGCCATCTTCTTATGGGCTTTGCCAAATGGCAATGAGCCCCTGGGAGTCCGGCCAAGGCAGGGGGTGGGGGTCAGGATGAGAAGGAGTGGGGAAGATGGAGGAAACAGCTCCTGGAGGCATCCCAATGGCTTTGGGGGAAGGTGGGTCCCCCAATCTCAGAGTCCAAGCACGTCAGGGCTGGGAAGAGCCCTTGACATCATTTTGGCCAACCTCTACATGTTGGGACATGAGCCCAAGATCCAGGCAGGAGAAGGGACTTGCCCAAGGTCGGTCATGGCTAGTGATGGAGCTAGGTTGCAATCCCAGGGTCCTGGGAATGGTTAAGGTGTGTGATCCTGGCTGGACACTGACACTTCAACAGCTTGGTGAAGGGCCTGGCTGGAGATGCCTTTCCTGCCGGACATTTGTTTGTGTTCTCTCTCTCTCTCTCTCTCTCTCTCTCTCTCTCTCTCTCTCTCTCTCTCTCTCTCTCTCTCTCTCTCTCTCTCTCTCCTCTCTCTCTCTCTCTCTCTACCTGTGTGCCATGTTCTCAGAGGATCTGGGTGTGCGTGTGGCCTCCTACAGCCTGATCTGCCCTGGCTTTGGAAAAGAAGTGGAGCCATTCCTGTGAGGTGACTGTTTTGCTGGGACACTGGGAAAGAAAGCTAACAGGACCGAATCTGGCTGCCAGCCCCTGCTCTGCTGCCCTCAGAGAATTACAGGCCCTGTCTGGTGCAGCCCAAACTCATGGAGATGGACACACACTCACACACCCACACCCACACCCACGCGGACACACGCACCCCACCCCCCCTCCCCAGCAGCACTCAGTCGCAGTTAGAGAGTGGCCCGTGTGTCCGCGGAGTGCAGCGTTCCGGCATGTACGGGCCTCCCCACAGCCCAGCAGGTGTGGACACCCGGGTGCCCAAGCCCAGCGTCAGGGACACGGAGGAGTGGCACGCTCCCGGGGCTGCTCACTCCGGGCACCCAGCCCCAGGGCCTAGCCCGGCCACACCCCTCCTCCCGAGCCTCGGCCGGGGCTGCTCCTGTCCCTCTCACACACTTGAGTCCCCTGGGGGTCCTCGCACAACCCGGCCAAGGCCAAGTTAGGGCTGGCCCGGGCTGGAGACAGATCGGGAGTCAGGGGTCCCCCCGGCAGAGCAGACACGCGGGGCTGAGCCCCGGCCGCTGGGAGCGCGCGGGTTCGGCGGCCCGCCCAGCTCCGCAGGGACCCCCCTCAGCGGCGGGCGGCTCCCCAGCATCCCAGGTCCCCGCCCCCCGTCCCCTCCGGCGCGGCGAGTGTAGTTACCGATGGTGGTGATGACGGTGATGGCGAAGTAGAAGGAGCCGGCGAAGCGCCACTGCACGCCGGCCTTGTGCGGCTTGAGGCGCAGCACGACGCGCTCCAGCTCCTCGTAGCCGCCCTCGCTGAGGTTGTAGCGCGCCCGCAGCTCCAGCTGCCGCAGCTCCAGCCGCTGCCGCTCGATCATCTCCGGCTCCGACTCCAGCGCGTCGAACACGGCGGCGCCCACCAGCAGGTAGGTGAAGGTGCACACGATGAGCGCCAACGTGCGCACATTCTGCCGCTTCATCGTCCCTCCCCGGGTGTCGCCGGCCCTCCGGCGTCTCCGGCCCGCGCCCCGGCCCCGGCCGCCGCCGCTGCTGCTGCCCCGGAGGCGGCCTGGGGCATGGCTGCGCTCGCCGATCTCCACGCCGGGTACCAGCTCCGCACCCCGGGGCCGCTGCCGCCGCCGCCGCCGCCGCCGCCGCTGCCGGCCGCCGCGGAGCTGTCCCTTCAGCACCACCCACCGCCCTCCTCCGCCCGCCCCCGCGCCCGCCCCCCGGCCGCCGGCCGCCACCTCCCGCCTGCCCTCCCGCCCAGCCAAATAAGGACTGGGAGCCGCGCCGAGGGCGGGGAGGGAAGGGGGAGCGAGCGGGAGAACCCGGGCAGGACAGAGGCGGGAGAGAGAGAGAGAGGGAGAGAGGGAGAGCGAGAGCGGAGGGGGGGGGGGAACAAGATGGGAGAAGGAGGGGAGAGAGAGAGAGAGAGAGAGAGAGAGAGGGAGACAGAGATCCAGCCCGCCAGCCCCAGAGAAAACTAGGCAGGGAAACAGATAACTACAGGGAAGGGAGAGAACTCAGGAAGCGGGGGGGGGGGGGGGGGGGGGGGGGGGGGGGGCCTCTGTGTGTGTGTGTGTGTGTGTGTGTGTGATGGAGGAGACAAGCCAGAGGTCCACACAGACCCAGGAAAAGGGGGATCTGGCAGAAAAATGTGGTGCAAAAGATGCAAACAGAGGACAGACTGAGCCAGGGAAACTTGGAGAGCTGGAGAAAACACAAATGTCCTGAAAAGGGGCAGCCACGGGAGTGAGAGGAGCAAGACAGAGAAATCCCCCTTCTGTATCTACCCTTGGCTCTAGTCACGGTGGCTGAGGATGGAGGGGACCTTGGGCTCTAATGCCCCACTCCATAGCACACAGATGGGGAAACTGAGGCATAGGAGGTGAAGTGACATATGGGACACACTCTGTCAACCCCCTCCCCACCCAGGGCACACTTCCTTGCCTGTCCCCCAGCCCCTGGCTTATCTTAGAAACTGGCAAGGATTTGCTGTGCCCCCCACGCCCCCCGGGGTACATTGTGAGCCAATACTCCAGGGAAAGCCTTCTCTCCTGACACAGAGTTCCTTCCCAGGTTAGCACCAGGCACTGGCGACCGACCGGCTGAGAAAGCCAAGGCTGGTAGCTGAGGCCACCTGCCACATCTTTATGTCGATGGCCCTTGTCCTACACCAGGGTGACAAGCAGGACTTGGAGCTGCAGAGAAATCACAGGAGACCACCTTGAGGCACGGACCAGGGGTGGGTGGGGATCTAGCTGAAATCCGGGGTCGGGGTAGGAGGAGTCCAGACCTAATGACTAACTGACAGATGGGAGAAACTGAGACAGGGGTCTCCCTGCCTCAGTTTCTTCATTTGCCAACATGGGGCGGGGGGCTGTGGCGATGAAGAGGGGAACCTGACGGGCAGTGGGAACTCAGGCAAGGTGTTAGAGCTCCTCTTGGAGCCCTGTGTCCTTATCTCTTCCGTGAGTTGTCATGGCAGATGATCCCCGGGGCCTTACTCAGCTCCAAACAGCTCCGGACATGGATGGGCTGAGAGAGCAGAATGATCGGAATGCAAATCCCAGTGCCAAGGAGGGTCAAACAGCCCTTCACGGGACCCTGGCATAGGCCACATAGAGAGCCGTGGAAGAGGCCCAAACCCCGTGGTTCTGGAGGTAGCAAGCAAGGGAGGGTACCATCTGCCACATTCTGGGCTGGGATGTCACTGCCAGACACCACTCTGTATCCAAAAGCACCTCAGAAGAGCTACCAGCCCATTCACTCCACCAGGACGCATCCTTGTATCCTTCGGGGGTACTCCACACTCACAATCTTAACCTTGACCTCGCTCCTCAAAGGTAAGTCTGCTCATACTTAGGACTGTTTTATAGGTGGAGAAACTGAGGCTGAAGGAGATATAATCACTTAAGGTCTCTGAGCTGGGAGGAGACTTCTGCCTGTTTGCGTCTCAAGCCCACGCTCTTCACCTTGAGCCTCATCTCTGTTCCCTTCTCTAAAATGGGTTTGATCATTATGCATTAGTCTCCTGAGCAGCTGGCTTCAAGGAACCAAAGGGAGCCATATGTGTGTGAAAAGGACATGAGCCTCTCTGGTGACCTTTACTCCCTTAAGACCCGGGTGTCTGGACCACAGCCTGATGAGAGGACCTTGAATTCATGGCACCCGTGTCTTCTCTCTCCACAAAGGAAGGTCTTCAACTTTTTGAAGAAACAGACTGTTTTCCCTCGGCCTTGGACGCAGCCTGTGGGTATTTCTGTCCCTGGCATTCTTTGGCTGCAGGAAGAAGAGTCATGCCCTTCTGAGCTTCCCGTGGGTGGGGTACAAGTTGGGCTCAGTGTGCTTCTGATGTGCTGGTTCCTGGTCAAAATCAGCCCAGAAGGCAGTTGTGCCTCGCTCGGTCTGTCCGAATGCGCAAGTGGATTCCCTAGAGCCGGGCTTTGGGGGGGAGTGCTGTCAGGGTTTTCCCACTTCTGGCTGCCAACCCCAGACTGCTATACAAATGAAAGGCGATATTATTAAGTGAAAGAGCTTTAGGAACGGGAAAAAGCTGTCTTTGGGGCAGAACATTTATTATTAATTTTGATGGAACTTGTTCTCGAAGCTCTTAAGAACTAGAAGGACTCTTAGAGACCATCTCGCTCAGCCTTCCTGTGTTCCAGATTAGGAAACTGAGGCCTGGACAGCAAGGAGAAGAATAATGAAGATCTCACAGTGAGTATGATGGGCGCTTATGCAGCATCCATTATAGATGGGACCAGAGCACCATTGCATGTTCTGAGTTCCGGAGGACAGCTGCCCTGTCCATCCTGTCCATCCATCCTGTCCCCTGTGGTGGGAGGGTGGCAATGGAGGAGCATGCTGGCACAGTCAAGGTTTTTGATCGGCCCCTGGGACTGCAGGCATGATCTCATCCATCTTCTTCCTGGTGACCTGGGTGGGCTGTATCAAAGACTTAACAGCATTCCTTGGTTCCTTCTGTACAGGACCCTTGGACCTGTCCGTGCCTGCCCAAAGTCAGCCTGTCTCTTCGTCTGTGTTTGCTGTAGCTTTGGAGGTCAGCCACTGCCTTGCCTGCTCCTTGAGTCCCACATCCCTAAGTAGAGGGCTTGGACCAGAAAACATCAACACGCCTTTCACTTATAACATCCCATGACCTTCCTGGCCTGATTGCATCTGTTTACGCCAGTCCTCTTGAGAACTATGCAAAAAGGGAATAGCCACTTCTTTGAAGACTAGTTTGTGGGGAAAGACGCAGCAACAAGGTTAGGGTAAACTGTTTGGAATTTATCACTAACTGCCATGCTTTACTGTACGCTAATCACTAGACACAGCCATTTCCAGCGTAACACACCACTCCACCCATCCATCCGTAAGTCCTGGGCACATCTGTAATCTCTCATGTTTCATGAGACTCTAAGGGCTCCAGGGCTCCCATCAGGTGGGATGCTGGGACCTCCGTGGCTCTGCCATCTTCTTCTGCCAACCAGCTCAGGCTTCAAGACCCAACTCAAAGGCTACTGTCTCCATGAAGCACTTCCCAGTTTCCGCCCCACCCCCAGCCCTTGTACCTCTATGGACATCCGAGCTTCAATTCTTCTTACCAAGTAGATTATTTGCTCTTAGGACTGCCCCGCTGGCTTGGTCTCTTTTCTTGGGTAGAGATCCTTTTACAATACTATTCTTCCCATAATGCTTTGTATATCAAAGTCACACTACACATTTCCTTAGGTCCTTGGGACACAAGCCAAGGCCAGGAACGGTTCTGGTTCTGCTGGATTTTGCAACCAGGTTGAGTGATAAAGGGATTCAGACAGTTGAGTCTAGGGCAGAAAAACCTCGGCCTCCTGCTTTCCATGCATACAGACAATAAACTTCTCAAACCGGAACAAGTGCTATCAGGGAGGAGGAAGGTGGAGGCAGAGTCAAGTGTCTCAAAGGGCTAAGGAAGCATGTTGTGCAGCGTGAGGTATCGAACTGATGGTCCAGACAGAGGCTTGGGCTTTCGGTGCCGATGTGGCTGGGTGAACTGGGGGAAGTTTTGGCCTCTCTGCCTCAGTTTCTATTTCTGAGAGATAAAAGCATCAGCTGTGTCCCGATGACGCTCTTGTTCATTTTACAGTAACCAAGTGTGTGAGCCTGAGGAATGGAGGCACAGAGATGCTCCATTCTGTTACTTCTGGTCCCCACTGCATGGACAGTTTGGCTGAAGACCAGGGCAGGCTAGGGCAGGGCCAGTGAGGGAGTAGAGAAGCTGACCTGGAGTCAGACAAACCTGGTTCAAGGCCTGACACATCAGTTATGAGCTAGCAGAGAGCCTTGGGGAAGTTGGGCAAGTTCTGGTCCATCTGTCTAGAGTAGACTATAAGCTCCCACAGGACAGAGACAAGCCTTTTTTTTTTTAAAAAAAAACCTCACTTTTAGCTTTAACACAACAGTCAAGACAGAGAACGTCATTTCAAAACCTCCCTCGAGCCCTTCCTGCTGGCTCCAGCCACCTGGGTGGGTTGGTGTGCCTTGGGGCTTCAGAGAAGCCAGCAGAGGCAGGGGAAGGGGCCCAGAGCCATCTCAGTATCAGCCAGGGCAGGCCTGAGTAGTCTTGGACCAGGGCTCAGGATAAAGACAGGAAAACAGGGGTCGTGCCACGCCGCTGCTACAGGCCGCTGGACCGAAGTCACAGCCCTGGACAGCAGGTTGTGGGTGTGGCGGAGGGGTTTCTTGGTGTATCTCCGGAGGCAGTGAAGTTGGGGATTAGCTCGGCTTTCCAGAGCATAACTGGTCCCACAGCAACGGCTTGCGTTTGTCAAGAGCTGCTGTTTGTTTAACATCTCAAGCCCAACTCAAACACAGAAGGCAACTGTTAGGAAAGCCGGGCTCTGTGGGCTGCTGGGGGAGAGCTGGGCTGGGAAGCTGGACACCTGGTCCTCTTAGTCTTGCTCTAGTTGGGCTGTGTGGCCCAGGGAGAAAGGCTGTTTCGGTCTGCGGCAAAGGAGGGCTCAGACTCAAAGGGTGCAGAATCCCAGCTCCTAACAGGAGTGAGGACCAACTGGTCTCAGAAACACTGCCGGGGGGAGCTCTGGTTTGCTCCTGACTACCATTGGCATAAACATAAAATCCTCACCCTAAACGGCCTGTCCCATGTCTGATTGTACATCCCCCTCCCCCCCACACTCTCCACCCCCTGGCCAGGCAGCCTTCCTTTCTCTGGCTTGTAAATGCTACTCGCAGTGAGCATCCTCCTCCATGAGTGCTTGAGGATGTGCTGGGAGCTGTGGCTAGGACCCATACCCAGAAGTGGCCACAGTGTATCTACAACACTCTCCCCCCATGTGTTCCTAAATCCTGCTGCTTGTCCTCAGCAGGCTATCTTGGTTTTTATTCTCCCCGGCAGTGTGGGAGATTGCCCACTTCCTCCCCGGAGTTGCTATTACTCACTTTCTGATTTCGATGTCGTTTCCAGGCCTCCCTATTTTCTCCGTAGCCTCCTCCTTGTCTCTCTTTTCTCCTCTCTTCTTTAGAACCTCTGCATCCCCACACTGGAAGCAGGGCCAGAGGGTGGACTCAGCCATGACTGAGATCTCTTACAGACCAACAGGTAAGACCCAGTAACTCTTCTCCAGCCTGTCGTATGTGGGCATGAGCATGCTGTGTGTGCATGTGTGTCTGTGTGTACAGGAGCTTGTGAGCCTTACTGTCTCAGCTTCTGTCTTGGTCTCCTCCCCATCCTCTATCTTCTAAGCCTTCACATTTTCTACTCTACCCTTCTCTTTTCTGTCATTAAATTACATAATTAAAGCCAGAGAAATCCTTAGACCTCCAGTACCTATGAAGAAATAGTTTTGACAAGGAGCATGGCTACCTCCAGGCTTTGGAGCACACGGGGCCAGAGCTGGAATTCATGCCCAGCTCCCCCAGCTGTCCTGTCTACAACCACGAGATAAGTCCCTGTACTTGCCATTTTCATTGCAAGAATCAAGTTCCCAGATTGTCTCTTGGAGAGATTCTAGAGTGGCCATGGCCAATCTTTCCGGACAAACACACAGCCACTGAAGAAAAGAAAGGCCGGACGTGTCGTCAACAGCTCACAAATCTTGAAATCCTCCTTTGCAGGTTTATGGCTTCTGA
This sequence comes from Peromyscus maniculatus bairdii, assembly GCF_049852395.1. Taxonomy (NCBI): domain Eukaryota; kingdom Metazoa; phylum Chordata; class Mammalia; order Rodentia; family Cricetidae; genus Peromyscus; species Peromyscus maniculatus. Next base: position 16,880,942 of record NC_134873.1, on the reverse strand, counting down.
GAAGCAGAGGCAGCCTGTTCTCAGCACCAAACACAATAATTATAATAGCACTCGCAATGATTAATCAGCCAGCGCGTATTGAGTGGTGCTGGGCAGGCACGGCAGGGCGTTCGTGTGTGTGTGTGTGTGTGTGTGTGTGTGTGTGTGTGTGTGTGTGTGTGTGTGTGTGTGTGTTGGGACAGGGGGACAGGCAAAAGTGGTGACTCCACTCCCACAAACTCCTTAATGGAAGAGGGTAAAGTGGCACCACAACCCTTCTTGGAAGTGTCATATTTAGGGATTCTGGGGCTGTCCAAAACTGCGGATGATGTTCTGGCTCAGGCAGGATCCGGAGTTTCACAGGGCTAGCCGCCGAGAGCTCCAGACTGCATCGAAAGCAAAGCATTGACAAACAAGAACAGGTTCCAGGCCTGTCAACCAGATTAATGAGGGGCCTCGCCAGGATGATGTTCATGGTACAAGTGAGAGAACTTGGGATGTTCAGCCTGGAGAAAGACACGGGGGCCATGTGAGCTGTCACCCAAGGAGGGATTAGCTTTGTCCTGTGGGGCCAAGCAGGGACCAGTGATCTGCGGAATGATGCAACCAGCAAGCAGCGGAAGATGGAGTGTTCTCCACGTCTCCCAGGAAGGGACAAACTGCTGGGCATGGCAGTGACCTCATGGTGAAGAGGGCATGCAGGCATAGTCTAATGGATCCATTTTAGAAAGATTCTTGGAGTTAGTCTCATGCCTGGCACATAGTATGTCTATAAGAAATGAGTGTATTGGGTTCAGGGGCTAGACTAGATGCCCTCTATGATCCAAGTGGGTTCAGTCTAACATTTCTGGAGCAGTCTGTCTACGTCAGGCACTTTATCCCTCCAGCCTGGAATGTTGTAACTCCCTGGCTCTCAGCCTCCAGAGGGGCTGCTCTGGGCATCTTGCTGCTGAATCTCCCCAGTGACGTTTTCTCTTGACTATCCCCAAACCAGCCCTAAAGCCCACCCACATCTACCCCACATGCTGCCCCCTGCGGAGGTCCAACATGCAATATGCCCAGTAGCCCTGGGGCTTCAGCAAAGGAAATGGGCCTGTGGCAGGCTAATTACTGGGAGCTGATTCTATTAAGTAGATAGCTCGCTCCCAGCAAAGCAATTACACCTAATCAGCCCCTTGCAGCAGCCCAATGGGACAGCAGTGTGAGCCAGACACACGTGTGAGCAGGGACACCAAAGCAGCCTGGGAACAGGCCTGGCAGGATCTTCTGAGGCCAGGGATGCTCCCAAAGTAGTCTCAGGCTACCTTGAGGTCCCAGCACTGTGGAAACAGCACCGTGGTGGTGGTGGTGGGGGGGTGACTCAAACCCCTGAGTGAAGACTGAGCTCTGCTATGGAGGAGCTGAACTTCACTGAAGAGAACACGTCTCAGACTAGAGAGGACCCATTCCAAGCCTGAATCGCTAGTCGGTTAGATTCTCATCTAGATTAAAGTTAGTCGAAAGAAACCCATTTGCTGAGCTAGAGAGACAGTTCAGTCTCTTGCTTTGCAGATGCAAGGACCTGAGTTCAACCCCACAGTCTACATTAACAAAAACCAGACAGGACAGTGCACATTTGTAATCCCAGTGCGGGGAAGGTGGAGACAAATGGATCCTTGGGCTTCACTGGTCAGCTAATTTAGCCTACTTGGTGAGATTCAAGCTGGTGAGAGACCCTGTCAGTACTTGGTGAGATTCAAGCCGGTGAGAGACCCTGTATGTACTTGGTGAGGTCCAGCCAGTGAGAGACCCTGTCTGTACTTGGTGAGGTCCAGCCAGTGAGAGACCCTGTCTGTACTTGGTGAGGTCCAGCTGGTGAGAGACCCTGTCTGTACTTGGTGAGATTCAAGCCTGTGAGAGACCCTGTCTGTACTTGGTGAGATTCAAGCCAGTGAGAAACCCTGTCAGTACTTGGTGAGATTCAAGCCAGTGAGAGACCCTGTCTGTACTTGGTGAGGTCCAGGCAGTGAGAGACCCTGTCTCAAACAAACACAATAAAATAAAATAAAATAAAATAAAATAAAATAAAATAAAATAAAATAAAATAAAATAAAATAAAATAAAATAAAAAGATGGACAGTGTTGTGAAAATGAATGCCAATAAAAGTTGTCCTTTGGCCTCTACATGCACATGCACACACACACACACACACACACACACACACACACACACACACACACACTCCTCATATACCCCCCACACTTTTTTTTTTAAATATCCAGACATGGGAATGCATTTTCAAGATCAAGTTATTTAGGCTGTGTTTTAAGATTTTATTTATTTTTATTCTATGTGTATGAGCGTTTGTCTACATGTATGTATGGTACACCACATGTGTCTGTGCTTGGTGCAGAAGAAAGTGTTAGGTCCCTTTGAATTGGTGTTTAAATGGTTGTGAGCTGCTGTGTGGGTGCTGGGAACCAAACCTGGGTATTCTACAAGAGCAGCACATACTTTTAACCGATGAGCCATTTCTCCAACCCCATCAGATCATATTTTTTAAAAGACATGGAATATTAAATATTTAGAAGATATAGATATTCTATTTGTATTCATAGTTTTATCTAGAAATTTTAGAAAATGAGTTTTCCCCCAAACACCCATGACTTTTTTTTTTTCAAGCCACAATTTGGTGACATCTGGGTCCCAGATTTATCAAGGAAGTAGGGTCAAGTTCAAGTATGAAGAAGTGGTGAGAGAAGGTTCTAGAAATGAATGGTAAGCAGGAGATGCTGGCCAGCCAATGGCTATTGGTCCGCTGGCTCACACAATGCTTTCCTTCCCCCAAGGAAAAAATTCCCTTTGAGAGAATGTAGGTGTTATCAGGATGATGAGGAGGGCGGTTCTGAAACATCTGTCCCTTCTGGCATTGAAGCTCTGGGACTCTGGGCTGGTATTGGTGTGACCCAAACTCAACAGACGGGCTGACCGGCCGAGGCTGGGGGGTGGGGCACAGGAGGCAAGCAATCTCTGCGGTGCGTCTGTGGTGAAGACGCTGTTAGCACTGGGGCCTGGGGCTGCTCTCCTGCACTATTTTCTCCGCCCTGATGGTCATAATTACGGCTTTGGGAGCAGGATGGCCTTGCAGGAGCGGTCACGGGGACACCTGGCTTCCTGTTTCTCCTGGCCTTGGTGATCTCAGATGACGGGTGCCCATGCAATTAGACAAGGGCCTTGGTCTGCCCTCTGAGAGGAACTCTCTGGCTTATCAGCAGCCAGTGTCCTTGTGAGGCCACAAGTGGCCCTTGCACATTCACAGCGGGGGCAGTGGTGAAAGGTGACCATGGCTGGGGAACGGGCCCGGGGAAAGCTGGTTCCCTTGGGTGGGATTGAAGGGAGAAGCGGGAGAAGGTGGCAGGCTGAATCAGGTTTGGGCTTCCTGTTCCTCCGCAGCTGCTCAGCACTTTCCAAGAGAGTGGCTGTGAAGAGGATCCCACTTTGTCCCCATCTGCTTCCACTGGTGACAGACACCAAGGCCAGCCCGGGAGGCGGGTGGTACCTCCAGTACAGCTAGAGCAATCCTGACTGCTACCTCGAGGCCGGAGGGACAGAGAGAGGAGAACGCCAGGTACCTGACGGGGGCGTCACACATTGAGATCATGGCCTTCGTTGGCTCTGCCTAGTCCCCAGAGTGACCTCACACCTTGTCCCATCCACCTTACTCCATCTCTCTGAAGGCTATTTGCTCGGCCATGCATAGCGTTTGCCATTCTGCTAAATGTATGGGTCTCTTTCTTGTCTTTATACCAGAAACACATGATACTAGGTACATGTATTTAGGCGTATGCTTAGTGCTCCTGACAATATAGAAATGGGACCCCCCCTGCCCCCCCCCCCCCCCCCCCGTGCTCTGTAAAGGAGGAAACAGAGGCTCCTCCTGGAGCAACTTCTTAGTTCTTACAGGGAACCAGGATTCAATCCTTGATGAGTCTGGCTCCTGCTTTTTCCTTCTCGGCCATGCTCCCTCACTAGAAAATGACTGAGGGCAGAGCCAGGCAACGACAGGGGAATCAGAACAGAAGGTGCTGTTAACGCTGGGCTGGCATACAGCTAGAGCTCAGAAAAATGCTGTCACATGAATGAATGAGGAGCTCTGAATGGAAGGCGCCGGGCGGGTCCGGAGACTTAGCATCTGGATTTACCATGGGTGGACAGATGCTCAACTCCAGGTGGGAAACAGGTTCGAGATGGGAGTAAGGCCTGGTGACTCCAGCTCACATAGGGGGCTTGGAGAGAAGACGATCAGAGACGAGAGCTCTAGACCCATTGAAAGTAGAGACGAGAGAGGGAAGCAGAGCTCTCCTGGCTCAGTGTTCGGGCACCCAGCCCAGGCAGGGACTCAGAAGGTCTCTGTGTCTGTACACAAGCCAAAGGATATTGTTGGGGCTTTGAGCGGGTGCCTGGAGAAAGAGCGGTGTATCCAGGGCCCTCGGTGACCTGAAGGGGATGGGACCATGCCACCCATAGGGGCCAAGGTTGCCACGGGGTGGGAGGGAGGCACGAGGTGGGGGGGGGTGGAAGATCCAGGCCATGAGTTGCATAGTTCTTGTCCAGCGATGGTGTGGTCCAGTGAGCCATGGAAACCACAGCGTGTCAGGGAGATGGAGGTCAGCTGGGAGGCAGCGCTCAGGCAGAAGGGCACAACACCATCAGGGAGATGGAAAAAGTGATGTCGTTAAGGAACAATGTGAGCCAAAGGAATGCGCTGTAACTGGCCGGATCTGAAGGGACAAGCGGGAAAGCGGCTGCCAGACGCCCATGGGTGTCTGATGATGGCCTGCCACTACCTCAGGGAAGGGACTGAGCCTCAGCCCCGAGGCTTAGATGGAAGTTACCCAACTGGCCCCATGGTCCTTCTCTGCTCCTAATACCAGGCCCTGTGCCTCTTGGTCTGTTAATCAATGCATGGTAAGGCAAGCGTCAACAGACCTCCTGTCCAGAGTACATGGCCCTGGTTCTCCAGAGAAGACCCAAGAAGTCAGCAGGAGGCTAATGGGTATGAGTTCTTGGTTCTGCAAGGTGCTCTGAGTCCTCCCTCTGCCTCAGCTTCCAAAAGGGGAATCCTTCCACAGAGAATAAGACAAGGAAGCCACCGACTCCGGCCTCTGCTCTCTACTTGGATAAGAGCTGAAAACCAAAAACCAATCCAACCCCATAGCCCAAAAGGGAAGCTAACCCGAGGCTGAGGAGATCTGGTTGGGAGAGGGTCTCCTTGGGTCTGTCCGGGAGTGGTAGGCTGTGGAAGGCCTGAGCCGGAGAAGTTTAGACTCTATTATGAGTGGTGAGTGGAGGTGTGTGGTGAAGCAGAGCTGATCCGAAGGCTTCCCTAGAAAATGATGAAGAAACAGAGGTCTAGAGAGGCCCGGGGCCAAGGCTGGGTTAATATCTCGGCATGTGGATTTCATTGAGCTCGGGTCTCACTGTTGTTTTCCAGAAAGAAAAACCTTTGCATGGCAGAGAAAAGGGTCCCCATGATGGCCAGAGTGCCCGGTTAGAGCCGAGACCTGTGTTGACTTTGGCAGTCTGGAGAAGCTGGAGCACCCGTCTTTGTTGGAGTCACGATTTCTGGTCTTTTTATTACCGTGGATTGGGGCTCCATCGATTCTCCCAGTGCCCTGCGAAGAAGTTCAACATCTTCATAGGGGGGTTATCACCTGGCATTTGGGGGATAAAGGAGCCTGTAGGTTTAAGGCAGTGGGACTGCAAAAGGTAGCTGACCTCCAGTGGTTGATTCGGGCAGACAAATGGCCACAGCAAGGCACCTGTCAGTTTGCCAATGGGATTGACGGAAACCTGCAGACTTACTTCTCCACAGAGGAAAGGTAGCTTACTCAGACCAGCAGATGGGAGTGGCTGAGTACTATGGCACCGTCCTCACAATACTCTGTGGCGTCTCTTCTCTCTGTACACCCCAGGGTCCCCATAAAAGGTTGTGGTTGTCTCTCAGCTACCGGGACAGGTCCCCCTAAAGATTTCCCTTACCAACCCTGTCTTGCCACCGGGGTCTAAGCCCTTTGTCTCTTGAGACAGGTCAGTTATCTTTCCAACAGCAAGACAGAAAGGGAACTGTGGCATGGAGCTGACCTGAGCCAGATTCCGGGCATCCCCGTCCTCAGGTCTGCAAGTGAGCTCGCTGGAAAGCTGCAGGGGTAGGCAGCAGGCCGAGAATCATTGCTCTGTTTCTTAAGCTCCCAGCTGGAACTAGGAACACCAAATCCTCTTTGAATAAAACAGAAAAGGGATTAATAAAAATCAAGACATTAACCTTGTGAAACCAGACCCCCTCACCCCCACACAGAGATTAACTTCTTCCCCCAAGCTGCTTTTTTTTTTTTTCATTTCTATAAACATCTTAATTCATGCCGACATCACAGCCAGCTTGGATTACAGATGGAGGTAGAGGTGAATGAACTTGTCTCAGATACACACACACACACACACACACACACACACACACACACACACACACACACACACACTACCTGGAGCAGGGGAAAAGAACAGTGCACGAGATGCCGAAGAGCCAGGATTTATTTCTGGAGTTCACTTTCCTCCTCTGTAACGGGAGTAGTTAGCTGATACTTCCATCTCGGCCTTTCTGAGAACTCTGTCCTCTGATGGTCCCTTCTCCCAAGGTCCTCTACACTCCCACCCACACCCATGGAGACACACTACACCAACTAAGAGGTTCACTCCGTCCCCAGCCACTCTCCTTTCTAGAGCACAGGTTCCAGAAAGGGGACAAGCTGCCAGGGTCCCCTGCTTAATGACAGGTGCTCTACAGGTATTTATGAGCAAACGCATGGACAGTTCTGGAAATTGCTCTTTAAGTACACCTGGGATGGGGCTCTTTTTTTTTTTTGATTTATTTACTTATTTATTATGCATACAATGTTCTGTCTGCATGTTTGTCTGCAGGCCAGAAGGGGGCACCAGATCTCATTACAGATGGTTGTGAGCCACCATGTGGTTGCTGGGAATTGAACTCAGGACCTTTGAAAGAGCAGCCAGTGCTCTTAACCTCTGAGCCATCTCTCCAGCCCAGCATCTTGCGTGAAATCTGGACCCAGATCTTGAAATAGGGTCACTCTCCTCTTGGGTTGAGGAAACACCTGGCCTTTCTGGAAAGTCCTCTCTACTCCCTCCTGACTTCTGAGAGATTCTCAAGGCCTCATTTCTTTTGAAAAACCTTCCTTCGTTCGACTCGCCGGCAGCGTCACCCCAATCAAGCAGCAGATTTTCCACGCACGTTTTCGGCTCTGCTTCCCACCTTCATCTGACAAGTCCAATCATCCCCATCCCTTGATTATGTTTTGGTGGGAGGCTGCAGCCAGCTGCGGTTTTTCTCAACTCTGGGTGGCAGTGGAGAGGAGGGTCATTACGGGGGGCGGGGGGGGGGGGGGGGAGCCCTGCCTCAGTGGAGACGAGGAGACAGGCGCCGAGTTCCTCCATGGTTCTGGGGCTGGGGTGGGGGTGGGGCTCCTTGCAAGGGGGCGGGTTCTGGTTGGGTCAGAGATCAGCGGGAATCGCACTTGGCTTTCCTTTTAGTCAGCATCCCTCAAAGCATGCTCAGAGAGCCAGAGTCTCTTGATGTGTCCTGTGGAAGAGAGAAGCCCGGGCTCGGATTCATTTGGGGGAACTCAGCTGCTCTCAGCCTTTGATTGCAAGCTGCAGAAGTCAACTCTCCTAATTTGAGCTCAGAAATGATTTATTCCAAAGACCGTGGATAGTTCAAAGAACTTTCCGTAGGACCAGAAAGCCAAGGTCGGAAGGGAAGCAGCTAGCCGCAACCCTCAACGTCACGCGGTAGGACTGATTCCAGGAAGGCCCCACTGCGGTATAGACACTTTAGCTTTGGGCTGCCGGCTCTGTCAGCACCAGTACTGCCCCTATCCCCACCATTCCTGGCACCATGTCTGAAGATAGGTTGTCATTACCGCCACCACCCCCACTTCTGGGCAATGCATTCTGCAGACTCCCTTCTGGATTCTTTTGGGAGAATGCAACTAATTGGTGGAGAGAAGTCACGGACCTGCCCGCTACATGCCAGAGAAGCTGGGGCGATGAATTGATATTTTCAGCTCCCGTACCTGAAGGCAACCTCTGCCTCCAAACACAGGAGACATCTTCAGGCATGAGTGTGGTGGTCTGAACGAGAATGGTTCACCTGGGCTCCTGTGTTTGAATATTTGGCTCCCGGTGGGTGGAACTATTTGGGAGGGACCAGGGGGCGTGACCTGGTTGGAAGAGGTGTGTCACTGGGGCGGGCTTCAAAAGCCATGTGCGCCGGGCAGTGGTGGCGCACGCCTTTAATCCCAGCACTCGGGAGGCAGAGGCAGGCGGATCTCTGTGAGTTCGAGGCCAGCCTGGTCTCCAAAGCGAGTCCCAGGAAAGGCGCAAAGCTACACAGAGAAACCCTGTCTCGAAAAACCAAAAAAAAAAAAAAAAAAAAAAAAGCCATGTGCATGCCATACCAGTTGAGCTCTCCGTTTCCCGCTTGCAGATTGAGATGATCTCTCAGCTATTGCTCCAGCTGCCTCCTTTGCTGCTTGCCTCGGCTCTGCTGTCTTGGACTCTAACCCTCTGGAGCTGTCTACCCCAAATAAACTCTTCCTTCTATAATTTGCCTTGGCTGTGGTGTTTTATCACAGCAATAAAAACAACCAACTATGTGGGCAACAAGAGCATGTGCTGGGTGGTCTAAGAGGATGAAGAACAGGACCAGGGAAATGGCTCAGTTGGCAAAGCACTTGCCTTGCAAGAATGAGGACCTGAGGTCAACCCCAGTTCCACGGAAGGCACAGTAGCACATGTTTGCAAACATACTCCTGGAAAGATAGAAGCAGCCGGACCCCTGAGGCTCACAGGCAGCTTTTTTTTTTTTTTTTTTTTTTTTTTTTTTTTTTTTTTTAAAGCACTTTAGGCCAATAAGAGACCCCATGTATTAAAAGAAAAACAACGGATGGATGGCATCTGAAGAATGACATTTGAGGTTGTCCCCCTGGCCTCCACACACACTCGTACACACACAAAGAACACATATTCACTGTGCCGGGACCCTAGACACCTTCTTTGGGAACTCACAGTGCTGTGGGACATGGCTTTTTTTTTAATCTCAGCACTGTTGATGTTCTGGGTATTTCTGGGTTGTAGGCTGTCCTACACATTGTGAGGTTAGCAGCTCCCGGTCCTCTACTAGCTAGGTACCAGTATCATAGCATCCTATCAGTGTGACAGCTGAAAATGTCTAAACCCATCAACAAATTAGATTGCCGAGAACTGCCATTTATGAAATCTGCAGGGAACTTGCCATGCATTTGAGGAACCAGGATTGCTTTTCTCTGATTTTTCTCCTTTTCTCAACCTTTTTTTCCTCTAACACTCTGACTTTGTTTCATAGAAGTTACTTTAGGAAACGCTGGCTGGCAGCTGGGGCCTTGGCTCTGGTTTTCATGGGAGTGGGAGGCTGCACATACCAAATGGCACCCCGTGTCTTCCCGTCACCCCCTTCTCCACCTGCCCTCGCCCTGCATGCATAGCTTAGAGTCTCCCGGGGAGTCCAGTTTTGTGAACACCCAAGCTCCAGGGAGTTGGTTATGATGGGGAAGCATACCCAGGGACTGAAGGAGGAGGCCGTAGAGCGCCATTCAGCTTGGAGGCTATTCTTTTCCTTTTGGTTGTGAACTTGCCCTGCAGGCACACACATTGCCCTGACTACCAAGAATGTAGCCCTGGAAACAAGCTGCCTGCTCACAGCTGTCCCCTGTGGGGCTCCCCCTCGCCCCCCCACACGGCCACAGAGATCCTACAAGGCTCACACCTCAGCCCCATATGAAGGCCTGACCTCCTGTCTGTATTTTACACTAGGCAAGGCTCTTATTACTACTCAACGAGTATTTCTAGTGGCAGGGTCAAGCACGTAGGCTCCAGCATAGAAAACACCCCCTTCCACCGCGATGAGGGGTGCGCAGGCCTCGGAAGAGTGGGACACGCCCACAGGCCTTGCCTTTGAGAAGGAGCATTGGAGTTGCCCCTCTCAGCCCAGCGTGGCCTGAAGTACGCATCCCCAAATGTTCCGTTGTCCATTCTGGAGATTTCTGTGACTTGGACATTTCCTTACATGGATGGCTGGGCCCTGGCTTGTGTTTTTGGATGTCTTTTGTGTGCCTCTCAGTCCTTAGCCTTGGACGCGGGCACCGTGAGAGTAGAATTGCGTCAGAGTTAAACCGAAGCTGCGTGTGATCGACTTTGGACATGTTACTTTTCTCTCTGAACTTCACTTTCATTGTGTGTAGATGTTTTTTTTTTTTTTTTAAAGCACCTCTTCTTTTCTACACTCCAGGATTCTGTATTTTAGGTTCTGACAGGTGGTCCTTGGGTGGTAGAAAGTGGGGGCTCCTGAGGCCTCCCTGAGGACCGCAGGTCCTCATGCTCTGGGCCCTGGGGTGTATATCCACGAGGCAACTGGAGTGCAAAGGAGGGGGTGGTGGGGGTGGGGAATATGAAAACGCGTTGGATCCCAACCAGATAGAGGATGCGCCAGTGGAAAATTCCTGCTGTGTGTCAGAGGCCCACCTGGCCCCGGGTGACAGCCAGCCAGACACACAGGCCCCAGGACGTGTTTAGATAGCACTTTCCTGCCCCAGCTAGAGTTCCCCCTGACCCTCACCAAGGCTTCTCTTGTGGGGTGGGCTAGGCTGGAGTGCTTGTCAGAGTTCAGGGAAGTGACCTAAGGCTCAGGTTCTAGAGCTCCATCTGTGTGTGGGAGAGAGCGCTGACAGGAAGAGCAGGCAGTGGCAGGCTCAGGCCAGCCCCAGGTCTGCACTGAACACCTTCTGTGGCCCAGGAACAGCCATAGATAGGGTCCTTACCAGGCCAGTGTCCTGCTGGAATGAAGCTGCAATATCTTGGGGGATTCCTCATTGGTGTTGGGAGAGGCCAAGATCTTTAACCGACAGGTATTGATGGAAGTTTCTAGGTGGGATTCTCTGGGTCTGGCAGGACCCTTGAGTCTCGGGGTATTGTACTTTCCCAGAAGCATTCCTAAATTCCGTATCTTTGAGTCTACGACTGCTCCAGGGACCACGCTGCATTCTATGATGTGGGCTCAACAAATCGCTGAGCCTGACAACAGGCAGGGTGGAGGGTCCCTTAGATTCTGCACAGTTCTTTTATACTCCTGGCTCTTTCTGTCTGGGGACCAGAGCTAAGCAGAGGTGGCCTAGGGGCAGCTAGGGAATCAGGAGACATCATTACCAGCCTGGGCGAATCAATGTGTTACAGGTTCATGGAGAGACCCCATCTCAAAAAAATAAGGTAGAGGGTGATAGGAAAAGACATCTTCTGGCCTCCATATGCATACATTCACACATTCACTTGTTTGTATACTACACACACACACACACACACACACACACACACACACACACACACACACCCTGCATTGGGGTTGAACACATTGGTCAAGATGGACATATTTTTACTCATGATGTCAATACTCATCTCTTGTCAGTTTGACTGACCTGAGATTCTGACAAGGCCCAGTTTGAAATAATAGTCAATCTCCCATGCTTATGCATGTGGGAAGTCTCTTGATGAACCCGGGAACTGTCTGACTAGATTCCCACCCCATACCACTGGATCACCTGTTCTGAGGCCAGGTTTCCACAGGGAGACTCTCAGGGACAATTGGCACCCAGCTTAACAGCAAGAAGACAAATCCCCCAGGCCACCAGGCTCCCAAACCCTGCTCCCTTCGGGGCTGGTACCTTGTGTCTTTAGGTTGTTCAGAGCACTTCCCAGGAATATATTTAAGGAAAGCTCTGGACTTTGTCACATACAAGCCAGGGCAAAGACAAACCCTAGCCCCAGGGCTCACTCTTGTTGGGCCTTCTGTGAACCCATCCATAGGGATTTCCAGGCTCTCTCAGCCTCCCACACCTTCCTCCTTCAATGGTTAGATCTCTTTCTTATGGTCTCCAGGTCATTCTGAAGGGAAGACCCCCTGTCAACCCCCAAGTTTGAACTTCTAGCTCCAGGTCAAACACTCTGGAGAGCCCCAGCTGTCCAGTGAGTGAACTCCAGACAAGCTGCCCTCCCGCGGCCAGCATTCAACCCATCTCTTCTCTTTAGCTCCCAGTCTGTGCTTTTTCCAGTTCTGTGTGCTTACAGGATTCTCCCAGGAGTCAAGAAATCTAGACATCTTTCTTACCTCTCCTGAAAAAACAGTCCGTGTCACACTCTGTATCTTTGAGACCCCAGGGTATCCTGGATGAATAAGGTGGAAGTGGGAACACAATTGTAAGATTTTGTGTGTGTATGTGCATGGGGGGGGGGGAATGGTCATGTGACTTAGAGACAGGCCCATCCTAGGAAAGCCCAGTGTCTCTGTGATAACTTCAACTTCATCATCCACTTGACCGGATTTGGAATCACTTAGGAGACACACCTCTTTGAACTGAATAAAAAGGGAAAATGGGAAAGAGCCAGGCAAGCACCCCGCGGTCCTTTCTTTCTTCTTCCTGACTGCAGATGTGATGTGACCATCAGCTTCCCACCCCCACTGCCATAGCTAGAGCCAGCTCCCTCTTTCCTCTGCACCTTCTCCTGAGGCGATGTATTGAACATTTAGACTGTAAGCCAAAAGAAAACTTTCCTTTCTTGTACTGGTTTTTGTTTGTTTGTTTGTTTTGGGTTTTTGTTTTGGTCAGGTATTTTGCCACAGTAATAAGAAAAGGTAACTAAATGCAGTCTTCTTATAAAAGTCCTTAGAGATCCCTGGCCTTCCAGCAAAGCTACCCAGACGGAGTGGGTGAGGCCCCAAGTCATGTCGGAGAATGGGGCATGGCTTCCAGGAACCCTGGGCCATGTGGGAGGGCTCTTCTCCCCCTTGCTTCTTGAATACCAAGAAAGGGATGTTGATAATCCCAGCACTTGGGAGGTAGAGGCAGCAGGATCAGGAGTTCAAGCCCAGCCTTGGGTTACATGAGACCAGGTCTCTAACAAGTCTCAAAGCAGTGGTTCTCAACCTGTGGATCGCAGCCCCTTTGAGAAGTTTCATAGTAGATATCCTGCATATCAGATATTTATATTACGATTCATAACAGAAGCAAAATTACAGTTATGAAGTAGCAATGGAATCATTTTATGGTGGGTGGTGGTGGTTACTATAACACGAAGAACTATATTAAAGGGTCACAGCATCAGGAAGGTTGAGAACCACTGCCCCAAAGGATAAAGAGCCAAAAAGGAGACTGAGCCCCGAGAGACTTTGCTGAAGGCAGAGTTGGAAGGCAGCTTAATCTCACAGCTCGGCCTGGGCTTGGTGGAATGATGTTTAAAAACAATCATCTAATCATTGACTTTTCCAGGATGTTCCTTTGGTCTCACAGCTCAAGACATACTCTGATTTATAGGGCACAAGACTCCAGCAGCTCCGAGAAGGGCTCTGGTTTTTTTTTTTTCTTCTTCTTCAGTGCTGGAACTCATGGGAAAAGGCAGAAGAATCAAGGGACTATGCTGGAATGTTGGGAGTCAGGGGACAGGGCAGGGTGGGGCCTGGTGGGAGAGGATGTTTCCATCTATCTTTGGCTACAGACCCTTCAGCAAAGGGTGGGCGGGATGGGAGTCCTGCTTTTTGTCACAAAGTTCAGCCATGTTTGTCAGAGTCAGAGAGAGAGACGCGTGTGCTGGTCCCTCACTGTGTCATTGAGCAGACACATGCATTAAGGAATTCACCCAAGGGTCTTACAGCTAGAACGTGGTAGAGTCAGGCTTCAGATCCATTTCTTCCATTGTGAAGTTCGGTCTCCCCAGGTCACAGCGAGCACTGCTCGGTTTCAAGGAGGTCATGGAGCCTGGAAGCAGGCAGGCTTTGTCCCAGGCTCTGTCACTGTTGGGATGAGCTGAGCGCATCTCAGTGTTCTCATAAATACAGTGGACACATTCAGTGACACTCTGGGGCTGGCTGTTCTGGCTCCTGAAATCCAACTCCTCATCCGCAGGAGGTGGCTAGCTCTGAAAGGGTTGGGACAGCATGGCGGACCTTGGAAATGGGCAAACCTTGCCAGATCAGCTGTTAGGTGTTCACCAGCATAGCCCTGGGTATGGTTCTCACCCACTCTGACTGAGTACTAACAGGCAAAATGCATGGAGTTCTTAGCATGTGGCTAGATTGGAGAGCCTCACCAGTGATTGTCGTGACGCCTTAGCATGCTCTATCCCTTTATTCACTCGCGAGAGTTAGCTGGGCAGGGATTGCTTTCTTCCGTCATATGGCTGTAAATGTCTAGGTCCTGAGGGGCCGTGCGACTGGGCGTAGAGGTGGTCAGCAGGAGTCAGAATCTTTGCCCTCTTCATGGACTCTGCTCACACTGCCTTGGAGTCTCAGACATTTGAGGAACCATGGAGAACCTCAGAAACCATGGAAACCATTTGAGTAGCCAGGAGAGGAAGATCCATGACCACAGTCACTTAACTGGTGACGGCCAAGCTAGACTCAGGTTCCAGATCTCTGTGTTCCACGTAGGCGTCTGTCCCCAGTGGACCAGACTGCCTTCAGCTCCTGAACTGGGGTAGGCTGTCCGACCCCGACAGCACAGCTCCTGCCCACCAGGGTGTAAGGAAGGGGATGTCTATGGAAGAGACCATGTGTATTCTTTCTTTCTTTCTTTCCTTCCTTCCTTCCTTCCTTCCTTCCTTCCTTCCTTCCTTCCTTCCTTCCTTCCTTCCTCCTTCCTTCCTTCCTTCCTTCCTTCCTTCCTTCCTTCCTTCCTTCCTTCCTTCCTTCCTTCCTTCCTTCCTTTCTTTCTTTCTTTCTTTCTTTCTTTCTTTCTTTCTTTCTTTTAGCTGAGGATTGAACCCAGGGCCTTGCACTTGCTAGGCAAGCGCTCTAACACTGAGCTAAATCCCCAACCCCCATGTGTATTTTTCTCAGGAGAAAGCACATGAGATCATGTGACCCACCCTGCCTGCATCATCTAGTTATGTGCAACTGTCTTTGTCCACACAGAAACCTTCACACATTCGAGTCTCTGGCACCACGTCAGTTAGAAGATGCCGCAGAGCGCAGTCTCCCCGGGCAAATCCTTGTGTCTCTGTGAGTAATAGAGCAGTGAAGCTGATGGACCAGGGCTGGACCCAGGCTCGTAACCACCCCTATGGTCCCGATCCGCTCCCCTTCCTCCTTCCCTTTCTTTTCCCTCTCTGTAACTCATTTCCAGATATTCCTCCCTGGGCACTGGAGCCCGCTTTGGTGCAGGTATCAGAAACACCTGGGAATTTCCACCCATGGTGTTCTTTAGCCAGGAACTGGGGATCTGGATACGTGGGGACATGTGGAACGCTGGGTCACCTCCAGCGTCCTGCAGGATTTGAAGCCTTCGGCTGTGACTTTATGTCAGAAGTCCCTTGTCTGAGCCCCTGCTCTCCCCGCCACCTCTGTGGCTTCTGGGAAGCACTTCATTTATGGGTCCTTATTTCTGGGACGACTCCTAGGGAACCCAAGCCAACACACGGGCTTTATTATTTTTCAGCCATTTACCATTACTTGAAATGATGACGATGATGTCTCTGTTTTTTGTGAGCCTCCGCTAGGATACAAGCTCCCGAAGCAGCACCTCGATCTGCTTTATGCTCCCCTGCTCTCCCGTGTCCAGAGAGGCGTCTGCCTCGTGGTAGTAGGTACTCAAAAAGGTATTTGGTTGAAGGGACTTCCTCATTCTCACCACGAGGCTGTGAAGAAAAATGGCCACCCCTATTTATCTACAAAGAAGCCATGACAGTTAATCTCAACTCTTGACTTGGTGAGACCTGGAATCACCTGGGAGCAGGCCTCTGGCATGCCTGTCGGGGAGGGGGAGTTATCTTGATTGGGTTAATTGAGGTGGAAAGGCTCACCCTCTATGGGTGGCACCATTCCCTGGGCTAAAGGAGAAAGCTGGCTGAGTACAGGCATTCATTGCTCACTTCTTTCTTCCTTTTTAAAAAAGATTTACTTATTTGTTTGTTTGTTTATTATATGCAGCATTCTGCCTACATGTATGTCTACATACCAGAAGAGGGCGCCAGATCTCATTACAGATGGTTGTGAGCCACCATGTGGTTGCCGGGAATTGACTCAGGAGCAGCCAGGGCTCTTAACCTCGGAGCCATCTCTCCGTTCCCCATTGCTCGCCTCTTCCTGACTGCAAGTGTCCGTCTACCTCAAACTCTTGCTGACTTGACGTCTCCATCCTGGGAGACTAGACCTCCAATGAGCCCAAATAAAGCCCTGGATCCTCAGTTGCTTTTGTCAGAGGGTTTTTGTCTCGGCAACAAAAAGGTAATTAAGACAGAAGCATTTTCAAAGTCGTTTAACAACGTGTCCAGGCCGCCGCACGCAGACTGCACTTACCCGCTTCCCTGCGTCTGCAAACCAAAGCGCAGGCTTTAAAACCCAATCCCATGTTGTCAATTTCCAGAAGATTCCCCACCTCCTCAGGGCTTCTGAAGTGGCTTCTTTTGTGAAGGAAAACTACCAGTATTTATGTAGTTTTGTGCTTAGAGTGTTGTAAAGATTGAATGAATTAGTGTAGCACTTAGGCGAGTCCCAGGACCCCGTATACCGTCTGTCAAATGAATTCCCTTCTAGCCAAATCTGTCTCCATTTCTGCCCCCTTGTCACTCATGTCCTCTCATGCCTGGGTACCTTTGTCCACACTGTCCCTTCCTGGAATATATTCTCTTCACTGTTTTCTCTGGGAAATTTATTTATTTATTTATTTATTTTGAGACAGGGTTTCTCTGTGTAGTTTTGGTGCCTGTCCTGGATCTCACTCTGTAGACCAGGCTGGCCTTGAACTCACAGAGATTTGCCTGGCTCTGCCTCCCGAGTGCTGGGATTAAAGGCGAGCGCCGCCGCCGCCGCCGCCGCCGCCGCCGCCGCCGCCGCCGCCGCCACCACCACCACCACCACCACCACCGCCCGGCTTCTCTGGGAAATTTTTAATCATTCTTCAAGTCTCCTCTGAGGGCTGCATCTTTGTCCCTGAGGACCGGGGTTCTCCCAGGATGCCCCGGGGCCTCTCTCCCACAGCCCCTGGATTGGTGATGGAGACAACATTCCTACTGTGCTGGGGCTGTCTGCTGATGGCCCTGCTCCCAAGTCATTTAGCTAACTCTCAATGCAAATGGATCCTGGTAAAGATCCAATATTGTAGAGGCATAAATTTTTCCAAAATTTATCTATATTCAGTAAAAAAAAAAAAAACAATAAAAAACTTAACAAGAGTTCTAAAAATGTAATTTTATAAGCTACTACTAAAAGTCATCTAGAGGGGGGAAATGGATAAGAATAGCCAAGCAAGTTTTGACACAGAACAATGAGGATGAAATGGCTCTTTTAAAACATTTACTATGAAGTGATTAATACAGATTGGTCTTTGTTTATGAACAGGTGATCTACTCAATGGGACCAAGAAAGAGACAGATTCATGGAAGTGTGGTGTGTGCTAAAGGGGCATTTTTGTCTTGTTATTTTTGAGATAGGATCTTGCTATGTGGCCCAAAATGACCTTGATCTAGTGAGGATCCAGTGAGGATCCCTCTGCCTCAGTCTCTTGAGTACTGACTGGGATTACAGATGTGCAGCACCACATCTGGCCTAAATCAGTAAGAAAACACTGTTCATGAAACATTCAGGGACAACAGAGTTCCCATTCGGGAAAAACCAAGTTACGATTGGTGGTGCCTTTACTTTATGCGTCTGCAAAGAGAATTCATTCTAGCTATTTCAACCAGCAAGGGATTTGAGGGAGGTATGTGCTATGGCTTGAATATCGTTTGTCCCCTCTGAAAGTCATATTGAAATATGACTGCCTTTGTGGCAGAGGTTGAAGGTAAGGTTTTTGAAAGAAGATGAGGTCATTAGGAGAGATTGATGTCTTACTCAAGGGAGTGAGTTCTCAGTCTCCAGGAACTGACTCAGCCACCAAGAGGGCTGTTACAAAGCAGGACTGCCCTGTGTGATTTCCCTTCCCTGTATGCACCTGATTCCCTTTTTGAATTCTACTATAGAATGAAGTGTCATGGGGCCCCCTCTGGATGCTGGCACCACGAGCTAGGACTTGCCAGTCTCCAGAAGCACAAACTAAAGAAACCTCTTCTTTTTGTACAAATCACCACCGCAGGTATTCTGTTACAGCAACGGGAAATGAAGATGCATGCAAGAATCATAGAGAGTGTTGAAAAGAAAGTGTTCAGGTTGAGCTTACAGAACAATTTCCACAGCTGCGGTACAGAGCCAAGTCACTACAGAAGACGGTGTCTCTGCCATGGTCTGGAAGCTTTCAGAAAGTAGGAAGTTTGGGTCGTGGACTCTGTTCTATTACTGCATCTCTTTGAGGATCCAGGCTAGGCAAATGGATGCTCTATTGCTTTCATTCCCTCATAACTCAAAGCTTCAGGTGATGCATCTGCTGAGGGATGTAGGAAGCAGATACCAAGAAAGAGAGAGTGAGCCAGGAGGCAAATGATTTTCAGGATAAAGAGAAGAGGAAGCAGTAACAGCAGGGAACGCTTTCCGAGCTTGATCAGGTTCTGACCATGCAAAAAGAAAAAGGAGAAAGGAAGAGAAGTTGCTAGAATAAAGCTGCAAACTGGTGAGGCTGTAGAGAGAGTCTGGGCCATTGCAAAGGTTGCTCATAGAAGAACTCCATCTAGGAAGGAGTGGCCAAGCTCTAGCTCCCTCTGCATGCTCAGTCATTGGCCCTAAAGCCATCCCAAAGCTGTTCAGGATGAACATAAAAGAAGGACATAGAGAAAAATTTAGGCAATCTTGGGTTTGATGATGACATTCTAGATATAACTTTTCCAAAGATAATCCAGAAAAGGAAAAGTTGCTAAGATGAACTCCATCAAAATCAAAATTGAGCCAGGTGGTGGTGGTGCACGCCTTTAATCCCAGCACTCGGGAGGCAGAGGCAGGCGGATTTCTGTGAGTTCGAGGCCAACCCAGGCTACAGAGTGAGTTCCAGGACAGGCACAAAGTTTCACAGAGAAACCCTGTCTCGAAACAACAACAACAACAAAAACAAATCAAAATTGTCTACCCTGTGAAGGACATTGTTGTAAAAATGACAATGCAAGGCATGGGTGGGAGAAAAGGTGAAACTCATGCATGATTATAAAAATGAAACACTTCCATCCAAAACACACAACTGAGTCTTGAAATCCAATTTAAAAATAGTCAATAGATCTGAGCAAACCTGTAACAAAAGGAAACGCACAGGACAAGGAAGCATGTGGAAAGTTAGGCAACGACATCTCCGGGGAGGAATTACAAACCAGAGCAACTATGGGACGCCACTGCACACGTCATCGGACATGGCTGAAACCCTCAGCACTGACAGCATCAAATGCTGGTGAGGAAGTGGAACAAGAGCTCTCCTCCGTAGCCGGGGAGGATCCAAATGGGACAGCCACTTTCTAAGGCAGTTTGGCACTTTTCTTACAAACCTAAACACAGTCCCACCATATGCTCCAACAATTATGCTCTTAGGTATTTGCCAAAATGAGCTGAAAAACGTTGTCCACACATACACACGCACACACACACACAAAAAAACTGTATGCAAATGTTTATAGCAGCTTTGTTCATAATTGCTAGCAACTGGAAGCAACCAAGACGTTCTTCAGTAGGTGAATGGCAAACTGCGGTATCTAAGAACAATGGGATATTTTCATCAATGGAAAAATAAAAGAGCTATCAAACCCCAAGAAGCCACGGAGGGAATTCAAGTGTATATTGTTCAGTGGAAGGAAGTCAGTCTGAATGTCTGTATTCTGACCATATATGACATTGTGGAAAGGGTAGAATTATAGATATGCTTAAAAAAAAAAAGATTGATGGGTTCTAATGGTTCAGGGGAGAATGGGAGAGATGAATAAACAAATTCAGGGCATTTTTTAAGGTGACAAAATGATTCCACATGATACTACAAGTAGAGGATAAATGGCATTATATATTTGTCAACAGCCATAGAATTATACAACCCAGAGACAAAACCTTCATGTAAACTATGGATTTTACTTAATAACGATGTTTCAATACTTGACAATCAGTTTGTAATAAATGTACTATTCTAATACAAGATATTACTGTAAAAAAAAAAAACCTGGATGTTCAGGGCTGCGGCCTCAGAGGATATAGGGGAACTGCGCTTTCTTTTGCAACTTCCCATATGCCATGTACTCTAATCTTTGATTTAAGATCAAAGGTTGTTTTGTTTTTGTTTTAGACAAGGATTCTCTGTATATCCATGGCTGTCCTGGAATTCACTGTGTAGACCAGGCTAGCCTTAAACTCACAGAGATCTGCCTGTGCTTGGGACCACATGTATTTCCCAAGTGCTGGGATTAGAGGTGTGTGCTACCATGCCCAGCTGTCTATTGACATTTAAATAATTAATATATTTGAAGAAAAATTGGAAGCAAATGTAATAGGCAGTAGTGATGTAACTTCCCAGCTTTCTTAGGATACTTCTAGATCAGGCTTATTTTCTCAGTGTCCCATCTGGACTAGTATTTGTCACTCTTAAAGTATAGTAAGTGGATAATGATTTACATGGTCACCATAGACAAAGGGCTATTATTGAGAAATAATACCTGTAAATCAGTAGAAGAAATAATTCAGCAGAACAGCAGCAGTTTACAGGAATAAGGTGCACTTTTAGACTATTTACAACTATATTTAAAGTGGATTTCTTGTAGGAAGTGTTTAGTTGGACTGTGGTTTAAAGAAAATAAATTCCATCTTGACCATGCATGCCTTTTAATTGGAGTGTTTAAATAATTCCGTGTTTAATTTTTTATTTCAGTATTGGGAATGGTTCTATTAACATCATTTGAAGCAGATTCCAAGCAAGGAGTATTTCGAAGGATAAAGGAATCCATTTCCCAGAATCAGTTCAAGGGGGCTGGGTGGCACCTAAGGCACGTGTGTCTAAGGAGGCTTCAAATGACATGAAGCCAAAAGAGAAATAGACAAACAGGTCATCAGAGTTGAGACTTAATCATCTTGTCCGTAGGTCATAATTTTCTGTTCTTGTTATGTGGCCTTTTCATCGACTCCGTTAAGTGCCTAACGAACCAAAGGTTCCTTTAAGACTAGTCCTTCATCTCTAGTTTCTCTGATGGGAGACGGTAGGATGTCTGTGTTGACATTGGACTTCACTTTTATCTGTGAGCTCCTTGGCAGCAGGAGTTCCTTTCCTTGGGAACCAGTGAGTGCCTTGAGTTATCAGGGCCTCCTTAGGTGATTTCACTACTGCCGACCTCGACTCTCTTTGGAGGGGATCGACTTTCTGACAGTTCCTGCGTTTGCTTCATTTTTGGCTACCTAGAAATTTTCTATTCCTTGCTTTTGAGCTTCCGTTATATAACATTTTGCTGTTCGGGAACAGTCTGAGAGATTCCCGTGTCTGATTTGATTTAGGTTTTGATTAGACATCTTAATAGGTCTCCCACAACACAACCTTGACGTCAGCCTCCACCCTTCCTCTCTGCTTGTCCTGGAACTATAACATTATAATAAGTTGTTCTTTTTTTAACTAGGGGAAGAAATGGCATTGCCTCCCTGGTGGAGTCTAAACTTTGCTTGCAGGAGATACCCTTTTGTTTTGGAATTCACCACTTGACCCCTATGTTCCATCAATAGGAAACAACCCCCACCCCCAACCCCCAGTGCCCGTCTTGGTGAGTATGGGAAAACACCGAGGGAGCCCTAGAGAGATTTCTAACTCTGAGATGTGAATACCCTTTAGCAAAAGACGTCTGGAATGACTTAAATGATGCCTCTGGGGACGGTTTACTTAGAACACTACCAATGTCCTAATTTGGAGTCACATTATCTTATGCTTGTGGTTCGTGTGTTATAGATAATACTCTGTGAACCAGAGTTGTTTGTACAAGGGGTAGGGCAGAATGTAGAAGGAAATGTTCACTGTTTCAGATGAGGCAGAAGCTGCCCAGGGCAGTACATCCTAGACCTGGGAGTAGGTGTCTCACCTGAGGAGATCTTTTAACCTGGCTCCCCAGCTCCAGGGGAGTCCCCCGTGGGTATCTTTTTGATATGTCTATTATTGGTAATTCAGGGAGGAGGCCGTTTCTGGGACAGGTCTTGGATCTGGGAGGGGGGAAACAGTTCTTGAGGCTGCCATGAGATTAGGCTTGCTCAGCCCTGGACTCTAGCGACAGGAGGCTGGGACAGGCCCAGTGGCAGGAGGAATAACACCCCTGAGGTAGGGTAGAGCTTGGGAAGGACTTCAAAATCAGCTCTGGGCCACCTCTGGGAGCAGCGGTTAGCGGTGCTGGATGGGCATTTCCTCTGTTCCCGTGGGTTTTCAGGCAGTTATTTTGTTTCTGGCTACGTTGCTGAGGATTAGGGGGAAATCGGGTCCCTGCTTTGAGAGGAGGAAGTCGGGGACTGACCAGCTCTGGTAGAAAGGACTCAGGAGAGAATGAGTGAGTAAGAATGGTGGGTAAGGCTGAGCAGGGAGCAGGCCAGAACACAGACTTCTCTGCAGGGCATTGTATGGAACTAGCCCTTATCTCCTGGGCCATCGGCAGCTATGGAAAGATACCAAGAAGGAGGATGGTGTGATTAAACTTGGTGCTACCCAAAAAGAAAACAACAGATTCTCTCAACATTCATAGATGGCTGTGGGGAGCATCTGCTGGTTCTGTCTGCCTGGCTCCGCTTCTGCCCTCCCTGTGTTGATACAACCTTCTAGATGGCATCTAATGAACGTGCTGTAGGTGGATCAGGGGGTGTGCTCATACCCAGTCCAGGTCAATGTGGCACCTGACTTGGCTATGGGAGTTGTTTGGGAGACAGGACTAGTTTTCAAGTTTGAGTCAACTGGTTGGGCCTACGACTCTCCCAACAGACGGGTTAGGGAAGACTATCTTCTTCTGATGGGGTCTCTAAATAGACTATGAATCCAGGGCTGCTGATGACTAAGAAGGCTTCCTGCCACGTGAGGAGAAAATATTTGAGAGATGGCATGAGTCAGAGCCCCGAGGATGTAGTTTGGGGTACAGCTATGGATCACATAAGTGGAGGCAGGCCACTGGAGAAGAGAACCTCGATGATGCCGGCAAAATGCTGGATTCAGCCATTCTCGAGGCTAATTCAAGCCGCCCCTTAGCATGAGTCAATAGCATTTTTCTTGCTGAATCTACTTTGTCTCATTTCCTCCTGTGCCAGGGAAAGTCCTCAGCAACAGTTGTGAGCCCGACTTCCTCTGTCCTTCTCCAGACTGGATAGCCCTGGTTCATCTTATATGTAAACTGGTTTCCAGAGCTTCTCTATCCAGGCCATCCTCCTCTGGGGATACTAGCTTCCTGGGGAAACATTCCTCAGGACGGAGTACAAGGAAGTACATGATGCGGAAGACTGTTAACCCGGCAGTCTGTTGAAGGGCCTCCATCACGGGTTCTGTACGAGTTAAAGTACTCACACTTCTGTGGAGAACAACACACTTTGATTTGGCCACAGCGGGCACTAAGGTCAGCACCTGGACCAGTCTCGGTTTCTAGGCGAGAGAGAAAGGAACGCGTCCTTCTGTATAGTCAAGAAGTTCCCAGGACTGCCTGCCCTGAAATACAGATGAAGCCACTCAGTCATCTTAATTGGTGGTTAATGGGCCAATCCATAATTTAAAAGTAGTTTTAAGAAAGAGCAGAGGGAAGTGGGGAAACATGGAGCCGGGGCTATCTATATCATATAGGAAGAGGTATGTGGGCACATATGTGGGCACATGTGCGTGCGTACGTGTGTGTGCGTGTGCGTGTGTGTGTGTGTGTGTGTGTGTGTGTGTGTGTGTGTGTAACAGAGAATGTCAATCCCACTCCCCTTTCTATCTTTCAAAGATTCCTGTAGTTGTCTTGGATAACATGACTACAGCCAAAGCCTTCCCAGCAGACCTGAATTTAGACCCCTAAAGGATGGACCTCCTCAAGGCCCCATGATGCCTGCAATGGGATTTCATGAGTTCTGCTTTGTCTGTCTTCTTCCTGGCCAGTCAGCGAATTACACACAAAATTAAAACCTGAATGCCTGGCAGGACCATCCTGCCTTTCTGTGTGTGAGAGAAAATAGATCAAGCCCTCAACCCACAGGAAATCTAGGGCTGCCTGCAGTACCTCTGGGGATTTGATTCCAATCCCATCTTCTCTGATATCACGCTTCCCCCTCCCTCCCTCTCTCCCTCCCCACCTCCCTCCTTTCCTCCCCTTCTCCTCTCCTTCTCTTTGCTCTCTCCTTGCCAGGATTATTTTCTCTTTGTTTTGTATCAAGACAAATGTAAAGTATAGATCTCTGTCACTGATTTCCTTCAAGGTAGCAGCAGAAGGCATCTGGAACATATTTTCTCCACATATAACTGGGGAAATCGTGTGGCATCTTAGCAGAAAAATACACCAAATACCAGCCATCCCTTGCATATAGGTCACGTCTGCATCCCCTCACTAGCCAGCTCACGTCTTTGAGCCCCAGCCTCCAATAGGTTTCTGTCTCCCCCCCACTACAAACTCCCTTGCCTCTCTATGAGTGCCCCCATGGAGTACTTCAGCCTTGCCCCAGCTTGCCTCTGGGCCATGTTCAGAAACCCAGATAGGACCAGCTTTGAAATTACTTTTTCCTTTAATGTAATCATTATTATCATTAATCCCAGCTCCTTCTCCTACTAGTGTCTACATGCATGTTGAGGTCAGCTGTCTCTTTGGCGTGAGTTACTTCCAGATGAGGGACAGAAGCCCAGATTGGGGGAGGGTTGCCCATCTCTTGAAATGAACTTAGAGTGCAGCCAGCCACGGCTTCTTGGAGGGCAGAATTAGCTACAACAGTCCTGACGGTTGCTTAAGTGGTACCTGTTTCTTTCTTGCTGCTCAAGGTTGACTGTAGCCTGGAGCTATTTCCCCAGCGCCACCTGGCCAGGTGACACATGTCCCACCCTGTCCCCATCATCTCACTTGTCAGCATGCCCCTAGTCCCACTCTGTCTCTCCAGTTCCAGAGCCTTCCGCAACAGCCATGTTCTCATCTGCCAGTTCCTGCTGCCTCCCAAGCTGAAGGAAGAGCCATGGCCTTGAACCACAGGGGAGCTGCTTTTCTCCCTCCTCGAGATCCCAGAGCCCTCGACTCACCTGGGTCAGTCTCTCTCATACCACTCTGTGTGGCTAAGGGTGTCACAGTCAGCAATCCAGACCCATGGTCATCAGCCTTAGCATCTGATGGAACACCAGCTGTTGGGAAGATCTGGGGAAACGTTCCCTTGGTTTACCCTGAGCTCTGTTATGTCCCAGGAAGGAGTCGGACTGGAGTTTGGACTGGAGTTTGGACTGCCAGGTGGTGTAGAGATGGAAGACTTGGTTCGTCTGCTTCCAGGCTCCTGACCAATGGGCGAGACGCCAGGAGCCCAATCTAGGCCTCTGTCCCCTTTCCTGAAAACCAAGATAGTGGACTAGATGAGGGCCAGAGCTAATCCTGGTCCCGGGAATGAGATGATGCCATCCCTGACAGGAATGTACAAGGTGCCTGGAACGTCAGGGATCCTGTGAGGACAGAGGCGACCCTGGGCCGCTTTCCTCTCTAACCTCCCAACTACGGAGGGGTCTGCTGCCCCAGGAACTTCAACGTGCTGGAGTCTGAGGAACTGGAGAGACTACTGAAGCCAGGATGCAGTGGGTGAGGAAGAATTACTCAGGATGAGGCTGAAGAGGTGTGGAGAGAAGCCTCAAAGGCCATTTGGAGACGTCAGTGTTTATTCTAAGGACGACAGAAATCATGAGGAGGTTTTC
Organism: Peromyscus maniculatus bairdii; assembly: GCF_049852395.1. Classification (NCBI taxonomy): domain Eukaryota; kingdom Metazoa; phylum Chordata; class Mammalia; order Rodentia; family Cricetidae; genus Peromyscus; species Peromyscus maniculatus. The sequence continues at coordinate 16,855,085 of NC_134873.1, read as the reverse complement.
GTGGCTGAGAAAAGCTTCTCATTCACCCACCAATACAAGCTTCAGGAACCTTCTCTCTTAGAAGTATTTCCCACTCACCTCGACTGCTCCATCTCCCAGAGGCCTTTGGGCCAACTTCTGCTTCCAGGCTTTGCTGGCCAGGTCTGGTACTTCCTTTAGTTGGGTTTGCCTGGCTAGGGGTTGGCATTCTTTGGCAAATGAGGCAGAGATGGGATCACGAGAGACAGAGAAAGGGGTAGAGTAACAAATAAGAGCTTGGCGCAAGGGGTTTGAGGGGACGTTTGTTAAACGAAATGTAAATCCTTGATCTGGTGGCTGCCAAGAAGAGAGAGGTAGCTGATGAAAACCATATGTCCCCGAGTAAGTGACGAGGAGCCCTGCTCGGTGCACGCGCAAGTTGAAGATGTTGCTGTCGGTCTCCCATGCAATGGAAAAATCTCCTGTTTTAAAGAATACAGTGTTAAGAGGCACTCTGAGACAAATGACATTTCGCAATTAAGTCGTTTACAAGGTCAGTAAAGGAAGGAGAAAATAAACCAGCCAAAAGGTCTTGCTCAACGAGAAAAAAAAATGTTTGAAAGTTCAACGGTGTGCTCTCAAACCGTAACATGGGCTCTTTCTATAGTTTGGTTTAAAACAAAACAAAACAAAACAAAAAAAAAAAACAAAAAACAAAAAAAAAAAACACCACCACCACCAACAACAAAAAAACCCCAAAGACAAATCTCTGCAGGGATGGAGAAACAGTTGGAAGTGACCGGAGTGGGTGAGGGCTGAAGAGACAGCGCAGTGCTTAAGAGGACTAGCTGCTCTTGCAGAGGAACCAGGTTTGGTTCCCAGAAAAAAAAAAACACCTGTTAAACCCAGTTTCGGGGACCCAGCTCTCTTTTCCAGCCTCCATGGGCACCTTCATCCATGTCCATGTGCATGTGGTCTCGTGTGTCCGCAAGTGTGTGTGTGTGCACACTCACACACACAGACACACACACACACACACACACAGACACACACACACACACACAGACACGTGCACTTAAAAATGCAAAAATAAATCCTAAAAATCTCTCTCTTAAAAACAAAAGTGACTGACATACTTGAGTGGATACCTGCAGCTTCTGATATTTTAGAACAGTTTTGATTTTTTTTTTTAAAATGAAAACTATCAGTTTTTAAAACTTGCTTTAAGTCGACCTTGAAACAAACTAAAACAAAGCAGAGAAACATCTCTACTGTAGACCCTCAGTCTGAGGAAGAAAATTCTGATCTCTTCATCTGACATCCGAGTTCTGGCATGGCAGGGGATCTGCCTGGAGTTTTCGATACAAGATCCTGTCACTGGCCCTGCCTCCCCATCTGCCATCCATTCTGTTTGCAGGCTGGACCTGTTGGGCATCATAGTTACCTACTTTTCCCCTGGGATGCCCTTCCTCCTAACTACAGAGAAACACTGTTAGCTTTTTGTGGGAGTGGGGAACGGGGTGCTGGGTTTCGATCCCAGGACCTCATGCAGGCTAGGCAAGCCCTCTGACATGGAGCCATACCCTCAGCCCTTGTTAGCCATTTTAAAAAGATACAAGTTTCCAAATTCTATGAATTATATCATCATTTCCACCTGCTCCTTTTGATTCCAGTTCCCTGTGAAATTCTGCACCTCGTCATCTATTTTCTTAACCGTATTAATCACAGCTATTTTAAAAGTCTAGATCAGAAAAGCCCAAGATCTGGATCCCCCGTGGGGCGTTTCTATTATGGAGATGCTCTGGGCTCTGACTGATGTTACCTCTCATCACAGAGGATTTATTTTTGCCTTCCTGAAGGCCATCCTGTCCGTCAGGAAAAGCGGAAGGTCACCCTAATCCAGCCTGGGATGGGGCTGTTATGATGCTGGCGGTCAGCCTGTGGGGGCTGTTCTATTTCTGGCTCACCCCCCCTCCCCCCGCTGCCTAACCTCTCTGGGGTTCTAGGTGCAAGCCTGCTTGTTCGTTAAGGCCCTTCCACTTAGGTGGGTTACCAAGTCCAAGAGCGTCTTCCAAGGCTCACGCAGCTGTTGATTCTTGTGTCGGGTTCCCCACCTCTCAATCGCGGGCCACTACATGCTAGGAGGCTGCCCCGAGCACTAACTCTGGTGTGCTTCTTTTCTCCCAGAGATCCTGGCCCTCAGATCGTCTTGTAGTCTGACCTTCACACTTACTTCCCTGTCTTAGGGGATGGCAGAACCCTCCCAGGAGCCTCTGGCTTTCTGCTTGCTCTGGGGCTCTGTAACTCCTTGATCTCCGGCTGTTCAAGAATGAAGAGGACTGAGCGTCGCCTCTGCATGCTTCCCCTTTGGAAGACTGACCCCCTCCAGTACTGACAACCTTTAAGTAGATGGCTTTGGATTTTACTTGCAGTGGGAAGGCTGGCCTTTGATGAGCTATTCTGCGATTCCAGAAACTAGGGTACTTGACCCTTAGAACTACAGGTGAGCAGGAACGCTGTCTTTTTCACCCTGGGGTCCCTCGCTGATCTTACCCATAACTTTCAAAGTCACCTATGCCCAGACATTCCCTAATGTCTGTCTATAGCCTGGAGCTCCGTAATGACCTAAATCCTAATATCTCTTCTCGTCGCCACATATCCGCCCCATAGACATCTCGAACAACACATTTAAAATCTTGTTTTCCCGCCCAACTCTTCAGCATTCCCTCCTGGCTGCTATCAGGGTCGGAATCCTGAGGGTCACACGCAGTTCACTCTCCCTCCCCTCCCCAAAGTCCATCCCTCTTGAGTTGTCATATGACGTCACCAAGTCCCGTCCGACATGGACAACCTTGTCCCAACCATGCTGTGGCTTCCTCGGTAGTCTCCTCACACTTCTCCCCAGCCTCATGGCCTCCTTCCAGCACAGTGGCCCGCCACCCTCTGAGGAAGTGAGCCCTTGAAAACAGAAACAAGATTATGTCATTTCTCACCGTGACTCCCTACAATGAGTTCCCATGACTTTTCACAGAAAGCACTGAGGGCCTTTCTGCCCCAACCCGTCTTCTGCCCCTCTCTCCCGGCTCCTCCCTGGACTCATCAACTCCACAGCCTTTGTTCTTCTAGAACCTCCTTTCATTCGGGGGATCCTTTCCACTCGCCCCTCTATCATCAGGGAGCACTTTCCCACATGTCCGCCTCTGCTACTGTTCTCTCAGTTCCAGCTCAATGTCCCCTCCTCAGGGGAGCCTCCCTGAGCCCTGGGTGAGTTATCTCACGGCTGTATTTCTGCCATTCTGTTCCCTGCTCTTTGGCCACAGCACGGGTGAGACTCCATAGATAATTCAGTGATCGTTGATTCAGTTTTTCCCTCGCCGAAGTCTAATTTCCCGAGGCCAACAACTGGGTCTGTCTTGGTCACCACTACCTCCAACACTAGTAAAGTACCCCGGGACACCTTAAAAGAGTCGAAAATAACCTTACAAATAAATTTAATACTAGGCGAGGACAAACAGTCACTACCCCCAAGCCCGAGCCACCTAGAGGAAGTAGGGTAGTGAACCCCCAGTAGAAAGGGTAACTGGGAAGATTGAAGCTAACAAGCATCAGAGTGAGTACACAGGGAGCCAGCTCAGTTGGTAATGATTTCTGAGGTTGTCCTCTGGCCTACACAGACACACACCGGTGGTGGCGGTGGCAGCGGCGGTGGTAGGGGTGGGCAGCGGGGGAGGGGGGGAGTGTGTGAAGGAGGGGGAGAGGTGAAGAATTCACTAGCTAAGACAGTCCTAATGTTGAGGGTGCAACATGAAACAGGAGTCCACAGCACAGAGTTCCAGTCCCAGGCCTGGTACATATCATGACAAACAGCATTTTTTTTGTTTGTTTGTTTTGTTTTTTGAGACAGGGTTTCTCTGTGCAGTTTTGGTGCCTGTCCTGGATCTCACTCTGTAGACCAGGCTGGCCTCGAACTCACAGAGATCCACCTGCCTCTGCCTCCCGAGTGCTGGGATTAAAGACGTGCGCCACCACTGCCGGGTTCACAAGGTATCACCACAGATAGGATCATTATCAGACCAATGCTGTGACATCCAGCAAGTCGCTTTTCAAGGAAAAGGAGACAGCGGACTTCCAGGGCCACTTGGGCTGTTTTTCCTGGGTCTTAGGGAAGCCCCACCTTGGGCCGCAGCCTGCTTCTCTGTAAAGCATAAGTCCTCAAAGGTGTGTCTACGACATTTCCAAATTAACAGCTCAAATTGTTCCAATGAGAGAGTAAGTTTTTGGGGTCCCTTTTCTTGGGAAGTCGCTGCTCCCCCGCTTTCTCGGCACCGTCTAGTGTGGTGTCGTATGAAAGCAAAGTCTGCTGTGGGACTTTTTCTGTAGGTCCTTTGGGACTCGATGCTCCCAGAACTGAGAGACAGGCAGGAGAGAGGACGCCACCGTCAACCCAGGTATGTCCAGCCTCCCATCCCCACCCGGAAGAGCTTGGCCCTCCACCTAGACCTGCCAAAGTCATAGAACTGTCTCTGGAAGCTCCAACCCCCACCGGCTGAAGGTCATCCAGAACCATCACACTGTGATTCTCTACACACAGTTCAAGGAGATTAATTAATTAATTAATTAATTAGAATGCGTGCATGTGCCTGCATGTGTATCTGTGCTCCACATGTGTGCAGTGGTGTCAGATGCCCTGGAAACGGAGTCACAGACAGTGGTGAGCCGCCGCCGTCGCCGGGTGGGTGCCGGGAATGGATCCCAGGTCCTCCACAAGAGCAGCTGGTGCCGTTACCGGCCAAACCCATCACCTCTAGCCCCTCAAGATTCCTCTTTTAAGGGAAGGTTCGAGGGCAGAAATTGAAGAGTTTGTGAGGCAATGCTCAGTCGCCGGGAGAAGGCTTAAGCTCACGTGGACCTGTTCACTGTCACATGGACAGTGCCCGAAACCAGAGTGTGACGCGGGTGTGCAACTCTGAAGTGAGTTGCAAAAGGACAAGGTCAGCCTTGTCCAGGGCCCAAGCACATGTCCCCTATCCCCTGGGCCCAGCCTTTCATGCTTTTTGAATGCCAAGGATACTCACTCTTCTTTTCTGAGGAGATTTTCAGTATCCAGGGCCATTGAAGACAGGGGTGTCTGTCATCCAGGCTAAGAAAAGCATTGGGAAGCACACAGCTGTGGTTCTCCGGGCAGTCCCTGAGTGACAGCAGGCTGGATACTGCTGGGATGGAGTGGCCTGCACCAGGCAAGGCAGTGGAAGCGTCTCTGTGTGGGAGAGCCTTAGCAGCCTTTGTGGTGGGGTGGTCCATCTCCTCCGTCTTCATCTGCCCCGTGTGTGTGTGTGTGTGTGTGTGTGTGTGTGTGTGTGTGTGTGTGCGCGCGCGCAATGTGTTGGAAGGCATGGGCTACTGTGCCAATGTGGAGGTCAGAGCACAGCTTTGTGGGGTTGGTTCTGCTTCTGCCTTTATGTGAGTTCTGAGGATCGAACTCGTGTGCCCAGGCTCACAGAGCAAGGGCCTCCTCACCGCTCAGGCATCTCACCAGCCCTCTATACGCCTTTTCATAAACTCTAGCCTCCGCTTCCTTTAGCCTTCCCTTCCTTCTGATCGTCAAATGTCTGATTTATTTATTTATTTATTTATTTATTTATTTATTTATTTATTTATTTATTTATTTATTTATTTATTTTAAAAAGGGAGGTGGGGACCCAAACATGGGCCACTTATTCCAGTTCCCCGCCACTAGTAATTCTATTTTCCCCAGGCAATAGAATGGGAAAGACTAATAGAAAAATAGTGTCCTAGAGGAAGGTGAGGGGCGGGCGGATCACGAAAGTTTAAATTTCAGGGTATTATCTATCCGCATTGTCCACGCTTAGCCTTCTGGGTAATGTGTGCAGTGCGCTGAGGCCTTGGGTTCCTTTTGGCTCTGGGAAAGCACGGTATCAGGTGCTAGACGGCTGAGCCCTCTACACTCTGTCTCCGGGGTGCCAGGAAACTTCTAGATCCCTGCACATTGGTTGGACCAATGTTTAAGCAGATGTAGGACGGGAGTCTAAATGTTTCTGCCGTGGAAAAGCAGGGGCTGCAGCTTCAGATCCCCAGGGCTCTGGGGATGTTTCCAAGCATCCTGGTCTCCATCTTTGGGTACGTTTGTCCCCAAGACCAGCCCCTCTCCAGGATGGGTTCCCGCAAGCCTGCTACTTGCCAAGGAGGACATCACTAACTTCCAAATCACCAGCAGGGAGGGGTGGGCTGTGGGTGGAGCCCCCTGGGTTAGACGACTGGGCTGAGGACATAGATCTGAATCCTCTCATTTATACATTCTTCAATAATATTTACGGTGGCTTACTTACATTCCAGGCATTGAGTTAGCACTTAAACACACCTTGTCATTTTTAAAATAACAGCTTTAAGGTATAATTGACGCACCATACAATTCACTCCGCTAAAGTATGGAACTTCACAGTTTTCGGGCTATTCTGAGCTGTACCGCCATTTAATTTTAGAACATATTCATCTGCCCATAAAGAGAACTGGTCCTCGCCTGCAGTCAGTCACTCCGATCTCCCTGCCCCTTAGCCTCTGTCAACAACCTGCCTACTTTCCGACTGTAAGGGTTTGTCCACCCGAGATACTTTAAGCAGGGGGGAGCCTTTGGTGACTGTGTTTAATGCATGCTGTTTGCTGAGACCATAGTTCATCCTTCGTAGTGCCAAGTAATATTCTACTTTATAGGTACTCACAGTTAATGGGCTTTGGGCTTGCTTTCACTTCCGGCTCTTGTGGATAACGCTGCTGTGAGCACGGTTATTCTTCTGTTTAAAGCAGCCGTCCTGGTGGGTGTGAAGAGGCGTCTCAGTGTAGTTTTGATTTGCAAGACTACCCTGATGGCTAATGATGTGGAGGCACTTTCCATGGATTGCCAAGACATCCACTTATCTTCTTGGAGAAATGCCGATTCATATCCTTGGCCCATTTTACATTTAATTTAATTTTTGAAGGCTTACTTTATTTTAGAGTGTGTGTGTGTGTACATAAAGGCAGGTGCCCATGGCATCCAGAAGAGGACATCGAATCCCCTAAAAGCTGGGGTTACAGGCTGTTCTGAGCCACTTAATGTGGGTGCTGGGAACAGAACTCAGAGCCTTTGCGAGAGCAGTCAGTTCCCAGGTGCTGGCCAGCTCTCAACTCCGTCACCCACCCCTCTCTCTCTTTTTTTCAGTTGGCTTATTTCTTTGTATTTAAGTTGTGAGAACCTTTTACATAGCCTGGATACCAATCATTTTTCAAAGACTGGGGAATTTGACAAGGCAGGTAAAAATAAATTAAGTTCGGGAAGGGGTTGGAATTTTAAGAATCTGTGCCAGGTGACAGAAACCTACCTCAGGCAGACCCTAGAAAGGCAGGATGTGGAACTAACTGGCCTTCCTAGAGACTTACTTCGCTGCTCAATTACACACCTCTTCTGAAATCACTGTGGCACCACGGGCATCCAGGAGTGCCATGGGCTGGGGGAGGGGCACAGGTTGGCTAACACATTGAAGGTGGAACCTCCTGTGGGGGATTTTTTTCTTTCTTCCTTTCATTCTTTTCTTTTTAAATGCATGGTCTTTTATTCCTTGGGCAAATGAGATGGTTGGTACATAGGAAAGCGTTTGGAATTGTAAAGGGAATATGCAAATGTAAGGTGACATTCTTATTGCTACCATTGTTATTGGTGAGAACCAATAAAAGGCCTGTCTAGAATGAAGTCCCAGAGCTTTGGGGATGGGGTGGGGGAAGGAGTGGGCTGGGGGCAGATGGGGGTGGGGAGGGTGAAAGCTGAGGAGACGGGAGGGGAGCAGGGCTGGCATACCTTGGCTTTGTGTGTGTGTGTATAAGGGAGGGAGGGAGAGAGGGAGCGTGTGAGCACACAGAGCACCTTGTAATTTCTGGTGCATTCCTCTACCACCTGTAAAATGATCCACTTAATATTTTTCTTTAAAAGGGCTCCTATTTCTTTTCATTAAAGGGCTGTGTTTACAAAGGTAACTTTATACACCAGTTGTAAATGACAAACCCCCGCATCGTTTTCAGAAGGGAAGGTACCCCATAAAAACAAATGTGAAAATCCGTACCGTGTTATGCAGTTCTGGCTTGGATTCCTTTGCCTCCTGGGCCTGGAACACTGTCCCCGCCGCCTCAACCTGGCTCAGCTCTGTCTGTCACTCAGGCGGCTGCTGTTCCAATGGCTTCTCCTTTGGAGGCTCTAACGGCTCCAGTGTTGGCCTCCGGCCTGGTCCTTGTTATCTGTCTCTTATTGCACTGTAGCTTCCTGAGGGCTGTGGGTTCACATTCCTGGAGTGTGTCTGGGCAGGGTGTCATCCGTCCGTCCGTCCGCGTTCTTCACCAGCCTCCCGGCCTAGCTCTGTAGCGGCTGCATGAGGAGCTAAGAGCTCCGAGCTGCTGGGCGGTTCTCTCCTTTGCTTTTAGTTGCTCTCTTTTAGCAAGGGTCAGCAGAGTGTAAAGACACAACAGGCTGGTGCCAAGCTGCTGCACCTTGTATAATCAAGACGTCTGAAAAAAGAAAAAAGACTGGATTGGAGAAGGATACAGACTGCAAGGGTAGCATCTCAAAGTTCCCCAGGCTTCCCTGGGGGTCCCAGACCTACAACTTGCCTATCCCCAGAGCATCCCTTAAGCTCACCAACGCAGAGTAAGGGAGCAAGAATCCCATGAGCAACTCTGAGCGTGGACCAAGCCGGCTTCTGGCAGATGTACCTGGTGGTTAGAAGTGGTCAAGTCTGGAAGGGGTTTAGTGAACTGCCTGCTTGCTGGGTGCCCCCGCTTCCTCCCAGGCTCAACTTTTAAAGCAATACCGTTTCCCCCGTCTCAAGTACCCAGTTTGTACCAGCCATCTTGATTGAAAAACAGCAGCCAAAGAGGCTACACCTTTGTCATGTTTTTTCATCCTTGCGATTTTAGGAAGTAGGAATTTCCAAGTCCCATTTTAGAGATGGGAACTGAGGCTTACGGTAGTTTGATGATTTGCTTAAAGTGACAAAAATCTAGCTTTTAGCATTTCAAAGTCTAGGTTCTTGGGTCATCACATGTAACAGCTATTAAACGTCACTGTCTACACACAGGCAAGTCTGGCCTACAGTTCAAAGGCTACATGCACTCCAAGGCCCACAAAGTTATGAACTTACTTAAAACACGATGCCCCGCGCTGCGCCCCCCCCCCCCCCCCCCCCGGTCTCTTTTGTAACTTGGTTGCACAGATTTCGAGCCTGAACTTCATGGATGATAAAATGTCAAGGGGTTGGATGTACCTGTCTTCTTGCTTAGCAGTTTTTATGTATTCATGACCCTGTAATGTTACCTCTAGTGACATTAGCTTCCAACTCCAGGGATGTGCGCGTACACGGTGTGTGTATATGGGGCCAGGCGTGTGCACAGGGTGTGTGTACGGAGGGCAGATATTTCTCAGAACTTGTTGCTAACTCTAAGACTTGTTCCTCTCCAGGGTCCAGTGGCATGCCTGGTGCTGGTGCCTGTTTGTAAGGAAGGGACGAAGCTTAGGTTTCCTCTCAGCCTCTACTTCCATGGAGTCAACTAGGCGGCAGCGTGCTGTTCCGTTTCCAGAGAATTCCCCACATCAGAGTCGCAGGCTCCTCCTGGGACAATCTGTGGTCGGATATGTTGGGGGCTGAAGGGACTCTCAGGTGTCCTATGAGGGTTGGTATGCAGAATACCCTGGAGGAAAGCAGGGAGAAGATTTCAGGGGGACCCCAGAACTTTAGCGTCAATGCTGTGCTGCTCTTTGTCTGTTTTTTGTTTGTTTGCTTGCTTTTTGTTTTCTTTTGTTTTGTTTTGTTTTTCTGATCCACGGTCTGCCCATTCTATCCAGCTTTCTGTCCCCCAGAAAAATCAAAGGGTGATGCTGGAGTGCTTGGTCCATTTGCCCTTGGGCAGAACCAGAGCAGCTTCTGTGATAGGAGCCCTGACTTCGGCCCCATCTTGGTAGAAGCTTTTGACCTCATCTTTGTGTAGGGTTCCTTCCTGTCGTCCAAATTTGAATGCACCTTCTGTTCCTCCGGGGACTCAGTCAGATGGTGTCAAGTACCCTTCTGTATCTTGTAGGCCATCCCCTGAAGTCAGGGTCTATGTTTCTCCACGTCAGTATGTATCCCACCCCCTGCACAGTACTCAGGATCTGCCTCTGACACTTAGGAGGCACTTTCTACGTGTCAATAATCGCTACCTGCATCAACTCCGTGAACCCCCATGACGGTCCTGTGATCATTATCCCCTTGGAGACGTAAGGGCGCAGAGCATCACAGAGGTTGCGTAGCTTGCCCCAGGTCACACAGTCAGCACGTGGCAGGTCTGGGATTCCATCCCAGGCATCGTGACTCCTGAGTCAACAATCTTAGGACTACTTCTTGGCCCGCCTTTCCATGTGTTGTTCTGGAGGTGATGTTTCTTAGCCAGGGCACCAAAAGAACCTGCTTGCCAACTCAAGGGGCAGAAGGTGGAATGCTGGTCACCATGGTAACTGAATCAACGGGCCGCACCAGCTGCTGATCCCTTGGGGCAGAAGTTTCTGCTGCTGGCGCGAGGAGGCTGGGTTGGCATGGGGCAGTGTCTGAGGCACCAGATGCAGTGGGAGGATCTGGAAGAGTACCAGGTGGGTCGTCAGGTTACAGATTTGGGACAGAACTAGGGGCTTCCCGGGGCAGGTGGGACAAAGAGAAGAACTCTTGCCTAAAGCTCTGGAGCGTCGTGGGCTGGCAATGATGTTTCTTGCCTCTGCTGAACTTGTAGCCTTGTGATTCGGACCGGCACTTTCGACCTCCTCACCCCCATCCCCTGTCCTAGAGCCCAGGGATTTGCTTGGTTCTGATTGGCTCTCCCAGTTGGGGTTACTTTGCCTTTTTCTCCTGTGACATGGCAAGGAGGATATGGTACCACTTTGCCTTGGCTACCACCACCGCCTGCTCCTGGGGCCTACGGTGCCTTCATTTCTTCAACAGTACAATGAGAGAATGCCTCCCCTCTCCTGAGGCTCCACGCTCTTCCATGGGGCCAGGGTGGGACGGGATTGAGTGGCAGGTCATCTCTCTGATTTGTTGCAGGCTCTGACCTTCCTGACGAGAAATGAGATTCTGTGGTGAGTAGAGAGGCCCGGGTCCTCCTTCCCCTTCTCTTGAGCAGGGGTGGAGGGGTGGGGGGGTTCTTTTTCTGTTATGGCTTCCCTCTGGCCCTAGGGTGTGACCCCCTGCTCAGAACCACACAGCCATGAGGCAGCATCTGGGATGGACAGGAAGTTGTGAGATTCCCCTAGAGTAGAAAGACACACATACCAAATCTGGGCTGCGATGTGGTTACTACCACCGAAGGCAGAGATTCTTCATAGCTGCTGGGAGTCCTTGGGCAGTGAGGAAAATGAAGACAGGCTTAGACAGTGTAGGGTGAGCTTAGTCGGGCTATTCGCTGGTTCGATGAACTTGGAAGCACCGTGGACACTCAGTCTGCTACCTGTCCCCTCCCCTTCTTGCCCTCCACCCCCCAAGACTCCTTCCAGGGCCATCTCTGTGCCAGATACAAGGGAAGAAGCAATGTGTTCCTCAAGCAGGACCCTGCCCCGTGGGAAAGCTCTTGGCCAAAGACCTCATCATCCAGAATGGAGATGTGACAAATGGCTTCATAGGGCATGACTAGGGTAGATATATTTGGTTAGAGCCAGGTGCTCAACAAGCCTGTGTGGTGTGCAAGCCTGTGTGGTGTGCAAGCCTGTGTGGTGTGCAAATGAGCTTTCCAGGACTCTCTCAGGGGAAGTCAATGAAGATGGGAATGAGGACACCGCTTAGACACTGTCCGGGACACACACATACACACCCCTTAACCTCATTGGCTCTTCTTGGACTGACCCTCCCTAAGCACCACACCCAGCCTGAAGGCCACAAACATTAGACTCTCCAGACACAATAGGATAACCAAGTGACAAAGAGCTATGGATATCAGGGACAATCTTGAGGCTGTGTTACTTTTCCTTTTAAAAATACTATTGATTTACTTTTTTTTTTCCTATACTGAGAATCAAAGCTAGGGCTTGATACACGCACGTCACGACTGAGTCACTCTGTGAACTCACTGTTTTACATAGAGAAGAAAAAATGGCAAAACTCCAGATGAGCCGTATCCTACTACTCACCTGATCCCCATTGATATTTTCTAAGAAGCGATGTATGCATAAAAACTAAAACAAGAGGAAATGAAACACCGTTTAAATATGGCTAGAAAATTTAAATAGGACCCAAGTTCTAAGTGAGACGCGAAGGTCTCCATTCTCTCCTGTGGGCCCTTCCTCTTGACTCAGGCCCCTGCTCACTGTCAGTTTATCATCCAGACATCCCAAGAGCATTGAACACGCACAGACCTTTGCGAATCTCTCAGCCATTCACATCACTGCTTCCTATGCCTGAATCATCCCCTCACCCGCTTTGTTCTGTACCTTTGTCTTTTTTTTTTTTTTTTTTTTGAAGTTGTCCTCTTCGACAGTTTTACAGGAAGCATATAGAACCACCCATCCTTCCTCAATGGCTCTGAATCTTTCCCTTGCTTTGATGGACTGTAATTCAATACCAGACCCCGTTATGGAGACTTAGCCTGTGGGGTGGTTTGTGATGGTGGTGGTGAGGACCTGGGGAGAGAGACTATGGAGGGCACCCTTGTTTTCCTTCTTGAAGATTCTTCCCCTTGTTTTCCTTTGTTTTTTGTTGGCCTCCTGCGAATGAGGTCCTTTGGAAGGAGGCCGTCCTCAAGGGTCCCTTCCCATCTGACCTGACCACCCAGGTCTTCAGGTGGCCCCTGCTCACATCCTCTTTCCAGCCTGCTCCCATCCCCATCAAAGGCAGCTATTATGGTTTGAATGTAAATGTGCCAGCAGGCTCGTGTGTTTGAACACTTCATCTCCCGCTGGTGGCACTATTTTGGGAGGTTATGGAACCTTTAGGATGCGGGGCCTGGCTGGCAAATGTAGGGCTGCAGAAGCCGATCCGGAGGGTTATGGAAACTTCTGCTCCCAGACTGTTTGCTTCTTGTTCCACTAGGGATTTAACAGGCCAGCCCCAGCCCCTAAGTCCCCAGAGCTACAGGCCCGGCATCCCAGCCGCCAGCCCCAGCCGCCATACTTTTCTCCATCGTGAAGGGCTGTATCCCTTCCAACCGTGAACCAAATAAACCCCCAGAGGTTATTTCTGTTAGGTATTCTATCAGAGCAAGCAGAAAAGTAACTAATACCGTGTCCTTATGTAATAGCCCTGGCAGAAATGAAGATATTCTAATGAGACACTGTATCTCTCAGTCTATCAGATGATTCAAACAATGGATCCCAAAGAAATGGGAATTTCCCCAGGAATCTCATGCCGGGAGAAGGAAAAGGTGCCAGCCACAGGGGGAACTTGTCCCCCTGAAAGAGGTTTCACACAGTTCTACCCACTTGTCAATTCACCTTCCAGAATAAGACTGGAGCTCAGATAATGATGGATCAGTTGTGGATGGGACCACACCTTGACCTGTACTGCTTAGGTGTTTTTATGTGCACATCCTTGGCTCTCTTTGCTGAAGATGGCTTGGAGAATCTCTGGCTCCCTCTGTCCCTCTTCCCAATGTGGCCACGTTGAATAAATCGTTTTTCTGCTGTCCGATATTAATGTGGCTCTTTTAATTGGCTTATGAAGGACAGGTGGCCAAACCTAGCTTGGGACACACACAGTCTGTGTGACCCCCCTTCCCCTCCAAGTCTGATAACACTTCCCCTGGAAAAGGTGCAGCTTTAACTGTCCAGATGTTGCGAAGGAAAGCTCTGCAGATGCCCAAACCTGCCCCGCAAACTTCTCCGGAAGCTCTTCCTGGCTCACTCTGGCTGATGGCTTCATTCCGGAGCACAAGGCACCCATGCCTCACTGGGTAGCTCTTGCAAGGAAGCTTCTACCTTTGGGGCCCTGGAGCAGAGGCGTGGGTCAGTGTCGGATAGGGGTCGTCCTGCCTAATGAAGATACAGTGGAGGATGTGGTGCTCGACCCCTACTCTACATCTGTCTCCACATTGCACACCTTCAAGATGCACAAGCGCTAGGGGACAGGAACTCCAAGATGGCGGGATGCTGCTGCAGAGAGTCCTGCTCCTTCCATAAAGGTGACACCCCAGCTCAAGAGCACCACAGCCTGAGGAGCAGTTGAAGACATGGACAAGGGCCTCAGCTGATCAAGGTGCTCAACTGCTGTGGGTCTCTGCTGAAAGAGAGACTTTGACTTGGTATTCCTACTTGCATCATGACGGACGGCCCAGGAAACACAGGTGCTGATTCACCCACCGGTGGGATGCTGTCTTGAGTGCGGGAACTTTCACGGAGAATCTTAGAAGTTTAACGTTCAAGACGATAAGATTAAATTAGGAAAGCAAAGGGCATGGAACTTCCAGTTAATATGGAAAACGGAGTATCACCCAAGTCCGTTCTCATTACCAAAAGGCTTGTTTTTAGAAGAAGGAGTAAACCTGTAAGCACAAAAAGAAAAAAAAAAAACATAGACAAAGAAGGCCAACAGAAATATGAGAAGTACCAAGTAGATTGCCCCCCAAACAGATTCAGCTGAAAGAAGCTGATCCGCAGGACCTGGAGTAAGGGAATCGAATCCCAGAAAGACCGAGGGAGCTCAGAAAGCCATGGTGCAGAGTCAGGTAAGAGCAGGAAGGGAAACTGAGGGTATCAGGCCAGTCTACCTCTGGCTCTGTGATCCACTTGGTAGTCCTGCCCCGCTGCAATGGAGGATGAGCTCACCATCTGGATAAGAGCTGTACCCAGGCTGGGGCCACCAGAAGTGGTGAAGAGCAAGAGGATCTTCCACTCAACCTTCAAAGCCTTGCTGGAAGTCTGACTTGAAGGCCAAGGACCTCTACATGTCAAGAGTAAACAAAAGAGCCTGCATGTAGCATCCTGCCATCATGACATTTCAGAATGCCGAGATAATGGGGAGGAAAAGAAGACTTCCATAATAGTGGGTATGGAATCAGAACAGCTTGGGGCTTGCACTGGAAGACACATGTCCTTCAAAATTCTTAGGGGAAAAATTTCAATCTAGAACGAAGTTCCTGGATAAACTATCTATCAGAAATGTAAGTGGGGTAACAATATCTTTTTTTACATGCAATTAAAAAATATTTGAGACAGCTTTTTGAGGATTTGCTACACTAAAATTAGTCATCAAACTCAAAGAAAGATACAGAACCCATGGAAGAAAGGATTTTACCATAAAGGATGGGGAAATTAACTACAAGGATGGAGACAAGGAGGAAAGCTTGAGCAGGACGATGGCCACAGGCCTGGAAAGCAATCAGTTCTTTACAGCGCTCTCCTCGGAAGTTTGGCGGATGAGCTCACAATAGGTGCACTACAATCTGAGAAAAAGAAAGCAAAGCAACAGTTAACTCCGGGAAAAACAAAAGGCGTTGTAAGAAAGGAAATGTAATCACGCTACACAAGGGAAATCGGCTGTGAGCAATGCTTGAATAATAAATAAAATATAATAGTGATACAGTAAATACAGAATATCGATTCAGGCAAATTGTTTTAAATTGGGACATCGGGAAAGGGACTTCCATAGGGAAATAAATCCTCTTCTTAATAGGGGCCTGTCGCAAGATAATATCCATAATGAAACGGTACTGACGGCGGTAGCAGCATTAGTGTGGTGCTTAGAAGTGTTATATAAATATTAAGGAAAAAAAACAACAAGAGAAACAGAAAGCTGTTTGTAAAATGCCTCTGGAGAACAGGGTAGTTGAGTGTGGGGGTACGGGAATATAAGTCATCCTGACAGTAGGCTTTGCAGTGCGTATGTTTTTCGCCTGTTGCAGTGTGTTGCTTTGGCAAACTAGACTGAGAGAGACGAGACACTACCGGTTTCTGAAGTGAGGGATGTTTCCACACACGGATGCAGAAGGACAAACTGAAAACAGCCTAGCTCCTCAGAGATACCCAGGGACTTGAGCATGTCTGAGTTAGGGGTACATCACGGGTAAAGGAAAGAAACAGCTTAGATTATGGATGCACGGTGTGGGCTCAGAAAGTTCTTGGCTCATAGTGTGCTGGGGAGAAAGGGTCATCATGAGCTGCTAAGGTCAAGTTGGACCAGACCAAGCCCCAGTCACTTTTGAACAGTTCTTCTTAAGTGGCCTCAATGACGGCCCGGTGGAACGGTGGTGATCCACTGATTAAAAACCACGAAGACATCAATACCAGGTGGGAAGGCAGTGAGCACGTCTGTGTAAGACGTCTCACCTTCTTATCCATATGAGTAAGCACTCGAAGGCCAAGTCACCAGATCCAAATGTACTGTGACCGGATCCGGGTCAGCCTGGCCCAGGCTGAGCGCTTTGGTTGAATCGGTGACACTCTGGAATCTCTGGGTTAAGGTTGGATCTACAGAAGCATTTGTTCCTAGACCCTGCTCAGCCTGGTCCTTCCTTCCTTCCTTCCTTCCTTCCTTCCTTCCTTCCTTCCTTCCTTCCTTCCTTCCTTCCTTCCTTCCTTCCTTTCCTCCCTCCCTCCTTCTTCTCTTCTTCCTCCCTCCCTCCCTCCCTTCTTTCTACCTTCCTTCCTTCCCCCCTCCCTCCCTCCCTCCCTCCCTTCCCCCTCCCTCCCTTCCTCTCTCCCTCCCTCCCTCCCTCCCTCCCTTCCCTCTTCCTTCCTTCCATGTTGGGGACTGATCATAGGGTGTCACACATGCTAAACCAACGCTCTGCCAAGCCCCTTAGGGAACCACTCTTTCTTCTTAGCATCTCAGAGACTCCCCAGACTTTCCCGTCTCCGGCCCGTGTTCCACCTCTTGGCCCCAGGAGCTCCCTGGAGCAGCTCCAGCACATGGAATGTTTCAAGTTTTCTTCCTGGGAGCCAGGGTTTAAGGTTCAGCTCTGCCGCTTTCCAGCTATGTGACTGTGCCTCAGTTTCCATACTGTGAAACAATGTCAGGGGATTCGGGCCCCCAACCTCACAAAGCCATCATAGGCCAAGGAGATGACATGTCATTGTGTGAGCAATGCGCACCCAGCCCAGGGCTGAGCACACACAGCTGTTTGCTACCATGCTATTTTTTCCCCTTTGCAAAGCAGGAAATTGGCCCAGAGAGACACAGTGATTCTCCCAGGGTCACACAGCTTGGAAGTAAAAATCTGCATGTTTGGGACCCTGAGCCCAGTCAGGGACCAGCGGCTTACGTTAAATCTCTGATCTAGGTCTTGCAGGTCTGGGAGGGGTACCCAGAAGCTTGTAGAACCTGCACAGTGTTCTGGGTTTGAATAAGAGCCCCAGGGCCTAGTGGAGTACAGACCCATTCACAGATTCCCTACAGGATTTAACAGAGCCCCCGTTTGAGACCCACTGAACTAAAGAGTCTCAGAGGCAGCTATGGTAGGGATGGCAGAGAGAGGGGTACAACAGACTTTCAGAGTCACAGATGCCTGACTAGGGGGATCCAAGCAGGGCAGTCACCATGACACTCATTTCTCATGAGAAACTGAGGCTGTGAGAAAGGGGGGGGGATGGGAGAGGAGCGGAGGGGAGGGGAGGGGGAGGGAAGGGAGTGGCAGGTCCAAGGTCACTTGGAGAGGGTACCTCCCAGCAAAGTAGATTCTGAGCCTTTCTCTCCTCTGGGAGCCAAGCGTGGAAGCAAGCCCCACCCAGGCTGCCTGGCTGTTGGCAGGGTGAATGTGTGAGTTTCTCAAATGGCTTTGACTTTTGAGTCCATTAGTGATTAATTCAGAGCTCCATTTCGAGCCGGCTGATCCATATTTGGAGGAGGAGAACATTCTGTGGCAGCCGAGATGCGGCCGTGATTCATCTGTGGACAGCTGGTCCCTGTGGCCGTCTGGGAAGGCATGGAGTCGTCTGGGCAGGGCTCCGTTCAACGGGGATTGGGTACCCAGGGTCTTTCACCTGGGAGCGGGGGTAGAGCGGACCCTTCAAGGGGAGATAGCACAACTCAAATAATCCATTTCAGGCTTCAGTCATCTACTCCTGTTTCTTCCCAGTGGCCTGACCCTGGACATGCTAGGTAAACTTCACAAGCCTCAGTTTACCCATCCACAAAAGTAGTCACTTACACCTCTCCCACAGGCACTATTGGGAAGACGCTGGGAGGTGACATGTCTGAGTATGCCCAGACCACAGTATGTGGTCAGAAGAGGGGTCCTGACAACCGCAGGGCCTTCCCAGCCTCCCCTCTCTGTGCTTCTGGGTGAGAGCCCTGGTGTCTGCGACTCACACTTTAACATCCACACCCACATGACTTTGGGCAAGTCATCCACCTCCTGTTTTCTCTTCTGTACAGGAGTGGTCCCTGCCTTGCTGGGTCCTCCCTCTAGGGTGGACAGAGGAACAGTCACTCTAGGTACACACACCACAAGCATGTGTTTCCAGGAGGGCTTAAACTGAGTGGAGAGCTGGGACGATGGCCCAGTTGGTAACATGCTGGCCACACAAGCATGAGACCTGGAATTCAGTCCGTGTGAAAATGCTGAGCACTGCTTTTGACTCGGAGGTGGGAAGAGAGAGACAGAATTCCTGCAGCTCCCCGGCCAATCGGCTAACTGAATTGGTGAACTCTGGGTTCAGTGAGAGATCCTGCCCCCTGAAATAAGATGAAGGGTGTAGAATAAGGCAGTGGACAGCCACATCTGGACTCAGTAGGCACAAGTACATGTATTCTTAACACACACACACACACACACACACACACACACACACACACACACACACCCCTAGTGAAAGTCCATCTTTGGTCTGGACATGATAGTTGGTGCACATCCTTAATGTCAACACTCTGGAGGCAGAGGCGGGCAGTTCTCTATGAGTTCAAGGCCAACTTGATCTATAAAGTGAGTTCCAGGTTAACCAGGGCTACAGAGTGAGACCTGTTTGAAAAAAGAAGGAAGGAAGGAAGGAAGGAAGGAAGGAAGGAAGGGAGGGAGGGAGGGAGGGAGGGAGGGAGGGAGGGAGGGAGGGAGGGAGGAAGGAAGGACACTGACAGTGACATAATGCTCCTTTTGCCTGTGACCACCCTTACCCCTTAGAGATCAGCAGGGAACCTCCAATAGGAATAGCTTTTCTTTCTTTCTGTTGACCTGAGATGACCCTTCTCCCATCCCAATACCTTTTAGAATTCTCTCCCAACCTCCCCCACACCCTGCTTTTTTGACTCCCCCTTATACTTAACACAGAGCCTCTGGGGACATTCAAGGGTCCCTTACTAGATCAGCAGTGTCGTGGCCCTCTCCGTGCATCTCCAAGCCCTGGTCCACCTCCCATTTGCCAGGCCTTCCCAAATCAGCACAGAGCCTGCCTGGAAAGGGCCTGCCTCCCACTGGACGAGCAGGAATAGAACCCACGTCTCTGGTCTCTGGTCACCCATCCAGTAGGGAAGGAAAGGGATTCACATGGGTTCATCTGCCTCATTAGCCGGCATCCCAGGAGGATAAAGACAGCATCCTCAGCTGCCCTCCTGGGAGGTGATAGAGGATGGAGAAACTCTGCAGAGGCTGGTGGGAGACGTCTAAACACCAACCATCCCCGCCCAGGGCTTGAGGTGGCCAGGTGCCCGTCAGAGCTGCCACCGCTGAAGGACAAACTCGGCTAAGAGCTGCGCCGACCTTGTGAGGTCAGAGGGGAGGAACCCTAACGGTTCTCTCACGGCCTCCAACTTCCTGCTGGGGCTCCCCCCCCCCCCCCCCCCCCCGGCCCAAGCCCTTTGGAAGGTTGAAGGCCAGGGAGCCGGTGGCAATGGGTGGAGACCAGCCTCTCAGAGTGCAGAACTAGGTAGCATGGTGGACAAACAGAATTTGGGTTTATTGTTTTTTCCTCCACTTGTCCATGGCTGAGACAGACGTACAGGATGCTCTCCTAGTCAGTGAGCTGTGACGGGAATGAGTGGCTAAAAAGGGAGCCAATGATGGCTCCACGTTCTCAGGCCTCCCCCTTTACCCCCGATTCTCCGGTCATAGAATCACCCCCTGAATTCCTTACTAAGTCCACGTGTCCCTAAATCCCCACTGACTCAAATTCATCTGAGTTTATCTGAGGATGTCAACGGAGGGACTGTGAGGTATTTATTTCTCCAGAATGTGAATTAGGTTGCTCGCTCCTGGCACTCGGCTGAGATTAGGGGTTCGATGCAAGAGAAAAGCAGACTAGAAAAGGAGCAGAGGAGAGAAGTCTAAGTTTGAAGGATAAGGGGATCAAAAAAGAGGCTGGAGGGCTGGAGGGCTGACTTAGCAAGAAGTACTTCCTACCAAGCCTGGAGACCTGAGTTCGAAAACTGGACACACCCGGAAGAAGGAAAAACTAGCTTCCGAAAGTTGTCACAGTGGTGTGTGCGAGCAAGCGTGCGTGCATGAGTGCGTGCATGCGTGCGTGCGTGCGTGCGTGCGTGCGTGTGTGCGTGCGTGTGTGTGTGTGTGTGTGTGTGTGTGTGTTGTATGTGTGCAGGTGTGTATACACAGGTACCCGCACATACACAATAAAGATGCAATAATAATAATTAAAAACGAGGCTGGAAAGAAAGTCTGAGTGAGGTGAGAGGGCTCCCTCCATCTTGATTTAGCCGGAGTTATACATACGACAGCCAGCAGGAAGCGTGTGCCAGATGCACCGGAGGAGAACCCAGAGAGGAGATGGGACTTAGGTCTATCTGGATATAAAAGACATATTTTAAACTGTATTTACACCTTAACACGCACGCACACACACACACACACACACAAGCACGCACACACTTCCTTTCACTTACATTGAACTTGCAGCCTCCAGAGAGGTATTGATGGGTCTTTATTCAAACGATGAAGCCAAGGCTCAGAAGCATTAAGTAAGTTGCCCAGGATCACACAGCTCTGCCCAGCCTGCTGCCTTCCTTCTCCTCCATGGGCTGCCACACTCACTGGCCTTGTGGTCCCAAGAGCCTGCTAGTGGACCGAGCCTGCAATCCAGGATGGGGAGACAGAAACAGAGGTGGAGAGAGCATCTTCTCTTGGCCTGGGGTAGGGTTCCTTATGACTGTCTGCTCAGTGGCCATACAGCCACACCAGGCCCTGCCTGTCCTTTACAAAGTTCCCCGGCTGCCTACAGATGGAGAGGGTCATGATAAAGGAGAGAGGTAGACTGTTCCGGTTGTCAGTCTGTGGGGACCATCTGCAGCCAGCTGTCCAGCTTGGCTGTCAGGTTTACCAGCTGCCAGTACATGGATTTTTGAACCTGGCTCCTGTGTTCACCAAGTGACCTCTTTTCTACATGCTGAGGATGAGGGCATCTGGATGTCCAGGAGGGGACCTGGATGTCTCCACCTCTACCTGCGGGACTGGACGGAGCCGCGACAGAAGTTCCTGCCAGCTCTGATAGTCAAGAATGAACACTATGTGGAGTGTGGTCCATGTGACAGAGCATATTACAGCCCCTCTCCTTGCCTCGCTCCCCGTTCATGGTTATACTCCCCCACGGAACATGGGAGGATGGGGGATGTTTCCTGTTCCGGGTCAGTCCACACTTAGTCCCCCTTTTTTTCACTAAGACGTCCCTACACACGTGAACAGGAGACTCCCCGGCCCCCGTTCATTCCCATGCCTCTCTTCTTTCTCCTCAGTATCCATGACACCTTCCTGAAGCTCTGCCCCTCAGGCAAGCACTATAAGGAGGCCACACTGACCATGGAGCAGGTCAGCTCCCTTCCTGCTCTGAGGGTGAGTCCAGGATGGGGAGGGGCTGAAGGTATGGCAAGGGCAGAGCGGGCCTTCCATGTGGAGGGCTGAAGAGTCTCGGCTGACACCGTCATTCTGAGGGGCTCCGGCGTTTCCAGGCAGAGGGGTCATCAGGGCGAGGCCTTCACGTACTTCTCACACATATCTATCTTCCCTCCACCCCCACCAGACCTGGTCAGACAGGCGTACTCACCATTGCCCTCTCTCAGGTGAGGACAACCCAGCCACGGCCGTGAGGGTCGCCCCAGGTCTCCCCGGTGGAAGGTGGTGGGCCAGCTGGGAGCCCTCACAGGCCCCATTCACAGGCCTCCTGTTCTGAGGCCTGCAGGTCCCTTCTGAGCCTCAGCTTGTGATCCACTCTTTGGAGTTCACCGTTTTCTCCACCCCTCACTGACTCCAGAGACCCTTGTACCGATCATTCCTTCTGTGTACTTTATTCCCTAACTGGGGTGAGTAGAAAGTGGGGGATCCCACACAGGGCCACCAGGGGCCTTGAGGAAACCAAGGGCTCCTTCAGACTTCTGCCCAGCCTCCTTCTGCCCTTTCTGTCTTTTGCTCACACTGTGTCAGGAGACTAGGGCTCTTATAGAGGGACTGAGAGTTTCTTCAGGTTCTCCTGTGAGAAGCTGGGAGGAGAGATGCGGGGGGCCTGGAGACTGTCCCCTAGCCTGCCTTTGTCCATTCCCATGTGTTGAAAGAGAAGAATACTCTGGTTCCAGCTCTTCCATTAATTCCTCATCCATTCACCCACCCACCCACCCACCCATCCACCCACCCATCCATCCACCCATCCATCCATCCATCCATCCATCCATCCATCCATCCATCCATCCATCCACCCACTCATCCATTCACCCATCCACCCATCCATCTACCCATCCATCCATCATCCATCCATCCACCCATCCATCCATCCATCCATCCACCCATCCATCCACCCACCCATCCATCCACCCACCCACCCACCCACCCATCCATCCATCCATCCATCCAGCAATGTTGTCAACCTCCCCAAGCCTGGAACCCCTCAGGCATATCCAGCCTGCAGCTTGCTGAGCCATGTGCAACCAATGAAAGCTTTGAATGAAGTCCCTCACAAAACCCTCACCTTTCCTGAAACAGTATGAGTTTTGTTTTGTTTGTTTGTTTGGTTAGTTTGGTTTGTTGGTATGTTTCTGTTTTGGTTTTGGAATGCATGCGGTTCTTGAGTACGAAGCTTGTAGATGACTACGTCATTTCACATATCAAAGGCGGGACACACCTACAGGAGGAACACGTCCGTCTCCCTCTGGCTTTCTCTACCAAGCCTGAAGCCTACACTCCATATTCCCAGGACAGACAGACAGACAGACAGGGTGTGCATGTGCATCTGCACACTCTGCTCTTGGGGTGAGTCTTCAGATTCCTCCTGTGTAAATTGGGAGGAGTGGTGAGGTGACCTGGAGGCCCCTGGCTCCCAGAAGTCTGCAGCTCTCAGAACTACCCCCCCTCCCATCTCTCAGTTCCTGAGGGACAGTGGCTTGAGACTTCCTCTGTTAGGAAGAGGCCCTGCCCTTGCCCAGGGCAGCCCAACCAGGCCCAGAGGTACACAAGAAAAGGACTCCCCAGTCACTCTGAGATTTGAATTACAATTTGTCCATGGTTTGTGGGAGGCGGTGTTGGGCTGACAAATCACAACACTCAGACTTCCTCATATGTCATTTGGATCTTGGCGGAATAGTGATCTGAGCTGTCATTATGCAGTGAGGGCACATCGTCTCTCTGTCTGGAACAGGATGGGCTCTGAGGGTAAGGCTGCTTCCGAGATGAGGCCCAGGGACCTAGGAAGAGAAGCTGGCTATTGAGTGAGGAGTTTCGTAGTCATTCAACAAAGGCTGCATGATTCCTCCTAGGAGGCAGTCGTGGTCCTCAGGTGCAGAGGTGGGTGGGGACCCAGCACAGATGGGTTTGAAATATAAGTATGGAGAGGTCAAAGAATGAGGAAGTGTGGACAGGAGTAGAGCTGCCCAAGGACTAGGTACATTTTCAACAGTACAAGGAAATACCTTCTAATAGTCCAGGCCGCACAGGGAATGAGCTCCCCACCACCAAAAGGAGCCAAGCAGGGCATGCCAGGAGGCCCTTGGCAGGGGGTATTCTGGCATATACTTGGTACCAAAGGGAGCCTGGACTAGATGCCTCCTCAGAGTCTGTAGTTCTGTCTCTGGGGTGGTTCTTGTTCTCTACGGGATCATCCTCTACAGTGTATCCCAGACGTTTTCTTCCAAAACTGAAGTTTATTTTCAGCAGGGACTAGAGACACCAACTTCCAATTTTTTCCAAGTAAGGACATTTTTAAAAAAAATATGTCACCCATAATCACCACCAATTCACTTTTAAAATATGTTCATGTTAGCCAGACCTGATAGTGTATGCTGTGATCCCAGCACTTGGGAGCTAGAAGCAGGCGGATCAGGAGCTCAAGGCCAGCCTGGGTTACATGAGACCCTGGCTCAAAACAACAACAGCAATGCACCAGAAATCAATTGATTAAACACACACACACACACACACACACACTCATCCCAGAAGCAAGAACTTTGGTTTGTTGTTGTTGTTGTTGCTGATGCTGCTGCCGCTCTCATTGCCTCGCTATTTATCTTTATCTTTCGCCCTCCGTCCTAGGTGGTCAACCACCATGTCCCTGGCCTTGGGCTGGACTTAAACCCAGACTCCTGTTTGTTGCCTTCTGCACCTTCCCAATCTTGGGCAAGCGGAAGAACCTTGCAGCCCAAGGATGGGAGCCTTGTGACTCACACTACCCAGAATCTTTCCCGGGACAGGCTTGGAGAAGGTGGGAGGGGGGGAGGAGGAGGGGGGTGGGGGTAGGGTGGTGGTGGTGGGGGACAGAGAACTTTAGGGATTGGTATAACTCGGTTAGGGGACTTGGATGGTCTGAGAAGAATGAAGTTTTGTGTTCTTAATTGGGGTTTCATCATGGAAAAAAGCAGGCCGGTGGCTTAGAGAGCAAGGCACGAGAAGGTTCCGGGTAGCCGAGATAACCGGAAAAGCCTGTGGACAAAGACGCCTACTGGTTGGGACGCTGAGCTCCTTCTCCACGTGGGGTTTTATGCTCTGTTTGTCTGCTGTATTTGATGTCTTTAAAAGTCAATTAGCTCAATGTTTCTCTTCCTGTAAATAATGATCTTGCTTTCTGTAAACACCGTGAGTGTGGCATGGCGTGACGACTCGGGTTTCTGGTTTCCTGGCCTAGTCTTTGGGTCCACCTGGGATGATGGTGGCAAGACCTGAGAGAAGATAGAGTGGTCTTAAGGGGAAGGGGTGGGGAAAGGCTTACACCAGGCCATCCGCAGCCTCTCCCTGCTCCCCACAGCCCGGATCTCTACAGAGAACATTGGATGACTCTTCTGAAATCTCAACCTTCGACTCCCCTGGGGGTAGGTGTTTAGTTCTCTGCCCTCCCCCATGGCATCCCATGCGTCATCCCTGTTCCCGTGACTTCCCGGGATAGTGATCGGATCTTTTTAAGTAAAGGAACAGTTGGTGTTGCATAGTCAGGTTTTTTTTTTTGTTGTTGTTGTTCTTTGTTATCTTTAATAAAATACTTGCGGCAGGCTACTTCACTGAGAGTTCAAGAAGTTTATTTAGTTCAGTTCTGGAAGCTGCAGGCTGCAAAGACAGACCTCCCCTTGGCTTGACACACCACAGCAGGAGCACATGGGTGTCTCTGTCTGTGTGGTCGCTCTCCCTCTCCTTTTAAAGCCACTAGAATTCCCTCACCAGGGCCCCACCCACCCGAATGATTTTATCTGACCTAATCACTTTCCCAAAGCCTCACCTCTGGGCACTGCCCTAGGATTGGTGTCGGACCTCCTCAATACCATTAACATAAAGCTTCAGGGATTAAACTCCTTCGCTGAGCAGAGGAGACAACCCTATCCAAACCATTAGCAGGTGTTTCTGTCACGATGGCCATTTACCCTATTCGGAGCTGAGCTGAGAAATAAAATGTGGAGAGTTTTCTTTTCTGCGCATTTTTTTTTCTGGTTATAATAATTGTTTTTGCTTGGTTTTCTTTGTACATATCATTAACTCATCATCAAGGCTCTACCAATTGTCTAAATCTCCAAGAGCATTCAAAAGGGAGGATTTTCTGCACGTTTCATTTTCTTAGGGAAGCTGTTCTCGGCGCCTTATAACGGCTTTCGTTGGGAGAGGGTTGCCCTTTGAACACAGAACACGTCAGCATCCTAGATACCAGCCCTTCCCAATCCCTTCAGATCCCACACCTCCCTGGGA
Source organism: Peromyscus maniculatus bairdii (assembly GCF_049852395.1). Classification (NCBI taxonomy): domain Eukaryota; kingdom Metazoa; phylum Chordata; class Mammalia; order Rodentia; family Cricetidae; genus Peromyscus; species Peromyscus maniculatus. Next base: position 16,829,048 of record NC_134873.1, on the reverse strand, counting down.
CCGCGGACTTCTCCCTTTGCTCCCCTTGCTTTGGTGGGAGACATCCATTATTAGCTTTCTGATGAAGAGTTACCGGGAGCTAAGTGTTTTTGTGACCCCTTGCACATCTGGAAATGTCCTTACTTCCCCTTCACACTCGACTGAGCATTTAGATGGAATTGGATTATAGATTGGAAACCATTTTTCTTCAGGATTTGGAAAGTATCACTTGATGACATTTTAGCTTTCACTCTTGTTAATGAGAAATCCAAAGCCTTTCTGTTTCCTGATTGTGTGTGTGTGTGTGTGTGTGTGTGTGTGTGTGTGTGTGTGTGTCCTGCTTTTTTTTTTTTTTTAAATTTGTTTCTTCGTTCATGCTCACTTTCTTTCTGGAAACATGTCGCCCTCATTTTGTCGGCCTTGTGGTGTTGGGATTACAGGCACAGGCAGCCATTCCTGGCTTTTTAACACAAGAGCTGGGGGGTCAAACTCAAGCCTACATGCTTGCTGAGCAAAAGACGCTTTCCCACTGAGCCGTCTCTGAGCTCTCTCTCTGTTGTTTGCAATGGAGCTCTCCATCCGTCTGGGGCTCATCCCTAGGTCTAGGCTGCTTGTCCTGCAAGCGCCAGCAATCTGCCTGTCCCCACCTCCCCGGAGCTGGGATTCCAAGCTTTTTGATCGGGACTCCGAGACTCAGACCGGAAGTTCTCATGCATGAACTGCAGACACTTCCTGACCATGCCAGCCCCCACCTCCAGCCCCCATCTCCAGCCCCCACCATCTCCAGCCCCCACCATCTCCAGCCCCCATCTCCAGCCCCCACCATCTCCAGCCCCCATCTCCAGCCCCCACCATCTCCAGCCCCCACCTCCAGCCCCCATCTCCAGCCCCCACCATCTCCAGCCCCCACCATCTCCAGCCCCCACCATCTCCAGCCCCCACCATCTCCAGCCCCCATCTCCAGCCCCCATCTCCAGCCCCCACCATCTCCAGCCCCCATCTCCAGCCCCCACGTCCAGCCCCCACGTCCAGCCCCCACGTCCAGCCCCCACGTCCAGCCCCCACGTCCAGCCCCCATCTCCAGCCCCCACCTCCAGCCCCCATCTCCAGCCCCCACCATCTCTAGCCCCCATCTCCAGCCCCCATCTCCAGCCCCCACCACCTCCAGCCCCCACCATCTCCAGCCCCCACCTCCAGCCCCCATCTCCAGCCCCCACCACCTCCAGCCCCCACCATCTCCAGCCCCCATCTCCAGCCCCCACCATCTCCAGCCCCCATCTCCAGCCCCCATCTCCAGCCCCCACCATCTCCAGCCCCCATCTCCAGCCCCCACCATCTCCAGCCCCCATCTCCAGCCCCCATCTCCAGCCCCCACCATCTCCAGCCCCCATCTCCAGCCCCCATCTCCAGCCCCCATCTCCAGCCCCCATCTCCAGCCCCCACCATCTCCAGCCCCCACCTCCAGCCCCCATCTCCAGCCCCCATCACCTCCAGCCCCCATCTCCGGCCCCCACCTCCAGCCCCCATCTCCAGCCCCCACCATCTCCAGCCCCCACCTCCAGCCCCCACCTCCAGCCCCCACCTCCAGCCACCATCTCCAGCCCCCATCTCTCCTTTCTGGGCTCGCGATTCTTCAGTGTTTGTCTTTCAACCACAATGCGTTTTTCACTCTCCCCGCTAAGCATTTGGTCTCCAGGAGTTATTGTGTTCTCTGCGTATCCCTTTCTTGAGTAATACCCTCCCGCTTTTTGTCTTGTTTTGTTTTGTTTTCCTGAAGGCACTTATCTTCTCTGATCTTCCCTTTGAGGCACTTTTTTTCTTTTTTTTTTTGCCATTTGCTGCCGTGAACCCTTGCCTTTCATGCCAGAGGCCTTCCGTGGATATCTGGTCATCGTTTGCTCATAACGAAGACTGCAGATGGTTGCCAAAAGACTTGTTTCAAAGCTTGAGCCCGTGGGTGGTGTCTGTCAACTGGAGTGCCAACGGCGAGAGAGCCGAAGGGGCCATGTTTTGAGGATTCCCTCGAAACACTGGCGTGTTCCGTGAGCCAGCATATCCTGGCGCCAAGTTGAGAAACAGGCTGGATGAGTCTGAGGTTAACATCCACCTATTTGTTCAATTCCCAGTCCGCAGTGGTGTCTGGTGTCTCCCCCGTCCCGCCCCCCGAAAGGCGCTAATTGGCTCTCACAAGAGACAAGCTTCCCTACCTTTGGTAAGGCTGGAGACAGGGCAAGTCGTCCTCAGCACGCAGTGCGGAAGGTTCCAGCATTCTAGATGCTCGGAAACCCTTGCCACCAGCCATCCACATAGTTGCCTGTTTTCCAGCACTGCCGGGGCGTGCAGACCCAGAGCCTGGAAGACAGACAGCAGGCTGCTGTCACCTTTCCCACTGTGGGCCCAGGTCCTGATGTCTTGTCTCTCTCTCCTGGTCACTCACGACTTGTGCGCCTGTGTCTGCTCGTCTCCTGTGTTCCGTGTTTGTTTGTAGCTTCAAGAGAGAAAGTCCTTTACTTCCATGCAGTGAGTGCCAGAGAGCGTGAAGCTAGGTGCAAGAGTCCACGGCTCCCAGGTAAAGTAAAACGTCCCACGCGACAGCCCTACCGTCAACCCAGCATCTCCCACACGTGGACGCTGTCTCACCCACTTTCGTCTCCTCCTCCCGACCCCACACCTGCCACGTGCCCCACTAGGTCGGTGCCCTCAGAGCCCCATGCCTGCGTGGTCCTCATACTCCTCCTCAAGCCAGATACCCAGCAGGCCGCTGGGATCCTCCCTCACCTCCAGGAGGGCTCTGCCCAAGGACTCCTAGGGAATGTTGCTGCTTTCTCTGCTTTCGTTGTCAGACAGGAGGAACCATGACAGACTTTTTTTTTTTCCCTTTGTGGAGAATGCCTGGTGTGGGGGTCTCTCGTGCACCCTTCTCACCCACTACAAGCAGGATATTACCGCCAAGAGCTGGCCATGCACTGTGTGCAGTCTCCAACCTTACAGAGCCCCCCTCTCTCTCTCATTGGGGTCCTCTGGGCAAAGAGCAAGGGTGTCCTCAGCCACCTCCTCTTTGCAGGGCTCACTTTCCAGATCGTAGTGCCCAAACTTGGTGCCCTGATAGTCTTATGCGGCTCCCCTTGTGGGTGTGGCCCCTCATAGACAAATACACCAGGCACACCTTAGATATTCTCCATCTGTGTCCTTTCATACTTCTTAGGGCCAAAGGAAAGGCTTTCTGGGGGCCAGGCAGGTCTCAGGGCAACACACCCTCCCCTCCAGAGGAGCTTCTTAATATATGTCCTGGGACTAGGCCAAGGCAATGGCTAGATACTCAGAGAACCTGCACATAGACTTCCCTAATGCACCCTGCTCGGCTGGATGTCTACCCTGAGACAGGCTAGAATCCCTGGGAAGTGCAAGCTGTTATTGTAAGTGGTGGTCTCATTTCATCCTGCTGAGTCCTGAGCTGGAAGGGGATCTTTGGATCTCTGGGCTCCTTTTCTATGGGAGATGGCACAGGTATGAGTGATTCCTTCAGTCCTCTGAGGAAAGGTGGGTGGGAGGGAGCCAGTACCAGGACGCCAAGGGTCTCCTTGAACATTTAGCCATCGACTTGCTCACAGCCATTGCATGGCGGCCACACTGCCCGTGCCCATCCTAAGGCAGAGGGGCCTTCACCAAGGAAGAAGCCAAAGTCGGCAGATGAGAAGGGACACACAGGATGACGGCCGCCTCCACCCCCACCCCACCCCCCTCCTCCCCAGCCTAGGCTGTGTCATGCTCTCTCTTCAGGACGCCTCCACATCCTGAGGAGACACATTATCAGAGGGTCCCCAGATGAAGAGCTGACAGAACGCCCCTAACACCCAGGACAGCCCAGGGAGTGTTATTGTCATCCGGTGACCTCAGCAGCAGCCTCCGGAGGGGACAGCTGGGCCCGGTAATAATCCTTAGACTGTATTTAGGCCACTGTCCTGAGCCCCCCTCATCCTCGGCTGTTTTTCCTGGCATGCTTTAAAAAAAATAAATTTAAAACTGCAGCAGATTGGATGGGTGCAACAATCCCAGTGCCTAGCCCCATATGCCTGCCCGCTGCCCTAGGTCACATGGCTGTGAGCTGTTTCACGGGCTGCCTGGTTTGAGCCTCACACTCTTTGAGGCACTTGGATGTTATCCTACAGACAAGGAAACTGAGTGGCCAAAAACCTCAAATACACTTGAACACAAGAATTCCGTTTGCTCTTCTCCATCTTCTAGGGAAAAACGGCACCAACGTGAGTGTGTGTGCACATGCATGTCAGGAGCAGGAAACTGGATGGGTACGAGTTATTATTGGCCTGAGTGGTTGATGATTGACTGTAGGAAGCATCCTCGGGCAGAAGGTCACACTTGCGTGTGTCTGTGTTGTTGGGGCTTCTTCTCCTTAGGATGGTAGTTCGCCCTCCCTTTTCTAAGCACCCAGTCTCCCTGGCTCCTAGGACAGGCCTGGGAATTGTCTGATTCCCAAGTCCCCAGACTGGGCTCCACCCCTAGTACCCAGACTCCTGAGTGGGACAAATGTTCCACTGAGAAAAAAAAAAAAAGAGAGAGAGAGAGAACAAAGAGCCTGCTGAACTCCCAGGCTCCCACCCTGAGGCGCCACCTCCAGGGGCCCGAGGTCACTTGGAGCTTTTCACCCATCCAAGACAAGCAGCTGGATCTCAGAGATAAATAAATGCTAGGGGTCGACCAGAGACCCATTGCCTCGCCAAATGGAACCAGCAATCTCCATTTCTCTCCTCCCTCAAGGGCTGTAAGGCATCGGTCTACTAGGCAGAGCTCAGGCCAGCTGGCTGCTCCAGCCCAGCCCCTAGATGAAACTTGAGCTCTGCCCAGCAGGGCGTAACTCACACATCACCTCATTTCATCTACAAGGTAACTTGGAGGAAGAAGTGGTACCCTCCTCCTCCTCCTCGGTAGCAGCAGAGTTGATCAAAGGGGTTAACAGCTCATCAGTCCGAAGCAGGACTGAAGTCAGCCCACTCAGCCTCCAACTCTTGCTCCCCAAGGCCCCGCCCGGCCCCAGTGGGAGGGTCCAGGCTCCCTGATGTCAGGTCAGAGCTGGGAGGGTAATTTGGCATCTGGTTCACTCCCGGCCTTTTCAAGCATCATTAGATCTTTTTTTCTGACAACTTCATCAGTTAGCAGGGCTTGGAATTGGCAAAAATCCTTATTTAGACATTCAGCCAAAGAATTAAGGGGTTTGTTTCAGAAAGAGCCCAGTACTGTGAGAGGCCATCTCTTTTCTGGGCTGAGCCGCGGCCCAGGGATACGGCCTGACATCCAGGCCTGGCCTGCCGCTGGCACCTAGGCGTCTTGGGCACATCACTGGTTTTCTCCAGGTCTCCGGTTCCTCAACTTTCCAGTGGATCCCCTCCCACCTCCTACCAGGAAAGCTGGAGACGGTGAAAAAAAGGTCTGAGTTCCGGTTTTGGCTTTTCTCTTCTGGTTTTCCTCAGCCGGAGACGGGGAGCCCACAAAAATGTCAAGGGCCACTTTCCCCTCATTCCCTCTGGTGGAGTTTTGTACCCCATAGCCAGACAGAAAATGGACAGAATTTCCCACAACCCACCTGGTGCAGCTACTCCATCCATCTTTCGTGCATCTTGGGGTAGGAGTAGGGAAACATATGTTTTCATCTGCAGACTTCAGCCGTTTTCTGTCTCCTCCCATGTTACATTTTTAATGGAGTATCTCATCCACCCGGGAAATTACCTGCCCTTACTGTCTCCAGAGAGTAGGAGATTGGGCCATGGAGTCACTAAGTGACCTGCCCACAGTCACCCAGCTAGAATCCAGCGAAGACCAGAATTCCAAGCAGGCTATACGCCCAGGGTCTAACCATCCTTGCCTCTTACCGCTTAGTGCTCCCTGGATGTTTCCCGCAGCCGGGCCCTTAACTGATTCTCTAATGGTTCATGATTCCTCAGTTCCCAAGGGTGGAACTGATTCTCCTGCTGTGAAGCCCTTAGAGGCATTTGGTGTTACTGAAAAAAAGCTTCTGGGCAAAGCACCGGACTTCTTGGTGCCCTTGCCTTTAAGATGGGAGTGATGTATCCTCTCTCTCGGTTCATGTAAGGATCCTGTCACACTGCATATACATCGCCGTGCTTGCTGCTCCCTGTGAGAGGTTCCGGAGTTAGGTTGGCATAAGTACCACGTGGGAAGGCTGACGGAACAGGCGGTCACATGGAGGAAGGGTCGTTCCAAGGGTACGAGGTGGCAGCGGCAGCCTGTGACCAGGTGCAAACAGGTAGTGTGTGTGTATGAGTGTGTATGGTGTATGAGTGTGTCTGTGTGAGTGTGTGTGTGTGAGTGTGTGTGTGCATGTGTGTGCATGTGTGTGCATGTGTGTGTGTGTGTGCATGTGTGTATATGTTGCCTGTGTGTGTTACCCCTGTGTGTGTAGGTGTGCATGTGCACACGGGTGCACACACACGTGCCTCTGTATGTGTGTCTGCGTGCTTTGGTGTGATGTTGCCTGTGCGTGTGAACTGTCTGTGAACTGAGGGCAAAGCAGACCCCTCCTTCCCCGGTGCAGACGACACACACTTGAAACTCTCTTGACTCTAAGGCTTGGGCCCACATTCCCAGCAGTACTGAGGGGACGAGGAGCTGAGGGCCTGGGGAGGGGGCCCATGGGCCTGGAAGCTTGCTTGTCCAGCACCCCAGGCCCTGTCCTGCCCTCAGAAAACAAGATAAATAAGCTCTCCTCAGCTTTTCAAGAGTGCCGGTCCCTAGGGCCTTCTCAGCCCGCTGGCTGGAGGCTCTATTCCCCTTATGTCTTTGCTGATAACTTCATTTGTGCCCCCAGAGACCTTCGACTGGTTTAAAAATAGAAAAAAATAAACAACATTGTTCCTCACGCACCCCCCCTTCCCCTTCAGGCTTCCTAACGAGGTGCTGGCTGGGCCCGCCAGGGCTCTGTTCCCAGGGTTTTTGACCCTCTGCCTGCTGCCGCCTCCATGGGGACTAGACACCCTGCAGCTTTGAAGGGCTTCCCAGTGGCCTGGGCATGCTGCTAGGAGGGAAGGCCATACCACCTGCCTTGAGCTGTTGGCCACATCACCCTACACAAGATGGAGGTGGGGGCATCCCCCAGGTGTAGAGGGACAGGCTCAGCTGTGAAGGGGCCTTCTGGGAGTTTCTGCCACTTTTGGCTCTGGCCTCAGCCCCTTTCAGAAGGGCCAGAGCCCTCTTTTGAGGACTGGCACCTCCCTTAGCATCCTGACCTTTAACTGGCAGCCGGTGTTACACCTCATTTTGCTGTGTCTGGAAAATAGACCAAACCTTAGCACCTCTGCCCACCTCAGAGGGTTTTGCCCTGACTGCTGAGAGGTGTTCCAGGGAAGTGAGTGGAACTCGGGGGGTCAGTGGGCCTAGAGCAGTGGCGAAAGGACATGATTGTGTTCTGTGAATGGCAGACCCACTGGGGGAGTCTCCCATCTTACACAAACGAACTAGAGAGAAGGTATGTGTCCCCCAAAAAGTCGAGGAGGGACTCAAACCCCTACTAGTGGGAAGGTGACAGGAAAATCGTGGTGTTCCATCAGAAGAAGGACTTGGGACCGTAACCACATGAGCTGGCTGATGTCCTGCGGGGGGCCAGGCTCCTGGCGGGCACCTTGAACTCGTCCTGGCAGTTGGTGATGAGAGCGAAGATGTTGAATGTCCTTTGATTTCTGGGAGTCCTGCACCCTTAGTCCAGCTAGGTTCTGGGAGAGAGGTCACCCTTTTCCTCATTCTGCCTGAGGCCAAGTGCCAGAAGTAGATGCCCTATCTAGTGTCAAGAGAACTGAATAAAGAGTCTGTGACTATAACACAGCTCCTCAGGTGGGAAAAAAACAAAACAAACAAACATACAAACAAACAAAAACAAAAAATAAACAAAACAAAACAAAACAAAACAAAAAACCCTTCCCCGTTAGGTTACAAATGACTTCTTTCTGGAGGTGGCTAAAGGTTTCTGCTTCACATTGTCCCCAAGTGCTGTCCACACAAAGTCTGTCTTTGCCCTGTCCTCTACCTCCCATGAACTGTGACCCACAGGGGGTAGCTAGGGGAACAGCTGGCTAGCAGCTTTGGGGCGTGGACTGGCTTCCTCTCTACAAAGCAGAGCCCTGCCATCTGCCCTGGCCTCTTCTTCCCCTGGCAAACGGCCTCCGGGACAGGAAGAGCGGCCCAGGCTCAGGACAGCAGCAGGTGATGTGGTCCATACTCTTCCCTTGAGTGTCCTCTTCCTTCAGAGGCTGGGTACCGGGGAGCCATGGGGAAACGGAGAGAGACTGAGTTTTCCTGGGTGGCGACCACGAGGAGGGGACCAGCGCAAGGCTCAGTAAGGCTCCTGGAACCCTCTAGAAAACATCAGAACTACTAACGGGTCCCCCGCCTTTCGCCATTTGGAAAGTCTCCGGAAAGGTAGAACACAGATGCTCTGATACAAATGACAGAAATGGGTCATGTTCCAATGACCTTCCCTGCTCACCAAGCTCTCCGCTCAGCAGGACTCCAGTTCCGGCTGCCACCCTGACAACGCTTCTAGAATGTTCAGGGTCAAAGGCATCAGTCCTAGCCGCTCTCACAACCCAGGCTTCCCCACCCCACCTCAATATACCAATTAAAGACACAAATCATAGCGGGAAGTGGGGAAAGGAGATTTATTCAAGGCAGCCACATTAGGAAGTGGGATGAACAGGTTCAGTAACTCCTACGATTTAGGCTTAAACAGAGCGAGAGGAGAGGCTAACCAGGTAGCCTGGGCAAGGTGTGGACCTTGTTTCAGCTCCCGCTCTCTTCTGCAAGATGGTTGCCAAAACTGTAAAATATCCATCTAAAGGACAAGCTCCCCTCTGTATAGGACCAGGCTTTGGACTGCCCCTCCCCCACCAGCATGAGGCCTCTGGGGGAAATTCTAATTTCTTGGGTTCCATTCTTCCAATAGTCCAATAGCCAAAGGGAGGGGACCAAGTGTCCCTCTTCAGAATGTCGTTGCTCCCGCCAAGACGGTAACAACAGAAGGGGCCACCCGCCTCTCATGGGGTCTGGAGGTGGGGAGTCCAGCCCTGCCTGAGCCCAGCCTCTGTATATGAGCAAACGAAGCACCCCGTGGGAAGGTAACGGGTTCCTAGTACACTTGTTGTTTTCTGGTTTGCTTTTTTTATTTATTGTTAAGAGTAGTGTGTCAGTAAAACACAATTAAAAAAAAAATCAATTCCTTGCCACCCATTAACCACGACATAAGTTTTCATTTTCTATTTTTCTCTTCTTCCCTGGTCATGCTTTATTTTACAACATGGTAGATGTACCTGGATGCAATTTTATTTTGTGTTTTTTTCTCCCCATTAGGCATAAATGCTTTTTTCATGTTGCTGAATAGCCCGCGTGATTGTGGTCCTGATGGCTGCATAATTACATTGGGTTCTAATTGACCAAACAAACCCTCCCCTCATGGCTGAGCAGTAACGCTCTTTCAAGGGGTTAGTTATTTTTCTGCTACTATAAATAACATCGCAGTAAACATCCTCGTGCATTACTTTCTTCATTTTTTGAAATTATTTTTCTGAGTCTAGACATCCAGTTTCTCCTTGGAGGCGGTGAATAGACAGGGCTGTCCACTCTAGGAACCAGAACGAAGTAGCTATTAAAATGAAAATTGCATTGACTATGAAACAACATGGGAAAACATTTATGCATTGGTGGGGGGAGGGAAAAACACAAAATGAAGAACTGGGGTGTTTAAATATCCCCAACTTGAATCAATGTGGAGAGAGAGAGAGCTCTGTGGTACGTGGCTGGAGACGTCTCTTTAAGTGGCCATCATCGCAAAGGGACATGGACATGCACATGGACTTTTAACCCAGAGCTGTGTGTTTATTGTTCTCTGACCCACTTTCTCCATCCCTCGTGATGACGTCATGAACAAGAACATTCTCAGACGTGGCTGTGTTAACGGGGACCCCAGAACTGGGCTGGGGTCCGCAGCTTCAACATCTCTTGCTGTGAGCGAGCCTGGGCCACTGCCCTCGAGAAAAGACGCAGGAACTGTGTGTCTGCATGTGACCGGTTGGTTCAACTGCCCACCGCACTCGACGCTGGCACCCGCCGGACACTTGCCCCTTCCTGCCTGGTCCCCCAGGAGCTGGGGCCAGCACTTGTTTTGGCGAGCTTCCAGAACATGCTGGGAAGGTATGGGTCAGACAGACCTGGGGCCAGGTTCCCAATGTGTCCTCTTATCTGGTCCAGTTGCTCATCTCCATCACGCCTTGATTTTTCATAGTCCGTGTAAATTACCCACAGTGACTGCCTAGGCTGTAGTATACACAGCGGCAGCATCTGGGAGGTAAACTTAGAAGGAGAGTTTCTTCCTGTCCTTGTCTTCCTGGGTCAGCAGGACTGTGGAAAGGGCAAGGTGCCTAGAGGTCTGAGTCAACAGCGGGTGCCAATAAATACCCAGGTAGTGATACCTCACGGCTGGCTAGGCGCTTAGTGTGCAGGCTAGTCTTCTGTTAACTTGGCACAAGCTAGAGCTACCTGAGAAGGGAAACTCTCACTTAAGAACACGCCTTTGAAAGGTTGGCCCGTGGAACATTTTATGGATTAGTGATTGATTTGGTAGGACCACGCCCTGGCCAGGTGGTCCTGGCGTGTATCCAAAAGCAAACAGAGCCAGCCAGTGAGTAGCACTCCCTCGCGGCCTCTGCATCAGCTCCTGCCTGCTGGTTTCTGATTTCCTGGATGATGGACAACCCACTATCTAATGACAGCTAACCCTCCCCATCCCCCACCGGCAGTCGCTTCTGGTCATAGTGTTTTATCAGAGCCGTAGAAAACGATGGCACCAGTGATCAAAAACGGCCTGGTGGGAGTGTGGTAATGCCACCAGGACGAGAGGAAAGGGGACAGAAAGTCGGGGCCTTAGAATATTGGACTGAAAAAGTCCTTTGTTGGGTTCATACTTCACGGGGTTTAGAGAGCCACGGAGCATGAAGAAGGGTGGAGCAAGGACAGGTGTGGTGGCAAACATCTGTGACGCTGGCATTTGGGAGGTGCAGGCAAGACCAGGAAGACACCAAGACCATCCTAGGTGGCATACCTAAGCTCAAGACCAGCAAGGTTTCACAAGACTCTGTCTCCAAACACCAAAAACAAACACAAAAACCAAAACCACACAAATCACCAAGGCATCCGGAGGGGGTATTTTCCACTGAGGACTAGGGTGTAATTCCGTGTTTTTGATTTGAGTTTTGTTTTGTTTGAGACAAGGTTCACTCGGCAGGCCAGGCTAACCTCCCGTCCTCCTGTCCTCCTGCCCCATCTCCCCGGGGGTCAGGGTTATAGGTCTGAGCCTCCTCGGCTACCCCACCCCATTGTCATCCCTTGATTCACAATGAGGTCAAAACGGATCACGTGTCTCTTGCTTAGCTCCATCACCAAGAGGAGTTTTTTGGGATACAGGGACTTATATCTTACAGAGCTGACAGGGCTCCCAGGGTGCCCTGGGCCAGGTGACCCCAGACAGCCGCAAAGCAATATTGCTGCCATCTAGACGCACTGACTGGGGGGTGGGGGTGGGGTGGGAGCAGACTAGCCCAGACCGACAACTAACTCCCTGGGCTGCAAAAGGCCTGTACTGGAAACCTCCTCAGAGTCCTATGTCCAGGCTGGCCTTGGGCAGCCGGCTTCCTCCCGGACTTTGTCTCCTGATTTGAATGAACTGCCTGTGAACTACAGGTGCAGTGTCTCGTAAATGATTTTTATATTGGCCGCCCTGAGCTCTGTTGTGTTTTCTCCAGAAAGCCATAGAAACCGCCATTAAGCTCTCCGGCTGTACCATGGGAACTGCCCTCATTCACCTCACTGTGCAGCCGCGCTAGACCTCGCACCCAGAGTCTCGACTGGGGCACCAGGGGCCACCTGCTCCTGGTGAGAACTGGAGAGACGTGGCTGTGACCCGTGCAGTGGCTGTGAGCCACCTTTCCACCAGTTCCTCACTTGGTGGGGTACACAGCAGCTCTCCCATTAATTCCTCACTTTGGGGGGGTACACGGCCCTCCCTCCTCCTTGCCTCCTGTGCTTCTTCCTGGAGTGGCAGGGGGGGGTGCTCATAAGGGACAGAGACCAGGGGCTCCTGTTCCTCCTTCTGTCCTTTCAGCCTCCACTTCACATTGACCCAAACAAACTCTGGGCCTCTCAACAGACATTCACAAATGTTGCCCCAGACAGGCCCTGTAGTAAACCCCAGAGGGCTGAGGAGAGGGTGGGTGGCTGCAGAGAAGAATCCCATCTCAAAGGCTTGCATCCATCCAAACCGCGCTCCCTCTCTTTCCTCCATCTGCCCTTCCCCTCCCCTCCCCCTCCTTCCTCTTAGGCAGGAGCTGTCCCCCCCCCACCCCCCCCCACCCCCCCCCCACCCCCCCGCCCCGCCAGTCCTCCAAGCAGAGGGCCGTCCCACTCACAGGACCCACCCTCCCAGGACCAGTGGCTTCAGAATGTCAATAGCAATTGTTTTCCTATAGTCTTCGTCATTAGATGAAATGGCAAAGCTTCGCATTGGACTAGAGAGAGTCCTTCCCACAATCCCGGCACTTTATGGGGTGTTCTGGCAAACGTGTCTTCGTCAGAGGGCAGCCAACAGAAATACGTTTATGTATTTCTTAACTGAATGTGGCACACATTGGAAAGAAGGAAGGAATGGTCGCAGGGGATGGCTGAAGGAGACCCAGTCTATCAGAGGTGGAGTTAATCACAAGCTAGGGCGCACCAAAGAAGAAGCCATGGGGAGCAGGGTACCCGTGTGACAGGCCCAGTGTCTCTGTAAGACCTGCTTGTAAAAGGGGCCTGGGTAGGGTTTTCAGGCTGGGTTTCTGCTCTCTGCCCAGAGTCACTTTCCCCTGTCCCCAGCTCTGTCCTTCCTTGTTGGGGGGAAGGCTCTGCCCTGGTAGGGACAGGAACCACCAGCGTAGTCAGCCCAAGGGTATCCTAGATCTCGCCTGCTATTTCCTGGTTTTGTGATGGCCACTGGGGCTTTCTGTGTTGTCTGATCATTGGCCACGTGGAGAATCCCTGAACTTAAGAATCAGAAATGTGTGCCAACTGATGAAGGCTGACTGGGAAGGGCCACTGTGGTAAGGGATTGGGATTTCCATGAAAGCTTCCTTTAGGCTCGGACCTGTCCGCAGCAAGTGCATGCCTCTGTGGTCCTCTGCAGAATGAAGCCATGCACAGGCAGGTGTGAAATCCATGAGCTGCATCCTGGCATGCTTGGCTCAAGTCACAGGCCTGATTGGAGCTTACACCACATAGTTCTGATTGTGACAGGGTGGTCTTGATCCTGATAGGAGGCAGGCAATGTGGGCCGGGCTTATAATGCTACTGTCAGTACCAAATGCAAAGATGGTCTCATTCAAACTGCACAAAAACCTGTGGGCAAAGTTCTGATTCTGCCCCTTTTATAGATGGGGAAATGGAGAGGCCCTGTGGTCTACCTGAGGTCACATAGCTTGTTGCTATGTTATTACCCAGAATCTTGAATATTGGTTAATATTTTGTGTGACACTGTGAGGTTGACTCATTAGAAATGCTAATAGAAGCCAGATGTGGTAATGTACACCTATCATCCTAGGATTCAGGAGGCTGAGGTAGGAAGGCTGCAAGTTCCAGACTAGCCTCGGCTACATAGTGAGAGCTGGTCTCTGAAAAAGATAACACTGCACACAGACACTTAGCTGTAACATGTGGAAGGCTTACTGGTCTTGTTTTTGGTCGATGTTGATAATCAGGCTAGGCAAGGGACACTGGCTTGTTTGATTTCTTTCTTTAATCCTTTTCCCTGTTCAGGTTGTACAAATAAAACACCAAAACTATATAAGCTGGTCCAAAGTTGCAACATAACAAAATCTCGTAGACATCAAATTAAAAGTTATTATGGGGCTGGCGAGATGGCCCGGTGGGTAAAGGGATTTCTTGTTGCCAAGTCTGATGCCTTGAGTTTGATCTCTGTAATAGAAGAGGAATTGTTCTTTGCCCTTTATATGCATTCAGTAGAACATGTGTGTGTGTGTGTGTGTGTGTGTACATGTGTGTAAAAATAAATATAATAAAAAGTTATACTATGCTGGGCATGGTAGCATACCAAACCTTGGGAGACAAAGGCAAGAGGATCAAGAATCTGGGTCATCCTTAGCCATACAGAGAGTTCAAGGCCAGCCTGGGCTACATTATATATATATATATGTGTGTGTGTGTGTGTGTGTGTGTGTGTGTGTGTGTGTGTGTGTGTGTGTGTGTTAGCATTTTAGAGACTGCCTGCTTCTAGAACCTCTGCTTCGTTCACTGTGTCCCAAGCCTTCCACAACGTAAGGCCCAACTCCTGTGGACAGCTTCTGCAGACTGAGGGTTCTAGACCTCCACCTTAGGGAAGGACGGATCTTCTGGAAGGTTCCTCGGGGAAGCGTGACCTATCTATGGGCCTGGAATCTAGGAGGAGACTGGTCTGGTGGCCCCGAGCCAGGCTCCGGCCTCGTGAGCCCATGGTTGTTTAATAATATTTAATGTTTTTACTGCCTCGCTCTCGTATCTGCCCCACCAGTGATCTGCCTCCAGCTGCCGGCAGGACGTAGCTCCAGCGTGTCCCTGCCAGCCCATCTGTTACCGAGAGACAGCTCTCACAGGACCTTTAAGAAGGGTGAACTTCTGTGGCAGAGATTAGTGGGAATGAGGCCGGGGGGGGGGGGGCCTGGACGTAGAAGAAGGGCGTCCACCTGCGTCAGCTTCATCCCCCGAGTTCCCACCCCCACCCTCCTGGAAGTTCTGTTCCCACCCTCCAAGCTCACAAACAGGGTGAAGCTCCATGTTCCCATTCCCAGCCTCTGAAATGGGCATGCGAGGTCATGTGGAACAGTCAGGGCCTCCAGGGGGCTTCCGCGTCCATGTTCAGCTCTTCTGTTCTCCTCCGTAGTTTCACTCATCCTGTGGAAGCTGGGCATCTGGGAGAAGAGGCCACCACGAGGGGCCTGAAGCAGGAGAGAGTCTTGGCCTCACTCTGTGTCCTCTTCTCTTTGCCATAGGGTCTCTGGGGGACCTGACTGCACCTCCTCCCTGAACCGGCCTCCATCCTGTTCTTACCCTGTTTCTTCCTGCTTTCCCCTTCCAGGCTGTTTGTCCGTCTGTCCTCCCTCCCAGGACACACGGCTCTGTTCTAGCTCAGGCCATCATGCATTGCTGTATGCAGTGGTCCCAGCTCTGCCGCCATTTCCCTTTCCATAGTTTCAATTATCCACAGCCAATTGTGGCCTACCAAGGGTGGTACTTCCTGGTCTGGAAAGAAATAGTTCTTTTTTGTTGTTGTTTTAATTTTTTTTTGCCTGTGTGTGGATATGTGCACATGGGTACAGCTGTCCTCAGTGGCCGGAGTTGTTGGATTTCCCCCTGTCAGTGGAGTTCCTGGCAGTTACGGGGGGCCGAGAACCAGACTCAGACCCTCTGCAGAAGCAGCACATGCTCTTAACCCTTGAACCATCTTCTCCAACCCCCAGCAATAAACGGTTCTTTTCAAAGAGCGGACCGTTTCTGAGTAGCCTGATGGAATCTCGCTTTACAGCTGGAGGCATGGAGCCTCCCTATGTCCAGTGTGTCCACACTGTGTATGCTACCCTCCTGCTGAAGACTCAGTAGCCTTCTCAGTTATCTGAGTAACTTAGAGTTATCACAGAGGTATGCAAGGCTTCAGTTCTATCTTAACTTTGCATGTCCCTTGAAGATAAGTGTGTGTGTGTGTGTGTGTGTGTGTGTGTGTGTGTGTGTGTGTGTGTGTGTGTGGTGTTTGGTTTAGACCTTTCTCCCGCATTTTGAGTTTCTGGAGAGACTTCTGTAAGTGCCAGGAGCCTCATAGAAAAGGCAGAGGTAGCTTCCCTGTCATGCTGGGACCCCTAGGATCTAGTTCCGTGGTTGATTCACACTTAATGCACTTGCTACAAGGACTTGAGTTCAGATCATGATCTTCGCTCACACCCACAGATGAAGTGACGTTTTCACTATCACTGTCCTGTTTCTGGAGCCCTTGACAGCTGACAAGGGCCTGGGATTCTGGGTAATGCCTTGGGCCCACATACCTTGTTCATAGGGACATGATTTTGAGAGTTTCTTGGGGCTTAATTAAATCACCGAAGGATTTAGCTCTGTACAAAGCAGCGGCCGAGAGGCTCCTCAGGGCCGCGGCCCATAGCCAGGGGCCAGTTCTTCCTGTGAGCCCTGCCTTCTCACTGTCAAATGGAGTGGTAGGGTCTATCTGCCACCCATCTGCATACAGCAGGCACTCACTTTGTGCTGGGTTTAGGAGCTGACCGTGTGGTTCTGACCTAACACCGCCACCTTCTGGTAGAACATCTTTGGTGCGGAAGGACTGTTACGAGTTCAGCTCAGCAAGGAGGAATTCCTCCCAGGCCGAGGTCGATGGAAGAGGAACCTCACACAGAAGGGCCACCTGGCTCCTCTGCTCTCGGGGAGCACAGAGCTCCATCAACCTGTGGTCCCCATGCCACCGCTGCCCGTAACAAGCTCTTCCATTCCTCCGGGACAGCTACATTCCAGGAAGCAGATAGCTCAGAAGCAGCATGGTGATGGGTTCCACCATCCACTGGCTGGTAGACTTACACCCCCCCCCCCCCCGCCAGTGACCCTCTCACCCAGCCAACGGGCAAAGGACCTTTCAAATGCTTACCTCAGTTACCCTTTTATTTTTCACTATCAATGCTAATTTCTCTGCAGGCACTACATTTTCACTAAAACCCCACAACTTTGGATATTCGTTTAGCTCAAAGTATTTTCTCATTTTTTTTGAGGGTTTCCAAGATGTTTTCTCTGTTATTGATTTCTAATTTAATTTAGTTATGGTCAAAGAACATAGTTTGTATGATTTATGTCCTCTTAAATTCAGTGACTTGCTTTTTAACCCAGAATCCGGTCTATTTTGGTCAATGTTCCAAATGCACTCCGGAAAAAAAAAATGTCTATTTGCTGTGAGAGGTAGAGCTTTCTAGAAAGCATCCATTACATCCAGTTGGTTGACAGTCTTTTGCATTCTTCATGACTTTGGGGACGATCTACTTGTTCTATCAATTATTGGCAGAGAAATGTTGGCATTTCCAACTGCAATTGTGGATTGTTTCTTTTCAAAAGAATTTTCTGTTCACTCACATACATCTCATTTCTGGTGTCCTTTACTCCATTGTATAGATCCAAGGTTCTTTCTGGTATTTTCTTTCTGTTTATTCTGTATTACTTCCTGGAATGCTTTTTCTAGCTCTGGTCTGTTGCTACCAAGTTCTCTCAGCTTTATTTGTTGGGAAGAAACAACTCTGTGCCTTCATGTCTGGAGGACATCTTTGCTAGGTATAGAATATAGCAGGAAAAGAATCTCACGCCTCCCCCCAGAAAAAAACAATTATTTTATTGTCATCTGACCTGCTCAGACAAGGAATCTGGTGTCATTTTGTCTTTGTTCCTGTCTAGGTCTTCCTTATCACTGTTTTTTTTTGTTTTTTATTTTTTAGATCTTATTACTAGTTTTTAGCATTTGGTTTTTCTGTGTCTTGATGAGTATTTATCCGTGGAGCACCTTGAGTGTGTGTGGTTACAGTTTATAAATCATTTCTTCTCTAATGTTTGCTTGCTCACTTTGAGATAGGGACTCACTCTGTTGCCCAGGCTGGCCACAAACTCCCAGGCTCAGGCAACCCTCCTGCTTTTGCCTCCCAAGTAGCTGCTGAATTTACACTATGGAGCCCAGCTTCCTTCACCTTCTAGAACATAGCTAATGTGACTACAGTTGTTTTACTGTTCATGTCTGCTCTATCATTTGAGATGAGTTGGACCCTGTTTCCATTACATGATTTTCTTTCTACCGATGTGGCTCTTAATGTTTGGCCTTTTTACATGACTATCTTTTTCCCCCCAATGCTTAATATTGCAAATTTTCTATTGTAAGTACCCAATGCTGGAGTTATTCATCCTTTCTTGAGTTTTATTTCCAAATGTGGCTTGCTTCCTGCAACCATTTGCTCCTGGAATTTAGAAGGCAGGGTCTCTTTTCATTCTGTTCGGCCCTCCCTGATGTCTGTGTTTCACAGAACTGTGGCACACCTATCAACATCAAGAAATTTGGAGCTTTGGAGTCAGTCCAGTCAGCCAAGTGCCTGCTTTACAGGAAGCTGAGTTCAATGCCCAGAGCCCATATTAAAAGAAAAGCCAGGCACTCACTTGGGCAGCACATACACTAAAATTGGAAAATCACAGAGAAGATTAGCATATGGCCCCTGGGCAAGGGGTGACACACAAATTTGTGAAGCATTCCATATTAACTTGTCATCCCAGGGCCAGGGAAGCAGAGATCGGCAGATCCCTGGAGCTCCCAGCCTAAAGGCCACACCTGCTTGGCATATTCCAGGCCTGTGAGAGACCCTGTCTCAAACAAACAAGGTTGATAGTATGTGGGAGCAACAGATGAGCTTGTCCTCTGACTTTCTCAGACAGGCACATGCATGCATGTGTGAGCAGTGTGCACCTGCAAATGCATGCGCACACGCACACACACACACCCTGATGTCACCCATCAGTACTTAGCTGTCTTAATTCTCTATTTACGTATAGTAAGATGCCACAGAGTTCATGCTGATGTCCTGACTATCGAACCAAACACACACAAACACACACACACACACACACACACACACACACACACACACACACACACACCACTCCCTTGCTTATTTGTAACGTATCTGCATTGTAACTCACCTACCTGTGATTCATCTTTTGAACTCTGGTGAGTGATCGACTCCCACAGCCCTATGAGAAACAAACTTCCCTGGACCCCAGAGTACAGTGTGGATTTCTTATTCTCTTTGCTCCCCCAGAACCCAACTGAAACCCTCTTTTCAGAAGTTACTACTTGATCAGTGTTCCTCTCTCTACTCTTTCAGTGAGGTTTTGGCCACACTGCAATGGTTTCATCTGCTGGAGACCTGGCTTCCCTCCCGAGCTCACTGCTATCCTGCTGTTAACTGCTTTTAATTTGCACCCAGTGAGAGCTCACTCCTGTGGTGGATGGTGCCCAGGCTTTGGGGGGGAAAATGCATAGACGGGGCGGGAAGGGGGGGGAGAAGGCTCAGTAGTGGGGGGCCAGCACTGCTCTTGCAGAGGCCCTGAGTTCAGCAGACCCAGCACCTGCCTTAGGCAGCTTTCCTGTGACTGCAGGGGAACCCGACGCCTCCGGCCTGCAGGAGTATGCACACACCCACACACCCACACACCCACAGACAAAAATGCAGAGAGGCTGAATCCAACCCCTCCATCCGCCATGACCCCATCTGGAGTAGACCCTTCACCCTAAAACTTTCCTTGTGAAGCCCCTTAAAGTTAGCATCTCCTTCACCATCCAATCGTTACCACTCTTCTGTTTTCCCATCCCTATAGCTCCGCATTTTCCGGAATAGATTCCTAACAATATGTAGCCTCTCTCCCTCCCTTCTTCCTTCCTCACCCCTTTGTTTGTTTGTTTGTTTGTTGTTTGTTTTGGAGACAGGGTTTCACTTAGTAAGCGCAGACTAGCCTGGTTGAACACTTAATCCTCCTGCTTCCGCCTCCTGAGCACTAGAGTTACAGGCATTGTGCCAGCCTCAATATGTAGCCTTTTAAGTCTGATTTCCTTCACTCAGCAAAATCCATTGAAGGATCTTCGGCTTTGTGGCATTCATCAATGGCTTTCCCTTTCTCCGAGTCGCATTCCATCTCCTAGCTGCGTCGCGACTTGTTTATCCATTCATCTCTCGAAGCGGGTATTGATTGCTGTCGCTTGCCCCTTTATTCTCGTAATGATGTCTTTTGAACAATATAATTTTTCAATTTTAGTATGCTCAAATTTATGGCGGTGCCCCTATGGTTAGTGCTTTCGTCTATTGTTAAACAATCTTTGCCTCGGGGTTAAGAAGATCTTCTGGGTTTAAAAAAAAAAAATGTTTCTGAAGTTTGACTCCTAGTCCTCTATATGAGACCGTGGCTCAATCCTGGACTGCTTTTGAGTTTTGTGTGAGGCAGGGAATAAGATCCATCATTCCCCCATGTCACTGTCCACCAACCCAGCACCAGGGCTTGCTGACTCCCCTTCTGGACGCATTATGGAGCCTTCTGCACCGTCGATTGCGCACATCTGGTATTGGAGTCTCTATTCTGGCCTTGGTTCGTTTGTTCTTACATCACATCAATCTCACATGGTCTCAGTCCCCAGGTCTCTGGTCCTGGTCTTCCTAGCTCATAGAATTGTCTTTGCTGTTCTGAACTCTTTTTTGAATCTCCACATAGAGAATCGGCTTGTCAGTTTTCATGAGAACAGCAGCTGGAAGATTCCAGCTAGAATTGCAGTGACATTATGGATCAACTTGGGAAGAACTGCAATCTTATTATTGAGCCTTTCAATCTGTGACTAAGATACATATGAGAAAAAAAGCTTTAAAGACACTGAGACGAGGTTTAGTTTCATCCTTCTTCCAGGACCTGAGATCTATCCACTCAAATGTCTGTGACTAGGTAGGACCTTATAAGCAGAGTTTCTTCTTTTCCAGGTAAACTGAGGCCTCTATTCAAAATTGAGGGGTGATGCTCTGTGCCCCTCCTGTCAGCCACTCCTTTCCTCAACAGATCCTTTTACATGTTTAAAAATATACTATCTGGACCTGGGAGTGTAGGCGCATAATCACGGTTACCTGAAGACGGAAGCAGGGGGATCATAAGTTAAGGCCTGCCTGGGCTACAGTGAGTTCAAGGTCAACCTGGACCACTTATTGAAAACATGTCTCAAAACGAAAGTTTTCAAAGTGAAAAAAGAGGGCTGGGATGTGCCCTCAGGGGTAAAAGTACTTTCATGAGACCCTAGGTTCAACCTTTAACACTATGAGAAAAAAAAAATGCTTATACATTAATAATACTTTTGTTTTACTTTTAATATTTGGTGTGTGTGTGTGTTCGAACACTCGTGCGAATGTGCGTGCACATGCACAGGCCGCAGATTATCAGTGGAGCTTAGAGGACACCTTTGGAAGGCAATGCTTTTCTTCCACCACGTGGGCCGCAGAGACTGAAATCGCATCCCCTGTCTCAGGACTGAACTCAGGTCATCTGGCTCAGCCGCACCTTTACCTGCTGAACCATCACGCGGCCTAATCATATCATTTTTAATAAGAGTTGGCAACGGTGATCAAGAAGAACATAAGATTCAAAACGAGGAGCAGGGCCGATGGCTCAGTTGCTAAAAGTACTCACCACAAAAGCATCAGGCCCTGGGTTCGGATCCCAGGACTCAGGTCAAAGCAGGGCACAGTGTCAGGGGCACCTCTGTAACCCCAGCTGGGGCAGGGTTGTGCAGAGACAGCAGATGTCTAGGGTTCACTGGCTACCCAGCCTACCCAATTAGTGAGCTCCAGGCTCAGGGAGAGACTCTGTCTCGAAAACTAAGGAGGAAGAGGAGGAGGAGGCTGGAGACGGCTCAGCATCTCAGCTAAGAGCGCCAGCTGCTCTTGCAGGGGACCCAGGTTTGGTTCCCTGCACCCACCCTGTAGCTCACAACCACCCATAGCCTCGGTCCCAGGGGACCCATTGCCTCCCCAGCCTTCTGCGCACGTGTGGTACACCCCATCAACAGGGAAGCACATGCGTGAGGCACATACACACCAAACAAATAACACAGGAATCTTTTAACAACAAAGTGAAAGGAAATGCCTGATGGTAGGGCTGAAGAGATGGCTCTCTGGTTAAGAGAGTGTACTTGCTCGTGCAGAGACCACGGGATCCATCCCCGGCATCCATGTGGGGCAGCTTATAACTAACTGCCTATAACCCCAGTTCCAGGGAGAACCTGATACCACTGGCTCCAAAGGCTCCTGAACCCTTGTGTAACACACACACACACACACACACACACACCCCACACACAATTCAAAATAAAAATAAATCTCAAATGTGTTTTAAGAAGAGAAAATGCCCACTGCTGACCTCTGACCTCCACATGTGTGTGTGCGCGCACACATGTATACACCCACATGAACACGTACATGCACCACACATACACACACAAAATAAAAGAAAAAGAAAACAAAATTTAAAGAAAGAGTGTTTAAAGATAGCCACCAGACATTAAGATTTAAATAGCAATGAGAAAATTTAAGGGAAATCGTATTATTTGAGGTCTTTTTAAAAACATAAAGTCTTAAAAACCAGGCAGTTAGTAGTGCACGCCTTTAATCCCAGCACTCTGGAGGCAGAGGCAGGCGGATCTCTGAGTTCGAGGCCAGCCTGGTCTACAGAGCGAGATCCAGAACAGTCAGGGCTACACAGAGAAACCCTGTCTTGAGAAAAAAAAAAGGCCAAGTGTATCCATGATGCCATTACTGAGTCACTGACATATTTTTATGAGCATTTTTTTTTCCCAGCAACTGTAAAAAAACCTTTCTGACTAGGCATTAGCTAGAGAAATGGCAAGGAGATATTTTTAAGCTAAGTCCAAATATTTTCCCTCTGACTTTCATCGTAAAATCAAATCTCTCATTCAGCAGCTTTGAGGGGATCTTTTAGGAAACAAAACACAATAACAACAACACGTTTAATTTGGGGAGGGGCAGGGACCGCAATCTTTTTAATCAACAAACTGTAGTTTCCGTTTCAAAAAAAAAAAATCTGCCAGCATTGGGGTTTATTTCCATCTTTGTCGGTCTCATCATGGAAAAAGGGAGATGTCGCTGCTGAGCTACCTGTATAAATTTCTGCGCTGACATGTTTATATTCCCGTTGCTCAGAACGCCTTCAAGCTCGGGTACACGCTCTTCCTGAAATGGAAGCACTGCTTCGTCAATTGTCACTTCCTTCCTCCCTTAGAGGATTGAGGGTTCTTAAATGAGTGTGAAATTGAACGCAGATGATAACTCTCTGGACGCATCCCAAAATTTATGGGTTCAGATCTCAGATTGTTAGCGTTAATAGCATTTTTTTAAAAAAAATCTGGAACATGGTAAACTAAACAGGGCCTGGGGTGGTGAAGGTGTGGGGGCCTGGGGTGGTGAAGGTGTGGGGGCCTGGGGTGGTGACGGTGTGGGGGCCTGGGGTGGTGACGGTGTGGGGGCCTGGGGTGGTGAAGATGTGGAGACCTGGGATGGTGACGGTGTGGGGGCCTGGGGTGGTGAAAAGGAATCCCTTCTGCCCGCCTCTCTGACTGTTCTTCTGTCTGCCCCAGAGGACTTGGGCTGGAGGGTCCCCAGCCTTCTGTCATCCAGCCCACGGTAGAGAGCCAGCTGCATCCCCCAGGTACTGAGAAACCTCTCTGCAGGGCCATTTCCACCAGACTCCATCTGGAGCTGTGTAGATTCTAAGTGATACCTCCTCACAGTGTCTGGCCATCCCTCTGGGAAATAGAAAGGCGGGGATCCTGGGGGACAAGGAAGATGGAGTTGTTAGGGTCAGAGCCTGGGCCCTGGCCGCCTTAATGAGCTAGGCTCCACCACCTGACCTCAGGAGGCCTGCTAAAGAGGCAGGTAACAGCAGGAATGGGAGATTTATTCAACGTGGTCACGTTGAGAAGAGCGACAGAGACATCCAGCAACAGCTATTTTACCTTCTGGGTCCTGACATGGGGTTCAGGTTCATAACAAGAGGTATATAAGCCCAAGTGAGGAGTCCCGGCAAAGGTGTGTTCCTGCCCGTCATTGATCACATTTTGTCTG